>NC_137443.1:20176250-20830000 GCF_964374335.1 Astatotilapia calliptera | reverse complement strand
AAGAAGTGATGAACGAGTTCTACCAAGCTGAACCTTTTCTCTTTCAGCACATTCAGCTCTCTGAAACTGAATGGAAATATGAACTGAATGTCTTGGTTGGCTTTGTCTTCAGCCCAGTCTAGAGTGAACTTCTGTGTCAACAGTGTTTTCCCAATGCCAGCCACTCCCTCTGTCAGCACTGTTCTGATTGGTTTATTTCTTCCAGGTGAGATTTTAAAGAGGTCTTCTTGTCTGATTATTTTTTCTGGTCTGTCTGGTTTCCTGGTTGCTATTTGTCTGACCTCATGTTCATTATTGACATCTGCTGTCCCTCCCTCTGTGATATGGAGCTCTGTGTAGATCTGATTCAGAGGGGTTGGGTTTCCTGCTTTAGGAATTCCCTCAAAAACAGTGCAGAGCTTCTTCTTCAGTGTAGATTTAAGTTTATGTGGGCACAGGGTGGGAAATTCTCAAAGAACACACAAAAAATATATTCTTCAGGATCATGAACTTCACAAAACCTTTCAGGCTGAGAATTAAGGAAATGTAAATCTATAAATTTCATATCATTTAACCACTGTTTTAAATCTTTAGAGAAATCCTCTTACTGTTCTGCAGACGGTCTGCCAGTTCTCCCTGCTTCATTTTCCTCAGGAAGTGCAGAATGATCTTCACAACTGCATCTCTCATGCTCCTCTTCTGCTCTTCTTCATCCTCACTTTCCAAAACCACCTCATCCTCCCCCTGACTCTCTAAGCCATCTGAGTAATCTGGGCTGAGAATCTTCTTGGTTTTCTTGATCTCATTCTTCACAAAGCTGAAAATGTTGTCCTCTAGGAGCTGGAAGAGAATTTTAAAAAAGTGCTTTGTCCATGTTTTTTTTGCCTTGCTGTAGAGTTGCTGATTTGCTACTCGGTCATGTTGAAAACAAAAACCAGAAATAACTAAAAAAAAAAAAAAGCACTTTTATTTTTACCCAACTAACTTTTTTCCCTACATTTTACTTTGTCAAAAATTGGATGTACGTGCTAATTTTAGGATGTTTGCTCATCGTAATCAGTTCTAATTTTGATTAATTTGTGTTTGTGTCATATGGAGTTGTAACAAGCATGAAATGCGATCAAATTAAAAGCCTGTACTTTGACCCTGGACCTGACCTTCCAATTAACAAGAAAACTAGGAGCCTCCAGATTATAATAGCAGTCATTACTTCTGCATAGTGCATTCAGTTGGGAGTCGTCAAAATAACAAAAAAAAAAAAAAGTGGACAGTGCAAACTTTCCATCAGCCAGTAAATGGCACAAAATAAAATAAAACAATCAATCAAATAATTGTGGCAAACATACTACTTTTTAATATTTTTTTAATTAAATGAAATGTGCTGAATACAAAATATGAAAATTACTCTATTTTATCCTTTGAAAAAATGTTAACCAGCATGATATACTGCTCTTCCAACTGCAGAATGGCGATGTCTGTGAACAGAACAGATACAAAAGTACTTCTTGTACATGTACAAACCATAAATATTGAGTCCAGATTCCTTTCTTGCTGCTGGGAAGACTGATCACTGAGAACTTCTAAACTCTCCTGGTCCACTCTGTGGAGGAATCATGGAAAAATTAGTTCACATAACAGAAAAAAACTGTTCCAACTCAGTTCCAAATTTTAGGTACACATTACCTCTCTGAGGCAGACTGTTGCTCTGTGTTGAAATTAACACCATATAACTCCTTTGACTTTTCACTGCTCAAGGATACACAGCTAGGTACAGGACAGTCTAATCTTTCAAAGCTCCTGATGGAAAAAGCGAAACAAAAACATGATTACATTATAAGTACATTTTCTATATATCAAACACAGAATCATTTTAACGGAGATGAACATAGTCTTGTTTAGAGACACATTATCCATTACATTTCACAAACCTGCTGCTTTATTGATACACTGCTGAGTTCAGGTTTAATTTTCTGTTTACGTTTTTGTCTTCTTCTAGATTTCTTTCTGTGAATAATCATGGAGCAGTGATGGGAGTGCTGAGCTTCAGTTCAACCTTCAGGAGTCTACTACAATTTTAAACCTGTGTTAATAGGCCAAGTAAAACCAGAGTTATACTAAATTTTCCTGAATACTGCAGTGTTTGCTAGTGCAGGAAGAAACAGTAAAAACATGTTTTTTGAAGAAAACTGCTCACAAGTTGAAAGTGCTTGCCAGCAACCCCCAGCCCCCCCCAAAAAAACAACAAACAAAAACAAACAAAAAACATGACATCAGATTTTTTTGTAATTTTAAATAGTTGTACAAAAAGCACCTGAGGCATTGGCTGCACGTTTGTGCATTTTTTTTTTGTGGGATTTTAGGTCAGATGTGTTAATACTGTTTGTCGAAATGACACTTAGCATCTTCACTACAGCAACATCCTAGAAAAATTCATTTTTCAAATTTAAAAAAAAACAAAACACAAACCCACACAGCTTCACATACGAACATAGAACTGTGTGTGAAAAAAAGATGAGCTGACATCAAATATGTTGGAAAATTTGTTTAGAATAACTGAGTTGCAACATTTCGAGACAGATTACCTTTCTGTAGAAGAAGGATTTTCTTTAAAATCAGGATTAAATTCCTTTGACACATCACTTTGTAAGGAAACACAGCTGGGTTCAGGTCCTTGTCCATTTTTATGTTTTTTCCCACGTTTACGTTTACGTCTTTTCCTGTGAATAATGATGAAGCAGTGATGTGAGTGCTGAGCTGTGACATGGATTAGAGTCCTGGACAGTTAGAGATGGTCATCTCACCTCTGAGCTTTGGTCTGGCTCTCATGTTCCCCACACAGAGTGGTTTTAGAGGGAGGGACTCCCTCCTCTCTGTCCTCACACTGATCCATGTTGCTGAATTCACATCCACATCAGCTCACACACACTTTCTACCTTCACCTGCAGAGGAAACACAAATCATTCATGTGCACATCAACTGAAATCCTCATTTCCATCAGCTGCTTCTTTTCTGCTTCAGCTCAGTGTCAGCTGAATGCAGTCAGACCATGAAACTGGGTCTTATGCATTTAAATTAAAGTTTATTTAAATCATTTTTTAATAAAATTAATCAACAATAAACACCCAAGGCAATTTAAGATGGATGACAAGCTGCAGGAATGATGTAGACAGTCTTTGGATTTGGTTAATAAGCTTTGAACTGTTCTTGGCTTTTTTAATGAACAGAACACATCAATGACAACTTTCCATGAAAACACATATGTATCTTCCCCAAGGACACCTTGGCATGCAGACTGGAGCAGCCAAGAATCAAACCACCACCCTTCCAATTTTTCGATGAGCTGCTGTACCTCCTGAGCCACAGCCACCCCAATTTGACAACATATATCCTAACACTCGTGTCTGACTGTCAGTCAGTGTCAGACTGAAATATTTAAGTTAACAGTAGATGAAAAAGTATGGAACTTTGACTTTATACAGTGGAACCCTGACTTACGAATACCCCATTTAATGAAAAATTCAAGTTACGGCAATATTTCTGCCCATATTACGGCAAAATGCCCGCGTAACGAAATCTGCTGGCTCTGATTGGCTGAGCTCACAATGCCTTCCGAATCATGCGACAACCCCCTTGGCTTTTGTACTTGGCTTCGCTGTTCCACTTGAACTACGTATTGTTGTTGCAGTTAGCAAATAGCCTATAGACTATCGTTCACTCAAAAGGCGCGATGGGTGCTTCGACTTACAAAAATTTTCGAATTACGAAAGACCCTCGGGAACGAATTAATTTCTTAAGTCGGGGTTCCACTGTACTTAATACTGTACTTAATACTGACAGCTTAATAGTGTCAGTATCAGAACTCCAACACTGGGTTTTAAATAGTTTTAATGCTTTTATTTCAATATTTGCTGCTGATGGCTTCCATTTTAAAATAGAAGATAAAACATATTTGTCATTATTCTGGGTTTTTGACAAATGTGTTTTCTATGTTTGGACTTTTTAATTCTTATTTAATATTCTGAGTTTGAGACGTGAGGTGTTCCAGGATTTGATTTGAATTATACTTTCAATTCTTTTGTGTCTAGTCTTCTACTCCAAATATCCTGTTTAATTTCAACTTTGTTTAGTATTTCTATTCTCAAGTCTTCTTAGTTTTTTCCCCAAAGTTGGTTTAGTTTGCTTTTTGTGTCTCTTGTTCCTGATATCATACCTCCCCTTTGTTCCCTGTACCCTCTTGTCAAGTCAGTTCTGTGTTTGTTTACCTTCCTGTTGTATCAACTCTGCGTTTTTATTTTGTTTTGTCGTGTTTTATTTTGGTGGTCTACAGTTTTTGTGCTTTGTATTTAGCTCTACTTCCCCTCTCTCACCACCTGTAGTTAGTTTCAGCTGCTCTCTCTTCAGTTTGTTCCCTCGTCCTTTCCATGTTCTACCTCATAGCTGTGTCTCCCAGTTAGTTTTGGTTTCTGATCTGATATTATGTTGTGCTTTGGTAAAAGTGAAGCAATAAAGCTGCTTTTAAATATATTTCTTATTTTTGGGTCCAACTCCTGCCTGCCACACAGCTGACCTCCACAATATTTCACGAGGGGAAAAAACTGCTCCAGGAATTAATGTTGCTGCCCAGACGACACTAAACTGGGAATGAACAATGTAACTGTGGTTGTGAAGGAGTAACTACAGTGGGGTAATAAAATGGAAAAGATAAAGTGATAATAGGGAACAGGCACTTTTTAAATGACACCAAAGTTCATGTAACTGTACAAGACCAGCCCCATATGTTAAAGCGATGTTAAACTAATTTGTTTTCAGAGAAATTATATTATTAATAAAAAGCAAATAAGCTGGACTGCCGAATGGTCAGTGTGTGTTGATGTGTACATTTGATTACATTTTTGTGTTCACCTTATTACCCCACTATTTTTTTTTATATAGTATTATTACTGAGATGTAATATAGAGTTATACTGGATCAGCTTTTTGGTTTTGAGTCTTTATCCAAATGAGTCTTCATCTGTTCTCCACATAAATGAAACTTTGCTTTGTGATGAAAAGGAACTCTTAAAAACTCTAATGAGTCAGATTTCTACTCACTCAGCTATTTCCCGTGAACTTCACTCTGCAGCTCTCTGGACAGAAAAAAAGAAATTCCTCTGAATCATCTCTGTCATCAGTCCTCTATGTGTGAGGGCTGTCGTCATATTAAACATTTGAAACCATGAAAGAGTCTTAAGCTCGAGCTCACAGGTCAAAAGTCAGCTGTTCCACCTTAATATGATGCTTTCATCTCATAAATGATTAATCTGTAATAACCTCATGCTCTGACTCTGACATCCTGAACAAAACATGATAACAGTCTACTATGTTATAATATACAGTCTATATGAATTCTATATAGTCTGTAGTGATTTACAGTCTATAATAGACACACAGAACGTGACAACAGAACATGGAATGGGTGTTCTGGTGGATCAAATTAATTGACTGACACTATTTATTTCAAAGAGTTTGGACATTTAAAAAATTTGAAAAATGCTGAAACATATTTCATGAAGGAAAGATGATGATAAATGTTTCACAAACTGGAAATAATAATGGACTATGATCCTCCATAAAACAACATGCACATCAAAATCAAACTGCAATCCACCACCTGAACCAGTGTCTCATATCACATCTCCAGTTTTATAGTTTGCCTATGAGCCTGTTCAGAGTCCAAGTAAACATCTCATCACAGTCAAACTGCTCTTTTAAAGAGGATCAACTAATGAACTCCAGGAAGCTCTGATAAGTATGCTCAATAATAAGGCTCCAGGTCCAGACGGTTTTCTAACAGATTTTTACAAAGAATTCTGGACAATTCTGCCACCAGTTTTTCACAGGATGTTGCAGGAAATCAAAGAAAATGGTAGACTACCACCAAATATGAACTCTGCAAATATCAGTCTCTTACAAAAACCAGGCAAAGACCCTGTATTTCCTTCAAGCTATCGTCCAATATCCCTTATTAATGTAGACCTTAAAATAATCTGCAAAGCTCTCTCAAAAAGATTAGAGAAAATAACCCCCCTTTTAATTCATCCTGACCAAACTGGTTTTATAAAAGGTAGGCACTCATCAACAAACACACGTAGATTACTTAATTTAATAGACTACTCATGCAGTAAAAACACTGAAACCATAATATCTTCTTTAGATGCAGAAAAAGCATTTGACAGAGTTAACTGGAAATTTCTATTTGCAACTTTACATAAATTTGGTTTTGGACCCTCTTTCATAAACTGGTTAAAAATATTATATAACTCCCCAACAGCTTGTGTCAGAACAAATGACCAAACATCCTCCAGCTTCTCTCTTCTGAGGGGCACCAGACAGGGATGCCCACTCTCCCCTTCACTGTTTGCAATTTTTATCGAGCCACTAGCAGCAGCAATTAGACAGGCTACAACAATTAAGGGCATAAAATGCAAGAACGTGGAACATAAAATCAGCCTTTATGCAGATGATGTGTTACTTTTTCTCCAAAACTCACAAACCAATATCTCTGGGGTAATTGCATTGATAAATTCTTTCTCAAGTGTCTCAGATTATTCAATTAACTGGTCGAAATCAACAGTTCTACCGATTAATTGCTCCTTCCATAATTCTTCTCCTTCCCCACTGCAATGTGGAAATATAAAATATTTAGGTATTAATGTCTCTCCTAAACTTTCAGAATTAACTAAATTAAACCACATCCCACTTTTAAAGACTGTAGAAGGCGACCTGGCTAGATGGAAATCTTTACCCATTTCACTCATGGGAATAAAAATGATGGTCTTGCCAAAAATAAACTATTTATTTTCAATGATCCCAAATAAGCCATCACAAGATTGGTTCAGATCTCTAGACTCGTATATTTCTAAATTCCTTTGGAAAGATAAATCCTCACGTATCAGCTTAAAAACACTACAAAGGACCAAGGATAAAGGAGGATTAGATCTGCCTAACTTTAATCACTATTTTTTAGCCAACAGGCTTCAGTTTATCTCTAGATGGTTTAAACATACCCTCTTAGATGAACCTTGGATAGATGTAGAACAGGCACTATGTAATAACCTAGAAATTTCAGACCTACCATTTATCAGTTCAAACATCAAACGACATGAATGCTTTAAAAGCATCAACATCAGCTCTTCTCTGACAGCATGGTGGGAATTTCTAAAAATGACAGAGTCTTCATTAATCCCATGCAAACGTACACCTATCTGGAACAATCCGGACATATTACAAAACAATAATATGATAAACTTTCCTGATTGGAGTTGCAAAGGAATTAAATACTTGGAACATATGTTGGAAGGAACAGACTTTATTTCGTTTGACAGACTAGTTACACAATATGGGATCAACAAGAAACGATTTTTGGAATATCAACAAATTAAATCCATAGTAAAAAAGAAATTTAATCCCAGTGAAGCTGAATTACAAACACCACCAAGTGTGGTACAATTTTTTAGTCTAAAACCCCCCAAATTATTGTCTAAAATATACAGAACACTTTCTAAAATAGATGAATCAATATCCCTTCCTATTGCAAAATGGGAAGCAGATTTATCAGTCAACTTAGACCCAAACCTTTGGTCTCAGATATGCTTAAAAACCTTTCAATGGATCAGAAATCCCAGTTTGCAATTAATACAATACAAAATATTACACAGAGTGCACTATACTGGTCATCGGATGTTCAAGATGGGCTATACGCCTTCTGACAACTGCTCACACTGCATAGCAAATACACCGGACAATTACATCCACGCTCTTTGGTTCTGTCCACCAGTTCAGAAATTTTGGCGTGAGATATGTGAAGACTTATCAAAGTGTCTGAAATGTAACATTCCAGCCTCCCCTTTAGTATGCTTGCTGGGCAACTTGGATGAGGTCACTGCAGAAATAAAAACAGCCCACATTGTTTTTACGGCCCTATGCATTGCCAAGAAAATGGTCCTCATTAACTGGAAAAATAAAAATAATCTTAATTCTAACCAATATAAAAACCATCTAATAGATCACATTAGTCTTGATACAACCTCTGCCATCACATTTGATCAATCCCTTTGGGCTCCTTTGATCGGCTTCATCACCTAGTGGGGGTGGGGGGCCATGGTTTGGTCCTGCCTTCGCTATTGTGGTTGATATGGGGGTAGGGACGGCCTTAGGGAGTCCGGGGAGTCCCTAGGGACGTTTCCCTAGAGGGTCTAACCTGGGGGATGTGGCCATGACCTGGTTAGGGGCTCTGGGGGCTCTTAGATGGTGTTTTCCTTGTGGCTGCATACAGCGGAGATGGGGGAGGGTCTGTGCTGGCGGACGTTGGTTACTGGCCTGGCTGCCCCTGGGAGGGTCCGGGACGGGCGTGGAGGCTTGGGGGTCTGGGGGTGCTCCGCCCCCTGGTCTGGGGTGCTGGCCGGGCCTTGGGTGCTTGGGTCCTGGCTGTTGTGTCGCCGGAGCAGTGGGCGGGTGGGTGAAGGGGGGCTCAGCCCCAGTGCAGGGGATCTCTGGTGCATCGGCCCAACTAGGGGGCTCTCTAACTGGTGGGGAGGTTGTTATATCTTTGCAGGTGGTCTCCTCTCTACAGGAGCTCACTCTGCAGGTGGGGGGAGAGATATAGGAGAGGTGGAGAATGAACTCAACCTGGGTGTCTATTGTCTTGTGTAGTTTGGGAGATGATTGGATGATGGGGTGGGTGCAGTTTTCTCTGGGGTGGAGTCAGGTGGGCTACCCCGGACTCTGTGGGGCTGGGTGGTGCTGCTGCTGCGGGCCCCGGTCCGGATGGGCCTGGGCCCCCTTGCCCTGGTGGGTTCCAGAGTGTGGGGGTGCCTACTGGGGTCAGCGTGGGAGCTGGCCCCAGGGAGGGGCCATTTGCCCCTCCCTTTCTTCCCTCCCCATCCTCAGCTGCCTCCCTATTCCCGCTCTACCACACCCACCCACACACACAGGGCTTTGGGTGCAGGTATGTCACCAGGGTGCAGGGGAGGCACTCCCCCTCTGTCCCCTTCTGGCCGCCTGTGCCTCAATTTTATTCTGCAACCTAGACATCCACATTACTCACACTCTCACATAACACATACATATAGGGCCTTGGGGGTGGGCACGTTTTACAGCATCCAGAGGATGGTCGGTGTACTCCAACCCACCTCTGGCGCTGGTGCCCTACCCTCAATTTTAAATGCATTTAGACACTAAGGGTTTTCGGGAGGAGCCGTGCTGCTCTCTGAGAGGAAGCTAGTACCATGCTCTCCTGAGTTTTAAATGCACTTTAGAACAGCACACAGCAACACTACATATGAGCGGGCGTAGGGAAGTTTGAGGTCTTCACTCACCCCGGTTTTGTTAGCCGTCAGGGCTGGGGGGCTGGGAGGAGGTGCTGGCCGTCAGACTGGGGTCTGGGATGCGGGGCCTCCCTGCTACTGCAGATAAGGAGGTGGTCCGCTTGCCTCCACCCCAGAGAGAAGGGTTACATCTCCTGGGTCTAGGTGCGGCTTGCCCCTCTGAGGGCGGGGGTACCTGGACCTGGGATATAGAGTATGTTTGGGGAGTGCGACTGTCTATGCAGTGTCTATTTATGTCTGTCTACACGTTGGGTGAGTGCCGAGTATTTGGTCGTGCATATGGGGTGGGAATGCACGTTTGTGTCCGCGTGTGCCTGTTCGTCTGTGTCTATATGTCAGGTTGGGTCTTAGACTCAACCTCTCTGGGTACATCTCAGGCCTTCTAAAGTACGGAGGTCTATCTCCCCTCACCACACTCCCTGCCGGTGGCTGATGCCCTCAGACGTTGGTGTGTTGGTGGTCCTTGTCGTCTGGGGCTGGGCGCTCATGTATGTACCGGCTCACTCCTGGTGGCCAATTGGCGGGGCCGGGCGCCTGCGGCCCGGCTGGGCTCCTTCCGGGGGGTGGGATGCCCTCAGGCCTCTGGCCTCTGGGCCTGAAGCTCGGTCCTCTCTGGCACAGCTGGCTGCCGGCAGAGCCTGCGGGCACGCCACTGCAACCCCCTCTGGTCTCTGCTCCGTAGCTGCGGGGTGACCTCTCATTTGGGGCTCTACTCAGCTCTTCCCAGGAGGGTGGCACGGTTCCCCCCCCCCCCCCCCCCCCTTTGGTGGTCCTCCTCGGGTCCTTGTACTCTGGGGCCTCTGGATTTCTGGGGCCTGGATCTCCTCCATATCTGCTTCATACCCTGGTGGACGGGGCTATGGCTCCCCACACTCCCTAGCAGATCGTTACATGGAGAAACCTTTGGAATACAAGCATGCTGATCCACACAGGTGCACACAGGTGTACACACGGGTGTTCACAGACGCGGACTACACCTTTCTTGGCTGCTGCCTCAAAGCACATTGTGCGCTGTCCATCTTGCGTGCTGCACAATATCGTTTATTATTTAGTATCTACTGTTATCTACTGCTAGCTAGTTTATTGTGATGGTGCTGTTTTTTTTTATTATGTTGCTCTTTGTTGTTTGTTTTCTCTTCTGTTTTTTTTTCTCCATACAGGTGATCCAGGTGTTTTGTTTGTTTGTTTGTTTTTTCTTTCTTCCCCCCCTTCTCACCGTCTCTTCTCCCCTTTGGCTTTCTTTCTCTCCCTCTCTTTCTTTCATTCTTTCTCCCTGTCCTATCCCTCAGTCATGTCTGTCACGTTTGTAGCAACCGAAAATAAAATAAATTCATAATTATAATAAAGGTCAATCAAATGGACCAATATGGCAAGGCAACCCGTTCTCACTCCCAAAGCGTAACATTTTACGCTAGGTGACAAATCGTCACCATATTACCTTTTCGGCTATCCACCACGTTCCTAAATGACGACGACCTTATTGTTGGAGGAACTTTGTGGTTTGATTTCCAAGACTTCAAAGATTAAATAAATCTCTACATAAACACGTTAACAAAACCTCAGATAATCAATTAATCAAACTTCTGTTCTAAAACTCCACTTTCACAACAAAAATGGGGGCTGCAGATGATACTGTGGTTTTATCAGAGAGACACAGCAATCAATAATCCTGAATTAACATCTATGGCAGATTTCTATGAAAATAATGGTGGTATGAATGGAGCCTCCAGGGGAGAATAAAACTTCACACTGTGGCAGTGAGCTGAGTTTTTAAATCGTTTTTGAAAAATTTATATATATTATTATTTACTTATAACTTATTATTATTTATTTATTTAATGCAATTTGCTCATGATCATGCAGATTTTGTGGTTATTGAAACAGAAGTTTATTTGGATGAGAATAATAAATAAGTTTTCACTAACAGAACAGAAAAATCATTCATTAAACTTTATTGATCCCAAAGGTTGTCCCAAGTTTTATCATTACCCCTATTATCACAAATTATCAGCAGTGAGTGAGACAGGCTACTTAATTTTACCTTGTATTTATTACTGATTTTCTCTCTATGCTTCTCCACACATCACATGTCACATATGTGATCATTCACACTACCTGGTCTCCCTTACAATCTGTTGGTATTTTATGTCTTGTTTGTAGGCACCATAGAACTGGTGTAGCTCGTATCAGTGGAACTGCAACTGATTATGTAGCTGTGAGGGACCAACTACAGCAGAACTACAGTGAATCCCTCAAAGCCTCCATAAATCCATTCTGCAGCATAACTGGAGACTGAGAGCAGCACTTGAGGGAACCAGCAGATGGAGCTCACCGATCGATGTTAAATATTATCCACGAATTATGGAGAATATTTAACAAATTAACATGAACCTTGATGCCCATAAAAAAACTTGAGTATCAGTCAGACTGGAGTCCAGCATCTAAACCAGGTTCTCAAATCAGAGCTCGTTTTATAGTTTGATTATGAGCCTGTTCAAAGTTCACAAGAAAACTGAGTTTTACGAAACGTCACATTACAGTCTGATCTCCTCTGCTAAGGGGGACCAAACAGTGGCAGATGTGACATAAAATGCAGAATGAAAAACATTTAATGAAGCTGGTAACAACCTGCAGCCGTCTGAAGACACTGACACAGACTGTTCGTCTGAAGAGAAGAAAGTAAAGCAAATATCTACTTGTGGATGTTGTCAAGTTTATTATTCAAGTCACATTATGTTTTTGAGGCTTTATCCAATGTATCACAGTCTTCATCTGTTCTCTGCAATAAACACACTAACATAGAGCAGCTGCTTTGTGATGAAGCCAAAACCTGAGAGACTCTAATGAATCAAAGTTTCACTTACTCAGCTCCTTCCAAAGAACTTCTTCACTCTTTGGCTCTCCACTGTGTGGACCACGTCTGTTTAGAAAAACAGAAAATCCTCTGCTTCTTCTCTGTGATCTGGCTGCCGCCACATTGAACACTTTAAACAATAAGAGAGTCTTAAGATGCAGCTCAGAGTTCAAAGATCAGCTGCTGCACCTTAATACGTCTTTAAATTTATCAATGATTACCACAACAGCAACAACTTCCTGCTGTGACTCTGATGCTATAAAACAAACCTGATCACAAACAAACCCGTCTCTGACACAGCCACACCAGGCCTGCTTGCTTTATTTGAAATATATAAATAAATATATGAAATAAATAAACAAAATGTTTTTGTATTACTGTTACACCTCTTGGCAGGTATTAACTAATAATCACACCATTTTAATACTTATAACTACTATATAACATCATGGGGTCATTTAAAGAAAAAGTCATACTCTGTATTTTCACTTATTTATTCGTTTTCTGTCACAAATTTCTTAGGGAAATGACAACAGGAATAGTGCACAGAGTGCTTTAACAGCACGATCCATTTTTGTTTGGGTTTTTTTTTTTTTTTTTCATTTTTGATTTTTGATTTTTAGCCTTTAGCAGGTGGTGTTGTGACGTCTGCCTTTTGTGACTGGGAGCTCTGCAGCAACCCCAGCACCTCTTCTTCCAGCGGCTGTGATCCACAGTAACAACTCTGAGTTCAGCTGCTGACCATCAACTAACTGTGCTGTTCCTCTGTGGAATTATTTTATGTCATAACAAACAAAACAGTAAAAAATAAATACAAAATCTGAGCAAATCCTTTAATTTTATGGATGTAATGATGGGGTAGACCTGAATTAGTATTAATAGTAATTCAGTGTCCAACCTCACATGCTCAGGTCAGTAGCTCACAGTTTAATGACCCATGTAAATTTTTATTGGATTGTGCAAAAAAGCTTTTATTGTTTAGTTCGTGTAATATTAAAGCAATTTAAATAATACAATATTTTATATTATTTTCTGAAAAAAAAAACGTTGCAAAAGCCTTGAAATAAATATGGTCTAGTACACCCCACGCCCCCCTTTAGACTCACCCCTGTTTGCTACAGGTATCACCTCCATTCAAAATAGGACAACTGTCATAAACTTATACACCAAGCTGTATAATTTAAACCTGCTAACAGACAAAGTTAACTGTTCATCTGCCTCTTTTAGTACAACTGCCAGAGGCTCACTATGATTTTTCTCTGTGTAAAACAAAACAGCAGAGGATGGAGCAGCTGCAAAATTACACTTTCTTCACATCTGATTTTGTTGATCAGGTACTTTGATGAAGCACTCCCGCTCGCTGTTTCTCAATAAAGGTTTTGATTTTGATTACAGGAACAACACTGCTATTTTGGATGTTGGAAACAAGTTTTCTTTCACTCAGCCTGAGCTTTTCATCTCTTTAATGGCTTCGCCTTTTTGCTCTTCTCTGTGTGTGAACTGACTCCTCCTCTAACTGTGCCTGCATCATCATCACTGCTGCTACTGTGTTATCAGTGTTTTTGTTTAAAACTGAATGCTGTGTGGGCTTAATGTCATTTATCACAGCTACATAGCTGTGTGTAAAACAAAGCACTGAAGCCAAGAATTTGTGTGGAGAATTTTTTATATTATAACTGCTGCCCCAATAATAATTAATGATTAAACGCAGTGAGGTGTATAAACACATAGCAGCCTACACCTATAGCAGCATAACTAAGGGAGGATTCAGTGCTAGCTGAGCCAGCCCTAACTATATGATTTAGGCAAGGCAAGGCAAGGCAAGGCAAATTTATTTGTATAGCACAATTCAACAACAAGGTGATTCAAAGTGCTTTACAGAGACATTAGAAACAAAAACAAATAAAAAGCATGATTTAAAATTGATTAAAACAAGCAAACAAACTAACTAACTAAACACACACATTTCACACCTGTTCACGCGATCTGAACCCTTATCGTAAGGGGAGCTACCAGTCCTTCTGTGGACGAGCTACTTTCTATTTTAAATTCTCTGAATTTAAAATACTCTCTAGACCCAGTCTAGACCCAGTTGGGGAGCTACCCAGAGCTCTAATCCCACACCTGTTCGCGCGATCTGAACCCTTATCGTAAGGGGAGCTACCAGTCCTTCTGTGGACGAGCTACTTTCTATTTTAAATTCCCTGAATTTAAAATACTCTCTAGACCCAGTCTAGACCCAGTTGGGGAGCTACCCAGAGCTCTAAACCCACTTAACAAACAAACAAACAAACAAAACAGTATATAAAATCAAAACAGATAAAATCAGAACAGTAGATAAAATCAGTAGTTAATGTAAGTTTTGGAATTTAAGCTTAACAAACAAACAAAACAGTATATAAAATCAAAACAGATAAAATCACAAATAGATAAGATCAGTAGTTAGTGTAAGTTTTGAAATTTAAGCTTAAAAGTGTGGATTTGGTGCTTTATTCAAATGCAGCTGAGAATAGGTGAGTCTTCAACCTGGATTTAAATAAACTGAGTGTTTCAGCTGATCTGAGGCTTTCTGGGAGTTTGTTCCAGATATAAGGAGCATAAAAGCTGAATGCAGCTTCTCCGTGTCTGGTTCTGACTCTAGGAACTGATAAAAGACCGGATCCAGATGACCTGAGGGATCTGGAAGGTTCATACTGGGTCAGGAGGTCACTGATGTATTTTGGTCCTAAACCATTCAGAGCTTTATAGACCAGCATCAGAACTTTAAAGTCTATCCTCTGACGGACAGGCAGCCAGTGTAAAGACCTCAGAGCTGGACTGATGTGGTCCACTTTTTTGGTCTTAGTGAGGACTCGAGCAGCAGAGTTCTGAATGAGCTGTAGTTGTCTGACTGATTTTTTTAGGTAGACCTGTAAAGATGCTGTTACAGTAATCAAGCCTACTAAAAATGAATGCATGGACTAGTTTTTCCAGGTCCTGTTGAGACATCAGATCTTTTATCCTTGAAATATTCTTGAGGTGATAGTAAGCTGATTTTGTTATTGTCTTAATGTGTTTTTCTAAGTTTAGGTCTGCATCCATCACTACACCCAAATTTCTCGCCTGGTTTGTGGTTTTTAGATGTATAGATTGAAGTTCTCTGGTGACCTGTAATCGTTTTTCTTTGGCGCCAAAGACTATTACCTCAGTTTTGTTTTTGTTTAGCTGGAGAAAATTGTGGCACAACCAGTCATTAATTTCCTCAATGCATTTACCAAGAGCCTGTACAGGGCCTCGGTCTCCTGGTGACATTGTGATATATATTTGTGTGTCATCTGCATAGCTGTGGTAGTTTATTTTGTTGTTCTTTATAATCTGTGCCAGTGGGAGCATGTAAATGTTAAACAGAGGGGGTCCCAAGATGGAACCTTGGGGAACTCCACATGTGATACTTGTCTGCTCGGATGTGAAGTTACCTATTGATACAAAGTATTTCCTGTTTTCTAAGTATGTTTTGAACCAGTTTAGTACAGTTCCTGAAAGACCTGCCCAGTTCTCCAGTCGTTTGAGTAATATGTTGTGGTCAACTGTATCAAATGCTGCACTGAGATCCAGTAAAACTAGGACTGACATTTTTCCACTGTCTATGTTCAGACATATGTCATTAAACACTTTTGTCAGAGCAGTTTCAGTGCTGTGGTTGTGTCTAAAACCTGACTGGAAGGCATCGTAGCAGTTATTCTGTTTTAAGAAGTAATTGAGCTGTTGAGAAACTGCTTTTTCAATGATCTTACTTAAAAATGGGAGATTTGAGATCGGCCTGTAGTTTTTCATTTGTGTCTTGTCAAGATTGTCCTTTTTCAGTATAGGTTTTATTACAGCAGTTTTTAGTGGTTCTGGAAACACACCTGACATTAAAGAAAAGTTGACGATCTGTAACAGGTCTGACTCTAAAGTCTTTGAGACCTTTTTGAAAAAACTTGTTGGCAGGACATCTAAACAGCAGGAGGAGGAGTTCAGTTGACCTAAGATGTCCTCCAGGTCTTTGCTGTTAATCGGGTGAAACTGTTTGATGGTGTTTAAACTGTTTTTCGGTGGACACAGTACATATCCTGGATCTGCTGTTGATGTACCAATTGCTTGTCATTGCAGGCCATGGTCGAATGAAGTTCAGCTGGCACTGGCAAAGGAGGGTTTGTTAGCCTGTCAACTGTAGAAAATAAAACCCGAGCATTATGGCTGTTTTTAGTGATGATGTCAGAGAAGTAGGACCTCCTTGCACTCCTCAGTTGTAAATTATAATTGTGAAGTTTCTCTTTATAGATGTCATAGTGAACCTGGAGGTTTGTTTTTCTCCATCTGCGCTCAGCTTTCCTACACTCTCTTTTTTCATTTTAAACTAGTGTGGAGTTTCTCCATGGAGACTTTTTCCTTCCAGAGATAACCTTCACCTTAATGGGAGCAATTGTATCCATTACATTTAACATTTTTAAATTGAAACTATTGACGAGCTCATTGACTGAACCTCTGGACAGGTCAGGTGTTAATGGGAAGACCTGGTTAAAGATCTCACTACTGTCTTCAGTTATACACCGTTTTGTGATCACTGCTGTTGATATATTTGTGTGGGCTGAGATTTTACTTTCAAAGAAAACACAGTAATGATCAGACAGGCCCACATCAGACACAGTAAGGTTTGAAATGCTCAGGCTCTTGGAGATCAGTAGGTCAAGAGTGTGTCCTCTATTATGTGTGGCCTCTGTTACATGCTGAGTCAGCCCAAAGTTGCCCAGAGTGTTACTCAGGTCTTTAGTCCCTTTGTCCTGAGGGTTGTCCACATGGATGTTAAAATCCCCAACAATAATTACACAGTCGAAATCAACACAGATCACAGACAGCAGTTCACTGAGGTCATTAAAAAAGTCTGTGCAGTATTTGGGAGGCCTGTAAACATTGGATGGGGCCTTCAGCTGTAAAGCCACATATTCAAAAGACTGAAAACTTCCAGGAGATAGCTGCTTACATTGAAATGATTCATTAAATAGGACAGCAACCCCTCCTCCTCTCCTGCTCACCCTGGCCTCACTGATAAAACTGTAGTTAGGAGGGGTCGTCTCGATGAGAACAGCTCCACTGTTACTTTGGTCCAACCAAGTTTCAGTTAAAAACATAAAATCAAGGCTGTGCTCAGTGATTAAATCATTAATTAAAAATGTTTTCCCAGCTAAAGATCTAACGTTTAATAAAGCCAACTTAAGTGTTTTAGAGGTATTACTTGTCCCCTCGTGTTTGGGAGCAGTCTGTGGCACACAAGGTATGTTTACTATATTTAAAGATCTTTTAGAGTGCAGCTCTCTGTGTTTTGACCAGGCCACATGTCTCCTTCTGTCACCTAAAAGTACAGAAATTTTAAAACCTTCTAGTAAACAGGGTCCCAGCTTCTCCTGGGAAAAGTCACCACTGCCATAATCCTCGCAGCCCGGACCCTCCACACATCACACATCACACATCAGACTTCGGAGACAGAGCATGAAGGTGGTAAGGAGAAACTAAGGGGGGCGAGGCTGGGCAATGTGACTTCGATTGCTCTGTTGAGGGTGGGGCTCGGTGGCGAACCTTTGGCTGCTTTGGTGGGGGGTTTATGGGGGACAAAGAGGGATTGGGCCGGGGGGTAGATCTGAGCCCAGCATTGACCCGCTCCATCATCTCTTCAGTGAATTTCAGGTGTGGGGAGGAGGGAGAAAGGGAGGGGGAGGAGGGTGATGGGGGTGATGGCCTGTCAGGGGTTTGGGGGACTGGGGAAGATCCTGGTCCTGGTCGTTCGTGTTGTTGAGAGAGTTGGAGGCAAATAGGGACCCCTCTTCTTGCCTCTTCTTGCCTCAGATGTCTCTCCTTTCTGAGGCTCTTCCCGGGTGGGGGCAGATGGAGCTCCTCCTCAAGGTTTCTGCTGGGCTTTGTCTGTTCTTGGAGTACTGTTTGTTCCTCTTTATGAGATAACTCCTCGTTTATCTCAGCCTTGGCTCCAAGCACAGCTGGATGACGTATGGAATAAAACAAGTTGGAGGTGAACAGTTTCACCCCTGACTTGTTAAAATTAAATCCATTTGCTTTAAACAGATGCCTGCGTTCCCAAAAAATATTAAAGTTGTTGATAAAATGCACTGAGTGGTCAGCACATGCTGATATAAGCCATTTATTTAGCAAAAAGGAGCTGGATTTCACAGAGGGGCCTGAAAACTAGGGCTGGGTATCGTCACTGATTTCTAGAATCGACTCAGATTCACAAGGTCCCGAATTGATTCGATCCACGATTCGATTCGATTCGATTCAATTAGATTTGAATCTGGGAAATTTTGCCTCAGACAGTCAGAAATATTATAATTCAGATCAGTACATTTACATATTTTTGAATCTATAAAAAGGAAGCTGACACTCGCAAGACTTTATCAAAGGTGTAAGCGTCACAGCAGATGCCTTTGTGTCAAAGTAGCTGAAGATAAAACACAGAAAAACAGGAAGGTACAGAGGTTTTATTAGAGCCACGGCTAAGCGTTTTGCATTTTGCATAATTTTTAAAAAGTTTACATTTGGTCAGAAGCCTATTGAACAGCAGAAATGAGGCTTTCTTTCCGGAAGTAAATAAAAGGAAAAAAAAAAAAACAGCGGCCGACAGCGCTGTAAACAACGGTAGACTTGTGCGTAACAAGCAAATAATGCAGAAAACAGATTTTTAGACGGGAAACTGTTCTTGAAGTATACAGAGAAAGAGAGAGAGAGAGAGAGAGCTGTGCATGAAGTGTGATTTTATTGTGGTGGAAGCAAAACGGCAGAAGTAAGAGTGAATTCATGATGATGTTTTTGTGAAGCGTAGTTTGGATCTTCTTTTGCTGCTGGTTCGGTCAATATTGTTTGGAGAGAGATAAAACTAACAGCTTTAGAATCAGCGCAAAAAGGGCGCAAACCATAGCTGGACTGGCCATCGGGCATACCGGGCATGTGCCCGGTGGGCCGATGGTGATTTTTCGTTTTTATGGGCCTATGGGGTTTTTTTTTTCGTTTTTTTTCCGTAACGGTATAAACACTGAAAGGTGGTGGATTGGCCAGATGCTGGGAGATGTGTAAAAATAACTCAGTTGTTTGGTGGTGGCTATTGCGGAGTGTTATGGTTCAAAAATATTGGAGATGGACACCAGAGGAAAAACCCACAATAACAACACTGGTCCGGTCGGGTTGAGTCAAACGATGATTTAATGATCACACACGTGGGAGATGGACACTGTATGCAGACAGCCTCAAAATCTCATCTCAAAAAACACATTTCCATAGTTTTATGAAATCAGGGTATTAGAACGCCCCCTCATGCGTAGTGACAGGTGTAATACAATCAATGTTGACAATTTTATTTAACACAAAGAATAACATTGTCTCCTTCCCGAGGGCAGACGCTAACTGCCCCCCTTCTCCTGGAACCGTCTGTACCCTGCTGAGACACAACATGGCAACTACAAGGACTCTTTCATTTATTAAGACCATTAGTGTGTATTGCTCTAAATCAAGTATATAATATTAAATGAATATTGCTGGATCAGCTACTTCTACTTAAAACATATTAAAACATGACTAAGCACAAAATCACCAAGAATGACATCTTATAAGTGCTGTGTAAGCGCGTGCGGCCTTCCAAGCTCAAAGCCTTTGCCCTCCATAGATCAGCCAGACTCGCGCTGGCTGTAGCTTTTAACCTTTAATTACCTTGAGCACAACTCTAAAATGAGCAACAAACTGCAATGTGTATGGAATGATCATGGTTACATCTGCAATGGAAAATCATGTTATTATTCTGGTACCTGTAAGAAAGATCAAATTAAAGTTATCACCATCACTGTAATGCAAAGAATAATATAAGATCAAAAACTTCAATTTATGCTTAATGCAAAGCTGGTTATATACTTCTAATGAACTAATAATGGCATATTAAAATATTAAATGATAATGAGAAAAACATCCCCTCCTTATTCTACAGGAGCTTCCACAGATTCAGTAACATTAGCAAGTGGTGGAGGCCAGCAGATGCAACACGCTGGCAGGTGGATGACAGAAAGGCAGGAGGAGCAGAGACCCGAGGCGGTGAACTGAACTTCAGGTAAGAAGTTATGACCTGCAGTCTATCTGCGTCAGATATAAACACCTCAGGCCCTCCAAGGTTTGGAGGCCTATCTCCACCCACCACCACTTCCCCTGCCGGTGGCGGACTCCCTCAGGTGTCGGTGTGTTGGTGGTTCTTTGTGTCTGGGGGTGGGCGTCCGGGTACACACCGGCTCACTCCTTGGCGGCCGCTTGTCGGGGCCTGGGGCCTGGGGCTCGCTCGGGCCCCTTTGGAGGTGGGGTGCCCCCGGCCTCTCGGCCTGGGGCTCGGTCACTCAGGCACAGCTGGGGGCCGGCGGAGCTCACGGGCGCGTCACTGCAACTCCCCCTGACTTCTGCTCCGCGGCTGCTGGGCGAGCCCTCATCTGGGACTCTCCTCAGCTCTTACTGGAACAGTGGCGCGGCTGCCCCTCTGTTGGTCTTCCATGGTCTCTTGTGTTCTGGGGGCCTCTGGATGTCTGGAGTTTTGATCTCCTCCATACCCGCTTCACACCCTGGAGGACGGGGCTGTGGCCCCCCCACACTCCCTAGCAGATCATTACATGGAGAAACCTTTGGAATGCAAGCATGCTGATCCACACAGGTATGCACACATGGGTATTCACAGACGCGGACTAAAGCTTTCTTGGCTGCTGCCTCAAAGCACACTGTGCGCTGTCTATCTTGCGTGCTGCACAATATCGTTTATTATTTAGTAAATATTGATATCTATGACTAGCTAGTTTATTGTGATGGTGCTTTGTTTTCTCTATTATTATGTTGCTCTTTGTTGTTTGCTGTCTCCTCTGTTTGTTTTTTTTGTTTGTTTTTTTTTTTCTCCATACAGGTGACCCAGGAGTTCTTTTTTTTTCTCTCTCTTCCCCCCCCCTCTCACCGTCTCTTCTCCCCTTTGGTTTTCTTTCTTTCTCTCCCCCTCTTTCTCTCATTCATTCCCCCTGTCCTATTTATAAAAAAAAAAAAAAAAAAAAAAAAAAATGACAAAGGATGAACTGAAGCTCTGCCATCACGTAATGTCGCATACTGCTGTTTCTGATGTCATTTAAAAAAAAAAAAAGAAAAAAAAAGATATAAACCAAGTTTATGTGGAGTTTATTTTCGTTACGCTGACTTTTTACAGTCAGTACAATCACTCGTACTGCGTACTAGCTAGCATGACAGAGTTTATATACAGCTGGGTGGGTGCTATGATATTATTGATGTTGAACTTGTTTTATCTTATTTTATTTATAAGGTTAGTTATTAGAGTTTCCAACCGTCTGGTAAAAAACGGAATCGTCTGGTATTCAGAGAAAATATTGCGCGTTTCGTATTGAGGTGAAAAGGAACAGTTTGTCCCGTACTTCAGCTACAATGAAAAAGACACAAAGCTGGAGTTATTCTGTGTCTTTGCTGCACAGCTGCCTCTTCTTCTCTCATTCTCCCCCCTCCCTCTCCTGTTTCTACTTCAATCATGAAACTGATCAATGATCAGCTGATCGGCTTTTCTCTCTTGTTTGTTTATCTCCCACTTTGCGCCAGAAAGAAGAAACCGGCGGATGTCGCACTAAACAACAGCAGCACGTTTAAGCTTGATCAGCTGTTGTTAGAATTTATTTAATATTAATTTCCAGTATCAGCTGATGTTTGCTGGAGCCACAACTATAAAAGCTGCTGGTCATGATATCGGTTTGGTTATCTGAGAGGGAAACATGAAGATGAAACCAGGAGATGTTCTTACTGAATCATCAGAGCTGATGGAGAAACAGGTTTACCTTTTAGGTCACACAAATGAGTTGAAGGGAAGTTATGAACTATTTCTGAGAGACAAATAACACCAGGATCCTTTTCTAAGTAGCTGACAGCTGGTAAATGTGCAGGGGCGGGTCTAGCAAAGTTTTGCCAGGGGGGCCATGTAGGGCATTAACAGGGAAAGGGGGGCACAAAGAAATACTTTTCTTTGTTATGTCATTTAAAAACTTTGAATAAATAATCTTAATAATCTGAATCTTACAACAAACGTTTTCATCTGATGTAAAATGTATAGAAATCCATTATTGTACATAGTAATTTTTTTGAGGGTCCCATCATAATTTCTTCAGAAGTAAGTACTGTATATGATGCCAGTATTTTCCCACATTTTCTAGATACTGTACTAGTACTGTGTGTAAAATGCCATCAAAAAGTCAATTAAGTTTTATTCTTTCTCACCTGTCTTTCTGTCTCCTTTCACTTTTTAAAGGTTGCCATGTTAGAAAAAATATTTTGCTCTGCCATGCTGTTTATTGATGTGGTAAATGAATAGTTTATGAAAATATATCTAAATCTGTCATAAGTAATCAGTAATGGTCATGTCTCACCTCTAGTCTCCTCTGTCTTAATTTCAGGTTTTCACCATGTGTTCTAGATAGTTTAGGAGGTTAACTCGACCAAGCAGTCTACTTTTGGGTACAGTTTAGAATACCAGAATAGGGAGGATGGTGTAGGTTTTTAACAACTATAAATAACTTGTTGGTCTATAAAATGTGAAACGAACAAACAACATTCCTGTCACAAGGTAAAAGTTTCAGTATCAGTTTTCTGGAAAAGTGACTTTTATATAACCTTCATTTATCCAGGTAAAAAGTCTCCGTGACATTAAAATTGTCTTCTTTTTTTTTTTTTTAAAGAGTGACCTGACCAGGAGGGCAGCAGAAATTGCAACAAATATAACAACAGTTCTATCAGGATTTTTTGTGACCAATGGATCTGCGCTGATTATACTGTAGATACAATAACACAGAATCTTAAAGATACAAAACAGGTAATTTCATTATTATACATATAACCCCTTTGTACAGCCTCTTTACTGAAGCCTATTTACCTTTATAAGTAAAGACATTACACATAAAAAATAGAGAAATACTGGAAATCACTTTATCCTGAAACAAGAGCTGAACATGGTGTACAGATATTATAGAGCCGAAACAAACAGTAACGTTTCCAAAGACTGACAATTAAAGCAGGAAACAAAGGAAACTTACAGTTTCTTCAGCACGAAGAATTTCCACTCGGCACCTGACACTAAACAATAATACACAGGTGAGCTGCTTCCTGAAAGAAGGTTGGACTTCACCTGAAGCAGGTGGGAGGGGTTCAGCAGGAGTTACAGTCTAGTACAGGTGCGTCAAAAATTATTTTACATGGCGGGCCACATACAGCCCACTTTGATCTTAAATGGACTGATTCTTATATAGTGCTTTTCTACTCTCCTGGAGTACTCTATACAACACGCCACATTAACCCATACACACCAGCACTCTATGCTTTATCAGCGCTTTACCTAACTTATACACATTCATACGCCGACGGATGCATCGGAGAGCAAGTGAGGGTTAGTATCTTGCCCAAGGATATTTAGCATGCAGACTGGGGGAAATCCAGGAATCGAACCACCAACCTTCCAATCAGCAGATGACCTGCTCTACCTTCTGAGCTACAGCCACCCCAACAAACAACCAAACAGGCCAGACCAGTGAAACTCTTCCTTCTATCAGTGTGAAGAAGTCACATACTTATCTGTTTTTCTACATGATGAAGAAAAAAGCTGCTGTGACAAAGAAAGAAATCTCTCGGCACCACTCATTTTTAAATTGTAAGAAATGTGTGTTTCCAATTTTGTTTTAACTGTAGTTGTAAAACACTGAAATTTCTATAGTAAAATGTAAAAAAATAGAAACTTTGTCATTTAATTGTTTATTGCATAATTACTTTATCTAGTATAAATTTCTATAAGGAGGTTTTTTATTGGTAGGAAAATGTCTGAAAATAAAAACTGCTATCACTTTGGCCAGCTCCGAAAAATTTTGCAGTCTCCGATATCATTGAAATGCAGAGCAGTCAGATGCTGCTCATTCTCTTTTCTAAAACCCACAACTTAGACATTCACATTATTCACACTCTCATTACACATACATATAGGATCTTGGGGGTGGGCACAATCACGGAGTCCAAATCACCATCAGGGTGTATACCTCACCCCTGACGTCGTTGCCCACCTCTCAATTTTAAATACACTTAGTCATTGAGGGTTAGCAGGAGGGACTATGCGCTTACCTGCTGCTCCTTGGCAGGTAGCTCCATGCCCTCCTGGGTTTTAATTGCACCTTAGAACACATATGCATCAACACTACAATGAGCGGGTGGAGGGAGGTTTGGAGTCTTTTCCCACCCCCATTCTCTGCGGCCTGCTGGAGCGGGAGGGCTAGTAGGAGGAGTTGGCCGTCCGACTGCGGTCTGGGGTGTGGGGCCTCCCTGCTGCTGCGGAGTCGGGGTGGTCTGCCTCTCCCCACCGCAGGGAAAAGGGTAACACCACCTGGGTCTGGGTGCAATTCCCCCCTCCAGGGGCAAGGGTACCTAGACCCGGTTTGTAGAGTACGCTTGGGGAGTGTGATCGTGTGTACAGCGTCTCTTTATGTCTGTCTCCACGTTGGTTGAGTGTGGAGTGAGTGCATATGAGAGCATGAGGGTGGGAATGGATGTTTGTGTCTGTGTGTGCCTGTATGTCTGTGTCTATATGTCAGGTTGGGTATCAGACGCCACCTCTCTGGGGACACCTCAGGCCCTCCAAGGTTTGGAGGCCTATCTCCACCCACCACCACTTCCCCTGCCGGTGGCGGACTCCCTCAGGTGTCGGTGTGTTGGTGGTTCTTTGTGTCTGGGGGTGGGAGTCCGGGTACACACCGGCTCACTCCTTGGCGGCCGCTTGTCGGGGCCTGGGGCCTGGGGCTCGCTCGGGCCCCTTTGGAGGTGGGGTGCCCCCGGCCTCTCGGCCTAGGGCTCGGTCACTCAGGCGCAGCTGGGGGCCGGCGGAGCTCACGGGCGCGTCACTGCAACTCCCCCTGACTTCTGCTCCGCGGCTGCTGGGCGAGCCCTCATCTGGGACTCTCCTCAGCTCTTACTGGGACAGTGGCGCGGCTGCCCCTCTGTTGGTCTTCCATGGTCTCTTGTGTTCTGGGGGCCTCTGGATGTCTGGAGTTTTGATCTCCTCCATACCCGCTTCACACCCTGGAGGACGGGGCTGTGGCCCCCCCACACTCCCTAGCAGATCATTACATGGAGAAACCTTTGGAATGCAAGCATGCTGATCCACACAGGTATGCACACATGGGTATTCACAGACGCGGACTAAAGCTTTCTTGGCTGCTGCCTCAAAGCACACTGTGCGCTGTCTATCTTGCGTGCTGCACAATATCGTTTATTACTTAGTAAATACTGATATCTATGACTAGCTAGTTTATTGTGATGGTGCTTTGTTTTCTCTATTATTATGTTGCTCTTTGTTGTTTGCTGTCTCCTCTGTTTGTTTTTGTTTGTTTGTTTTTTTTGTTTTTTTTTCTCCATACAGGTGACCCAGGAGTTTTTTTTTTTTCTCTCTCTTCCCCCCCCTTCTCACCGTCTCTTCTCCCCTTTGGTTTTCTTTCTTTCTCTGTCAGGCTCTCTTCTTGGCTGCAGTGGTTATTATTATATTTACATGCTTCCAGCTCCCGTTTTTGCTCGATGACAGCTCGTACTTTTCGACTCTCCTTTTTCTCCCTCCTCGCGCTCACAGACACATAACGTGTATGGCGGTCCAGTCTCCTTGCAGCACGGACTACACTGCCCATGAAGCTACATTCTGCATTCTGTCTATTAGCTTAGCACAACAACAACAAAAAGGCGCTCTCTCACCGAGGAAACACGCAGAGCGAGAGCGTCACCCTGTAACCATGGCAACCGCAACGCTGCCGCCTGGAACAACAGAACGTAGCTTTCAAACAAAACCCAAACAGTGCTGACCCGCCACAATATGAAACAGGAAAGTACCGCCGTGTAATCCATTTATTTCAACAAAGTAACTGTATTCTAAATACCACCTTTTTAAACGGTAACTGTAACGGAATACAGTTACTCATATTTTGTATTTTAAATACGTAACATCCGAGTAAATCCGTTACTCCCCAACACTGCCAGTGTTAACAGTGTGAATATAAATCTATATCAGTGTGGTTGAAAACAGTTATCAGTACAATTATTTGAAAAAGAAAAAAAAACAACATTAAAACAGGTGGGATATATAAATAAAATTTAATTGAATTATTGTCATAAATATCTTTTAATTAACGCAAAAAACGCTTACTTACAAACAAAATAAAAATATGGAAAATGGGTTCAGCTCTCCTACTTACAGGTCTGTAGGTGATGTTTACTCAACATAAGACCAAGGTTAACGTCAGGGCTATACATGTAACCAGTTATATATCACAGAAAGTAAATGAAGGAACGGTCTACATATTAAATAAGAGCCTGACATGAGTATGAGAATATAGTTAATCTTTTAACCAGTAATGAGTATCAAGAGATATTTTTCTTTCAGAGTTAAAGAAAATGCTGGTTTCATTGGAGCTTCAGTGAATGTTGATCATAATCTAAACTCAGAGTAAAGAGAAATTTTATCTTCTGATGAAACAGGAGAGTCTCACTTTCTGAGTGAAAGAGACAGACATGTATAGACTGAACTATCTGTTCAACAGTCAGAGTGTTTCTCTTTATACTCAACTCAGCACAGACACACTGAGGAACCAGAAAGCCAGACTCTAAATCCAGGATAAAGAGGTTCAGTGAATGTGGTGTTGAAGGTGTGGAGGTGGATCAGAGTGTCAGAGGAGACTCTGTAGAAGGACAGAGTGCCAGCAGGACAGTCCACATACACTGCTACTCTGTTAGACACAGAGGAGGAGGAGATAAATGTTACTTTATCATTGTGACTGACAGAAGGAGGGCCGTCATCACAACAGCTCAGACTCCAGGACTTTTCATTAAATCCAAAGGTACAGTCTCTACTATCTCCTTTCCTTTTGATTCTTCTGTAACTCACTGATATGTAAGCCAGTCCTTTCCACTCGACCTCCCAGTAACAGCGACCAGTCAGACCATCACTGCAAAGCAGCTGAGGCCAGTAATCAAATCTGTCTGAATGATCAGGATATGACTGAACCTCCTCCACATGTGTCACCTTCCTCTTGCTGTCAGAAAGTTTGAGGTTTTTGTTCACTGTGTTTGTATCAATTCTGAGTTGACAGGAATCTGATGGAGAGAATAAACACAATCCAGCTGCAGTTATTGATCCATCATCTGTTCATTGATTGACACTTTGATAATGACTCCTGACATCAGAGATGGTTGAATGTGTGCTGCTTTGTTTTCATGAATCACATTAAAAACACACTTACACTTCCTCAGACCTGGTGTCAACCATCGGACTCCAGCAGGCTCCCACCGAAAACGTGCTGTCCACATATGTGGATAAGATAAGATAAGATAAGATAACCTTTATTAGTCCCACACGTGGGAAATTTGTTTTGTCACAGCAGGAAGTGGACAGTGCAAAAGTTATGACGCAAAAATTAGAATACAATAAGAATAAATACAGTACACAGCTGTACAGAATAGAATAAAATAATATACTATATACAGTAGAATAAAATAGAATAAAAATATACAATAAGATAAAAATAGAATACGAATGCTATATACAACTGAGTAAAAATACAACGATGCCAGAAAAGATTATTGCACTTAGTGTTATTGCACATGTGTGGATGTGTGTGCTTGATCAGTTAAAGTCTTTGTTGTGGAGTCTGACAGCAGTGGGGAGGAAAGACCTGCGAAATCTCTCCGTCCCACACCGTGGGTGCCGCAGTCTCCCACTGAAGGAGCTGCTCAGTGCTGTCACAGTCTGCTGCATGGGGTGGGAGACGTTGTCCAACAGGGATGACAGCTTAGCCGCCATTCTCCTGTCACTCACCACCTCCACTGGGTCCAGAGGGCATCCTAGAACAGAGCTGGCCCTTCGGATCACCCTGTTCAGTCTCTTCCTGTCCCCAGCAGAGATGCTGCCGCCCCAGCAGACCACACCATAAAAGATAGCAGAAGCCACCACAGAGTCATAGAAGGTCTTCAGGAGTGGGCCCTCCACCCCAAACGACCTGAGTCTCCGCAGCAGGTACAACCTGCTCTGCCCTTTCCTGTAGAGGGCGTCTGAGTTATGAGTCCAGTCCAGTCTGTTGTTCAGATGAACACCAAGGTACCTGTAGCTGTCCACAGCCTCAATGTCCATACCCTGGATGTTCAGTGGTTGCAGTGGAGAATGTTTGTGCCTGCGGAAGTCTACCACCAGCTCCTTGGTTTTACTGGCGTTGATCTGGAGGTAGTTCAGCTGGCACCAGTCCACAAAGTCTTGAGTCAGTCCTCTGTACTCCTTGTCGTCCCCATCAGTGATGAGGCCGACTATTGCAGAGTCATCAGAGAACTTCTGCAGGAAGCACTGGGTGGAATTGTGGGAGAAGTCTGCAGTGTAGATGGTGAAGAGGAACGGAGCCAGAACCGTTCCCTGTGGGGCCCCCGTACTGCAGACGACCCTGTCCGACACACAGCCCTGAGTCCTCACATACTGTGGTCGGTCGGTGAGGTAGTCCAGGATCCAGGTAGTGAGGTGATGGTCCACTCCAGAGTTCACCAGCTTGTCCTTCAGAACCGAGGGAAGAATAGTGTTGAAGGCACTGGAGAAATCAAAGAACATGATTCTCACAGTGCTTCCAGCGGTCTCCAGGTGAGCGAGGGAACGATGTAGGAGGTGAATGACGGCATCATCCGCTCCAATGCCAGGCTGGTAGGCAAACTGAAGTGGGTCCAGTGATGAGCTTGTTAGGCGCCGAAGCTGAGCCAGGACCAACCGCTCCAGGGTCTTCATCAGGTGGGATGTCAGAGCCACCGGCCTGTAGCTGTTGAGGTCCTTGGGGCGTGAAGTCTTTGGCACTGGTACAACACAGGAGGTTTTCCAGAGCTGTGGGACTCTTCCCAACCTCAGGCTCAGGTTGAAGAGGTGCTCCATCACCCCACACACAAACTCTCCTTTACTTTTCTCAGTTTTTAAAGGCACAGACATTAAAGCATAAACTGTACAAATGTTAATATTTCATTATTTTTATTCACCTGGGGTTAAATATCAAAAACTAGGATTGATAAACTGTTCTGTTGTTTTAACATGAAATGATTAAAAATATGAACTTTTATCATCTCCTGTGATGGTTTCATTGAACAAAGCTGTTCAATTTTTTAACCTTGAACAAAGCTGTTCAATTTTTTAACCTTGCCAGTTAAGTTATAAGAGAGAACATAACAGACTGGCGGCGAGGTTAAAACGGATCCCGGATGTGCAGTGGGCGACAGAGAGGGGGAAATCCTTGTGAAAGTGGCCAAAAGATGCGAAAAAAGATACGAAAAAACCAACTAACCCTCCATGTGGATGCTAACTCTCCTGCCTAGCTAGTGAGCTGCAGAGAGGACGTGAGTAACATCAATTCTTCTTCTTCTTCGTGAGGGACGCTTAAAGGCACCGAGAAAATGTCAGGTGTTGTTGGACAAATGTACATTTTATGGATCTGCTAAATGGATCATTTAAGTTCAGCTTTTAAATTCATTTAACCCTCTACTGCATAGCGTTGCCCTGAGGCAACAAACCACATTTTCATGTCTCACACTGGCCCTTCAAAAAAAAAAAAAAAAAAAAAAAATTCTCCATTTGGAGGTAAGATAAAGACAGAGGACAGTGAGCTTTTAGGGAGTGACAGTGAAGTTAAGGAGTGGATCCCTGAATCAAGTAAAGTAATTGTGTGTGTGTGTGTGTGTGTGTGTGTGTGTGTGTGTGTGTGTGTGTGTGTGTGTGTGTGTGTGTGTGTGTGTGTGTGTATGCATGGGGTTAGGGTCAAATGTTGGATGTATTTGGTGTTTTATTGTTCTGTGAAATGTTTAGATTGTTTATTTGTTCATTTTTGTTGTACTAATAAAACTTATTATAGAATAACTTGGTGTTTGATTACCCTTATCGCACCATGTTGCCTTTAAGCAACAAACCAATATCATTTTGGGGAGGTGTCATATTTTATGATTGATATATTATTACGGACCTTAAATCTCCCCCAAAATAGGGTGAAATATTAATATTTCCCCAAAAAATAAAAAGTCATGCAGTACAGGGTTAAGAGACCTTCAACTGGGTGTCTTTCCTTTTTGTTATATTTCTTTAAGAGTTGAGAATGTGTTAATTACATGAATAAAATGTAATTTTCTCTGTAGCACTTCATGGATTTCATAAGCAACACACTTTAGTTGTTTACACAAATCATAAAGGTAAAAAATAGTATCTACAGTGTTATCTTCATTTTAAATGTCAAAAAGTATTTGTGGCCCCACTTTTTCATTTGTGTGGAAACCGGGTCCAAATGGCTCTTTGGGTGTTAAAGGTTGCTGACCCCTGATATAGAATATGCTGGCCCATTTATGGACCAAATGTTCCTGGTTGTGGTTGATGCTCACTCATAGTGGCCAGAAATCATCCCCGTAAAGCAAGCAACAGCTGCCAGCACGATCAATAGACTTCGGTCAGTGTTTGCACGCACAGGTCTGCCACAACAGCTCATAAGTGAAAATGGTTGTCAGTTTACTGGAGAGGAGTTCCAGTGTTTCCTTAGGAGTAACGGAGTACGATATATCACTTCAGCCCTCCATCATCCTGCAACAAATGGACACGCTGAATGGTTCATCCAGTCCTTCAAGCAGTCAATGAAAGCCAGTCGGACAAAGGGTAAGCCGCTACAACAGAAAATCTGCAATTTCTTACTGGCTTACAGGAACACCACCGATGCAACAACTGGACACACACCTGCACTGCTCTTCATGGGACAGAATCTGAGATCGCGTCTAGATTTGCTGAAACCAGACATTCGCAAGGATGTCCAAGGTAAACAGTCTTCCATGGTGGAAACAACAAGAAAAAAAAACAGATTCTTCAATGTTGGACAAAAAGTTCTTGTGTGAAATGTGAAAATGAAATTAGTTGAAGTGCCTCAATGGTTTGCTTTATATTATTAACAAATGTCATATAAACGCATAGTTCAGAACACTAAAGAAGACACGGCCCTGAACAATAAAGGCTCTTATAGCGTGTCATTGTCTTACAAGTAAGTTTGCAGGAGACTCTCATGCACGCTTGTATGCAGAAGTTAATAACAAGGAACCATCTGCCAGTGGAAATTTACTAGAAGGGAGTAGGGCAAGGTTGCAGCCTCCCTGGAGCTGAGTAAAGATGTTTTGCAGCTAATAGACAATAACCTATGAGTACGCTATGCAACGTGGCTACTGAATGCTTGTGTAGCACTGTTGTTTAGACTAGAGTGGGACACCCTGTAACAAAACTGTTAAGTGGACACCGCCAATTCGAGATTCGCTGCAGCGTGTCATACAGGACGCATCTCCCTTCCGGAAGTAATAAAAGTGTGAAATGGTCTACTGAGCAGTGTGTTGTCTTCCATCTGATGGCTATGAGGAATCAAAAGAACTCGGTGAAGTGTTAATATTTAACACTTGCCAGATACTACAGAGACCCAAGTCAGAAATGGCAGTCTGGCATGATTCTGTCATGGACCAGACCGCTGACATACATCATAAATGTTGGAGCCAACTCAGTCTGGCGTAGAAATGTTGATCAGATTCAGATAGATGCAGAAAGTCTCATGGTTCCAGAGCAACCGGAGAGCACAGCTACATCTCAAGATTCAGAGGAGTTTACCTTCGTGTGTGTGACTTAGAAACTGGCAGACAATGGTGGACAAAATGCTTGCTATGCATTCCAACAGACTAATGTTACATCTTCAACAGTCAAAATCCCTAAAAATATTTAGTTCATGATCCTGAGTACTGTCAGCACACCTGTTAATTGAATCGACCACAGCCCCAACTTTAACCTTTAATAAAATCCAAGCAGGTGAGTTGCAAAAAGATTCACCCACCTTACAGCTATTACGGAGGGAGAAGTTAGCGTTAAAGACCAAGACTGCTTTTGTATCAAGTTATAAACATGTTTTCTTCTGCTGTAATTCTGCACATTTTAGTGAAGTAATCCCAAAGGACTGACTCACTTATGGAGCCTGTCTCTAGTGGACAATAGAGCTGCAATTTCAGCACTGACACAAAACAGCCTTTTTACTGCCTTATTGTGTGCAGTCAGGGAAAGATTTCTGGAAATACATGTGATTCATATTTAACCTTCCTGCCTTCTTGGGACCTTTTTGTGCCACTGCTATGTGTTAAATGGCTGCCATTTCCACTGTGTTCAGTGGAATATAACCAAACTTGCCACAGGATAGTTTTTACCTGTCAATGTTAATATTCCAGTGTGAATTCCTTAAATCAGCCTAAAATGGCTGAGCAGCAGAAATCCCCACACCCATCACCCTGGGGACCATTTTCTGCCCATTGACTTCCATTATAAACGCTATTTTTCAACCCCAAATTATCATCATATGATTTTATTTTTTCTTCTTTTCTTGGATGTCAATGAAGACTCAGGGCCTTGAAGTTTTAATTTTTAAATTGCAAAAAAAATGCAAAAAAAATAATGGCAGGTCAAAATGTATGTTGGTGCCAATCTTTGGTCCATCTAAAGGCCTACTTATAATGACAATCACATATTACTTCAACTGGTTTTTTGTGGAAATATTTAGTTTCGTTTTTTGGTTTTTGGGGCTTATAACACAGGGCGCTCATGTAATAACACTGGGATTTGAAGGGTTAAAACAATGAAAATATAATTAAAACTTTACATGAATATTTCAGGGAGAAGTAGTTTTACAAGGTTGGCTAATTTAAAGTGGAATAAAATATGGATATATGGTCTTTTTATGGAGTGGCTGAGAATGGTCCCTAGGGTGATGGGTGTGAGTTTTTTAAAGGATGGCAGGAGGGTTAATCCAGATCAAGCTTTCTGTAACTTAACTGCTACTGTAGCTGAAGTGGGTATTGCTGATTCTGAAGTAAAATACAAATACTTTAAAAGTGTTAAAATTTTATTAAAGCCAGAATTTAAGTAGCAGCTTTATTCAGTGAAGCTTTTGCTACTCAAATAGGTTCCATATTACTGAACTGTGAATATAGCAAATGTGGAAGCTCTAACAGGTGCTATGATATAATTTTCCGTGTTATTTGGAATTGTATTTAGTTGGATTGAAATAGTCCCTGAGCCATTTCTGGGCATCAGGCCATCTTTTGCCCATTTGGGCTTTAAAGGAGCTTTTGTTGCTCATCAAATTTTTTTATTGTACAGTCTGTGAACTCTCACCACGAGATGTCAATAGATTACAGATTGCTGTCAACTGAATTCTGGTTTTTGTAGGCCTCCTAATTCAAGTGCCTGTCCTTGCTACATCGCTAGTACATCTTTGCTATCGTGGCCCTTGTAGGCCACTTACATGGTTTAGTCAGCCAAGAGAGAGCAAAAATATCAAATTAAGACACCATAATGGCCAGTGAGCTAGTTTATTCTAATGTTTAAGTTTTGTTGGTAGGAGGTAGCAGGCAGATGTTTCTTCCCTGCATCTTCAGCTTGTAGAATGAGTTCTGATTGTCATTGTGCTCAGGTAGGTTCCATCTGGTAACTACTGGGACATTTGATTCTATTACTGGACTTCTGTGCAAATCAAAATTTGTCCATAATGAACACTGTGTTCAAAATTAATGATGTCCATGAGTGCACATTGCAACAGGACATCCTAGGTCACAAGTCAATTATTTTGTGATCTCTCCCCTCTTAGACTGCTCCTCTCCTTTTTCTGTGTAATTACTGAAGCCCCTGCATTTCCCTGCTTCAACATAAATCCTCTAAGTGTGAAAATAAATATTTCCATTCTCTGTGGTTCGTGTTTGGATTCTGCAATTGAGTTCACTTGTCACTGGTTTTGGTTGTTCATGATGAGTGTACTACTAACATTTAATTTCAATTAAAATTTCTACTTTAAGTGTGTATTTTGTCGAGAACGCCAAGAATGCAATTAAACTATAGGTGTGTTTCCACCCAACACAACCTGACTAGCAGTGAGAGAGAGAGGAAGAGAGAGGAAGAGGGAGAAAGAGAGCGAGTGAGTGAGCCAGGGATGGAGAGTAGCCCATCTGGCTACACTGACATCATGTAGTTTATCTTATGAACACAAGTAATGCTTTGAAATGAGATGGGAACAGAAGAGTATAGCTTCTTTAACAATGGCAGAAATGAAAAGCAAAGATCTAAAACATGAATATCATTCAGACTTTTATTTACTGTTTCCACAGTTTTCAGTGGCTTGAACTAAATAAAGACCAAATGTTACATAAACACAAGGAGTTCATTACAGGTATGTGATATTTTCCCAACATAACTCCAAAGTTAACCGTATCTAAATATTTAACATCACAATTACCCATCAAATCAATTATATGTCACAGAAAATAAAGAAGTATATTTAATGAAGCCATCGGTGGAGCGGGAGGGTGGCTTGCTGGGCTTAAGCCTGGGTCATTTTTTCGGAAGCCTTTTGGAGTGTAATTTGTTTCATAGTTAGATGCCTGACTGACAACTGTATAAAACAAAACCTATACACACAATATTTGAAGCACATAGCGCACAGTCGTAAATTCCCCCTAATTTTGGTATGAGCCGAGCTCAGGCACTAGGTGACTGAGCACAGCACTTACGCATGTGAGGGAGGGGGGAGAAGCTGCTGCCTGCGAGTTTGCTGTAGGAGAAGTGCAGCCAGGCAGACAGAGGAGAGCTTAAGTTTGACCAAGTACCAAAGCAAATCATTTGTACTTTTACAATGTAAATATGATGTTGTATCACAAAAGATTGATATCAAACTGGTTACTTGACCCATATTAAGCTACTTGCTCTTCGAGTGAACCAACAAATGGTGAAATGAAAAGCCGAACAACAACAATGCTGTTTTTTAGAGAGTCTTAGCCAGTGTTGGGTAAGTTACTTTAAAAAAGTAATTAATTACTAATTACTTAGTCAATATTGTATTTAAATACTTATCTAATTACTGTGTCAGAAAAGTAACTTAATTACTAAATAAGTAATTTAACTAAATACTTCTTAAAATAGCTATATACAATGAGTGGGCAAACAATAGAAATTAAACTCTTTAAATAATAAATAACTTTTTATAAAGACAGAGACTCTACAGTACGCAGCGGTAGCATCTCTTCCACAATTTAGCCTGCAATCATTTTTTTAAGCTCACCTTCAGACGCCTTTCGTGCTTAAGTAAAATCAACCGCGTTGTTATCCATGGATGATGAACAAGGATCACTCAGAAGTGTTCGTCTATGCTCTCGTGTCAGGCGCTTCGGTAGATTACTCGCGCTATTAACAGCGGCCGATAGTTTTTTCTCCCCAGCACATAGCTTACATATTACTGTAATATTCTTGTCTGCTTGTTTCAGAAAAGTGAAGAGACGGGAATATTTCCATTTCATAAAACAGCCACTCTCTTCAGCCGAGTCCGACATCTTCCGCTTTAGAATATGACTATGCAGCAAACTGGTGCAAAATAACGTGCAGCTGCACTACAGCGATGTTAAAGCGGCAGAGTTTACTTCTACGTTTAGAAGACAAATTATTGAAATTAAACAACGATATTCAGCGAGTTTAATTATTTTACAATGTAACGCAAGTACATTGTAAGTAACTGTAATTAAAATACCTAAAAATGAACAGTAATTAGTTACTCTGCTTTTTCAGTGGAAAAGTAATTTAATTACAGTAACGCGTTACTTAGTAACACATTACACCCAACACTGGTCTTAGCTTACATGTGTGTTTATTTCATATTTTCAGTTGTTACCCTCTATGGCTAAATAAAGCACTCTAAATCGGTTTCAGTTATGTACTGATGAACACAACAATGGCCATAAGGAGCTTCTTTCAAAGAAAAAACTCAGGTAGATGTTATTTTATATATTATGCTTTGTATGCTGTTCAATATTTCTATATTTCTATGCAAAACAAGAGGAATTTCAATACACAGCATTATGTTCACAGGTGAAACCAGACATTTACATACACTTAAGGGAAAAACAAGAACTTTTTTTGCTGTTAAACATCAATTTAGAGTAAACTTGTTTTGTTTTAGATAAATAAATATTGAAGCATCTTTTGAATTAGTTAAATGTCAGAATAAAAAGAGAGGGCTGTCTATTTTTTATCACTTTCATCAACTTTAGTAGTACATATACACTAAGTTTATTGTTAATTAATAAGAGTTAATAAGAGTTTAAGAAGCTTCTGATAGGTTAGTAGAGGCCATGTGATTAAATTGGTGGCACACCTGTGGATCCATATAAGGCACCCCCAAAACACAGAGCCTGTTTCTTTGTCATGGGAAAATCAAGAGATATGAACCAAAACACCAGGAAAAGTATTGTGGACCTCCGTAAGTGTGGCTCAATTTTGAATACAATTTGGTGCCATTTGCAATTACGAAATACAAACAATTTCTCTCTTTACTTTTAAATTTAACAAATATCTTTTTTTATATTTTTCAATCAAAAAAATAAACATTTAGTCTGATTTGATGTTTTACAATTTGAAAAAAAGATTCTGGTTCTGAGTAAATTGGTGGGAATTGGTGGCCTAAAGTAGTCCTGAATTCACTGTGAATTAACTATTGTAGTCCTGTTTTAATTCCAGATCTTTTTTGAACATAACTCAAAACACACTTCCTGAGGGCAGATGGCCCAGGACTTGAGTGGGCTCAAAACTGGATTGTACATGGCAGACAGTTGGTGTAGTAAACCTACCAATAACAACATACCAATATTCAATGTGAAGCTTTGAGTGTAAAAAAACAGAAAAAAAAACATGTGGATCCTGAAATAATTGTAGCTTCCACCTTTAAAGGGCTGAAGAGGAAGATGTTTACAAGGAATCATTTAGAATATTTACAACTGACTGATTATCTGAAACTGTGTTTCTGACTGAAAGAGACAGACATGTACAGACTGAACTATCTGTTTAACAGTCAAAGTGTTTTTCTAACAGGAGGACACTCTGTACACTCAACTCGGCACAGACACACTGAGGAACCAGGAAACCAGACTGTAAATCCAGGATAAAGATGTTCAGTGAATGTGGTGTTGAAGGTGTGGAGGTGAATCAGAGTGTCAGAAGAGACTCTGTAGAAGGACAGAGTGCCAGCAGGATGATCCACATACACTGCTACTCTGTTAGAGACAGAGGAGGAGGATTGCAGATATGTTTCTGTGTTACTGTGTAAGACAGAGTAACCCTTAACATCAGAGCAGAACAGAGACCAGGACTGATCATTCCTTCCAAAGACAAAGGCATTGCTGTCTCCGTTATTTGAAATTCTTCTGTAACTCACCGATATATAAACCTCTCCTTTCCACTCAACCTCCCAATAACAGCAACTGGTGAGACCATCTTTACATAGAAGCTGACAATCACCATCAAATCTGCCTGGATGATCAGGATATGACTGATCCTCCTCCACACGTGTCACCCTCCTGTTGTTATCAGACAGTTTGAGTTTTCTGTGTACTGTGTTTTTGTCGATTGTGAGTTGACAGGAATCTGATGGAGAGAACAAACACAGTCCAGCTGCAATTATTGATCCATCATCTGTTCATTGATTGACACTTTGATGGTGACAGATGTGAATGAGTGATGTGACAGTTTGAAGATGGTTGAATGTGTGCTGCTTTGTTTTCATGAATCACATTAAAACACACTTACACTTCCTCAGACCTGGTCTCAGCCATTGTTCTCCAGCAGGCTCCAGAATGACCCTGAAAGGAGGAGGGGGGTCAGACCAGCACAGTCTCTTTCAGCATGCACACATGGACATTACATCACTCTCATACTTTTAGACACTGATAAAGGAAGAGCCAAGATTTTCAGATATACACTTTAATCCATATGTGTATTGAAGAGCATTTCCATCCATCCATCCATCTTCAACCGCTTATCCGAGGCCGGGTCGCGGGGGCAGCAGCCTAAGCAAAGAGGCCCAGACCTCCCTCTCCCCAGCCACCTCCTCCAGCTTATCCGGGGGAATACCAAGGCGTTCCCAGGCCAGCCGAGAGATATAATCTCTCCAGCGTGTCCTGGGTCTTCCCCGGGGCCTCCTCCCGGTGGGACATGCCTGGAACACCTCACCCAGGAGGCGCCCAGGGGGCATCCTTGTCAGATGCCCGAACCACCTCAGCTGACTCCTTTCGATGTGGAGCAGCAGCGGCTCTACTCTGAGCCCCTCCCGGATGGCCGAACTTTTCACCCTATCTCTAAGGGAGAGGCCAGCCACCCTTCGGAGGAAGCTCATTTCCGCCGCTTGTATCCGCGATCTCGTTCTTTCGGTCACTACCCACAGCTCGTGGCCATAGGTGAGGGTAGGGACGTAGATCGACCAGTAAATTGAGAGCTTCGCTTTTACACTCAGCTCCCTCTTCACCACGACGGACTGGTGCAGCGTCCGCATTACAGCAGCTGCAGCCCCAATCCGTCTGTCAATCTCCGGCTCCCTTCTCCCATCACTCGCGAAGGGAGCCGGTGAAGAGCATTTCATGTAAAGATAAATTTGTATGACCCTTTAGTTCCCCGACTCATTACTTTTAGGGAGGTGCTTCAGTCAGTAGAAATAATCCACATGTGCCATTTATTAGTATCACATGTTAAAAGAAAACTCCCGCCTATAATATTTTCCACATTTACTTTTTTCTCACTGCGTGTAATGAACTTTGGCTTTCTGATATCTGCCCAAAATAAAGTTAGTGTTCAACAGTGCTCTTTTTCTGAGTTTAGGAGATAAAATCAAAAGAGGGAAACAAGAAGGACATGGAAATACAGAGCAATGGGGCCAACGTGACACCAAGCAGAGGAAGACAGAGGACATACTGTAAGTACACAGAGGATAGCGGATGGAAAACAGGGGAGAACACAGCTGGAACAACAGAACAGGTGAAACAAAAATAAACAGTCAAAATAAAACAGGAAGTATAATAACTATGAACACAAACACTAAGACACAAAGGTATGGCACTGGGAGAAACAGACGTGGAACAAGACTGACTGTGGAGAAAGAAAGGAAACACCAAACAGAGAAACAGTATTGCTCTCTTTCAAAGAAAAGAGAGCAATACCAATGCTAAATCTCTCTCTCTCTCTCTTTCTATATATATATATATATAGAAAGAGAGAGAGAGAGAGAGAGAGAGAGAGAGAGAGAGAGAGAGAGAGAGAGAGAGAGAGAGAGAGAGAGAGAGAGAGATTTAGCAAAGAAAAGAAAATCTTCTCTATTAGACATAATCTTTGGCTACAAACAAGTCTCTCCATACCTGAGAGTTTCCTGACTCGATTTCTCAAGCAGAGTCACTCCTGCATCTCCAGGATGATTGTAGCTCAGGTTCAGCTCTTTAAGACGTGAGGAAGGGGAGCTCAGAGCTTTTGTCAGCAAAGAGCAACCTTCTTCTGTGATCATACATCCTGACAGGCTGCAGAAACATTACATACTCATAAAGAAGTGTGGTGCAGTGGACTAATAATATTATTAATAATAATAATAATAATAATAATAATAATAAATTATTATTGTTGTTATTATTATTATTATTATTATTATTATTATTATTAATAATAATAATAATAATAATAATAATAATAATAATAATAATAATAATAATAATAATAAAACACTGAAGGTTCTACTTTACAGAAGTAATAATAATAGATACTTTGATAAATTCCAGTAGACACATTCCCTCATAGCCTGACTCAATGCAAACCAGATTTTAAATCACCATAATTAAAACATTTTAGAACCCTGACCGGAGTGTTTCCAGTTCACAGTGTGGAGATTCCAGTCCTCGGCACAGCACTTCCACTCCTGAATCCTTCAAGTCATTGTTGCTCAGGTCCAGATCTCTCAGACTAGAGGACTGGGAGCTGAGTACTGAGCAAAGAGCTTCACAGCTTATCTCTGAAAGGTTGCAGCCACTAAGTCTGGTGAGACATCAAAAGAATCTTGAGATATTGTTTTTTCTTTGCTAGTGAATATATAGCAGTGTATTTAAAGCAAAACAGTTTAAAACTTACAGAGCTTTTTCAGAAGCTTTGACGATAGGCAGCAGCCTCAGAAGAGCCTGCTCTGAAGCAGAGTATTTCTTCAGGTCAAACACATCCAGGTCATCAGATGACAGTAGGATAAAAACCAGAGCTGACCATTGAGCAGGAGACAATTCATTCGTAGAGAGACTTCCTGAATTCAGGGACCTTTGGATCTCCTCCACTAGAGAACGATCATTCAGTTCATGTAAACAGTGGAACAGGTTAATCTTTTGCTCTGCAGACAGACTCTCACTGAGCTTCTTCTTGATGTAATTAATTGTTTCCTGATTTGTCTGGGGACTAATTCTTGTCTGTTTCAGTAGACCTTGTAGGAGATTCTGATTTGTCTGCACTGAAAGACCCAGGAGGAAATGCAGAAATAAATCCAGGTGTCCTTTTGTGCTTTGCAAGGCCTTGTTCACAGCGCACTGATAGAAGTGATTCTCTGTCTGGGTGTTTTTTTGTTGTTCTTCCAGCAGATTGACTCCAGAATTGATGAAGGTCAGATGGACATGAAGAGCAGCCAGAAACTCCTGAACACTCAGATGGACAAAGCAGAACACCTTGTCCTGGTACAGTCCTCTCTCCTCTTTAAAGATCTCTGTGAACACTCCTGAGTACACTGAGGCTGCTGTGATATCGATGCCACACTCTGTCAGGTCTGATTTATAGAAGACCAGGTTTCCTTTCTGCAGCTGATCAATAGCCAGTTTCCCCAGAGACTCAATCATCTTCCTGCTCTCTGGATTCCAAGGTGGATCTGTCTCAACTCCTTCGTCATACTTGACCTTCTTCACTTTGGCCTGAACCACCAGGAAGTGGATGTACATCTCAGTCAGGGTCTTGGGCAGCTCTCCTCCCTCTGTGGTTTTCAGCACATCCTCCAGAACTGTAGCGGTGATCCAGCAGAAGACTGGGATGTGGCACATGATGTGGAGGCTTCGTGATGTCTCGATGTGGGAGATTATTTTGCTAGCTAGTTTCTTATCACTGAATCTCTTCCTGAAGTACTTCTCCTTCTGTGGGTCAGTGAACCCTCTGACCTCTGTCACCATGTCAATACAATTAGCAGGGATCTGACTGGCTGCTGCAGGTCGTGTGGTTATCCAGAGGCGAGAAGAAGGAAGCAGTTTCCCCTTGATGAGGTTAATCAACAGCACATCCACTGAGGTGGACTTTTTAGGATCAGTTAGGATTCTAGTTTTGCGGAAGTCCAGAGGAAGTCGACACTCATCCAGACCATCAAAGATGAACACAACTTTAAACTCTTCAAAGCTGGAGATTCCTTCTTGTTTGGTTTCAATAAAGAAGTAATGAATAAGTTCCACCAAGCTGAACTTTTTCTCTTTCAGCACATTTAGCTCTCTGAAAGTGAATGGAAATATGAACTGGATGTCCTGGTTGGCTTTGCCTTCAGCCCAGTCCAGAGTGAACTTCTGTGTTAAGACTGTTTTCCCAATGCCAGCCACTCCTTTTGTCAGCACTGTTCTTATTGGTTCATCTCTTCCAGGTGAGGCATTAAAGATGTCTTCTTGTGTGATTGATGTTTCTGGTCTGTCTGGTTTCCTGAATGCTGTTTCAATCTGTCTGACCTCATGTTCATTGACCTCTGCAGTCCCTCCCTCTGTGATGAAGAGCTCTGTGTAGATCTGATTCAGAAGGGTTGGGTTTCCTGCTTTAGCGATCCCCTCAAACACACACTGGACCTTCTTCTTTAAAGCACATTTAAGTTTATTCCGGCATATGCTGGGAATTTCTTAAAGAACACAGAGAGGATATAGCCTTGAAATAAAAACATCAACAAGTTCTGCTTTCAGAAGTAGATATATAATATGAGATCGCAAATGTAATGTTATTCTACTACCATTTTAAATATTTAGAGTAACCCTCTTACTGCTCTCCAGGTGATCAGCCAGCTCCGCTTGCTTCATCATCCTCAGGAAGTGCAGAGTGAGCTTCACAAATGCTTCTCTGCTGCTGTTCATCTGCTTTTCATTCTCAGCCTTCAACAACTCTTCATCCTCCCTATTACTCTCTAAGCATTCTGGGTAATCTGGACCCAGAATGTTCAGAATCTTCTTCAGCTCAATCTTTACAAAATTAACAATGTTTTCCTCCAGCAGCTGGAATAGAATAGAATATGAATGATTCAATCAGTGTGAAATCATGAAGTGAATCATCAGATCAATGTTGGATACACTGGACTTCAGCCAGAATGTTTCCAATAAAAATATCATATTTTGGTGTCTCTCAAACTAAAAAATAATGCCTAAACAATGGGGTGTTGGTTTCATTATATACTACTCCATTCTAAGACAACAGGTTGCTAACTAAAACTATAATATAATTTGAACTATACAACATATAAAATGCAATCAGAATTTCCCTTCATGATCACTACTCTTTCTCGTAATTTGACTTTACATCCTAGTAGTAGGAAATCTCTTAAGTAATATTTTTAAAAATCAACAAATTAAAATACCCTCAAATGTTTCCATTTCCTTTCCTTTGCTGTTGAAAAATGCTGTGACTTTCAGAAGTCACACCAGTGAAATACTAATTGTCATGGTCCTGGGTCAAGGACCCAGCGTTTTGTGATTATGATTATGATTATTATTATTTTCTCATGTTCTAGTTTCATTCTGATTTTGTATTCTGTTAAACTGCCTGGGAACTTCCTGTTTTATTTTGTAGATCCATATGTGACATCATTGTGTTCAGCTTGCGTTTCCCTGTCATCATGTGAATTAGGATCAGCTATGCTTCCCTCCTGTGTGTCATTTCCTAATTACCTTGTGTGTGTATATATAGTGGGCGTCGGTCTGTGCTCAGTGTGTGTCATGTATTTTTGGTTTGTCATTAGTTTTCCCCAGTCTAGGTTTTTGCTCATCATTTTCTGTTTATGTCACTCTGTAAATAAACAGTCACTTGCATCACAGCCTTAGACTGCATTTTGGATCCTTTTCCACAAACACCACCTGGCAGCCGTGACAATACAAACCAACCTGAGTCTGGACCCAGCAGACTCAGGCTCTTTCACAGAGGAGAAAATTGCTCACACAGCTATGGGATTACTGCCGGGCAGTCATCCACGCCTTGGACACTCCAAAGAAACCCATTCAAGTCGTCTTCTTGGATGCCTTCCTGTCTTCCACTGTTTTTCCTCAGAACTTCCTGGATGTCAGGGAGCTGGTTTGTATTATTAAGGATTTAAGAGCGACCTTCAAGTTTGAACTGTTTGGCATGGATGGCCCAGGCAAAGAGGATTCTGTGGCCTTCCTAAAGACTCTTGCCACTTGGTATTCCCAGCACCAACGGGCAGTTTCCCCGTCGCTGGTCACTGCTACACCACCCGACACTTCATCCCGGAAAAGATGGTGCCCCCACCGTCATCATCACACAACTCCTCAACTCACTCCTGTGGCTTCAGTTGGGACTGCTGACCACAGACCGGCAGTGAAAAACATCACAGTGAGCAAATTGGACTCTGTGGTGCGTGTACAGGACACTGGTTGTGTTGTGTCAGCCGTGACAGTAATAACTTTTCCATAAGCTTTATTGGTGCCTGTGGCGGTTTCTGGTTTGTGGCTAGCTGCAGGGTGGGTGGGTTCAGGGTATAGTGTCATTGGAGGCTGTCTCACACACCTAACCCCATCATATAATCATGTCTCCCCTGTTTAAGATGTTGTCGGGACCTGAGAAGGGGGTTGTGTGTGCTACAGAAGCAGAGCAGCTGGAAAGCTGCACTCTGGAAAACTAGACAATGAAAGATGTTTAAAGCTGCGATGCTGCTGTCGTCAGGTCCTTCACTGCCACAGTGTCCTAGAATCTTAAGTATGGTATCTCAGAATATTCTGAGTAACTGCTGAATTTCACATTTCTCTAGCTCAGACATGTTGGCCTCTAAATAAATTCATTAAATTTCTTTTGTGAACTGAGGTGGAATAACTTTCCTGCACTAATGCCAGTGCTGTACAGTGTCGGGGAGTAACAGAATACATGTACCAGTGTCACATACAGTGGCTTGCAAAAGTATTCGGCCCCCTTGAACTTTTCCACATTTTGTCACATTACAGCCACAAACATGAATCAATTTTATTGGAATTCCACGTGAAAGACCAATACAAAGTGGTGTACACGTGAGAAGTGGAACGAAAATCAATACAATAAATAACTGCAAAGTGGGGTGTGCGTAATTATTCAGCCCCCTGAGTCAATACTTTGTAGAACCACCTTTTGCTGCAATTACAGCTGCCAGTCTTTTAGGGTATGTCTCTACCAGCTTTGCACATCTAGAGACTGAAATCTTTGCCCATTCTTCTTTGCAAAACAGCTCCAGCTCAGTCAGATTAGATGGACAGTGTTTGTGAACAGCAGTTTTCAGATCTTGCCACAGATTCTCGATTGGATTTAGATCTGGACTTTGATTGGGCCATTCTAACACATGGATATGTTTTGTTTTAAACCATTCCATTGTTGCCCTGGCTTTATGTTTAGGGTCGTTGTCCTGCTGGAAGGTGAACCTCCGCCCCAGTCTCAAGTCTTCTGCAGACTCCAAGAGGTTTTATTCCAAGATTGTCCTGTATTTGGCTCCATCCACCTTCCCATCAACTCTGACCAGCTTCCCTGTCCCTGCTGAAGAGAAGCACCCCCAGAGCATGATGCTGCCACCACCATATTTGACAGTGGGGATGGTGTGTTCAGAGTGATGTGCAGTGTTAGTTTTCCACCACACATAGCGTTTTGCATTTTGGCCAAAAAGTTCCATTTTGGTCTCATCTGACCTTCTTCCACATGTTTGCTGTGTCCCCCCCACATGGCTTGTGGCAAACTGCAAACGGGACTTCTTATGGTTTTCTGTTAACAATGGCTTTCTTCTTGCCACTCTTCCATAAAGGCAACTTTGTGCAGTGCACGACTAATAGTTGTCCTATGGACAGATTCCCCCACCTGAGCTGTAGATCTCTGCAGCTCGTCCAGAGTCACCATGGGCCTCTTGGCTGCATTTCTGATCAGCGCTCTCCTTTGACAGCCTTGTCTTGGTAGGTTTACAGTTGTGCCATACTCCTTCCATTTTTGAATGATCACTTGAACAGTGCTCCGTGGAATGTTCAAGGATTGGGAAACCTTTTTGTAGCCTAAGCCTGCTTTAAATTTCTCAATATCTTTATCCCTGACCTGTCTGGTGTGTTCTTTGGACTTCATGGTGTTGTTGCTCCCAATATTCTCTTAGACAATCTCTGAGGCCGTCACAGAGCAGCTGTATTTGTACTGACATTAGATTACACACGGGTGAACTCTATTTAGTCATTAGCACTCATCAGGCAATGTCTATGGGCAACTGACTGCACTCAGACAAAAGGGGGCTGAATAATTACACACACCCCACTTTGCAGTTATTTATTTGTAAAAAATGTTTGGAATCATGTATGATTTTCGTTCCACTTCTCACGTGTGCACCACTTTGTATTGGTCTTTCACGTGGAATTCCAATAAAATTGATTCATATTTGTGGCTGTAATGTGACAAAATATGGAAAAGTTCAAGGGGGCCGAATACTTTTGCAAGCCACTGTATTTAAAATGCAAAATATGAGTAACTGTATTCCGTTACAGTTACCATTTAAAAAGGTGGTATTCAGAATACAGTTACTTTGTCGAAATAAATGGATTACACAACGGTCTTTTCCTGTTTCATATGTTAGGCTATACATTCTTTATTTTGTGAGTGTTACAGGCATAGCCCTAAAGAATGGAGCCTCATGGGCAGTGTAGTCCGTGCTATAGGGAGAATGGACTGCCATACCGCTTACGTGTCTGTGAGCGCGAGGGAGGGAGAAAAAGGAGAGTCAAAAAGTACGAGTTGTCACCAACCAGAAACAGGAGATGGAAGCATATAAATACAATAATAACGACTGCAGTCAAAAAGATGGCCTAACGAGCCCAGTTGTAAGTAAGCTATTATATAGTCTAGTTGGAATTGATATGGCAAATAACCTTCAGTAAAAGTAATAAATCACACAGCAATAGTACATTCATGTAGTTGTGAAAAGCATGATACTATATGAAGTAATCCAAAGTATTCAGAATACGTTACTCTCATTGAGTAATGTAACGGAATACGTTACAAAATACATTTTGAGACATGTATTCTGTAATCTGTAGTGGAATACATTTTAAAAGTAACCTTCCCAACACTGGTGCTGGATTTTGCTAAAGTGAACAGAGACACCTTGCGTGTATAAGAACAAGGCATATAAAGTGTGCTGTGTTTTTAAAACCAGTGCCAAAAGTCTTCACTGGATTTTATCATAGTGCCCTCCAATCTGGCCACCAAAGACAAAAAGTGTCTGTACTTCTTTAAGTTGCTTGAAGACATTTCACCTCTCATCCAAGAAGCTCCTTCAGTTCTAGGGTCAAATGGTGAAGAGTCCCAGATTTAAGCCCTGTGGGAGAATCCCCTCAAGAGGGACAATGGACTCCCTAATTATCCTCTACCTAATCACATGAGTCAAGGTGTGAAAATGGGTGTAGTCACAATCAGCCAAAGTTTTGGGTGAGCTCATTGTGAAACCAGCCCCACCCTACCAAATGATTCCTGAGGTCAGATGGCCCAGGATGTGAGTGGGCGTTAAGGTGTATGGGAAGAGATCTCAAAACTGAATTATAGATGGCAGACAGTTGGTGTCGTATGCAACCGCCACTGTTCAAAGATGGTTTTTCACAGTGGACAAAGATGACTTCTTCCACTCCGCTTTCAAATCATCTGTCTACTCTGTCCAAAATGTGAACACTGGAAAGAGTTCACTCTTTCGAGGGCTTCAATCTGGGACTCTCCACCATTTGACCCTAGAACTGAAAAAGCTTCTCGGATGAGAAGTGAAACATCTTCAAGCAACTTAAAGAAATCCAGACACTTTTCTTTCCAAGCTCCTCAGACTACTATGACCTGGATGACTGAGAACCTTCACAGGCACATCCCCACATCCCATTCACCCACCAATCTGAGCCATGGTCTGAGTAACCCTCACACCCTGTACAGACCCTAAATATGGAGTCCAGATGTGCATGATTCTGCCAGTCAGACTGATCTCTGGCAACCTCTGAGCTTTCCTGGTCCACTCTGTGGAGGAATCATGAAGAATTAGTTTACATCAGGTCTGTTCATACAGAGTCAACCACAAGCTAAACGCTCATGAAGTGAGGTCTGAATGTGAGCAGTGAATCAGATGATTCCCTTTAGTCGTAAATTTTTACTAGTCCTGATAATGCCATTGATAATCAGCAGCTCAGCCTGCAGCTGTTTGAAAATGTTAGCTAAGCTTAGTTTTGTCCTGACAGCTTTCCATTAGTTTCAGCTAAAATAAAAGCCCTTCTCTATCTGTATGTATAACTGGTTTCACAGCTCACCTTCCAGTTCTCAGAAAATGTCTATGTTTGTAGTCAATTATTGTACCATTTCTTCTAAATATGTTCTAAACATGTTATAAATGTCTTGAAGAGGCATATTTCTGTCTAATGTATGTTTTCAACATACAACTTTGTCTCCTCGTGATCTAATTCCCTTTTACATTTGTTTTAGCTATTACTGTCAAACATTTTCCAATCACCCAAGATAAATCTGAATTTATCTTGGTGAGTTTGTGGTATTTTTAAGTTTTGTACATTTTTGAAATGTTTCCTTGTTGTTGTTGTTGTTGTTGTTATTGGTTTTATTTCCTCAGGCGATCTTTAAAGTGGTTAAAGTTATCTGGGTTCAATTTATTATCCTAGCTTATTTGTATTGTTTGTTTTAGTTTACTTTTCATTCCCTGTGTAAAGTCTGCATTTCTGTGTTCTGTATACTGTTACTTCCTGTTTTATTTTGGCAATCTGTCTTCTTTCAGATTTAGTTGTATGTTTCTTCCCAAGTGTCTCCAATATGGCCTCATCTTCTCTTATGTATTTAAACCTTTAAACCCTCGTTTGTTGTGCCCCCCCCCCCCCCCCCAAACGTAATGCTGACGTTTGAAAGACGTCAGCATTAAAACTGTTTTTGAAGCTGGGTAACTTACTTGTGTGATCTGAGCAGAACCATCTGCAACTCAATGCAAAGACTAAATACTGGGGTGTGGACATGAGGAGGAACAGAAGAACCAATGAGAACTATTTCTATTGGGTCTGTGTGCAGTCATTGGAAGATGGCAAGTGCCATGTTCAGACTGACAATAAGCTGGACTTCATTAAAAAAAAACAAAAAAACACAGAAACACTCTTCATTCTATTTTCTGAGATTACTGAGGTCCTTTGACATTTGCTAGGTGATGCTCAGGATTTCTTATGAGTCTGTTGTGGTCAGTGCCAGTCTCTATTCTGCTGTGTGCTGGGGCTGTAGACGGGGGTTAGTGGATAGCAAAAGACAATAAACTAAGCTTGACTGAGCTTGACTCTCTGGCAGGCATTTCACAAAGGATGACACAAATGGGAGTGATTGACAATCTTTCACATCCTTTCCATTTCATGTTGGAAAGCACATTCAGGAAAAAGCTCATTCCACCAGTGAATGCTACAGGAAATCATTCCTGTATGTGTCCATCAGACTTTATAACTCCTCATTATGACTTGTTTATATTGTACATAGTATTGTTGAACTTTGAAATATTAAACTGAATATTGTAGTTTGACCACCATCTTCTGCTACAGCATTGGTTCCTTACACTTTAACTGCTGTGTTTTTAAAACAAACTCCATCGCACACCACTTTAAACATGAATATAGAAATGTGTGTGAAACAGATCTGACCTGACATTAAACATGTCAGAGACTATTCAGTCAAACTGTTTAAATAAATAAAGTCAGTTCCAACATTTAGATACATATTACCTTTCTGCAGCCGAATGGTGTCCTTCCTTAAAACCTACAGGGATATACATTGACGAGTCACTTTTTAAGGACACACAGCTGGGTTCAGCTCCAGAAAAATCTGGTCTGCAATGGAGCCCGACAGAAAAAGAGAAAAAAAAAGTTAACAGTTTCTTCAATTGATTAATTATAGTTTAATTTAACTGAATTACAATTTGTCCCCTGGGATGTTTTTCAGTCCAATCTAAACAATGAGAAGCACTTACTCTGCATTATTTGATGCTGCTTTTTGAAAATCTAAAATATTCGCTTTTGACCAGTCACTCTTTAAGGACACACAGCTGGGTTCAGCTCCAGGTTGGTTCCTGTGAATAATGATGGAGCAGTGATGTGAGTGCTGAGCTGTGACATGGAGAAGAGTCATGGACAGTTAGAGATGGTCATCTCACCTCTGAGCTGTGGTCTGGCTCTCATGTTCCCCACACAGAGTGGTTTTAGAGGGAGGGACTCCCTCCTCTCTGTCCTCACACTGATCCATGCTGCTGAATTCACATCCACATCAGCTCACACACACTTTCTACCTTCACCTTCCGAGGAAACACAAATCATGCATGTGCACATCAACTGAAATCCTCCTTTCCATCATGTGTGCTGTCCAAATATCAGCTGCTTCTTTTCTGCTTCCTCTCAGTGTCAGCTGAATGCAGTCAGACAGCAGTGTGAGGCAGAGGAAGCTGCCATCAGCGGCTCTACTTCTACTATCAGTCCACTAGATGGAGCCATGAAGCACACACGATGCATTCACTGACACACTGATTCACTCTGACTGGAAGCTTCAGCTCATTAATATTCAGTCAGGTCAACACATCTGAACATTTTCAAACATTTCAGCTGATCCATAATTCATAGAGGATCAGCAGAGTTAAAAGTGGGGAAGAACTTGGCATTTAAGAACATTTAAGCATTCAAACATAAATATTGAACACATTAACTGAATTTGTAAGTAGGTGAAGTAACTGTGAAATGAGGAAGTACTGAAAAACATACTTCAAGACAGCACTAGAAACATACAGGAGAAAGTTACAGAATATAACATTTTAGTAACTGTTTCAAAATAAATTACTTAATACCTCTAATATCTTGACCATAGTATGAGTTCATATTCTGACTTTCTGTTCACACTCACACACAAGATGTCAGATGGATTGTTGGTCAGCTTCCTTTGTTCACACCTTCCCAATTCCAGATTTTTCTCTGTTAGTTTGAACTATGAAGCAAATTTTTTGCTGTTTCTGCAGGTAAAAAATGAAAGATTCCTTACTGTGTTACAGAGCTTCAGACTGAGGCAGTAATGTGATCCCAAGTTCAAGAAAATGAAGTGAAACTGTAAAAAGGAAAGAAAGACCCAGAAAGGAGCTGACACAGGACTTGTCCAAAAACTGAACTGATCTGTTTTTGATTATCTGGAAATGTCTGATCAGAGTTTTATTGTTTAAAATAAATAGATAAAACTAAAAAAACACAACTTTCCTGTTAATCAACTTAACCTCCAAAATGATCTGTTTTATATTGTAATCTGACACTTTGAATTTACACTGGTGTCACTGCATATTAAAGAAAACACTGTAGTTTAATTTGAGCTGTTTCCTTAATCAAATTTTAAGAAGGAAATGTGTGCAAATACATTCGCTGACAATGTGTCATTTTGAGTGTAAGATTCAGTTCATTGTTTTCAGCCAATTCAACACATCTGGACAACATTTTCAAACATGTCAGCAGACGCATGAGTCAAAGACGATTGTGGAACATGAGGCTGCTGTGGTTGGTGTTCAGTCCCTGGATCCTCCTCTAGTCTGCACGTTAAAGTATCACTGAACAAGAGTTACAGTTTTAAATAAAGTTTTGAATCCACTGTGTCCACAGATCACTGTCTTTACACTGATGATAGATGGAAGATGATAGCACTCATTTTAAAGAGTCTGCAGGGAGCAAGCTAATCTCTAAGTGGGATTTCAATGTTTTTAATCAACTGTAGATTAACCCTTTAAGACCTACCATAGAACCAAGTCCGCCAGAGCTTATAGTATATTTTTACCTGCTGTGGAGCCATTTTTTGGAGCATTTCAAGTTGCTATACATCAATACAAACATTATAGCCCAAATTTTAATAATATGTCTGCATTAAGTGCATAGTAATTACATAAATTGCAAAAAAGTGCAATAAACTACAAAAAAATAGAAAATCGTTTTTGATCTTTTAACATAAATTTCTAGTTAGAGAAATTTAAGAGGCTTATCCCTCAAAACTGTAAATACAAAAAAGTTGCACAAACTAGTTTCCCACCAAAGGAAATTTATTTTAAGTGTCTTCATAGTTTTATTTTTGAGATACACCAATTTTCATATACTGCAGGAAAAATGAAAAAATATATTATAGTGCAAATTTGCAAAATAACAGCATATGCATCAAAATAAACTATTTCCAGCAGTGCAATATGAGTCCTCAGCATCCCAGAAACGACACAGAAAGTCATAAAGTCAAACATAACTTTTAAAAACACAAGTATAGGCTCATAAGGCCATGATGGTAAAAAACTACATTTCCGCAAAATGACGTCACTTCCAGTTCCGGGCAGGTCATGCCGGACATGCGATAGTTCGCGCTGATGGACGTAGGAAGCTGATCGGATCGGCAAAGCGTGTTTCTGGAATATTATGTTTTTGTTGCTGCAAGTGCTTTTTATGCAGTTTTTGCAAAGCTATATGTGGAAGGAAACTGTGACCGAGGACAAGCTGATGGCATAAGATGCAAGTACAACTTAAAACACCTGAGTTTCCTAATGTGTTCTCAGCTTGTTATAATTCTAGACAAAGGGGAGTAGCAATTTTAATACATAAAAATATTAATTTCACAGTACTCGATACAGTTATAGATCCAGAGGGCAGATTCTTAATCATTAAACTATCTATACGTGATAAAAAGCTATGTATTGCAAGTGTATATGGTCCAAATGTTGATGATCCCTCATTCTTTCACGGTTTTTTCAGTGCACTCTCTGAACACTTAGATGGCACACTTGTTCTTGGAGGTGACCTCAACCTTGGACTAAATGAAGACATGGATAGGCTCAATACAGCGGGAACTCAGCGTAATTGGCAGTCCACAAATATAATCAAACAGTATATGAGCGACTTTGGTCTTTGCGATGCATGGCGCTCCCTTCACCCCACCAGTAAGGAATATACTTTTTTCTCACATGTCCATCACTCCTACTCTCGTCTGGATTATTTTTTGGTCAGCAGCTCACTGCTGAACGACATTTCAGACACTGAGATTCACCCTATAGCTGTCAGCGATCATGGTCCTGTATCTTTAACACTAATGCACAAGAATAATACTACGCCAAGAAAAAACTGGAGATTTAATATATCACTACTTAAAGATGAAGACTTTATTAAATATTTTAAAAAAGAGTGGACTTCATATTTGAACTATAATGACACTCCCGAAACATCAGCTTCTGTTCTATGGGAAGCAGGGAAAGCTGTGATGAGAGGTAAAATAATTTCTTTCTCATCACATAAAAAGAAAAAAGAAAACAAAAATATTCAGGAATTAGAAAAAAACATCAAATCACTAGAAGAAGCCTACGCGTCCCACCAAGATCAGGAAACATTGAACAAAATACGCAAAACAAAACTAGAATTAAATGAGATAATTGATAAAAAAAACAAAATTCTTAGTACAAAGACTACGCCTACAAAGTTATGAACATGGTAATAAATCCGGTCAATTTCTAGCAAACCAGCTAAAAATAAATAAAGAAAAAACAACTATATGTGCTGTTCAAGATTCATCTGGGAACACAATATATGATCCGATACAAATAAACAACATTTTCAGGGATTTCTATAAAACGTTGTATTCACCACAAATAAACCCGTCTAAAAAAGAAATTGATCAGTTTTTGGACAACATAACTCTTAAAAAATTATTGGACACTCAAGCAATGGCACTGGATTCACCACTGACACCAGGTGAACTCCAGGAAGCCCTGATAAGTATGCACAATAATAAGGCTCCAGGTCCAGATGGCTTTCCTGCAGAATTCTACAAAGAATTCTGGTCGATTCTAGCACCAGTTTTCTACAGAACGTTGCTGGAAATTAAAGAAAAGGGCAGACTTCCATCAAATATGAATTCTGCAAACATTAATCTCCTGCTAAAACCAGGCAAAGACCCTGTATATCCCTCAAGCTATCGTCCAATATCCCTTATAAATGTAGACCTTAAAATAATCTGCAAAGCTCTCTCAAAGAGACTGGAGAAAATAACCCCCCTCTTAATTCAGCCTGACCAAACTGGTTTCATAAAAGGTAGGCACTCATCAACAAATACACGTAGATTACTTAATTTGATAGACTACTCATACAGTAAAAACCTAGAAACTACAATATTCTCTTTAGACGCAGAAAAAGCATTTGACAGAGTTAACTGGAAATTTCTATTTGCAATTTTACACAAATTTGGTTTTGGATCCTCTTTCATAAACTGGTTAAAAATATTATATAATTCCCCAACAGCTTGTGTCAGAACAAATGACCAGACATCCTCCAGCTTCTGTCTCTTGAGGGGCACCAGGCAGGGATGCCCACTCTCCCCTTCACTATTTGCAATTTTTATTGAACCACTAGCAGCAGCAATTAGACAGAATTCAGTAATTAAGGGCATAAAATGCAAGAACGTGGAACATAAAATCAGCCTTTATGCGGATGATGTGTTACTCTTTCTCCAAAATTCACAAACCAATATCTCTGGGGTGATTGAATTGATAAACTCTTTTGCAAGAATATCAGATTACTCAATTAACTGGTCAAAATCTACAGTCCTAACGATTAATTGCTCCTTCCATAATTCCTCTTCTACACCACTGCAATCGGGAAATATAAAATATTTAGGTATTAATGTTTCTCCCAAGCTTGCAGATCTAACTAAATTAAACCATATCCCACTTTTAAAGAAGGTAGAAGATGATCTGGCTAGATGGAAATGTCTACCCATATCACTCATGGGAAGGGTTGCCGCTATAAAAATGATGGTCTTACCAAAAATAAATTATTTATTCTCAATGATCCCAACTAAACCGCCACAAGATTGGTTCAGATCTCTAGATTCATGTATATCCAAATTCCTTTGGAAAAATAAACCCCCACGTATAAGCTTAAAAACACTACAAAAGACCAAGGATAAAGGAGGACTAGAACTGCCTAACTTTCAGCACTACTTCTTAGCCAACAGGCTTCAGTTTATCTCAGGATGGCTAAAACACACCCTCTTAGATGAACCTTGGCTAGATGTAGAACAAGCACTTTGCAATAATCTAGAGATCTCAGACCTACCATTTATCAGCTCAAACATCCAACGACATGAATGCTTTAAAAGCATCAACATCAGCTCTTCTCTGACAGCATGGTGGGAGTTTCTAAAATTGACGGCGTCTTCATTAATCCCATGCAAACGTACACCTATCTGGAACAACCCTGACATATTACAAAACAATAATATGATAAACTTTTCAGATTGGAGTGGTAAAGGAATCAAATATTTAGAACATATACTAGAAGGAACAGAATTTATTTCATTTGACGGACTAGTTACACAATATGGGATCAACAAGAAAAGATTTTTAGAATATCAACAAATTAAATCCATAGTAAAAAAGAAATTTAAACCGGGTCAAGTTGAACTACAAACACCACCAAGTGTGGTTCAATTTCTTACTCTTAAACCCCCCAAATTACTATCCAAAATATACAGAATGCTTTCTAAAACAGATGAATCAATATCACTTCCTATTGCAAAATGGGAAGCGGATTTATCAGTTAACTTAGACCTAAACTTCTGGTTTCAGATTTGCTTAAAAACCTTTCATCTAATTAGAAATCCCAGTCTTCAATTAATTCAATACAAAATATTACATAGAGTGCACTATACAGGTCATCGGATGTTCAAGATGGGCTTTACGTCTACCAACAACTGCTCACAATGCCAAACCAATTCACCGGACAATTATATCCATGCTCTTTGGTTCTGTCCACCAGTTCAGAAGTTTTGGCGCGAGATATGTGAAGACTTATCAAAGTGTCTGAAATGTAACATTCCAGCTTCCCCCTTAGTGTGTTTGTTGGGCAGCTTAGATAATGTCACTTCAGAAAAGAATATCGCCCATATGGTTTTCACTGCCCTATGCATAGCCAAGAAAACAGTCCTCATGAACTGGAAAAATAAAAACAATCTTAATTCTAACCAATATAGAAATTATCTATTAGATTACATTAGTCTTGATACAGCCTCTGCCACCACATCAGATCAATTGCTCTGGGCTCCTTTGATCAGCTCCATCACCTAGTGGGGGTGGGGGGTCATAGTTTGGTCCCGCCTTCACTGTTGTGATTGGTGTGGGGGTAGGGACAGGCTTAGGACGTCGGGGGGTTCCCCGGAGGCATCTTCCTTGGGGGGCTCAACCCGGGGTGTTTATTGTCTTATGTAGTCTGGAAGATGAGTGGATGGTGGGGTGGGTGCAGTTTTCTCTGTGGTGGGGTTGGGTGGACTGTCCCGGGCTCTGTGGGGCCGGGCGGCGCTGCTGCACTGGGCCCGGTCTGGATGGGCCTGGGCCCCCTTTCCCTGGCGGGTCGCGGAGTATGGGGGTGCCTACTGGGGTCAGCGGGGGAGCTGGCCCCAGGGAGGGGTCACTTGCCCCCAGAGGTGGGACCAAGTCATTGTTTTGCAAGTCTCAAGTAAGTCTCAAGTCTTTATCCTCAAGTCTCAAGTCAAGTCTCAAGTAATGTCAGGCAAGTCAGAGTCGAGTCTCAAGTCACTGGTGTAAAAGTCCGAGTCAAGTCACAAGTCTGAAACTTTGAATTTCAAGTCCTTTCGAGTCTTTAAAAAAAACAAAACGAAAAAATAATGTTGCAGTTATGCTAAATGTAAATATTAGACCATGTAATTTTAAAATCTGTGTTTTTCTCAACACATGACAAAATAGTGAACTTAGAAAATATACACAAATTGTGAAATTGCACCTCTTTAAAATGCAGCTCAATTAAACCTAGCTCCAAGAATAATTTTCACCGACAGTTCTGAGATAAGCTGCATGTTATTCTTGGATGCGGTTGTAGGACCAGCTTTAAAATCGCATGACAAAAATATCATACATATTAAAAAAAACTGTATCACCAACGTAGCCTGGACAACATTTGCTAGTTAGATGAAGTCAGCTATCTCATCGTAGCATATTTATATGCATATTTATAATCATACGGTTCTTGGAGTGAGTGCATACACTCATGAAGTTTAGTAACTTCAGGTCACTGCAACAAGCCCAGGTACAGTTTACCGACGGATGGGTGCAGGACCTTGAAATGCACCGTGTAGAACGAAAGACCATCGTACATATCATAAGTTTACCAGTCTCACAAATTGTCGTCATAAATACACATTCGTTAACCGTTTATTAATAGGACCTTTGAGCTCAACGGTAATTAATTAGTAGTGGAAATAATTTCTGGTACGCATCACAGAAATGTAGCAGTGACAATAATATTGTATGCTGTAATCGTACTGGGCAATTAGTGATACAAAACAACTGTTTTATCCTGTGAATAAAAGTATATGTTTTTGTCAGTGTACCATAATAACAGAAGCGAAACGCAATATTGTGTCAGGACAATTCACTATTTATGCACAATAAATAAAGGAGCATAGCGCGACAATTTCTGTTCAGCGCCAGACTTGCTTGTAACCTATATCACCAATTATGTTATGAAAATGACGCATTAACTACAACAGCAGACTGACCTTCGTGTAAATGCTTGGAGCAGACTAACCTGTGAGCTGGAGGGTTCTAGGACGTTATATTTGATCTTTGAATGGCTGCAATCCAGGCCACCCGTCGCCTCTTTGTTACTTCGGAAACACGGCTCGAACAATTTCTCTTCAACGACGTAATCCGATAACAACCGATCTCTTTACCCGTCGGCTTCCCGTGGCTGTCATGCGACCGGCTATTGCAGTTAATAATACAACGGCTTCTTGACATTTTTGTGTTTCTTTTTATCGCTGTATAACTGATTTTAATTGAAAGCCTGCGTGCGCTAGTACCGATTGCCACGAGTTCCCAGAATCCTTTGCGGTTCTACCCGTGAATGACGTCACATTTTCAATCTCTATATAATATGCATGTTAAATTTTATATTTGGGGTAAAATATCAAGTCTTTTCAAGTAAACCGGTTCAAGTCCAATTCAAGTCCCAAGTCATTGGTGTAAAAGTCCAAGTCAAGTCACAAGTCTTAGAACATTTTTTCAAGTCAAGTCTAAAGTCATAAAATTAATGACTCGAGTCTGACTCGAGTCCAAGTCATGTGACTCGAGTCCACACCTCTGCTTGCCCCTCCCTTCCTTCCCTCCCCATCTCCAGCTGCCTCCCTCTTCCCGCTCCACCACAACCACCCACACATGCAGGGCCTTGGAGTAGGGGTATGTCACCAGTGTGCAGAGGAGGCTACCCCCCCCCCCCCCCCCTTGTCCCCTTCTGGCTGCCTCTGCCTCAATTTTATCCCACAACTTAGACATTCACATTACTCACACTCTCATTACACATACATATAGGATCTTGGGGGTGGGCACGATACACGGAGTCCAAAGTACCATCAGGGTGTACACCCCACCCCTGGCGTCGTTGCCCACCTCTCAATTTTAAATACACGTAGACATTGAGGGCTAGCAGGAGGGACTATGCGCTTACCTGCTGCTCTCTGGCAGGTAGCTCCAAGCCCTCCTGGGTTTTAAATGCACCTTAGAACACACATGCATCAACACTACAATGAGCGGGTGGAGGGAGGTTCGGAGTCTTCTCTCATCCCCGTTCTCTGCGACCTGCTGGAGCAGGGGGGCTAGGACTAGGAAGAGGAGTTGGCCGTCCGACTGCGGTCTGGAGTGTGGAGCCTTCCTGCTGCTGCGGAGTCGGGGCGGTCTGCCTCCCCCCACCGCAGGGAAAAGGGAAACACCACCTGGGTCTGGGTGCAGTTCCCCCCTCCAGGGGCGGGGGCACCTAGACCCGGTTTGTAGAGTACGCTTGGGGAGTGTGATCGTGTGTACAACGTCTCTTTATGTCTGTCTCCACGTTGGTTGAGTGTGGAGTAAGTGCATATGAGAGCATGAGGGTGGGAATGGATGTTTGTATCTGTGTGTGCCTGTATGTCTGTGTCTATATGTCAGGTTGGGTGTCAGGCGCCACCTCTCTGGGGACATCTCAGGCCCTCCAAGGTTTGGAGGCCTATCTCCCCCTACCACCACTTCCCCTGCCAGTGGCGGACCCCCTCAGACATCGGTGTGTTGGTGGTTCTTTGTGTCCGGGGATGGGCGTCCAGGTACACACCGGCTCACTCCTTGGCGGCCGCTTATCGGGGCCTGGAGCCTGGGGCTCGGTCACTCAGGCGCAGCTGGCTGCCGGCGGAGCTCACGGGCGCGTCACTGCAACTCCCCCTGGCTTCTGCTCCGCGGCTGCTGAGTGAGCCCTCATCTGGGACTCTCCTCAGCTCTTTCCGGGACAGTGGCGCAGCTGCCCCTCTGTTGGTCTTCCTTGGTCTCTTGTGTTCTGGGGGCCTCTGGATGTCTGGAGTTTTGATCTCCTCCACACCTGCTTCACGCCCTGGAGGACGGGGCTGTGGCCCCCCCACACCCTCTAGCAGATTATTACATGAAGGAACCTTTTAAAAAAACAAAAAACAAGCGCGTCCATGCTCACAGGTGTACACACGGGTGATCACACCCACAAACTACACCCTTTTTGGCTCCTACCTCAAAGCACACTGTGTTCTGTTGATCTTATGTGCTGCACAATAATGTTTAACATTTAGTATTTACTGTCATATTCCCATATATCATTGTGATGTTGTTTATTCTATTGCTCTTGTTCTCTTCTGCTTGCTTTCTTTTTTCTTTCTCAGCAGGTGATCCAGGTGATTGATATATGCATTTTTTTTTCTCTGCCCGTTCTGTTGGTTTTTGTCTTTTGCCCTTCTCCCCCGTCCCTCTTCTCAGCTGTTTCTCTTTCCCTCTTTCTTTCTCCCCTTCTTTCCCCCAGTCAAAAAAAAAAAAAAGATGCAAGTACAACTCCTCCGGTTTCATATGCAAAAAAAATTATTGCGCTAGCTTACGTGGTTGCAGTGCTACCGGGATTTAAAAATAGTTACGCAAAATGGAGCGTGTCCGCTCCGACCGGCTTTAAAGGGTTAATGTGTTCTGATATGAGGTTTGACAACAGCTATATGAATGAGGAAATGAGTAACAGACAGCTGCTTCAGGCTCACATGACAGAGGAGTCAGAGAACAAAATGAGAGTGAGGCAAAGAAAACCTTCAGCAGGTCAGATATGGTATCAATAACAGATCCATGCTTTCTCTTTGTTTAATAGAACACTGGAAGCTTTTTCCCTAAACCTCAGATGTAATTGCCATGGTCTGCGGTGGGTGGGTGGAATTTCCATAAGGCCCCTGAACTTACCTGGGATCTGCCCCTGGGCAGGGCCAACTCCTCCAGCTCCTGCACACCTGGAGCCTATTGCAGGCAATCCAGCCAGAGGGATTTAAGCCACACCTTGATGTTCATTCACTGCCAGTTTGTCATGTTGGTAACAGGCCTTATGCTTCAAGTTCTTGCTGTGATTTAGCTTACTAATGAGACTTTCTTGTGCTGCAGTTGCTGAATTCACTTTGGCTCACACTCTACCTCTGGACTCAGGATACCAAGCAACCATTTTGAAAATCACTCTGTGCCTCACCTGCCTGCCCTCCTGCCATCACACTGCATCTGAAGACCCCGGATCTCAGGTCAGCCTTGTCACGCCACTCAGCTCCCCTGGATTGTCATCACCCCCCTCTCAACACTCTATGTCCCCAACTGCAAGTAAGAATTGCTACTCTTACAACTTACCACTTCAGAGCTGCCTCCACTACCTCCCTAACTCCACTGTCTTCTCTCTTCAGTGTGACTGTTCCCTGCTCAGCTCCACTTTGCATCTCAGGCCCCTTTCCCTCGCCCTAGCCACGTTTCCCAGGCCACGCCATGTCAAACTCCACGTCTTACTGGGGGTTTTTTTGTCCTTACTACGTTTCTTGCACTTAAGCCTAATAAATTATTGTTACATCATCTGCTGTCTCTGCTCTGGGGTTCTGCATCTGAGTCCTGTTCAGTACAGACCACTCGGTCCCGTGACAGTAATGCTTTGTGGTTTCACAGTCACACTGATGTATGTTTGTAGACTTACTGAAATAGCCCAGAGTGTCAGTCTGTTTGTGTCACACTTCCCTGTGCTCAAGTGACTGTCAGTGTCATGCAGTTTGATTAAGCACTGAACAGTCTTCCAGTCTAGAAGGGAAGGTCTCAGGAGTAAAATTTCACAGTTAGGTTACATTTAGGTATTTGCTTTGATTTGTTCCCAAATAATGAAAACTACATTGTGGGCGGTGCTATATGACTGTTTTACTGTACACCCAATGTATAATAAATATTAATGAAATTCAGCCTCACATGTTCCTTTAATTTTTTTTTTTTTAAAAATAGCTTGTTTTTAAAATTGATATAATAAAAGAAACATGAAGTTCCATATTAATCAGATCAGTATGTACAGCACTAACGTCACCAATGTCTCTTTTATCTCTGGCGAGATGTTGAGTTATGTCCCTCTGCCGGTGAGAAGATGAACTGCATGGAGTCAGTTTAATGAACGTAGATGACATGAAGTGTTTTTAAATCAACCTTTGATAATTGTACAGATGACTGCTGATAACCATACTCACCATGACACAAACAGCGATATCAATTAAAGTCATATGTCAAAGTCATAATATGATCCTGGGTGTACACCCAAACACATTACCACAGGGTAACACACAGAGAAATAATCATTCATACCTGTTTTTCACTTAAAAGAGCACTTTCTCAGCAGTTTTACTTTGTGATACTGTATTTATTTTGACCTAAGTTGAATTCAATGTTTATGAAGGTAGATAGATCTATATATATATCAATCATAATAATCTGACAATACTATAATATTGGCCATATTATATTTTCATTACCACAGTGAGAGGACTTTAGTCTCATGAACAACATTAACTAATTGTTATTTACTAACTAATCTTGGAATGACTGTTCAGCACAGAAATGAAGCCCAGCAATCATGTTTTACAGTCCCGTGGTCTCAGCCTCAGATACTCAACTAATCAAAGTGATGTCATGACAAAAATGAATGACCAACAAAACATTTTTCTCTTTCATTTTTGTCAAACAATGCTGTATGTAACGTGTCTCACGGAGTTAAAATGGCTGTGTCCCTGAATTGGGACAATGCCATTGGCTGTATCCCAATTCAGGGTCTGCAGCCTTAAAGGCCGCATTTTAATTACGTCACAGCGACGCGACGAAGGCTGTCCCATTTCAAAGGCTGCTCGAAATGCGGCCCTCAAATGCGTCCTTCATTTCACTGAATTTTAAGGATGTGGCGGTGTAGACTTGGTGGCCCAACATATCCCAGAATGCATAGCGCGGCTGTGGGTGTGGATAATTTTGAAAAAAAACGGCAGAAGAGGGGTGGCCGAAGAGCAAACTTTTAAAAGTAAGAACTGAATATTATGTTACTTATGTGCAAATGCTTAATAACGAAGAACATTAAAACATTACTGTTGGCCACATGTCGGGAAAGTTATGTGACATTAGCGATGTTTGTACTAACTTGGTTTTAAAGCCTTTACTTTAATATATACGCCGTTCAATAGTTGACGTTAATCTTACAGAGAATGTGATGATTTTATGGATATTTAAAGTCAGCACTGAGACAAATTTAGTAATGCCAACATATTAATATGTCATTTTGGCAACCGTGGCTCAGGGGGTTGGGAAGCGTATCTGTAACCGGAAGGTCGCTGGTTCGATCCCCGGGTTCTCTGTCCTGGTCGTTGTGTCCTTGGGCAAGACACTTCACCCTACCGCCTACTGGTTGATTGATTGATTGATTGAATGCTTTATTGGTCATATGCAGGTTGCCCCGCAGAGGAATAGGACCCCCCCCCCCCCCCCCGGACTTACACACACACAACAAAGACATCACATGGGAATACAGTCGGAGATCGGTGCAGAGAAAACACTGAAAAGTTACACAACAATGGGAAAAAGTACAAGAGGAAAAAAAGAGACCTCTTCTCAGGCTGGGCACCTATGGGAGGACAGCATGAGAACAGGAAACAAAAAAAACCTCTGCACAGAGAGCACATTAATGTCCACATCACAACATTAGAGCACGTGACTAGCCACAGGAGTGGATTGGGGGGTAATCCGAAGGAAGACAGCAGTCGTCCTATACAGCGCTACCATTTCAGCGCGGCACGCAGACCCGCCGTCTTCCCCCGCAGGAAACAAGCATCGAAGGCGTTTGGAAAGGGAGGGGGATGAGTGCGTGCTTATCAGTGTAAGTGTATGTGTGTGCATGTCCAGAGTTCAGCTGAGACAGTGTCCTTCGCCCTATCAGGCTAAGTAAACAGTATCCAGCCAACCCAGGTGGCCTTGCATGGGAAGAATAGTCATCACACAGTCGTTATCAGGGAGTTGTTTTGGTGGGCTCCAGCCTTGGGCCTGAGCAGCTGGCGCCGTGATGTCCATATGTTGAATATTGTTGATTTCTCCTTTATGCGAGCAGCGAATTTAGCACTCTGACACTGGTCTCTCGATCTCCCGTTGGAGAGCCGCGAGCCTCCCCATGATGGTGTTGGCCAGAGGGGCTGATGGCACGATATGGCAGCCTCACTTCTGTCAGTCTGCCCCAGGGCAGCTGTGGCTACAACTGTAGCTGCCTCCACCAGTGTGTGAATGCGAGAGTGAATGAATAGTGGCATTGTAAAGCGCTTTGGGTGCCTTGAAAAGCGCTATATAAATTCAATCCATTACTATTATTGTTATTATTAAAAGAAAAATATGTCTCTCATATATATAACACAGTTATATATACAGTGTCAAAGAAACCTGTCTTTGAGTGAAGATTTAAGGTGACAGGAAATATAAATAATATAAATAAATGCAGCTTGAATCTTTACTGAAGCTCAGTATTTGAAACAGACTTCATTCAATGCTGTAATAACTAATAATGATTGAAATTATAACTTTAATATTGCCCATATTATATTTACATTACCAAAGTGATATGACTTTAGTCTCATGAACAACATCAGCTAATTGTTATTTACTAGCTAATCTTAAATGACTGTTCAGTACAGAAGTGAAGCCCAATAATCATGATTTCACAGTCCTGTGGTCTCAGCCTCAGATACTTATCAAATCAAAGCTCATGTAGAAAGAAACAAATAAATGAACAAAACATTTTCTCCTTCATTTCTGTCAAACAAAGCTGTACGAAGTGTTTCCAGCTGTCGGTGTCACGGTTGCTAGGCAACCTGGGCAGCATGACGGAGGTTAGACCGTCCCATTTCACAAGCCTCTCACTTCCGACCTTAGCGGCCCTTGTGGACCGTTAAGGCTGTGTACTTTAAGGCTGCAGAGCCTGAATTGGGATATAGTGGTTGAGAAGGTAATTTATCCATTTAAATCAGCTGTGATGGATCAAGGACACATCTAAAACCTGCAGGGACACCGGCCCTCGTGGACTGGGATTGGGGACCCCTGCTTTACAGTCACAGGACGCTGTAGGAGGGACAGCAGTCCCAACAACAGGTGGAGGAAGGTGAAATTATCGCAGTAAGAAAATTGATGGGGGGACATAATAAGCAAGGGAGAGATTCAAGGGTTCAGGTAAAATGATTGACTACTTTGACCATGAGCCACTGCTACTGTGTGTTGCTTATAGTTGCCACATGCAGTGCAACTATCCTAACCCAGTAATTGTACAGACCTGATCAGACCTGTTTCAATATCAATAATTAAACAAAATGACATATACACATGTGTATGTATGTAATGTACACACATACACATGTGTATGTATGTAATGTACACACATCAGGTCCTCAGGGTGGGCAAGTTTCAATAAAATTTGACCAATACTTTAGCAGGAGTAGAGAGTCTTGTGAATAGTGGCAAGATGGACTGACAGAGGATCCTTTACAATGGCATGAGCTCACCAGTGCTGATGATCAGTTCTACTCTCTTGCCAGTGGAGGGCGCTGCTCACTTAATGCATTATTATTGCACCTTTACTTACATTCACTTCTGTTAAACATCAACACTTTGGTTGCTTTTTCTTTTGGTAATGTGTCTCCTTGCATGCTTCACTTGAACCTCATCCTCTCATTTGAGCCTCTCCCAGTTATGATGACAGAGAAATTTGAGGGCCAGGGAGCCAAAAGAAGAGCACAACTTAGATATAATATTCTGTAAAGCTGGACCATGTGACCAGATACATGGTATGGATAAATAGAGCACATCTTCTTATATTATAACACAAGAGGTCATCTGGACAGGTAAATGAATGATTTACAGTCACAGTTACAGTCTTTTTGTCACTGTTTTATTTGAGTCTATACCACAACAGAGTAAAACAATGTTCAGTATTGGTAACTGACTATCTGTATATCTAGGTTCTAAAGGACCATTTAATTCTCCAAATTTGACCACAGACACGTTAAAATCTAGTTATGATTTCATCACACTAACAAAAGTAAAAATAAATATCAAGATGAACCCTGACTGCTCAGCAAACTTACAAAGCCAGGAAAGAAGTTTACAAAAATCATTTAGAACAGTTTAAAACATCAGCTGAATCCATAAATCTGAAAACATGTTTCAAAATGAAAGAGACCGACATGTACGGACTAAACTATCTGTTAGGACACTATTATGCTAAACTACACATAGAGTCACTGAGGAACCAGAGGACCAGATTCCAAACCCAGGATAAAGAGGTTCAGTGAATGTGGTGTTGAAGGTGTGGAGGTGGATCAAAGTGTCAGAGGAGACTCTGTAGAAGGACAGAGTGCCAGCAGGACAGTCCACATACACTGCTACTCTGTTAGAGACAGAGGAGGAGGAGGAGGAGATGGATGTTGATTTCTTATTGTGCCAGGCAGAGTAGCGGCCATCATCACAGCAGCTCAGACTCCAGGACTGATCACTCCATCCAAACAAACAGTCATTGTCTCGTCTCCTTGTGATTCCTCTGTAACTCACTGATATCTCAACTTTTCCATTCCACTCGACCTCCCAATAACAACAGCCAGTCAGACCATCTTTACACAGCAGCTGAGGCCGTTCAAATCTGTCTGGATGATCAGGATATGATTGAACTTCCTTTGCTTTTCTCACCTTCATGTTGTCAGAAAGTTTGAGTTTTCTGTGTACTGTGTTTGTGTCGATTGTGAGTTGACAGGAATCTGATGGAGAGAACAAACACAATACAGCTGCAATTATTGATCCATCATCTGTTCATTGATTGACACTTTGATGATGACTCCTGACATCAGAGATGTGAATGAGTGATGTGACAGTTTGAAGATGGTTGAATGTGTGCTGCTTTGTTTTCATGAATCACATTAAAAACACACTTACACTTCCTCAGACTTCCTAGTTTCAGCCATCGGACTCCAGCAGGCTCCACTCTGAAAGGAGGAGGGGGGTCAGACCACCACAGTCTCTTTCAGCATGCACACATGGACATTACATCGCTCTCACACACATGCTGTTAGACACTGATAAAGGAACAGTCAAACATTTTCACAAATACACTTGAAGAAAATGCTTCTGAAGTCTTGTCCAGTGGTTGTCATGATCTAGTTAGTCTGTTTTATTATAGCAGAATTCATAATTTAAATTATGTGGATCACCATTGTAATCTCTATTTGTCAAAATGATCATTCATTAACTTAAACATCACTCAGTTATGTAGTTTAAAAAAAATTCTTTTCACAGGAGACTTCCTAATTAAAAAGACAATGAAGCTAAGGTTAAAAGGGGTTCACCGGTGCACTTGTATGCCTCCACAGGTGCGCAGAGAACCAAACCTTACAGCTACATATAAAAAAACCCCCCAAAAAAACAGTGTAGTCCAACAAAAAGATTGAAAGCATGCAGACAGGAGCAGCCGGGGATCAAATCACCTACTCTTCTTATCAGTAGTTGGCCTGTGCTACCTCTTGAGCTACAGTCACTTTAAGTCACAGCATACTAAAAGCTATTTCATCAATACTCCCAAATGAGTGCGAATGAAGCATGCATGTTTTTACACAATTTCAATGGAGTTTAATTTTACTAATTACTAAGCAATTAAACTAATTACTTTAGTTATTTTGTTCAGTTTTTTGGTTCTTTTTTCTTTTTCAGTGAGAGAAGTCTAGTTTGTTTGTCCATTAAAGTCAGGTCCAATATCTGAGGTGGAAATGTGAAGGACAGCAGACAGGTGATCATCACTGACAGAGAATCTGTACTTGGATTTGTTAAATATCATTCCTGTGTTTGTTTGTTGACATATAAATGTAGATCCATAGAGAACCAACATCTTCTGAGCAGGTCTACCCAGCAGTGATACTAGTTGAATCAGACTGACAGTATTGAATCAGACTGCATATCAATTAGTTCAATCTGAACATCATTGGAGCCTTTCCCTATAATGCAAGTTAAGGGAAATGAAATCATGTGCATTTCATTCTAAACTGTTTTGGAATTGCTCTCATCATCTCTCTCTGAATGTGGAGAAGACGAAGGAGATTGTTGTGGACTTCAGGAGAATGCACACCCAACATGCTCCTCTGACCATTGACGGAGCGTCTGTGGAGAGAGTGAGCAGCACCAAGTTCTTGGGTGTGCACATCACAGAGGATCTCTCCTGGACGTACAACACCACAGCACTGGCCAAGAAATCACAGCAGCGTCTCTTCTTTCTCCGCAAACTAAGAAGAGCAGGAGCACCAGCCCCCATCATGTACACTTTCTACAGAGGCACCATCGAGAGCATCCTGTCGAGCTGCATCACTGTGTGGTTTGGAGCCTGCAATGCGTCCTGTCATAGAACCCTCCAACGCATAGTGAGAGCTGCAGAGAGGATCATTGGTGTCTCTCTCCCCTCCCTCCAGGACATTTACAGCACCCGTCTCACTAAAAAAGCCCTTTGCATAGCGGCTGATCTTCAAGCTGCTGCCGTCAGGGAGGAGACTGCGGAGTCTCCAGGCCAGGACCAGCAGACTGAAGGACAGCTTCATCCATCAGGCTGTCAGAAAGCTTAACTCCCTCCCGATTCTGCCCCCTCTCCCCTCTTCTCCTCCATGGTCTCACTGAACTCTGTCACATACACACACACACACACACACTCTCTGACTCACTCACTGGCCTGCACCAGTTACCAGTCACTTTGTGGAGCATTGGACTGCCATTACCTCATAAGACTTTGTTGTTATACTATCTCTTACCGTACATTACTAAATCTCCATTTGCACTATTTGCCTATTTGCACTACTCTGCCTGGTTTACACTCAATGTCATTTACCCTTACCTGAATATTGTATATTGTATATTGCATAGCTTTCTTGTTAATTTGTATTGTATTTATTTAAATTTTTACTTTTTAATTATTTTATTTGCATTTTTTAATCACTCTCTTATATTTAAATGTTCATTTGCTATTTCATCTAGGGTTTGAGAGTAACGAAATTTCTATTCTCTGTATGTCCTGTACATGTGGCAGAATTGACAAATAAAGTTGACTTTGACTTTGATCATGCGGGGCTCAGAACACATACCAGCTCAGGGCATATTATCATGGCAGAACCTACTGAACACTGTGTTAAATTCCCCATCAGAGAATGGCTTACTGTGTTTTTGTGATTATGTTGAAAATCAAAAATCTTGTCTTAACACAGCAATCTGCTCTCCACAAACTAAACACATAACTTTACTTTTTGATTACAATACATAAAAGCTCCTGCATCACATACTCTTTCTTCTGATAAGTCGTCTGTGTTCAAATGTGTGTGATGCTATGAGACGTTCTCTGTACCTGAGATTGTCAAGTCTCAGCTGCTTCAACAGATTCATGCCTGTCTCTCCTGGATGATTGTAGCTCAGGTCCAGCTCTCTGAGACAGGAGGGATTAGACCTCAGATCTGAGGCCAGAAGAGTACAACCTTCTTCTGTTATCAGACAGCCCGACAGCCTGCACATAATAATCATTACAGATACTATTAGAGAACAGCAGATAATTAGCACAAAAAAGTACAGGACAAACTACAATAATAATTCATTCTGGTTATAATACGAACCAATTTAATTTCTAGTCTGTGTTGAAATCCAAGGTTGATTCTGTTCATCGTTACATCCAGATCAACAGAATCAACCTTTTGGGATTTAGTTAGCTTGGTGACTGAGCCTGAATCACGATATCTGTGTTGAAATATTTCAGTGGAAAGTGACCATTACATTCCATAAACTGTACGTTTGTATGTTATTCACTTTTTGATCATAAACATTTAGTCCAGATTTAAAACTCAAAGTTCAAAAATCAAACGAAGGAGAAATCTTAATTTTATCAGTGGGCAAGAATTAAAGAAGAAAAAAATGGAAATGTTAAAGAAAACCCCTCAAACTTGCATAAGTAACTAACCCCGGCTTGGGTTACTTATGCAATCCAGATTTCAAAATGTTCATCAACTAAACAATTGATTATTTCTGACCTGAGTGTTTCCAATTTACAGTGTGGACTTCTTAGTCCATCCGACAAAGCTTTTACTCCAGTATCCCTCAGGTTGTTGTTGCTCAGGTCCATCTCTCTCAGACTAGAGAACTGGAGACTGAGAACTGACGACATAGTTCCACAGCTTTTCTCTGAAAGGTTACAAGTGCTCAGTCTGAAGAGACAGTAATTTAGAAGAAAAAAAACATTTTTAAAATGTCTAATTTAAACTTTTAATCACACGTGATATATATAACATATAATCCCTACACCTGCTAAAGCCTAAAAAAGATTCTTGATACTTATTGAAGATAAACAAATTGTTAAATAAAAACAAAAAAAATTGCTAATTTAGACAATTCCAAAGTTTTCCCCAAAGTACTAAATAAATGTGTAAATCTCAATATGAAACTGGAAAACTTTAAATGCTTAAAGAAATTCAGGAGTGCATGTTATTGTTTACATTCAATGAAGGTTCGAATTAGCAAACAGCTCTCACATTAAACCACAAACAATGTATCTGACCTGAGTTTCTCTAATTTACAGTGCATACTCTCCATTCCAGCTATCAAGAGATTTACGCCTGAATCCTGCAGATTGTTATTGCTCAGGTCCAGCGTTCTCAGCTCACAGCCTTCTACTTTGAGAGACAGAGAAAGAGCTTCACAGCTTCTCTCTGTCAAGTTACAGTTATTCAGCCTAAGAGAAAATACACAGAAAGCAGCAAATTCAGTCTTTATTTTCCTTGTGAATAGATCTTAAAAACTTTATGGTAACATACAGAGCTTTCTTAGATGCTTTGAGCACAGGCAGCAGCCTCAGAAGAGCATCCTCTGAAGCAGAATATTTCTTCAGATCAAGAACATCCAAATCTTTTTCTGATGTCAATAAGATGAAGACCAGAGCTGACCACTGAGCAGGAGACAGTTTCTCTGTGGAAAGACTTCCCATACTCAGGGACTGTTGGAGCTCCCCAACTAGAGCACGATCATGTAGTTCATTCAGACAGTGGAACAGGTTGATGCTTTGCTCTACAGACAGATTCTCACTGATCTTTTTCTTGATGTACTGGACTGTCTGTTGATTGGTCTCTGAGCTCATTCCTGTCTGTGTCAGTAGACCTCGTAGAAGGGCTTGATTGGACTGCAGTGAAAGACCCAGGAGGAAACGAAGGAACAAATCCAGGTGTCCATTTGGACTCTCTAAGGCCTTGTCCACAGCACTCTTGTGAAGAAATTGTCCACCACAGTTTTGGAGTTTGAGTTTATTAAATGCTTTAGACCATGCAGAGGTTTCTCCTTCTAGCAGATTGACACAGAAGTTGAAGAACGTCAGATGGACATGAAGAGCAGCCAGAAACTCCTGAATGCTCAGATGGACAAAGCAGAACACCTTGTCCTGGTACAGTCCTCTCTCCTCTTTAAAGATCTGTGTGAACACTCCTGAGTACACTGATGCTGCTCTGACATCGATGCCACACTCTGTCAGGTCTGTTTCATAGAAGATCAGGTTTCCTTTCTGCAGCTGTTCAAAAGCTAGTTTTCCTAGACACTCAACCATCTTCCTGCTCTCTGGACTCCAGTGTGGATCTGTCTCAGATCCTCCATCATACTTGACCTTCTTCACTTTGGCCTGAACCACCAGGAAGTGGATGTACAACTCAGTCAAGGTTTTGGGCATGTCTCTCTGTTCTTTTGTTTTCAGCACATCCTCCAGAACCGTAGCATTGATCCAGCAGAAGACTGGGATGTGGCACATGATGTGGAGGCTTTGTGATGTTTTGATGTGAGAGATGATCCTAGAAGCCTGCTTCTTGTCTCTGAATCTCTTCCTGAAGTACTCCTCCTTCTGTGGGTCAGTGAACCCTCTGACCTCTGTCACCATGTCAACACACTCAGGAGGGATCTGATTGGCAGCTGCAGGTCGCGTGGTTATCCAGATGTGAGCAGAGGAAAGCAGATTCCCCCTGATGAGGTTTGTCAGCAGCACATCCACTGAGGTGGATTTTCTGGAGTCAGTTAGTATTTTAGTTTTGTGGAAGTCCAGAGGAAGTCGACATTCATCCAGACCATCAAAGATGAACAAAACCTGGAAGTCTTCAAAGCTGCAGATTCCTGCTTCTTTGGTTTCAGTAAAGAAGTGATGAACAAGTTCCACCAAGCTGAACTTTTCCTCTTTAAGCACATTCAACTCCTTGAAAGTAAATGGAAATATGAACTGGATGTCCTGGTTGGATTTTTCTTCAGCCCAGTCAAGAGTGAACTTCTGTGTTAAGACTGTTTTCCCAATGCCAGCCACTCCCTTTGTCAGCACTGTTCTGATTGGTTCATCTATTCCAGGTAAAGTTTTAAAGATGTCTTCTAGTCTGATTGTTGTGTTTGGTTTGTCTGCTTTCCTGGATGTTGTTTCAATCTGTCTGACTTCATGTTCATCATTGACCTCTGCAGTCCCTCCCTCTGTGATGTAGAGCTCTGTGTAGATCTGATTCAGAAGTGTTGAGTTTCCTGCTTTAGTGATCCCCTCAAACACACACTGGAACTTTTTGTTCAAAGTAGATTTAAGTTTACATTGACAAAGTGGAGCAAACATTTCTGAAAACACAAAAATACATTACATTAATTTGGTTTTCAGAAAATATCCCAAAATTTCAATTCAGTAAGTATTGAGACATTTTTCAATTTTAAATTCATGCTGCAGCTTAAATGTTTTGAGAAATCCCCTTACTGCTCTGCAGACGGTCAGCCAGCTCTTCCTGCTTTATTCTCTTCAAAAAGTGTAACACAATTGTCACAAATGCCTCTCTGCTTTTACTCCTCTGCTTTTTATTGTCATCCTTCGACATATTATCTTCTTCCATCTCTAAATAATCTGGACTCAAAATCTCGTGCATCTTCTTCAGTTCATTCTTTACAAACGTGATGATGTTGTCCTCTAACAGCTGGAACAAAATATTATAAGAACATTATGTCAATGACAAAATAGTGCTGACATCATGTCCTTTCACTGGTCTACAAAGAGCAACATGAAGATGAATGAACATAATAGATGTAAGAGTGGTTGTTATATACTGTATGTACGCACCATGAATATGGAGTCCAGCTGTTTTTGATCCTGCTGGACAAAATGACCACTAGAAACCTCTGAATTTTCCTGGTCCAGCCTGTGGAGGACTCATGAATATTAGTTCATGCACAGGGGAAAGACAATGTAAGTGACATCTGAAGAAAAAAAAACTAAGGTGTTTAGATTATATATGACTCCATGTAGTTATAAAAGTTTGCCACTCTTGACGATCTCATTGATACTCAGCTACTCAGCTTAGCATTTTTTCAACATTGTACATCTGGTAAACAGTTATGTGTTAATTCCATGAAAGATCATTGTGTAAATTCAACCTGACACCTTCTATTATGTTTGTCAAATAACTTTAGCATATGTGTGCAAATTTAATGCAGGCACTTTTTTGTTGTGAGGTTTTTTTTTTTTATTCAGAATGTTTTCTTTCTAAACCCAACCAGCATCTGTATCAATGGATTTTCCATACACTTAATAGACTGCATCGATTTATTGTCTATCAGGGACAATAAGTAAAGTAAAGTAAAAGTAAAGTGTGCGAGTTAGTCCCCATAGGGAAATAGTTCCTCTGCATTTAACCCATTCACCCAGTGAAGCAGTGGGCAGCCACCAATGCAGCGCCCGGGGAGCAGTGTGTAGGGACGGTACCTTGCTCAGGGGTACCTCAGGGTAGCTGTTCAGTGGAGTCGAACCCCCGACCTTCCGATCATGGGGCCACCACTCTACCTGCTGAGCTATCCCTGCTATCCATGCCAACAATATTATATTTTCACAGCAGATCCTCCTTTCATTTGATATTTCTTATTTCTTATATTCTAATAATTTCAAAAAAATTCACACATTCAGAGGATTCAGTAACTGTTTGAGATTCTTTCAAAATCTCCTTTGATAGTGTTAAGATCCTTCTCTTCTACTATTGTCCTGTTTTCACTGTCAGATTGTGAACACTGGTGATGATGTACTCTTGGTATTTCCAGGTAAAATGAGTGCTTGAGTTCATTGTGTCTGAATGGATACGTACATTCTTCAACATAAAGAGCTGTTGCACAATTATCTGCCGTTGTTTTCTGTAAATCTAGATTTCAAAGAATGTGAATCAACTTTAGTTTAAGGTGCAATCAGTGAGGTAAATATGATTTGGATTTAAATGGTAATTAGGTATTTCGTGGTCCTCATGATGTGACCCTCAGCCATTTACACTATGCAGGACTATGGATGGTCCTACAATAAGCTGCAGACGTTTAAATATACATCTGTGTATATATTATATAATAAAGGAATTCCTTAATACCTTAGTATTCCAGTTAATTTAAGTCAAACACCAAACTGATGGCTAAAATAGCGTCAGTGTTAGTAACAGCTCACCTTTCTGTAGGAGATGATTTTTGTCCTTTAAAATACAGGGAGTGCAGAATTATTAGGCAAGTTGTATTTTTGAGGAATAATTTTATTATTGAACAACAACCATGTTCTCAATGAACCCAAAAAACTCATTAATATCAAAGCTGAATGTTTTTGGAAGTAGTTTTTCGTTTTAGCTATTTTAGGGGGATATCTGTGTGTGCAGGTCACTATTACTGTGCATAATTATTAGGCAACTTAACAAAAAACAAATATATACCCATTTCAATTATTTATTTTTACCAGTGAAACCAATATAACATCTCCACATTCACAAATATACATTTCTGACATTCAAAAACAAAACAAAAACAAATCAGCGACCAATATAGCCACCTTTCTTTGCAAGGACACTCAAAAGCCTGCCATCCATGGATTCTGTCAGTGTTTTGATCTGTTCACCATCAACATTGCGTGCAGCAGCAACCACAGCCTCCCAGACACTGTTCAGAGAGGTGTACTGTTTTCCCTCCTTGTAAATCTCACATTTGATGATGGACCACAGGTTCTCAATGGGGTTCAGATCAGGTGAACAAGGTGGCCATGTCATTAGTTTTTCTTCTTTTATACCCTTTCTTGCCAGCCACGCTGTGGAGTAATTGGACGCGTGTGATGGAGCATCGTCCTGCATGAAAATCATGTTTTTCTTGAAGGATGCAGACTTCTTCCTGTACCACTGCTTGAAGAAGGTGTCTTCCAGAAACTGGCAGTAGGACTGGGAGTTGAGCTTGACTCCATCCTCAACCCGAAAAGGCCCCACAAGCTCATCTTTGATGATACCAGCCCAAACCAGTACTCCACCTCCACCTTGCTGGCATCTGAGTCGGACTGGAGCTCTCTGCCCTTTACCAATCCAGCCACGGGCCCATCCATCTGGCCCATCAAGACTCACTCTCATTTCATCAGTCCATAAAACCTTAGAAAAACCAGTCTTGAGATATTTCTTGGCCCAGTCTTGACGTTTCATCTTGTGTGTCTTGTTCAGTTGTGGTCGTCTTTCAGCCTTTCTTACCTTGGCCATGTCTCTGAGTATTGCACACCTTGTGCTTTTGGGCACTCCAGTGATGTTGCAGCTCTGAAATATGGCCAAACTGGTGGCAAGTGGAATCTTGGCAGCTGCACGCTTCTAGATTTTCACATATAACACCGTTGCTTATGCAGTTACATTGGCTTCCTGTCGAATTTAGAGTCCATTTTAAGATTTTGGTTTTAACCGTACATTACCAAATCTCCATTTGCACTATTTGCCTATTTGCACTACTCTGCCTGGTTTACACTCAATGTCACTTACCCATTATATTGTATATTATATAGCTTTCTTGTTATATGTAAAATTGTATTTATTTAAATTTTTACTTTTTAATTATTTTACTTGCATTTTTTAATCACTTTTATATTTAAATATATTTAAATGTTCATTTGCTATTTATCTAGGGAGTGAAGAGTAACGCAATTTCTATTCTCCGTATGTCCTGTACATGTGGCAGAATCGACAAATAAAGTTGACTTTGACTTTGACTTTTGACTAACTTTTAAGGCTCTTCAACAACAAGCACCACCATATATTATTGAACTTTTACAGCCCTATGCCCCTAGTAGGTCTCTGAGGTTGAGTAGTCAGGGCCTACTTGTCACTCAGTATACGAGACTGAAAACTAGGGGTGATAGAGCTTTTGCTATTGTGGCCGCCAGACTGTGGAGTTCCCTTCCTCAGGACTTACGATCCGCTGTTTCATTGATTACTTTTAAAAAACAGCTAAAAACACATCTTTTTAAAATTGCTTTTTGCTAACTTTGTTTGTATCTTGTTTGTTTTTTTTATAATCTGTTATATCTTGTAAAGCACTTTGTGATTTCTATCTAGAAATGTGCTATATAAATAAAATTTTACTTACTTACTTACTTACTTACACGCTTGACTTTTCTCAGTTCATGGGCAGTTATTTTGCGCCTTGGTTTTTCCACACGCTTCTTGCGACCCTGTTGACTATTTTGAATGAAACGCTTGATTGTTCGATGATCACGCTTCAGAAGCTTTGCAATTTTGAGACTGCTGCATCCCTCTGCAAGATATCTCACTATTTTTGACTTTTCTGAGCCTGTCAAGTCCTTCTTTTGACCCATTTTGACAAAGGAAAGGACGTTGCCTAATAATTATGCACACCTGATATAGGGTGTTGATGTCATTAGACCACACCCCTTCTCATTACAGAGATGCACATCACCTAATATGCTTAATTGGTAGTAGGCTTTCGAGTCTATACAGCTTGGAGTAAGACAACATGCATGAAGAGGATGATGTGGACAAAATACTCATTTGCCTAATAATTCTGCACTCCCTGTAAATAAAGCAATCTTTAGACTCATCACTTTTTAAAGATACCCTGCTTGTGTCAGATCTAAGTTCTCCAGGTTTCCCATAGATCCTGTTAGACAGAAGAAAATTGTTTTTTCATTTCCAGCAAAAGAATTTGATGAAGACTTAGAATACTTTTGTCATCCATAAGAGAACCTGGTTTGCAGGCCATGCCTGAGCAGAAGGAAACTAGTGTTTGTGATTTACCACCCAAAGTAAAACAGTCATTTACACTATGCAGGACTATTGATGGTCCCACAATAAGCTGCAGAAGGTTAAATGTACAGGGTGGGCCATTTATATGGATACACCGTAATAAAATGGGAATGGTTGGTGATATTAAAGTCCGGTTTGTGACACATTAGTATATGTGATGGAGCAAACTCCTCAAGATGGTGGGTGACGATGGTGGCCATTTAGAAGTCGGTCATCTTGGATACAACTTTTGTTTTCTCAATAGGAAGAGGGCCATGTGACACATCAAACTTATTGGTAATGTCACAAGGAAAACAATGGTGTGCTTGGTTTCAACGTAACTTTATTCTTTCATGAGTTATTTACAAGTTTCTCTTCGTTCACAGCCATTGACATGTCGAAGAGGTTAACACGTGAGGAGCGGATCGAAATTGTGTTGATAACTGGTGAACGCAGTAACCGGGTCATTGCAGCAGATTTCAATGCAAGACACCCTACGAGACCACCCATCTCCCATGCTACAGTTAGCAAACTGCTTGCTAAGTTTCGTGAAACTGGTTCAGTGTTGGATTTGCCAAAATGTGGACGTAACAAAACTGTCACTAATGAAGAAACATCAGTGGCTGTCCTAGCTTCATTCAGCAAGAGCCCACAGCGTAGCACTCGCCGCATGTCACTGGAGAGTGGCATTAGTCGAACATGCCTTCGGCGGATATTAGCTACTCACAAATGGCACCCTTACAAACTCCAGCTACTGCAGCATCTCAACGAGGATGACCCAGATCAGCGCACAAAATTTGCAGAATGGGCAAAACAAAAATTGGAACAGGACCCTCAGTTCACACAGAAGATTTTGTTCAGTGATGAGGCAAACTTTTATGTGAATGGTGAAGTTAACAAACAAAACCACCGCTATTGGTCTGACACTAACCCACATTGGATGGATCCCTCCAAGACTGTTGGAACAACAAAAGTGATGGTTTGGTGTGGTATATGAGGTACAACGGTAGTGGGTCCATTCTTCATCAATGGAAACCTCGAGGCCACTGGATATTTGAAATTGCTACATAATGATGTGTTTCCCTCTTTATGCACTGAAGCTGGCACGTTCCCTGAGTTTTTCCAGCAAGATGGTCACCACCACATTATGGGTGCCAGATCCGAGCATTCCTAGATGAACAGTTTCCTGGAAAATGGATTCGTCGTCGTGGGCCACTTGAATGGCCCCCAAGGTCTCCCGATCTCACCCCCTTAGACTTTTATCTTTGGGGTCATCTGAAGGCAATTGTCTATGGTGTGAAGATACGAGATGTGCAGCACCTGAAACTATGGATACTGGATGCCTGTGCTGGCATTTCTCCTGCGGTGTTGCTATCAGTGTGTGAAGAGTGGGAGAAGAGGGTTGCATTGACAATCCAACACAATGGACAGCACATTGAACATATTTTATAAGTGGTCAGAAACTTGTAAATAACTCATGAAAGAATACATTTACGTTGAAACCAAGCACACCATTGTTTTTCTTGTGACATTACCAATAAGTTTGATGTGTCACATGGCCCTCTTCCTATTGAAAAAACAAAAGTTGTATCCAAAATGGCCGACTTCTAAATGGCCACCATGGTCACCACCCATCTTGAGGAGTTTGCCCCCTCACATATACTAATGTGCCACAAACAGGACTTTAATATCACCAACCATTCCCATGTTATTACGGTGTATCCATATAAATGGCCCACCCTGTGGAATAAAGGTATTCCTTGCTCAGTTCCTTATTTTTTTTTAATGCTGTTTAGGGCCATGAAACAACAAAAAGCAGTTCATTTAAAACACATCATTGTTACTAACAGCTCACCTCTCTGCAGGAGATGATTTTTGTCCTTTGAAATAAATGAGGCGATTTTTTGACCCGTCACTCTTTAAAGATACACTGCTTGGTTCAGGTCTCCCATAGGTCCTGTTAGACAGAGAAGAATTTTTTTTCATTTCCAGCAACAAAAACAGATGAAGACCTCACCATCATCCCAAATACAACCTTGTTTTTCCAGACTGTAAATCAGCATAAAGAAACTCCAAACAGTCACTGTAAGAACAGAGCACCACTCAGACAAACGTTCTCATCCCAAAGCATAATATGTTTAATGTGACAAATCATCGGTATGTTATGCTTTTGGCCACCCAACACATCTCTATGTTACCTGTTCAGAAAGGGATGAAGCACGAGAACTGTTTGGACTGAATCTACACATGTACATTTATTTTACTTTCTCATTATGAATCGCTTTGGAAAACACTATCTAATATGATTAAGGTTGTGGTTAAGAGTAGGGATAAGGTTATGGTTAGGATTAGGATTAGGATTAAGTTTAGGGTTAGGGCTGGAATACACGTCTGGAACGTGTGTTACCACCGGGAGAGTCATTCTATTGGATCCTATCCACAACCCGGCACGCATCATAGGGGCGCGGAAGGTTACATTTCTGGTTCCTATGTGACACCTCAGAACATGACAAATCATCGGTATGTTACGTATCGGGAAGGGGAACGGTCTCACCCAGACGTAAACACTTTACTTTGGCCTTTACAGGACTACCCATGTTCCTACTTTCAACAGGCACCAAAATGATAACTATCAAAAAGTTCATATTACTAACACAGCTCACCTCTCTGCAGATGATTTTTGTCCTTTAAAATAAATGAGGCGATTTTTTGACCAGTCACTCTTTAAGGACACACAGCTGGGTTCAGCTCCAGGTTGGTTCCTGTGAATAATGATGGAGCAGTGATGTGAGAGCTGAGCTGTGACATGGAGAAGAGTCATGGACAGTTAGAGATGGTCATCTCACCTCTGAGCTTTGGTCTGGCTCTCATGTTCCCCACACAGAGTGGTTTTAGAGGGAGGGACTCCCTCCTGTCTGTTCTCACACTGATCCATGCTGCTGAATTCACATCCACATCACCTCACACACACTTTCTACCTTCACCTGCAGAGGAAACACAAAACATTCATGTGGCAGTCAGACGGCAGTGTGACGCAGAAGAAGCTTCCATCAGCTGATGTATTTCAGGATGGCTGCCAAACTGCTAGACTTACTTTTAGAAGAACTAATAAGCTTACACCTGCCACTGGCTTATTGCTGAACAGAACACATCAGTGACAAGTTTGTGTTGGCATCCTTACTACTATTAAAACACACTGATGGTGGTTAGTTAGAGGATAAGTGCTTAACTCTATTTTAGGTTATTTTGGTACTCACAATCTCTCTGTGCTTCTCCACTTGTCACACATGACATTTGAAATATTATTAGCATTAACTGAAAAAATCTATTGTGTCGACTCTGTCTTGGTGCAGATTTAGATACAAATATTGAACTTAAGCAGTGTGACTCTGTGTTTTGAAGGAAAAGTCATGCTGCGATTTCAGTGTTTACTGCTTCTATTTTATTACATCTGGAAATAGAAGGTTAAATATAATTGATAAAGGAAGAAATGTATTTGAATTTCTGAAGTGATAACACTGAACTCAAAATTTAAACATTAACTGTGGTTACACAGGTGTGAGGGATTAGCTACAATTGAATTGCTGTGAATTCCACAGATCCTCCATAAATCCATCCCAACAATGGCACTTACAGGAACCCAGCAGGAAGAACTCACCCATTCCAGTAATGCACTTTGTTCCTTCATAAAACAACAATAAAACAGCCTCAGAGTCAAACTAGAGCTTAGCAACAGCACTTCAGTTTTATAGTTTGATTATGAAACCATTCAGGGTGCACTTCAAGAACACCTGAGTCTTAGTAAATATAACACAGTCAGGCTTTCTGTGTTTAAAATGATCTGATGAACAAATCTCTACCTGCTCATTCTGTTTGAAAGGCTCTGAGCCGAATGTTGGAGACTTCGTTGTTGGGGGTTTGGAGTCTTTAGCCAATTCAAGACCTCAGAGATTAGAGTCTTCAAATGTTCACCACATAAGCTAACAAACAAAGATAAAAGCAGCTGCTTTGTGATGGAGAGAAAAACCTGGGAGGCTCAAATAAATCAAAGTTCTACTCACTCTGCGTTTCTCCCACTAGCTTCTTCGCTATTCAGCTCTCTGGTGTCTTCACGACGTCTGTGTCAAGAAAAAAAGAAAATCCCCCAAATCATCTCTGTTATCACTCAGGCTCATTAAACTCTTCAAACAAGTCTTAAGCTGTAGCTCATAGGTTGAAAATCAGCTGATACGTTGTAATATGGCTTCAATAATTAACTTGCAACAACGCTCTGACTGGAACACCCTAAACAAAGCTGAGAACAAATAAACCTCCGCTTTCCTGACAACTATTAACATTTACACATCAAATGTTGAGCAATCTGTACCTCAGTCTACTGCAAACAAAGAACGGTACAGCAGCTGGAAACGTTCCTCCTTCACCTCTACAGGAAACATTGAGGGCAAAGTTGAAACCCTCAGGCCAATCACTGATCTCGATATTGTTGTTTCTAGTATTTTGAATTCAACGTTAAATGAAAGTTTGTTTATATCTACAATTTACAAAGCATCACAGGAAGTTACGAAAGTTCAGGGAAATGTTGCTCCGGCGGACGAGGAAATGAGCTGACTGGGAGTAATGGGAAAAAAACTGAACAAACTGGATTTTAGTGACCGAGGAGTTTTTGAAAAGATGGCTTCAAATGATAAACAGATGAAAGGCACTTATGTGTTCGTGTTCACTCTCATGATTTTTCACAGTATTTTATTCTTAAGTTTCCGTCCACGTTATTTCAGGTCACTTTGGGCTTTTTAGGTTTAATGTATTTTCAGATTTCTATTTTCTTCTCCTGTTTCCAATTCCCAGTCAGCCCTCAGTCTGTGCATATACTGCTCCTTCTTTGTCTTAGCATTTGCTTTGCTGACATAGTGTCCTCTGGGTTTTCTAAATTACCTCTAAGATGTAGTTTTCACCCACTGACTTGGATTTGGCCTTTTACCACTTGACCTGAATAAAGATTTTATTTTTTGCTTTGAGTCCTGACCTGATATGATGAGTGCTTTGTTAATATATATATTTTCTGTATTATTACTGGATGTTTAATCAAACAATAGTTTAACATTTAAAATTACAAATTAGTTCGAAGAATGAGAGTTTGTTTCAAACACAATTTAATACAGTAGATAGTGAAAAAACAGGAAATGTCTGTCATTTAAACTTTTTATCTGTTACTTAATTTTTACTTAATTTCTGTTGTAAAATGAATAATGGGGGTTCTTTATTAATAGGAAAGGCTTAAAATATGTGAAAATACAGTGAAAAATTCAAAATCTATGCATTTTCAGGGCGTTCTAGTGGGCCTGACTGGAGTCTTTGTCGCGGGGACGCGGGGTACTCCTTGGACAGGTCTCCAGTCTGTTGCATGGCTAACACAGGGAGATAGACAACCATTCACATTTACATTCACACCCATAGGCAATTTAGAATCCCCAATTAACCTACACCCACTAACTGCGAGTCTTTGGGCTGTGGGAAGATAAAATACAAATTAAGTATTAAAATAAAAGCCTCTAGACTGGCAACAGCAAAATGTGCTGTAAAAACTAAAAGAAAAACTGTGAAGTTGTGATAGTCATGAATGCATTTCTTTTTAAAGTAACTGAATACCAAGGGGCATAGATTTAAAAAAATGAAGACTGAAAGACACTATATAAAAAAATAAAACAAAGTAATATCAAAATCTTACCTTCCAAATATAACTCTGTATTTGCACGTGGGGATGAAAGGGAATCATAATTTAATTTCAGGAACTGTTTTTGAATTCCATGTGCTGACTTTGAAACTGTCCCATTAATATGATTTAATTAATATTTCTTTTTTTCCTGCCGTGCAGTTTGACAGTTTTTGTCAAAGATCACTGAGCTACATTCTCACATCTACCTGCTGAACAGGAGAATGGCTGCAATTTGTGTCTCGATGCCTGAGATTGTCCAGTTGGCAATGTGCATCTACCAGTTTTGCAGACAGGTGCTTCACTTGTGCCTCTCCAAAATGATTGTAGGTTAAGTGTAGCTTTCTCAGATGGTAGGAGTTGGAGCTTAGAGCTGAGAACAAACAGCTATTAGAGAACAGTGCTACTATAGTAAGTTTAAGTGTTAAATTCAAACCTTTATTCATTATTGTCTTTATATTTCATATTGAAATAAAATATAGTCATTTGACTGTAAGGTTGACTCTGGGGAATTGTCTCCCCCTGGTGGCCAAAAGAAGAAGCGTTTGGCATCAGTTTGCTGACCACAGTGTTTGTTTTAATTCTCTTAGTCCCAAAAATATGATGCTTGGGTTCAACGTGCAGGTTATATTAAAAGGGAAATTGCACAGATTTTATTCAGTAAAGGTCAGTTTATTATTAGTGGTAGTATAAGTAGTGTAATGTTGTGTAATGTTTGGGTACAACCACAGAGTCTAAATAGTCTTCAGATGTACACTCAGTTGTATCACTGTAGCTTTTCTACCTGCCGCTGACATTATTTTCCTTTACTCTCCCAAAGGTTTTATTTTGAAATGATTTCCATACTTATTAATATAATTCATTGGACTGTGGCTAATTCACATGCCAATCCTCACTGGGGTACTATAAACATTTGCTCTTTTTGTGAACTCTGCTTCCAATTTTCTTAATTTCTTTTTATTTATAGCTCTTTACCTTTCACATTTTAAATAAAGGCTTTGATATTATTATTATTATATTAATGAAAAGTCAGGACATAGAAAATGATAAATGCTTTGAGAAAATATTTATTAGACGCATGGACAGAAATGTCATGACTGTAGCAGGTGAGCAGAGAGCTTCCTCTTCCAATGATGTGTCATTAAAAGGGTATTTTCTTTCAGTTCAGCTCATCTGACTTTTGCCATTACCTCTTTCTTCCTGAATATACCTGTGTGTTTGTGTTTGTGTGTAATGGCTTGAATGGATGTTCAAGGCTGTGGCAGCCGTCTAATGGGTTTATATTTACCTGCCTGCCTCCAAACGTAGCTCAATCAGTCCATTAGAAAAACAAAATGAATAGCTCCTTGCACAAGTGACCATCTGAATCACCTGAAGTAGAATTCCCTATAGCTCCGGAAGAAGTTCTAACAAAAAATAGGATAAAATAAAATATATGAGCTACAAATGTAAAGTCCTCATTTTCACATGTGAAATTTACAAAAAAATATCAGAAATACAAAATTATCACCAGCAGAATTTGGCCTATTTTCTATTTTCTATGCTTTATAAATGTGAAAGAAGTAAAAAGTAAAAATTGTACCAAAACTATTTTAATAATAAATATAAGCATTGCAATGATGTGTGAGTTTCCAAATGACTGACAAAATATGACTATGTAGCTCTAAAGTGAGGCTCACTTAATTAGGTGTATCTGTTCAACTTCTCATTAATGCAAATATCTAATCAGCCAATCACATTTCAGCAACTGAATTTGTTTAGGCACGTAGACATGGTCAAGAAAACGTGCTGAAGCTCAAATCAGAATGTAGAATAAAGGTGATTTAAGCGATTTTGAATGTGGCATGGTTGTTGATCTGAATATTTTAGAAACTTGGATTTTCCCACACAACCATCTCTCAGGTTTACAGAGAACAATAAAGAGAAAATATCCAGTTCTGTGGGTGAAAATGGCTTGTTGATGTCAGAGGTCAGAGGAGAATGGCCAGACTGCTCCCAATTTATAGCAAGACAACAGTAACTCAAATAACCACTCGTTACTTGTAATTGTGCAGAAGAGCATCTCTGAATGCATGTCAAACTTTGAAGCAGGTAGACTACACCAGGTGTCAGCTGAGGTCCCAGTAGGCACAAGATCATAACAGCTGGACAACAAAAAATTGGAAAAATGTTGTCTGGTCTGATGAGTGTCGAGTTGTGCTGTGACATTCAGATGGTAGAGTCAGAATTTGGTGTGAACATGAAAGCATAGATCAATCCCGCCATCTATCAACAGTTCAGGCTGCTGGTGGTGTGATGCATGGGGGTATTTTCTTCCTTCGAATTATTTTGTTTTTATTTTCTTTAGTACCAACTGAGCATTGGTTATAAACCAAGTTTCAAAATTCAAAGCTTAGGTTTGTTTAGAAGATGCTTCCTTTGAAGTTACAGCTTTGTAGAAAAGTATTAAGTGGATATATATAACTTTACATCAGGGCTTTTATCTAACAGAAACCTCTTATAGAGGCTCCAAAAGGCCTCCAAAAAGTAAAACATCCCCAGTCTACACATAACCCTAAAAGGCCTTGAATAAAACTGTTCAGGGGAAAGATAGCATCAAAGAGCAGGTGCAAGTAGAAGAACAGCCCTTATAAGACATTGGATGAAGTTAAAATTAGCCTTTAGATGGGCAGAGCCTTAACCCCAAAAAGAGGCTTTTGCTGGTTCTTGAGGAAAACTAGACCATCAGTGCAGATCTCTTAATGACACGAAGAAAGGCGACTTCTACATGACATTTCTACTTTCTTCAAGGCTACTACATGTACATCTTTTCAGAAAACTTCTAAACAGATGCGGAGAAAACAAAAAAATGAAATAAAAAGGTGAAATCAACTTCCTCACAGACAGACCCCAATCAGTGAGGGTGGGAAAACAAGTCTCCCCCTCCATCTCACTCAGCACTGGAGTGCCTCAGGGCAGTGTTTTAAGCCCCCTGCTGTACTCACTGTACACTTATGACTGTGTAACCACATCCGACACCACCTCCATTGTCAAGTTTGCTGACGACACTGCTGTTGTGGGCCTGATCTCTGACAACATCGAGACGGCCTACCTGGAGGAGATTAGGAACCTGGAGACCTGGTGCCAGGAGAATAACCTCCTCCTAAACATCAGCAAGACTAAGGAGCTGATCGTGGACTTCACTACAAAGCAGGCGTGGAATTACAAACCCCTCATCATCAGTGGCACGCCAGTGGAGAGAGTGGACAGTTTCCGATACCTGGGTGTCCACATCACTCAGGACCTGTCATGGTCCTGTCACATCAACACCCTGGTTAAGAAAGCCCGTCAGCGTCTCTTCTTCCTCAGAAGACTTAGAGACTTCCATCTGCCACTGAAGGTGCTCAAGAACTTCTACTCCTGCACCATCGAGAGCGTCCTGACGGCAAACATCTGCACCTGGTTTGGGAACAGCACCAAGCAGGACAGACGAGATCTGCAAAGGGTGGTGCGCTCGGCAGAACGCATCATTCAATCAGAGCTCCCTGACCTGCTGTCCATCTACACCAAGTGGTGCAAGTCCAAAGCCAGGAAGATTATGATGGACCTCTCCCATCCCAACAATGGACTCTTCTCACTGTTGAGGTCTGGGAAGCGCTTCCGCTCCCTTAAGGCCAAAACAGAGAGAATGAGGAGGAGCTTCTTCCCCCAGGCTATTCGGGCCCTGAACCAGGTGTAGGACTGGACTCTCCCAAACACGTCACTATAAGACTGGACTCTCACACTCGTCACCACACGCACCACCACACATTTCCTATAATCCTATAATTCCTATAATTTATAATCCTTATCTTTATAATCTCTTCTGCTATTTGCACATTCTTTACTGTAAATTCCGAAGTTAATTTGTAAATTTTTGTAGTAAACTGTAAATTGTAAATATTGTAAAACTTTTCTCCTGTCATTTAATGGTCGGGCATTGTACAGCTACAAGCATTTCACCCCCATGTCATACTGTGTATGGTTGTGTGTGTGTGACAAATAAAATTTGAATTTGAATTTGAATTTGAATTTGAAATAGAGTCTAAAAGGGAGGCCTGTCCAGGCTTCTTCTTTAAAAGAAGATCTTCAGAAGTTTGTTTTTGTTCTTTATATGTAGTCTTTATGTATAGTCTATGCTGAGCTTAAAAACCACTCCAAGTTCTAGACATTGAAATGAAACTTCCTGAGGCCTTAGGTAGAGGCTTTAATGTTCACGTCTGTTCCCCAGCTGTCGGTGAAAACCTTCTGTAGAATCATCATTAGTGCCGCTGAGGGCTCAGATAAAGGGGTGATGCTGCAGCAGCTGCCCGAGTTTGAAACTGTACACCCTGACCTGCAGGTTTGACTCCCGTCTTCCCTCCAATGATGACATGGCACCTCAATGTTAATCTGCCAAACCTGCCATCTGACATTTAGCACACGACAGTGGCAGTGAGGTGCTAAGCCAATATTTACGCGGTTGGTCTTCCTCTTCCCCCAAAGTCTTTATTAGATTTAATGTGTGTTTTGTTTTGTTTTTGCAAAGTTTAAGCTCAATTTAAGGGTGAATTTGTCTATATTTTATCCAATTTTCTCAAGAAAAATTCAAGAATCTTGAATCTTAAGATATATAAAAAATAATAAACAACCAGAAATCATAAAACCCTGCCATTAAAAAATACAGGCTGTTGAAGTTTGTGAATATAAAACTGAACTTTGCTGGAAATCTTTTTATAAATGCTCACAAAAGGAAGATTTAAACCTGAAAAAGAATGAAGAGCTGAGGTTATGAAGTTAAAACAGTTTCTCCATATAAAATGTGAATATTTGAGGGGCAGGAGAGGTTGATGTGGAGGAAGGAGGAGGCGGGAAAACATGGAATTGTCCGTTTTCTAGAAACAGTCCACGTTTGCGAGCAGGAGCAAATGCTGGTGATGACGTTATCTGCATGCACGTGTCCTTGGCTGGCAGGATATAAAAATCAGTCGGCTGGTCAAAGCGACAGAAGAGGAGAGAGCAACAGCTAAAAACCTCCATCCAGCGGCCGAGTGACGGGAAAACACCAGCAATAAGAGGACGAAGAGGTGCAGAAAAGTGTGGTGAGAATCATCATTTTCTTTAATAACTTTTTATAATGATATTAAAATTAATAAGTGCTTAAAATGCTTGAAAATCACTTATTGTTACATTTTTTAACTTTTACTTTTTAGTTCTTCACAGATGATGAATTTCTAATGATTGACTCAATTCTATTAGACTTGGATCTAAAAAAAAAAAATTAAAACAAATACTGAGTAATATATTTTAAGATAAATTGTGAGAAAAAGACATTTGCTTCATCTCAGAACTGACAACAAGGATTTGGCATCAACAAAATATAAACTTAATGTAACTTTGCATAAGTTTATATAAAGTCAATGGTAATGTGTTGTTTAACCCAATATAATGTATTTTGCTAAAGAGATTACAGGTACTTTCATGCCCTTTATTATGATTTTTTTTTATGTACATGGGATGTATTTATTTATTTGATCAATTTCACAGTGATATCTGTTTTGTATACCTACTCTGTAAGTCACATTATGGTTATATATGTAGTGTTAATGTAACATAAATTAAATAAAAATATGTCAAATCAAAAATGAAACAAAAAAATGTATACATGAGGGTTTTTTTTAACATTCTGTCTGTGCTTTTCTCTGATTGGTCAACAGGAGGATGTGTCCTATGTGGCTTTTGGTGGCATTAGTGGTAGTGGGCGGGGCCAGAGAAGTAGTCAGCCAGTGCTGGGAGCATCCGAGCTGCCAGGAGCTCAGCTCTGAGAGCAACATGATGGTAAACGCACAAACACACTGTTCACTCAGACCTGATTTAATGGGAGGTTCTTCTTTTTTTTTACCCAGAAGCTCACGTTTTCTTCTCTTTCTCTCCTGCAGGAGTGCATCCAGCTCTGTCACTCTGACCTCACCGCCGAGACCCCTGTCATCCCCGGCAACGCCCACCTCCAGCCCGCTGTCCCATCAGACGCCTCCTCACTTTCTTCTCAGGCCAAGCGCTCCTACTCAATGGAGCACTTCCGCTGGGGGAAGCCCGTTGGCCGAAAACGCCGCCCCGTCAAAGTGTACACCTCCAACGGCGTGGCGGAGGAGTCTGCTGAAGTTTTCCCCGAAGAGATGAGGAGACGAGAGCTTACCAATCAGCTGCTGGCAGAGGAAGGAGAGAAGGCTCAGGAGATGGTCGAGGAGGCGGAGGAGGAGCAGCAGCTCCTGAACGGGGTGCAGGAGAAGAAAGACGGCTCGTATAAGATGAAGCACTTCCGCTGGAGCGGCCCGCCAACCAGCAAACGCTACGGTGGCTTCATGAAGAGCTGGGACGAGCACAGCCAGAGGCCACTGCTGACGCTCTTCAAGAACGTCATCAACAAAGAAGGACAGCAGCAGAAGTGAGACTAGACGAGAAGAGGATGAGGCAGTGGAGAGAGGAGTGACAGGAGGAGGAAACGTTTTCCAAGGCAATTAGACACCAAAGAGTTCCCATTAACAGAGTGACCAATAAAAAAGCTCTGAAACTGCCATCTGTTACATGATCCTGATTGAGTGATGGAGAGGGGAAGAGTCTGAGAAAGATGTTTTGATATGTATTGATATATGTAAATAACTTTAATTATTAAATGAGTTATAAAAAGTTATTTGCAAGCAAAACAAGATACATCTTTTCTCTACACAAATGCACGAATCCAGAACACATGCACATCTACACCAGACACCTGCTACCTGTGATCCACATCCACAATAACAAACTTCACTTTGAGTTCCTCAAAGAAGGAGTAACAACAGCGATAAATCTTAATAGAAGTCAGTTGCTGAAATAGGTGAAAATGCTCTACGTGAAAAGTCTTTACATGTCAGTCTTGAAAAGGAGGAGTGTCCATCAAGCAGAATAAAGTGAGCTCATAAAATAAGCAGGAACTTACAATGGTGGCACTAACCCTTTATGATCAGTGGGATTTTTTCCCCCCAAAATAACAAAATCAATTAAACATTTTTAAGCAATATATTGTAAAAAATAAAAATGCCAGAGCAAATATGTAGCAGCTGTGAGACACTGGCAACCTGTACAGGGTATACCCCAGTTCGCCCTATGGTAACTGCATTTTCTGTCAATTACTACATGGTTTAAGCTCTAAAGGGCTAATAAGAAGAAGAAGAAGAAGAAGAAGGAGAAGAAGAAGAAGAAGAAGAAGGAGAAGAAGAAGAAGAAGACTAGGTAAGAAAGAAAGTGAAATCATAAAAAGACAAAAGGTTGCTAAGAAAAAATCCACATTAAACAAAACTCCTAAACTAATACGTAATGACCAATATAAAGTATTGGGCCAGAAAAAAGTAAAGAAAAGGTAAGTGCTAAAAAAAAGAGCATGTAGCGTCATGGAAGAAATACGAATCACTGAACTAATCTAAAAAAAAAAAAACAACAGCTATTGTCCTCAGAACAACCTGTACGTACATTTTTAGGTAAAGTATAACATTTATAACTACATAAACAAGTCTATGACTCAATACTGCTACAGTAGAAGCCTTGGTTCACAGAAAAAAACAAATCAATTGTGTGTGAACCTTCAAAATAAGGCAGGGCTGCACAAATGAAAATGAAAACAAACTGTTGCTTGTCACAGCGAGAGGTCTGCTGTGTGTGAATAAGATGAGACGATAAAATTAACATGTACTATTTATTTAGTGCAGCATCATTTAACCATTAACAATACTTGTGTACAGATGCACCTCATGACTGGAGGATCAAACAGAAGGGCAGACTGGGAAATATGAAGTCAAACACTGAGTCAGTCCATTTCTAATACAAAAAGATCAAATCTGACAGCTATAAAGGAAACAGCCACACTAAATCACTAAAATGTAAAACTCTTTCCCTCACAGCCACTGATTCGTTTCTTTACCAAACAAAGTGCTTCAACATCATCACGAGGTTGTTGCTGAATGTCTTTAATAGACACAGAGGTCAGGAAACTTCATCTCATAGACCGGAGTCGATCGAGGTGCCGAATGTCCAGAGGGAGAAGGAGGAGGACGTATGATGAGTTCAAAGACCTGATTGAGTTTGGACTGAAGCAACGATGTCTGGAGAGACAAATAAAGGCATTATTTTAAAAAACAGTTTTTAATCACATCAAGACAGATCATTTCATCTAGATGAAATTTTTTTTAACAACTTTACTAAACTAAAGTGAGCTCTTATTGGCTGAGAATCACATCGATGGCGTGGGTGTGGTGCTTTCAGCTGCTTTGTTAGAGTACAATAAGCTGCTCACCCTGGCTCCACACTGGGCAGCAATTTCCTCAAAGGGAGCTGTCTGAAACCTCTCCACCACCTCCATCCGCTTCCTCCTCTCCTCTTCCTCGACCACGCCTCTGTCCTCTGACAGAAAGAAAAACCAGATCAAAGACAGATCTTCTTTGTTGACGCTAACCCAGTGCTTCACTTTGAATTTCACTGTTAACAGTTTCACTTACGTGGCTTAAATTAAATGGGGGTTTTTTTATTGTTAAAATTCTAATTTTAATGAAAATAAAATTATACAAATAAGTCATTGTCACTATACGCTGAAGGGGACAATTTGAAGAATATTTCCTAGATGTTCACAAGTAAATCATGTGAAACTATTGATTTGAAATCGATGGCCTACCGATGGCGTTCTTCAGCGTCTCAAAGGTGATGTGCTCAGTCTGAGGTTTCTGCACACAGAGATATGATCAGACACAAAAACAGCGCGATGGACAAAAGGACAGGTACATTCAGCAGATGGGTACCTGTGGTGTATCAGGACAGAACGGAAGGTCCATGTCCACCTGCAGAGAGACGGCGTCTCCAATGCTCTTCCTCTTAGACAGACGATCCTCTTCTACAATAAAACAGTAATTCAGTCTGAATGATATGAGACTGGTGCCTCTATCAGTGCACTCATACTGCTGCTAAAGTGGACCCTCAAACCCACTGCTATTAAATATTTACCTGCAGTTTTTGAGAAACATTACCATCAGCTTCTCAACAAAGCTTTCGATCGTTTGTTCTTATTTACAGTCCATACTGGGATCTTGAACAATCATTGTTAAGTACTGCGTAACTACTATTTTTCAAGACAGTTCTACTTAAACTTTACTTACTTGCTTTTACTTTCTACTTACTTTTATATATTATTACACTGAGTATGGTATATACTAGTTACTACCAAACACAAAGTCTAAATTACATAAAATGACATAAATAAAAACCCCGTGTGAAGCTTTGGGTCTTTGATAAATTGATTTAATATTAAGGGTGTGTTTGAGTTAGGGTGACCATATTTTGATTTCCAAAAAAGAGGACACTTGGCCCAGTCATGAAGAATTTTAATAATACTGTTTGTTTAAAGTATTTTTTAACATATTTAAAAGATGCCTTCTCTGTTAATAAATGTTGAAATCAAAAATGTTTTATAGGCTTTTACAAGTCAACAAGCGCAAAAGAAAATAACTTAAAAACCTCTGGAATTAAATAATGTTACAGAAATAATGCCTCATCTGTATAAGAAAAATTACCAGTGAGGTACCAGTAAGGTATTGTGCAGTGGTTTCTGCTGTCTCATTTGACGTTTCTAACTTCAATTAATTTTGTTTGCACGCCACCATTCTTCCAGTCGAAGTATGATTGGGAATATTTTCTCTGTTCCTTGGTTACTTAAGTCTGAGAAAGAGCTTCAAGAGTGACTTCCACTGAATCCAGCACTATCACACCATTGACAATAGCTGGCGGGCACTGCTGAACTTTTTAGCTGTGTTAAAGTCTGGAAATGCTTTTTTTTTTTTTTAAGCAACACACTAGTGCAATCCATGGATCTGTAACTATTGTGATGCTTCATAGTATGAAATGCCAGTGCACCTTCTGCTGCAGATACAACAGCATCCTCGTTTTTCCCAGGTGTAACAAAGAACTCCATCAACTTACTAGATGAATTTTCGCCTCGCACAGCCTTTTTATGTTTTTCTGTGTCCATGTAAGCAACAAGATCTCCGTCACCTTTGTTAGACACACAAACGTAAGTGCCAGCTCTGCACACAGTGCACTACGCCTCCCATTTATGATACGAGGGAAATTTCTTTTGCAGTTTGTCTGAAAAGATGCACTTGCGCTTTGGCATCTTTTGGCATCTTTTCAACACGCCGCTCTGCACTCTGTCCCGTCTGTGAGCACGGAACAACCACTTACAACACAGCAGTTCAAGGATGACGTTGCACATATGGGTCCTCTATAGGCCTATAGGAAAACCCAGACATTTTCATCCATCTTGAAAATCCCCCCGGATGCCCCGAACAGAACGTGAAAAGTTCACATGTCTGGGGAAAAGAGGATGGTTGGTCACCCTAGTTTGAGTACCTGTTAACTGAGGTGTGTACGGTGTGTTGAAGCGTTCACAGTGTGCGCTGTAGCTGCTTCCTGCCAGGGCCTCGCAGATCTTTGATTGGATGAACAGCAAAGCTTCATCCACCTTCAGCTCACCTTCTGGGAGTCTGATACACACACACAAAGTTATAACACCAAGACTTTAAAAATCCTGGTGCTAGACAAACAAAGCTGAGGTACAACCAAGCTAAACAATTGAATCTGTATAAATGTACATTGGACAGAAGAACTGGGCCACCTGCACACTACACCTACAGGAGCCGCTTGACAACAGAAACCTGTGCTATGAAGCCCTTGGTGTACACTTTTGTGGTGATGCTAATGCTAGGAGCCCTGCAGTTACTGAGTGAGCAGAGTGATGTTTACATACTGTTTGCCTCAGCACTTGGCAACCCCACGGCTTGCAGCGGATCAGAGAATATGTAGGAGGAACAGTTGCCACAGTCGTGAGCTGACTAGTTGCATGATTGATTGGATTGATTTTGTCTATACTGCGAGTTACCAGAATCAACCATAACAAGTATATTATTAAGAATATTGAGAACAATATAAGGTCAGCATGGTACTGTTTAATAGTTGATGTTTTTATGCTTTTTCTACTAGAGTTTCAACACTTTAGTAAAGTGTAATTACATAACTCAATAACATAAAATACTATATTTTATTTGTTTTTTAACTTTAAAATGGGGCTAACCTGGCAATATTTATTCTGCTTTTCGATTATGTAAATATGTGGGTGTCTGGTTGAATTTCTATTCTTATTTCTAACTAAAGTTTTAAATTTTATAATGTTTTAATACAATCAATTAGTGCGCCTCTCGCTCTACCTGGGTTTGTCACAAAACATGACTTCGGGCAGCAGGTGAGGAGCATCCTTCTGTCGACTTTCTATCACCTGAAGATCCAAAACAAACACACAGTCTGTGATGTTGTGCTAACAAACACCTTTGTTTCTCATGTTCTCTCTCACACACACACACACACACACACACACACACACACACACCGACTTCACCTGAGTGATGTGCTGGTGGAGTGTTGGAGGCGGGCCAAGTTGTGACAGCAGGTTGAGGAAGGCGGCGCAGAGGGCGTGGATCCCACAGCGATTAAACACTGACAAACACTCCTGATTGGAAAGAGTCATCTCCTGTGCAGCCAATCACAGGAAAGTTAAAGGGAGAGGAAGAAGCAATGTGCTATTTTATTTATTGTTTATTGTAAACACCACACACTGCAACATTAATAAACTAAGCTTTGCCCCTACACGGGCCTTTAAATCATATCACAGAGGTTCTGCCTACCTGCAGAGCCAGGATCAGTCGAATTAGATCCACCACAACCTCCTCATTGGCCAGTTCCACACTTAGAACAGCCAATAGGGTGAAGAGGGCTTGGTAGTGGCTGCGTCCACTGTTCTCCTCCCTAGAGGCCAGGTAGACGTGTCTGTAGAGACGCTGAGCATGCTGCATGAACACAAACACATCATGCTGAAATGTGCAAATATCATGATGTACACTTAAGACCACCCGTTTTATCCCTGCCTTTAAAAGCCATCTGATCAAATCTTGGTGTAAATCTCTGAAATAAATTCTTCCAACCTCGAACCTCCGAACTAGTGACATCATTCGTGGTGTCTCTGATGATGTGAGCTTACCTTCCTCATGAACAGGTTGTCCTGTCGAGAGCATCTGTCCTCTTTCATTTCCAAGGATGAGACATCAAATGCCACACTGTAGACACATAACCAATAACTTATCGATCCTCAACAGGTCAGTTAACGCCTTTAGACAAATGCTATTTTTCAGTTTTCTGCTATAATAAATCCACAATGGTAGGATCAAAATGAACAGCCATGCGGGCTCTATGGATGAGGGAACCATAGGAGCACTTTAAATAAAATGCATCTGGCCATGACTTTAATTTTGAATTTAAGGTAGAGACTGAACAACAGTCTTATAAGGCAGATTCACAGATTCTTTCAAGCCTGTTGTAAAAATGTGTGTAAAGCAGTATCTTTGTTTAAATAATCTGAAACGCCTCCAACCTTTTTAGAATGACCAACAATGCTATGTGATCCTCCTTTAAAATGATTATTGCAGATCATCTTTTAATGAGAGAAAAGTGGAAGTATTTACATTATGTTCATCACAAGCTAAAGACAATCAGCAGGTCTGCAGTGACATCCCCCTGCCACAGGGTGGAGCTCTTTACAACTCATTATTCTCCACATGGGTCATTAGTCTCTGGTAGTAGTGGTGTTGTCTCTGTGGAAGTGTGACCTGGCTGTGGTGAGCCGGGAGGCGTTGTGGCGTCTGTCAATGAGCGAGGTGAGGATGGACAGAACAAGCAGGCGGATCTCCGGATCCTCCATCAGCGTGAAGGACAGCAGAGGCTCCAGGAAAGACGAGGGCAGCGCCGTCAGCAGGTTGCTACTTTCGTAATGCTCTGACACCTGAGGCACAGAGGAGGGACAGCGAGCATGTCAGACTGACAGGAAAATGTTATTTAAGCTTGCATGAATACAGCTTCAAAGATTACAAAGATGAGCCTCAAGTGCTGTAAATTCTGATTTATTTGAACCATACGTTATTCATCTTGATGCATGCTCAATCATCCAGGTAAGTAAATCTCCAAAAGTTGATTCTGTTCATCTGGACGTAGCGTTTTGTGGGAGGACCACTCTCAGCATCGACCAAGTGTGTTTGCTTTTGGAACTGTGTCTTCATTCCACCTACTTCACATACAAGGGTCAGTTCCACAGGCAGAAACATGGGTGTGCCATGGGCTCCCCAGTTTCACCTATCATGGCCAATTTGTACATGGAAGAAGTGGAAAAGAGGGCTTTGCGATCCTACCCTGGAACACCACCAAGCCATTGGTTCAGATATGTGGATGACACCTGGGTGAAAATCAAATCTCACCATCCCCACAGACACAGTGTCCAGGGAGGCAGAAGAACAGCACATCAAGAAGGCCCTGAGTAAATGTGGTTATCCCATCTGGACTTTTGTCAAAGCTGGGAAGGCGCCAAAAGAAAGCTCCAGCCGATCTAGGAGAGAAGGACAACCGCTGCCTAAGCGAAAACATGTAGTGATCCCATAAGTGTCAGGAGTATCAGAACAGCTGAGACGCATTTTTTCTAAACACCGGGTGTCTGTGGCTTTTAAACCCCAAAACACGCTGTGCTAAAAATTGGTCCATCCCAAGGATCGAGTCCCTGACACAAACAGAGTAACATAGTGCACGCTGTTAAGTGCCAGGAGGATTGCCAGGATTTATACATCAGGGAAACCAAACAACCTCTGGCGAAGCTGATGGCACAACACAGAAGAGCTACCTCGTCAGGCCAGGACTCTGCAGTCTGTTCACACCTACAGGCCAGTGGACACTCTTTCAATGATGAGGATGTACACATCCTGGACAGGGAGGAACGCTGGTTTGAGTGCGGAGTCAAGGAGGCCATTTACGTGAAAAGGGAAAGACCATCTCTGAATCGAGGAGGGGGCCTAAGGGTACATCTTTCACCATCTTACAATGCTGTGATTGTAGCCATTCCCCAACTCTCTGTGAATGGTACTCATGGCCATTGATCAGTGGGTTTTGGTCAGTGGTCAATTGATCAATGGTCATGAGAATTTGCATAGTTAAGATTAAGGAACTGACCTTCCAGCCCATTGTTCCTTCAGTGGGCTGGTTTCAGTCATTATGCAAATGTACTGTTTATAAGATTAGAGAAACCTGCAGTCAGCTGAGACTGAAGAAGTCACTTGGATGAGTGACGAAACGTTTCTCCCACAAAACACTACGTCCAGATGAACAGAATCAACTGTTGGAGACATACGTTATTCAGCTTTATTCAGTCATACAACTTTAATCAGCGAGTGTAGAATCAACTGCTGTTTATCTGATAAACCAATAAACAAAACACCATTTCATTTTGATTATCTCAAAATCCACTGTAAATTTGCACTTCACCGACTCTCCAGGTTTTCCTTTATCATTTTAACTGTGTGCTTTCAAAAGGTAAGAGCAGAGCTGGAGGGTTTTAAAGAGACCTCACCTGTAGGAGAGACTTCAGCAGCATCACCTGTATCATCCTGCTGCCTTCAAACCTGAGTCAAGAATATTATTTCACAAAATTAAGGTGTTTTACAAGTATTTTGTCAAATACTAGGTGAGTACAGTGTTAACTACAAGCAATAGAGAGCACAGAAAGTTAATGTGAATGGTACCCGGAGTTGGGTGAACCCAAGGCTGGGTAGATACCAGGAACAGGAATCTTCCCCATGATGAACAGCATGACCTCTGACCTCTGGTAAATAGGCAGTGTGTTGGCAAAGGATCCTGAAATGTCATGAGGTAACATCAGCTCAAATGAAGTAAATAAAATGAAAAGTACAAAGAAAAGTTTGTCACCTTTAATGCAAAAAAGTGCTAAAATACCACCATGAACACACCAATAGTTTTAATGACGGCGTCCTGCAGTTTTTTCTCTTCAATCGAGCTGGTTTTATGTTTACCACCATTGTCATAGTAACCAGTCAGCTGGTAGTCCACGCTCTGCCTGAGCTGTCGCAGTAACGTGTTGAACACCTCCAACACTGTGGGACCTGCAGAGTACAGTATAAGTAACATTAAGCATTTCTGTGTATATATAAACAGATGTGTGTGTGAGCTGGAGGCTCACCGACAGATCCAGTCGCTTCTATAACGGCTGCTTCAGACAGGACCTCCACAATCCCAGCTCTGACTGAAGCTGGACTCCTGCTGTTGGCATCCAGGTGACCCAACAGCTGCTGGATGACCAGATGGGAGTGCTGGGACTGACCAAGAGTTCAATTCAGTTACAGAATAACAGGTGGAGTGACACGTAATACAGCCAGTACAGCTGGGGACAGTTAAGTGCTTTAGAGGTAAATGTAGGATGAGTAAAAGGAATGTACCATTAGCAGTGTTTATTATTATTTATTTCCCACATTTTGTACTTAAAATAATAATTATTAGTTCAACTTTGTAGATTTAACTATGTTGAAAATACATTTAAATTAACTTTCAGTTACTCTACAGTAAGATTAAGATTAAGTAATTGTGCTTAAATGCTTAAACAAATGCATTTTGTTAAGTTAATCTTAGGTTAAACTTGTTATTCTTATTTTTCAATACTTAAACTATAATATTAAATACTACAATACTTTCTAATAATTAAGAAAGAAATTAACATAATTAAGTTGACATTATTGTTACATAAATATAACAGCAGTTAAATTTTATTTAAAATTATGTTATCATACATTTACAAAACTAAACTGAATAAAGTAATTATGTTTAAGCTAAAGCACGTCCTAAAGTACTCAAATTAAGTACACACAGTTAAAATAAGTAAGTTCATTCTTTCTACAGATACATATTTAAATATACAGTCAAAGAGTATTTCCTTTAAGTTCCTTTGAAGGGCATTTAAATATATGTTACTTTCAAGCTGAGGTAATTTAAATGTATTAATTTAACTTGCTGTATGAAATGACAACTATTACTATAGTGCAGTATATACAGGATTATCAGTGTAATAACAAACCTGAATAGAGTACATGATGATCTGAAAACACTGAACAGCAAACCCTCGTCCCTGCCAAAGACTGTGACTGTCCAGGTGCCTGAAAGACAGTCCAGCAATCTGTATGTAATGATTTATTATTATAGCATATCATATATACTAGAAACTAAACAAATACTGCTGCTACTACTGATTTTGACCTCTATTAGTACAGCTACTCAGAATAAACAATAAACAGAGGTTGAGCATGAAGGTATGTGCAAGATAAATAAGCATCATTTTGAACTTCAAAGAGTCCAACAGTATTATATATGAATATGTGTAAATATCAGCAGATAGAGTCGAAGGAAGTTAGATACTTTCTTTCTATCTATTTTGATTGAGTGTTTGATGTTTTGACTCCATACTTCAAAGAAATTATTAAATCTTTGTTAATCTGTTTCTGTGTACTTAATATAAAGCACTCTGCTTTCGTAAGGAGTAATACTACTATTGTGCTATAAATATAGTGTATATCTTACATGAGTACTGGTTTGATAGCGTTGTTAATGTGTCCATAAGCAGCTCGGCACAGCAGCTCCCTGAAACAAACCTCTGTCTGCTCTGCTGGAGATCCGCTGAACAAAGAGGGAAATGCTGAAAACAAGCCACTAACCAAATCTCATACAATATTCTGAGTAATTTAACTGTTTAAATGTACTTTCAGTGACTTTTGGCTTTGTTTTATTTGACCACATGATTTAACAGCACCATAAACAGCATAGCAAACGTATTAAATTTCTTATCAATTTTACAAAATCTCAAAATTAGCTGATGTTTAGAACAGAATGTCACCAGCTGAATGTGGGAACCAACGGCAGTGCTTTTAAATATAATCCTAAACACAGATGTCACTTTATTTATCTAGCAGTAAAACGTGTAGGTGTACGAGAGTGTTAACATTAATACATGTCTATACCTGTCGTTTTGTGAGTGTTGCTGCAGATTGACCAGCAGGGCAGGGACAATCTGCTCCATGTGACGCGGCTCCCAGATGTTCACCTGCAACTCATCGTCTACCGTCTTCCTCACCACGCCCTGCAGCCCGCGGATCCCCGACACACGGATCCTAAACACACACAAACTTCATAAGTTTACCCACAAACACACTAAGTACACGTTCATCTCCAGACTCTGGAGCTGAGTTTTGTTTTGATGTTTGTTTTATGTTCATAATTTTGGATTATTCCACAATATTCCTCTTATACAGAGAGAAACGTGCATGAATCATCAATACTATTCAATAATTTGCTGATATAAAAAAAATTTAACATATGAAAAGGCATAACCTGAGGATGCTTACATATCTAATCAAATGGTTGATTACTAAAATTGTTGATTATTTGTGTTCTGGCACTCACAATTGTATACCCTTCTTAAATAGTGTCTGTGAGTTCGTATCAAGTCAAAGTTAAACCTCAGAACTGACTTGTTTCTGGTGTCAAGGTCTTCGTGATCAGAGTGACACATCTCACTGAAGCGAGACACGAAGAAATCGTAGCTCCGGTGATATGACGGTGTGTCCTCCTCGATGTTTGCAAACTTTACAAACTACGCAACACACAAAATGAGCCTCTTAATCAATCAAAACACACTGAAAAGCAACTACACATGACAAATTTAGAAGCAGAAGTAAAACTGCTCAATTTTGAGTATTAAAAGAAATTTCAAATGTAAATTTTACTTATAGTTTGCCCTTTAATTTGAACTTAGATCTACTTAAAAAACAAATAAATTAATTAAACTTATGGATAATTAATTAACCTTTTAATTGACAGTTCCGAGAAACATTCCTACTGTGATACAACTTCTACTTTGTAAAATTCATTAAGAGATTTTACATTCCTTCATTAGATGAAATGCTTGCAGTTCCTCATAATACATGAAACTTAATGAATGTTAAAAGACTGGTGAATGGTCAAATGAACAAATAACCATTAACAAATTAACATCACTACTGCAGCTTGTGATTAGTAAATGTTTCCTTTACTGCAAACCCATGAACACTTTACCAAGATCTCAAAGCTTTTAAATGCTGTCCACTGTTGCAGGGTGTTACATACAGAGTTGGTGGCGAGTATGTGGAGGTGTGGTTTGTCAGCCTCCAGCAGTAGACGCAGTGTGCTGAGAAAACTCTCCACCAGCAGGTTGATGCTCTGACAGTGACATGCAAGCAACAGCTGCTCCATCGCCTCCATCGCTATGCACACATACCTGAGAGGGGCGGGAAAAAAAATCCCATTGCTGTTAAACATGTGTGTCATATTTTAAACCCCTGAGATCAGTCACTCCTCTAGAGATGGTGGGCTGATTTCAGAGAAGTGTGAAGCTTGTAATACTTAAAAGATCTTAAATACTTAAAAGACCTGAACTGCTGATTGCTTTACAGGGATACTCTAGATCCTGACTTCTGAATGTCTTTTTTCAATGATTTTTAAGTAGAATTTTATTCATTTAAGCTGCTAGTTAGCATAATGATTTTAAGGCCATCTGTGTGGGCTTTAGTGTGTTTGTGTGTACTGACCCGTAGCGGTGGCGGTTCAGCTCTCTGGTCAGACGCTCTGACAGGTACGCAGCAATGCGGTCGAGCTTCTCCGGAGCAGACAGAGCGAAGAAGGTCAACTTCTCCATGTTGGCTTTCACCAGCCCTTCCTGATCGCACACACACAAATACACACAGAGATGTTGTTACTGTGTAGCTTATTGAAACTTCATGAATATGTGAAATAAAGATGACATTTTTGGATTTTGATTTCATTTGATACTGAAGCACTAAAATAAATGTAAAGACTGTGCGGTGTAGATGTACAGGTGTTTACCTCAGGGTCTTCTGGGAAAATGTTGTCGACCAGCCGCTTGTAGCGTGGCCGAAGGGCCCAGCAGCAACCACACAGCCCTGAACACAGAGACACGTTTCAATTTCCCCCTTCAGTTACAATGTATTTGAAACAAAGTCTGAAACACAGCAGGCTTCAGAGAAACATTTCCATATTTAAAATGTCCTCTAATAATTTTAATAAATTAAAATGTTGATCTCTGATTTAAAATAGTCACAATTTTTAGGAGTTATTAAGGAATGGACTTTTTTTAGGAATTCTGAAATTGAGAATTTTTTCTTTTCCATTGTTTTTGATAGTTAATAATAATAACATTCAGCCTCTGTTGGAGCTAGAAAACTGTGGAGTAATTTTTGTAATTTCATTAGTTTGTAAATATATAATATACTAAATACAGAAAGACACAAAAACTCTTTAAAATGTTATAAAGCAGGTTGAATTATAATAAAAACCTGTTTTCAGTAGTGAGTTTTTAAAAAATGTTTGTAACAGCCTAAAGTGGGCAGTCGAGTTTATGGATTGTACTGGACGTTTATAGATTTTCTTTGATTTTCATCTCTCTCCATGTTCGGCGTCACGGCTTTTGGGGGATTAAAGGAGACAAGAGATCTGCCACTGGTCAGCTGCCAGCACAACACACAAACGCTCGTCTTCCTGACTTTACGAGGCCCCTGAATGACAAACTGAACATAAACCTGATTCAAACCTGAATCTGTAAACCAAACTGTCCTAAAGTGAAGACTCTGCAAAAAGATGTGGTTCTCACAACAACAGGCCTACGAGTGCACGCACACACCACACACACACACACACACACAATGCAGCAGTGAGAACACATCTTAATCCTGCAGTGGTTTGTTATGTAATGTGTTTATATTGTTTGTGTTTTTTAGTTAGCAGAGCTTAAAGAATCCGCACTGTCACTGCGAGTATGCTGTTCTGTCTCAAAAACCAGGACAGGTGGCATGCTTGGACCTTCAGACCCTGCAGAACCAGCAGATCATACTTTTCTGAGAGCTTTTTCATGAGTTGGTTTTAAATTGTATTTTTTTTACTGTTTATTTTGTTGTTCAGATGAATTATTAGTTACAATATATGACATGATAAATCCCATGAGAGTGGTATGTTTGGTTTTTATTTGTTTTGTTAATAAGAATAATAAGAATAATGGTCATTGTCAGATCATTGAGAGATGATTACGGATCCTCACATAATTAAGTAAAGTAACAAAGACTCTTTTCTTGAACTATTTGATATTATAAACACAAATATATTTTAGGCTTCAGTAAATTAAACACTACAGCCAGCAAAACCTGACTGATAAATTGACAAACAGTTGACGTATTAGGGATAATTAAATAAAAGAAACACACACACAATTAAAATGAACCAACTTTTAATGACTCAAATCAGTAGTTCATTCATTCAACTTAAAATAAGAAAAAACTCTATCTGCATTGAAGAAAAGGAGTCTACTGGCTTAACATGCTCAGAATTTTGCACTTTGTGATTTGTGAAAATGCCTCTATTTTATTATACAACACAGGGGCCCTGCTGCCGTGTTTTAGGTACATGTATGAAATTTGGTCATACTTCCAACATGTTAAAGACACTCTTCTGAGAGCCATCACCATGGCAATCAAGAAACCTTTAAAAGAAGTGGTAGCTAGTGTATGTTAACACTTTTTCTAAACAGAATTGTTTTAACACTGGCAGTCCCAGGCTTCTACCTTTCTACCTTTAAAACCCGCCACCAGCCAAATGGCTGGTAGGCTTTTAGCTAAGCTTTAGCTTCAGGCAAGTGGAAGCTAAATTGGCTAGTCATTCATATGTAAATTGGGTTGTTACCTGGGAATTCTGGAGGGAGGGGAGTGGGGGTGTGTGGATGAGGGGGTGGGGGAGCTGCTAAAAGCGGTGAGCTTCCTTTTGTTTCATCTTGATGCATTCTCAATCATCCAGGGAAACAAATCTCCAAAAGTCACCAACTTGGAGTGTTTCAGTTTGCCATCTTAGGGAGAAATCAACACACATGGGTGTATGTCCTTTGTTGCTGAGATTTATTGATAAAAACAGTACAAAAAATCAACCATTTGTACACATTTTTACAAATAATTATAAAAAGTGAGTGAGTACATTTCAACATTTTCAGCAATCACTCACAATCCTGGCACTGCCATGGTATCTGTAGTCTGCATTTACCACATGTGTATCTGTTGCAGTGAACACATCGCACAGTGGCATGATTGTTCTTGCAATTGTGTTTGACCTGACACATGGCTCTTTTTCCAGGGCTCGGTGTGGAGGGTTGTGTCAAAGGCAACTGTTCTTTTCTTGCCTTCTTCGCAGCTACATGAGAGTGAGCTAACTCCCTTGCAAGCTCCACCAGGAAGTCCACCCGTCTTTCCTTCGTCCCGGAGCATGCTTGATACAGCACATGTGCATTCAGTGCTGCCATGTCAATCATGTTATAAAACACGGCAACTGGCCAGCGCCGTGTTCCTCTGCGGACAGTGTACTCCCGAACCATCTGGTCCATCACATCCACGCCACACTTTGTTTTGTTGTAAAGGGTGACAGTGTTTGGCTTCCTTTTGGTAGTGTTATCAGTCTGAACCACGCCGTGCATGCTGCTAAGAATATAGACTGTCTTCTTCCGTTTGGCCGCATACGCCGTCAGCGTGGCAGCAGAGGTTGAAGGAATGGAGAGTTTAAATGTTAGTTGTAAACAGCTATATCATATAATAACTGCAGCTGTAGCTGTGATCAGACATCCCCCTGCAGGCCCTGAAGCTGAGCTCTGAGGTCCTCACAAACCTGCTGGAGCCAGCTTCCATCCTGGGGAGCACGTTTTTGTGTTTCAGCGCGGGGCGAGGCACAAAACCCAGATGGTCCAGATGGACCAGATGGTTCGGGAGTACACTGTCCGCAGAGGAACACGGCGCTGGCCAGTTGCCGTGTTTTATAACATGATTGACATGGCAGCACTGAATGCACATGTGCTGTATCAAGCATGCTCCGGGACGAAGGAAAGACGGGTGGACTTCCTGGTGGAGCTTGCAAGGGAGTTAGCTCACTCTCATGTAGCTGCGAAGAAGGCAAGAAAAGAACAGTTGCCTTTGACACAACCCTCCACACCGAGCCCTGGAAAAAGAGCCATGTGTCAGGTCAAACACAATTGCAAGAACAATCATGCCACTGTGCGATGTGTTCACTGCAACAGATACACATGTGGTAAATGCAGACTACAGATACCATGGCAGTGCCAGGATTGTGAGTGATTGCTGAAAATGTTGAAATGTACTCACTCACTTTTTATAATTATTTGTAAAAATGTGTACAAATGGTTGATTTTTTGTACTGTTTTTATCAATAAATCTCAGCAACAAAGGACATACACCCATGTGTGTTGATTTCTCCCTAAGATGGCAAACTGAAACACTCCAAGTTGGTGACTTTTGGAGATTTGTTTCCCTGGATGATTGAGAATGCATCAAGATGAAACAAAAGGAAGCTCACCGCTTTTAGCAGCTCCCCCACCCCCTCATCCACACACCCCCACTCCCCTCCCTCCAGAATTCCCAGGTAACAACCCAATTTACATATGAATGACTAGCCAATTTAGCTTCCACTTGCCTGAAGCTAAAGCTTAGCTAAAAGCCTACCAGCCATTTGGCTGCTCTCCGGGTTTTAAAGGTAGAAAAGCCAAATGGCTGGGCTCTGGGCCTTCCTAGTGTTAATGACATCGAATACTATTTTAAAAAGTAATTTTTCAAAAATTTGCTCAAATCGGGGTCTCAGTTTGTGAGGGGCGTGTCCAAAAACATCAATCAATACATTAAAGGCTGTGACTCTATCAGGTACTGCTGTGACACTATGTTAACATTATTCACAGCAACACAATGAACAACTAGCGGGCTTTCCTTTAATGTCACACAGTTTTTGTAATAAACATTACGTTTCTGCAACAGCCAATCAGAAATCCGCATGCCTACAGGAAACACTTTAATCCCAGCGTGCCTTGATACGCCCAATTATCACTGCTTGCAGCTGTAATTAATTTTATTATTATTAATGTTATTATTATTGCCTTCATAACATTTGTTTGAAACTGTTAAACTAGAAAAAAACACATCCAGTAAGTTGTCCCTTTAAAATACATTGACATCATGACTAACAGGTAGATTTGAGGAGAGAAGCTGATGCAGAGGTGAACTGTCGCACATCTTTTCAGGACTAAGTGAAGCTTCATTTATGCCTCTGTTTGATCTTTAAATCTATTTCTATTTATTTTGAGATAAGGCTTAATAAATAAAAAGAATTGTTCTTACCGTACATAAGGATGACTCGTTCAGCTCACATCTACACTGTCACATACACCACACACACACACACACACACTTGTGGTTAATCCTCCACACACATACACACTGATGTGGCCCCGCCTCCTTTCATTCACCGTCAGTTATAAAGCTCGTATCTCGATGGTCAGATTAAGTGTCAGAGGACAATGTTGAAAACGCTTTTGCATGTTAGCTGTTTAACTCCAGATTAAAGATTTAAAATAAAACAAAAAGATGCTGTTTGTTAACGAGTTTGTTAAAATGAAATAAGACAGATTTAACAGTGTAGTATTTATACTCCCACAGGCTCTTAACCCTGAAAGACTTTTCTGTGTGTGTGTGTGTGTGTGTGTGTGTGTGTGTGTGTGTGTGTGTGTGTGTGTGTGTGTGTGTGTGTGTGTGTGTGTGTGTGTGTGTGTGAGTGAGTGAGAGAGAGAGATCCGGGCCATGTGCAGCAGCTCAGCGCTCTGTAATCTGCTCTGGATTTATTCATCATTCCAACCGAAAATGAAAAAAATAAATATCAGAAACCTGCAGAACTGAAAACATTCATCTGCTCTGTTTTCACTGCAGAAAGGGAACAAAACTGAAACTGACATTCATTTGTCTTCTTCTCTTAAATTATCGCTCACTTTCTGGCTGTTTAATATAATGTTGCTTACATGTTTTAGACTTAATAAGTGAGCCCATGTGGGGGAAAAAGACAGTATTAGAACAGAAAGTATTTGATGTTTTTCTCTTTTGAAAAAGACAATCGGTCTGATGGTAGTTTTATTGGGTTGTGTTGAGATCTAGTGTGATAAAAAAAAATCCACATATATTCAGTAAAAATATGAAAAGATAATTAAGTGTTAGATGCTCATTCAAAATGTCGAAGTCGAGTCGGAGCAGGAGTTGGGCTGATCTTGTATATTATATGATCTAATTTCCAGAACTTTGGACCATGAAAGTAATGCTATCAACAGACTGTTGGTCCACAGTGGGATGTAATTTAAAAGCTCTGTTTATCAACAATAACTTGCACTAAACCTAATATTATATGTTATTCTTGTTAGGCTTGGCTGCATCTATTTATCCCAGTTAAGTCTCCTGCATAAGTCTTAAGTTGTTAGCCAGTTATTCCTCTTTCCTGATTCTATTGAGATCAAAGTTTACACAGTGGACTTCATTTTTTTTATTTAGTTAGACCCAAAACTAAGGACTGAGTGTATAAACACATCAGGAAAGTGTTTACCAAGGTCATGGGGAATATTAATAAGAAAATTAAAGGTACTTCTGCTTTGGCTTCTGTTTTAAGAATTTAAAAGTACACCCATCCTTTATCTGTTTGATTCAAAGACGTCTTCCTCACAAACATTGTTGGAGTCGTAATGTGAAGCAGCCAGTGTATTCGCTGTATCCGTTACCTCCGGGTGTCTGGTGGTCCAGCACAGAGCAGCAGTCCTGCAGCAGCCGCCTTGGAGCCTCAGTTACGGCCGGCATGGCAGCCCTCGGCAGCGACATCCCCCTGGGCAAGCTGGGTATGGTCACGCCACGGGGCATACTGGGTAAACTGGGCAGAGTGGGCATACTGGGCATGGTGATTCCTCTGGGTAAACTGGGAGGGTTGATGCCTCGGGGCAAAGAGTTCAGCAGTGCTGGCATGGTGATGGTGACCCCCCGTGGCAAGCTGGGGAACCTGGGAAGAGTCCCTGGCATCTCTGGAGAAAAAAGAAGAGGTCCTGAGGAAGAGGAGAGGAGACCTGTGGATGGGGAGAGGTGGAGAAGGGAAATAAGAACACGGATTGAAATGAAAAGCCTGCCTCTTAAAATTCTTCTGAATTTAACCCCTTCAGATCTGCAGCTCTGATACACCAACTTCCTCAGCAGAGCCCAACATGAGGGAACCAATCAAAGTTTGCGTCCCTGAAAATCTTGACCCCAATTATTTTCCATTTATTCCCCACAAACGTTTGGTTTGGTAATTAAGTAAAAAACACAAAGAAAAGAAATTAAAGATGTACTAACTAGTATTTACAGCATTACCTATATATGTATTATATTATAACACATGGGTCAAAAAGTCCTGTTTTTAAACTTATTATTAATAAAAGTCCTGCTTTGATTGAGGATTTCATGATAAATGCTGATTTATTAACTGTACTTTAGCTTCACATTACTGTAGATGAGTGTAAAAGAAGTGTTTTCACATGTGAGTTTTACTGAAGATGATGATGAAGACAGCAGTGTAAAATAAAAAGCGATGTCCTACCTGCTCGTCTGCAGCGTCGCTCTCTTGCAGCTGTTTCCCTCCAACACGCTCAACAACTGTTTATGTAACATCTGTTGAGCCCCTGCTCCCCGTCAGGCTCGGTCAATAATCAATGAGAGCGATCGATACCCGGCTCTGCATGCTGGAGCGCCTCTGACATCACAGCACATCAGGAAGAGGAGGAGGAGGAGAAAGATAAGGAGGAGGAGTTTCCTGAAACCTCCAGCTGTTTGAGGAACTTTAATGACTTCAATCATTTTAAACTTTAAAAAGTGAAACAAACGCCGTTCTTCGATTGCTGTGCAGGGAAGAAAAAACAAGCGCCTCTCACCCTCCTCTTCTTCATCCTTCTTTCAGCCAGGAGAGAAATCCTCTTCCCAGCATGCTGCTGGGCTGTAGGAGTGGCTCCCTCTGGTGTCTGATTAAGATTAATGCAATAAAAGCAGCAATAAAAAAAATCTGAGTGGATGTTTTCCACCAACCTGTCAGGGTGCATTCTGGGTTGTGTAGGAAAATGGTTTACAAGGACTTTTAAACAGAGAGTTTATTATCTGCGTCTTTGATGTCTAAAGCTAATTTCCTCCTTCAGAACAGCTGTACACGAGGTGAGTTTATTTATAACCCCTGTTTAAATTGTATTAAGGCTAATAAATTTGCATTTTATTGTTGGGGTTTTCTCTGTTTTCCTTGTATTACTACTACTATTAATAATAATACATTTTATTTATAGGCGCCTTTCACACTCTCAAGGTCACCTTACAGTAACACGTAAACAATACCATAAAAACATAAGAAAAATGTATATATAGCAAACATGGTAAGATAAAAGACATAAAGAGTCATAAAAGTATAAAAACAAATATAAAAACAAATATAAAAACTGAGCAAGGTAAAAATGGCCTAAGACAGATCAGGTGTATGCAATTCTAAATAGATGAGTTTTGAGACGTGATTTAAAAGTGGTGAGACGGTCCGGAGAGCAAGTGGAAGTCCATTCCAAAGTCTCGGGGCAGAACAACTAAAGGCTCTGAGTCTAATGGTAGTCAGGCGAGCAGGTGGAACAGACAGAAGGGAAGCTGAAGAAGAGCGGAGTGTAGGAAGGGGCGAGTATGTATGAAGAAGATCGGATAGATATGGAGGAACAAGGTTATGAAGCGCTTTGAAAGTGAGAAGCAGAATCTTGAAATTGACACGGAGGTGAATTGGGAGCCAATGGAGCTGTTTAAGAACAGGTGTTATATGTTCAGTGGATCTAGTTCTGGAAATAATACAAGCAGCTGTATTTTGAACTAACTGCCATTTATGGAGGGATTTATGAGGTAGACCATAGAGAAGAGAATTACAGTAATCCAGACAAGATGTGACAAGAGCATTGACAAGTATGGCGGTACTGTGTGGTGTGAGTGAGGGACGAAGACGGTTAATATTACGAAGATGAAAGTAGGAAGACCAAGTGGTATTATTTATATGTGCTGTGAAGGACAGAGTGCTATCGAGGATGACACCAAGACTTTTAACCTGAGGGGAGGGTGTGACAACAGAGTTATCAATGGATAACAAAAGACTGGTTGGAACTGTAGTCAGTTTTGATCTGGTGCCTATTAAAATGAATTCTGTTTTATTGCCATTAAGTTTAAGAAAGTTGTGAGTAAACCAGACCTTGATTTCACAGTCAGAAATGGATGTGGGTGGGAGAGTAGCTGTGGGTTTGGAGGATAGGTAGAGCTGGGTGTCATCTTGGTAGCAGTGAAACTGGATGTTATGCTTCCTAAAAATATTACCTAGGGGTAGGAGATAGATGATTACTGTCTCACTGGCCGCTCACAAACTGTGAGCGGCCAGAGATATAAGAAGTAAACCAGGCGAGTACTGTACCATCGATGCCAATAGATGCTAATCTGTGAAGGAGGATGCGGTGGGAGATAGTATCGAAAGCTGCTGTAAGGTCAAGGAGAATGAGGATGGATATAAGTCCAGAATCAGCTGCAAGCAGAAGATCATTGGTGATTTTTACTAGGGCTGTTTCTGTACTGTGACATGAACGGAAGCCGGACTGAAACTGTTTGTGCAAGTTATTTCCAGTGAGATGATGATGAACCTGTGCAGCCACTATCTTTTCAACAATTTTTGCTAGGAAAGGGAGATTCAAAATTGGCCTATAATTTTTTTGATTGGAGGGATCTGAACCATTCTTCTTCAGTATTGGGGTTATTATTGCAGTTTTAAGAGAAGAAGGAACAGAACCAGATATAAGAGAGGAGTGTACGATATTAGCAATCAGTGGGGCAAGAGACGGGAATGAGAGTTTAACAAGATTTGTCGGGAGTGGATCAAGTATACACGATGATGACTTTAAGTTAGTAATTATGGAAGATAGCTGAGTTATTGTGGGAAGTTCAAAATTGGATAGAGAGAATGACAGCTGAGAAGGACAAAAAATGCAGAACAATTGACCATTTCACAGGACGAGGGCAATTGTTGGTAAAGATTCTCAATCTTGGTGAAAAAAAAAATCCATAAATTTGTTGCAAACTGCAGCAGAGTGTGTATGTATGGCAAAGGTATCTGGGGGTTTAACAATATTATGCAATGTAGAAAACAAAGTGCAAGTATTTCCTTCAGTGGATTCAATAACAGAGGTGTAGTAAGCAGATTTAGCATGATGAATAGCTTCTTTATAATGTTATATATGACTGAGATACATGTCCTTGTGAATAGCAAGTCCTGTTTTCCTGGAGAGATGTTCCAGGCGGCGTCCAGTAGCTTTAAGTTGGCGAATTTCAGATGAGTAGGCTACCATGGCGCATAGCGAGAGAAAGAAACAGAGTTGGTAGGTAAATTATTAATGCCATGGGAAAGAGCTGATAGATCAATGCCCCTAATATTTCTAAAAGTAATTGAGCGGTTTTGTTAATTTTTGTATAGTGGGTGACTAGCATTGAATAAAACTAATTTATGGTCTGAAAAAGGCATGTCCAATACAGCACAATTCTTAGGGGTGACACCAATACAGCAAACAAGATCCAAAATGTGTCCTTTGGAGTGTGTGGGAACGTCCATATATTGGTGTAAGCCAAAATTGTCCAGACAGGATATAAAATCTCTTGTGACTGAATTTGATGTGTTGTCCATGTGGATGTTAAAATCGCCCAGCAGTAGTATATTTGGAGATAAGAGTAGGATTACTGTCTTTACCTTACAATATAAAGCTCCTTGTGGCAGCTGTTGCTGTGATTTGGCGCAATATAAATAAAACAGAATTTAATTGAATTAGGGGTGTGGGCTGTTTGACTGATAGGCAGCTTCTAGCTGTTTGCTAGGTTTCACCTTAGCTAACTGGAAACCCTGTACCGGACCTTCAAACATATTTGTGCTGTCGGAGCCGTTTTGAAGCATTTCTGATAGACTAACATGGCTGCTTAGTGGTTAACAACAATACCAAATATTCCAGTTTTGGAGAGTGGAATTCTAGGATTTCATTTGGATGTTACTGACCACTAATTAGCAGGCATCAGGTCTGTGTGATGCTCCTATACAGTGTAGGCTGAGTTAATAGCTTAGCATTCCATTCTCTCATCCAAACACAGACACTTACAATGGGTAATGTCCAACCTTTATTTACAGTCTATGTTTATAAGAACATTTCCTCGTCAGCAGATGCGCGAGTCCATATTTCACCTGAGACATCACGTTACAGTTTGACTTCGTCCACCTGAGTCTGTTTCTTGTCCGCCACTGTCCCTCCTATGTACAGTCCTCCCAGCTCTTCCTCCAGCTCAGGCAGGTGGGTGGAGCCCAATGGATCCACAGGACCTGCGTCCGTGTCTCCCAGCATCCTCCACCAGGGTAGCCGGCTCGCCTGGAGCATGGCGTTGTGGGCGTCACGGGCACGAGCAGCGACGGGACCCGACGGGCTCAGGAAGGTGTCAGCATCTGTCTCTGTGACAACAGAGAGGGGCGGAGCATCTGTAGAGCCAACATGTTTACTGGTTACTAATTGATCAACTGTTATTAACTGATCCGACTGATCTCAGTTTAACTCCAGATGTGTGAAGCTGTGTGTGAGTGTGTGAGGGACCTCGGAGCAGCTCCAGCTGTGTGTGCACGTGAGCCAGCAGTGCCTCTACCCGCTGCTCCTCCATCCTCTGCTGAGCTCCTGTCTGCAGCACTGACAGCATCAGCAGCTGCACCTCCTCATGGAGGCAGGAACACTCCTCAGGAGAGACACGGAACGACTGAGGGCGCACGCACAGACACAAACACACACACACAAATCAGTAGCGTGCAAAACATCATGGGTAACAGTTGAGGACTTTTTGAAATCAATCTCGTACCTGATGTGTAGCGATGTACTCATCCACCTGCTGCTTTAGCTCCGCCCTCCGGCTGTCTGTCAAACCTTTCTGACCAATCCAGAAAGGAGGGAGGGGCGGGACTTTTGCTGCTCGTCGTTTGTGTAGAAAGCGACGCACCTGAAAGAAACGTAAGATAAGACGGAGTAAAGAGTAACCAGCTCCAGAGAATACAACTTAACAGATGTGTGTGTGTGTGTACCCCTCTCTGCAGCATCCTGACAGCTCGCTCTCGTCTGAGCATGTGCCGCTGCGTGCTGCTGTAGTGTCGTCTCTCTCTGAAGCCTCGCCAGAAGCTCTGGATCACCACAGCGGCTCGATTCTCGCACTCCTGCAGGTATGACTGCACCTGGTCTGAACAAACAAACACAGAGTCAGGTGTTTGAAACCAACCACGATCCCACCAGTTAAAAGCAGAACCCTAAATCAAACTTCTGTTCAGCCTTCACTGAACAAAATTAGAAAAAAAAAATTTCATTATTTTGAAACAAATCTTCCACATGAGAACACAAAAATGTCCCCAGACTCTCTTTCATTATGATTTCCATCCATCCATCCGCTTATCTTTTTCAGGTTTGCTGGAGCCTATCCCAGCTGCCTTAATGCAAAAGGCAGGGTACATCCTGGACTGGTCCCCAGTCTGTCGCAGGGCATTGATGATTCATTTCATTTAGATGAATCATCGTAGCGGTTTAGCTGAAAAACGAACACTAAACTTCATGACAGAAATATTGGGCTGTGCAGGAAAGTTGGAGATTATAAACCCTGTGAGGTACAGGCGTCTCCTTTATAAGATTTTAAAATCTGCTCTCAGGAATTCTTTCTTTCTAAAACGCAGACTTCATGAGTTTAACAGAAACTAAAGACAAACCCAGAGAGATGGCGCTCTGAGTCTGAACAGGAGGGATTTTAAGGTTTAGTGATTTCTACATTGCCTCGTGGTTTCAGGTGCTTTGTGTCTCTCACCTGCTGGAAGCAGCTGCAGCAGCTGTCTCTGTTTCTGGTGGAACCTCCTCCTTGCCTGCTGACGTCTCACACACACCTGAAAACAGCACGGCGAACAAGCTTTAGTAAATATAACACACACAGCCTTCAAATTAAAAATGTAACTCTGGGAATAGCTAAGGGGGATTTAGAAGAATAGAAGAATTAACAGTTTTGTCATATGAATCAGAAAGGTTCACCTGATACTTGAGCTCCTCCTCCCACAGCTGCGCCTCCTTCTGCTGCTGCTGCTCCCTTCTCCGAGCCCTGACACACAAACACACACAGGTTGAACTATAGGCATCTGTGAGGTTGCTTTGATCCAAGCTCCTGCTTGTTTCCAGCTCTTTTGTTTTTTAATCCTCTGACTCTTTTAATGTAGCTTTGCATGATTAACAGTTTAAAATAATCCCTATTTATTATATATTCATCTTATACTGGGCCCCATCAGTTCTGTCTGATAAATTAAATTCTAGATTAGTTTGCCATGAAGTCTTACAGTTTGAAACCTTCAGTTTGATAATTGGTTTAAGGTAGGCGGGGCTTCTGTGCTCTCATGTTGGCTAAACAACAGGAAGTAGTCACCTGTACTTCCTCTGCAGGACACTGACGGCTCTGTTGAGACTCTTCACTCTGCGTCTGGTCTTATACGACCTCCAGGCTGCTTGGATCACACATGCCGCCCGCACATGCTCACTACTCCCCTGCACATAGACAGCAGGGGTCAGAGGTCAAGCCAAGTATTCTCTCTCATGCTATTTTAAATTTATTTATATGGCAGGAAATAATCTGTCCTACATCCAGGAGACAAATAAAAGAATAAGTAAATAAAATAATTATTTCAATAAAATAGGTAAACAATGTAATCCATATTCAGCTTTACAGTGTCAAATGTTTTAAAATAATGAGAGAGAAAAATTTAAGCTACCAAAGTATATTTTGTTAATGAAATTAAAAATAATTATTTTAATATCCCAAATAAGGCACTTAAATATAAAAATATAGTTTTAATTAAATAACTAATAATAAAATTAATATATTTTATTTAATTGAAAACTTGTTTAAATTTGTATTTGAAAAACAATTAAATACTACGTTTTTTTGTTAACATAAAAACATTTAAAATGAAAGAATACTAAAAATATATATTTTTAAAAATCGGTTTTATTTTTGACAATATTTTTACATATAATGTTAGAAAAAATGTAAATAATAAAAAAACATTTAAAAATATATTTTTGTTTAAGAAATAAATAAAAATATTAAATAAACCAATAAAATATTTTGAATACACTTAAAATTTAGCAGAGAATTATTTTTTTCCTTTAAAAACAATGTCAGAACAAAAATATTTTTATGACTTTAATAATTAACAAAGCGAACCCACCTGTGTTTGACTAACGACATCCTTCTCTGATTGGATAAGAGCGATCAGCTGATCAATGCCCCGGTCGAAGCCCCGCCCCCTCCAGTCTTTGTGCAGCAGGCTGTCCAGACCTGCAGACGCACAAACACACAGTGACCTCTGACCTTTCGGCTGCTGTGACACACTTACACATGTGCTATGTCCCAATTCAGCTGCATCCTTCGGAGGCTGCATTGGGAGGCCGATTACATCACAGCCAGGCGACGAATGCTGTCCCAGTTCGAAGGCTGCTCCAAATGCAGCCAACAAATGCATCCTTCATTTCCCCGAATTTGAAGGATGGGTCGGGTGTATCCTTCGTGGCCCAGAATTCATAGCGCAGCCCAACCAATTCCAGTTTCCAACAATGGTGGGAGCTACTTAGTTGCAATATTGCTCTTATTAACCTTTATTAATTAAATTATTATTTATAATATTTTTATAATAATATAGAAATACTTTTCAAACACCGCAATGGCAGAGGAGCGAAGCTAAAGAGTTTGAAATATTACTCTTTCTGGGTCACAAAATAAACTTTTAACATTTTTTCAGGCAAAAATGTAGCTGTGTAAAGTTCAAATATCTGCTTGGTTTATCGAGACATCACATATTTGCAAAATTGCTGTGACATTTTTGGAGACCTCTGTTACCCACCAGCTTGATAGCTGACCAGGTGGTCAAGGCTCACTAGAGCCGGCCAGAATACTGGACTCCCATCACATCGTTTTCTGACCCTGCGCAGTCTTTCGCTACTCAGGTTAAACATGATATAGAAGTAATATGTTATTGTTTAATAAAAAGGTTTGGCTGAGATTAAAGTTATAGTTTTCACACAGCTGAATAAACGTTAAACAGAAAACTGATTAAACAGAAGTGTGAGATGGTCTAGAATTTACTCCAATGTCCTGTTATATTTTAGATAGCCAAAAGGAGACAGCTGAGTTTATTAAAGTCCGCTGAGACAGCGGTGACGCAACAGCCTTGCACTTCCGGCCTTCTCGGTCTTTGGACCTGGCCTTCGTGGTCTACGTGGGCTGGGTCCTCCGATGCATTCAGGATGCTGCCCCTGGATTGGCACACAGCCCTCAAGAGACTACTGACCTCTGAAGCTGAGGAGGAGGGGCCGGAGGCAGCGGCCCAGCTGACTGGCCATAAGAAGGATCAATCTGAGGGAGGCCCCTCCCACCGTAGAGTCAGAACTGAGAGCTAATTGGCCAATGGCCTCGTTGAGCAGCAGAAGTATGGAATCGTCACTCAACCCAGACAGGAAGTCGCTGCAGGGAGAAGAACAAGCTCAGTAGTGGTCAAAGGAGCTTGCAAAGAAAAGCGTCTGGACTTGTTTAAGTTACTTGAAGACGTTTCACCTCTCATCCGAGAAGCTTCTTCAGTTCTAAGGTCAAAGGACAACTGTTTGCCTTTCCTGGAACACAGGAAAGGCACATTGTGCACATTGAAGAGAATGGCAACCTCAACATCGAAGTTTACCAGAAGCCCACACACATGGACCAGTACCTCCTCTTTGACTCCCATCACCCTCTGGAACACAAACTTGGAGTAATTAGGACCCTACACCACCGGGCAAAACATGTTCCCTCCAAGCCTGAAGGAAAAAAGAAGGAACACACACTGTCATGGTCCGTGGTCCTGTGTCTGTGGAATGCGTGATGCTCGGGTAGCCACACCCCCGGGCTGGGCCATCACCAGCACACCTGCTCTCCATCACGGTGATTACACGGAGATCCACTTAATCCGGCACTGACGGATGCTCCACGCCAGTCCGTTAGTCATCCCCACAGTGGTAACCAGACTTCCACGAAAAGTGTGCATTCTCTTCTGCTTGGAACTTTGTTTAACCTGCCTACTTCTGTCCAGGTTTCTACTCGGCGTCTGCTACCTGCCTGTCCTCCGGCTCAACTGGATCTCGCGGTGCTCACCTGGCCCACTCGCCATTCCCACGGACTTCCTGCCCCCACGGACTGCCACACTTCCCTCCCGAGCTCCCACGGTCCCGTTCTATCGTAAGCCCCTACTCTAACTCAGTCCTGATATGTTTTCCCCGCTTCCTGGCTCCCTAGTAATCATCTCCCCTTTCTATTGCAGCCCCCCGCCGTCCCGATCCCGGCTTCCTCGTGTCATTGTTTCCCCAGGTTTTTAGTTTCTGTTTTGCTCTCTAATTTCCCCGGGTCGCCTTTCGTTGTTTCAATAAAGTGTCTTTCTGTTAGCTCGGAGTCTGCGCCTGGATCCTTTCGTGCCCGCGCACCACGGCCCATGACACACACATAAAGGAAGCACTCAAAACGTGCGGCTATCCTAAATGGGCGTTCTTAAAGTCAGCAAAAAGGCACAGAAAAGAAGATCAGACACCAGCGAGGGAGGATAAGAAAGACAGACGCAAAAACATTGTCATCCCCTATGTAGCCGGTGTATCAGAAAAACTCAGGAGAGTTTTCTCCAAGCACAACATCCCGGTGTATTTCAGACCCAGCAACACGCTCAGACAAAAACTGGTTCACCCGAAAGACAAAACGCCAAAACACAGACTTAACAATGTGGCGTATGCTGTACAGTGCAGCGAGGAATGCCCAGACCTCTACATTAGAGAGACCAAACAGCCACTTCACAAGCGTATGGCACAACACAGAAGAGCCACCTCCACAGGACAAGACTCAGCAGTCCATCTGCATCTTAAGGATAAAGGACACTCTTTCAAGGATGCCAATGTTCACATTTTGGACAGAGAGGACAGATGGTTTGAAAGAGGAGTGAAAGAAGCCATCTATGTCCACTGTGAGCGACCATCTTTGAACAGAGGCGGTGGTTTACGACACCAACTCTCTGCCATCTATTATCCAGTTTTGAGATCCCTTCCCAGACGCCTTAACGCCCACTCACATCCTGGGCCATCTGACCTCAGGAATTCGCATGATAAGGTGGGGCCAGGTTTCACAATGAACTCACCCGAAACTCTGGCTGATTCGGACCCACACCCAGTTTCACACCTTGGCTCAGGCGATTAGAGGATCATCAGGGGGTCCTTTTGTCCCTCTGTGGGGGGTTACTCCCACTAGGTTTAAATCTGGGACTCCCCACCATTTGACCTTAGAACTGAAGAAGCTTCTCAAATGAGAGGTGAAACGTCTTCAAGTAACTTAAAGAAGTCCAGATGCTTTTCTTTGCAAGCTCCTTTGACTACGATGACCTGGATGACTGAGAACCTTCACAGACAAGCTCAGTAGTGACAACATTTTAATCTAAAGTTTTCAGATGCTTCTTTCTTACAGGTCAGTGATGTGACAGACGGGGTCCGTCTGAATAAACTTTATCGACACAGTCACAGACAGGAGGTGGTGTGTTACCTGTTGGCCGTGCAGGTTTGAATCCACATCTGGACACAGAGCAGAGACACAGTGACATCATCACACACCTGGATCTGCTCATAGTGGATGGAGCTGAGGACTAGACACACACACACAAACACAGTAAGGTTAAACACAGTTCCCGTGGGTCTTTTTAGTACTGAAAGCTGCAGGTTTAGTAGTCAACTGACCTTTCTCTGTGAGGTGAGTGTGAGCGGCGAGCAGCCAGCCGACAGAGTCCATCACCTTCCTGAGGAGAGACACATTCTGACACACACACACACAGAAAGATTTACATCCTCAATCTGACTGCAGCTCAGCTCAAACATCCACCAAATCAAGCTTCTCACCTCCGTTCGGTTCACCAGCTGAGCAGCCAATGACAGCAGAGCATCCACGACTGACGGCAGGAAGAGCCGATGAAAGGTCTCAGAGTGTGGGCCAGGCTCCACCCCCACACAGCAGGAGCTGCAGACAGACAGACAGGTGTGGGATCGCCATCCTCCTTCAAATAAATCCTCAGTTTAAAGTGAAGCTGTGATCTCAGGTTACCTGGTGAGGTGGGCCAGTGTAGCAGCGGCACTCAGGTCGCCCCACAGGCTGCTGGGATGCAGAGACAGAACACGGACGCAGTGGATCAGCACGCCGCTCAGATACAGCTGAGACTTCAGCCGAGTCAGCTCGCCACTGTTCACGTGGACAGCTGCCGAGTTCAGAGCATCTAACACAGGAAATGTAAGATAAAAAGAGTTGTACATGCTCTTATTCTGAAATTTTGTTTGACAGAGGAACTGACAGGAAGTGAGCCTCTCACTGTTTAAGCTATCATTCAGCAGTCTGAGTTTTTCCACCGGGGTCAGGTGTTCATTCTCCAGCTGCCCCTTCAGCTCCAACACCAGCTCATTCTCCTCTTCCTCGGGCTTCTTCTTCACCTCCATCACCTCCAACTTCCTGTAAACACAAAACAATAATTTCCAAAATATCTGATACAAAACATAAATACCATAATTTTGTTTTTAAAAAGAATGATAAATAATAAAAACATTAAAATAGCAATTTGATAGCATTTCAATTATATTTTAAAAAATACAGTAATTTTATTTGAAACATTAAGTCTGTATTAAATTTTTCAAAACATTAGATGTTAAATTAAGCTAAAAATAAAAGGGAGTTCTTTACCTTTTATTGCAGATAGAAATGGTAAAATAAACTATAACCGTTTAAAAGATTACAATCATTTCTGTTCATTTAAATTTGTTAGCATTTTTATTAACTTATATTTCATTTATATATACAGCACATTGAATTTGTCACTTTTTTGGGGGGAGGGGGCGCTCTAGCAGCTAAATTGATTAAAGTGATTACAGTTTTTTCTGAATGCTTAAACCCTAACTGTGATTCCTGTAGCACAATCTCTAAAACTATCCAGACTTATAGCAAAACCACTCACTGAGTTTGCAAAACTAAAAGCACAAAAACTGCTTTGCACTCAGTTTGCAATTTTGTAACACACACTTTGCAAAACTGTAGGCACAATTCACTGCACAACACTCAATTACCAAATTTCCAACACACTCCTAGCAAAAGTATACACATGTATGGCTATCATTAACACTAATTTGCCAACTGTCTGGCACACTTTCACATGTGAAAACTTTTTTAGATAATTAGTTCACTTTGCAATCAGCCTAAGCACTATAATACAGGTAAGCTGTGTGTGCGGAGTACAATGGAGGGAGCAGAAAGAGTGAGAAGTAGAGGAGGCCGAGGAAGAGGATGTGGAGGTGAAGAAGTAGGATGAAGAGGACGACAAGGACAAGGAGGAGCAAGAGGAAGACGAGGAGGGGGGAGAGGAAGATGAGAAGGGGGGAGAGGAAGGGTAGGAAGAGTAAGAAATAGAATTGCTGATGACATCAGAGCTACGATAGTGGACCATGTAATCAACCGTGGAATGACCCTGAGGGTAGCTGGCCAACGGGTCCAGCCTAACTCGAGCCGCTACACTGTAGCAAGTACCATAAGGACATCTTGAAATGAGAATCGGTTAGTACAGTCACAAAGATTTGTAGCACTGCCATATGCCAATGAGAAACACACTGATACCATTGATGTAAAAATACTGAAATTGTTACTTTACAGAATTGCTAGATGACCAGATGCTGGGGGCAAAAGAAGCATGTTCACTGCAGACCAAGTAACCCATATAGTCATTATGGCGATTGCAAATAATCCTATACTTGGAAATAAACACTTGTGTTTGTTTTGATGTGTTTGAATAAACACCAGAACTTGAAGTTTGGATCCCTCTATGCTTATGGATCTATGACAGAAGTATGAGCTCAAACTGACATAGCCTACCTTGTGCACAGAGAAAGCAAAAGCCAGATGTGTTTTGTATTCATACCATCAGTGTGCAGTTGGCGCATTGTGTGCTTAGTAGATGATGGCTTGTGTGTACTGTTTGATACGGAAACACCATTTTTACGAAGGTGTGAAGAGTTAATCTAGCTGTGTTTGCTTTTGCAAGAGAACTACAATGTTTTGATGATTGGGTGACAGGTTTTCTTATTTGTGTGAAGAGTTTTGCAAAATTAGCCAATAGTTACAAAAAATGTGCTTAAGCAATCAGAAAAAACTGTAAAATAGAATTAAAACTTCTAATTACAAGAATTAACATACCTAAATCTTAGACACCAAAAATAGTTTTTTAATATATTAGTTCAACTATTCCTAATGTGTTTAAATATTTCCAAACCGTTAAACCTTTTAAAAGTTCCACAAATTACAAAATAATATTAAAAATGTTGACAGAAGCACTTGGGTTAAACTTTTAAGAGTTAAAAAAGTCCCAAAGTGTGAAAAAAATCTATTTAGGAGTTCATATAAAGGGTATAAATATTATAGTCTTAGAACGTCTCGAAATGACCCTCTTCGGTCTCTGTAGAGAGAAAATTCATAATGCAGGAAATCAGTGCACTATAAAAAAGTGCTCTCATTTCCATCTGAAATTCTGTGTGATGGTGCAACACGCTCTCAGGTAAAGTGGCTTTAAAGTACAGGTACACAAAGTAAAGCCCCGCTAAAGCTAATACAGACAGAAGTGTTTCCGGTGTGTCTGCAGAGCCTCACCTGACTCGTGTTTGTCGTCTCAGCTAACAGTTTGATACCACTGAGTGACTCAAGCGGTTACATTAGCCGTCTACATAGCACTTATGGTCACTCGCTGAGTTACAAACCTTCACTTAAAAACTCAAGAAACGGCGACTATTATCTAACGAGCTAGTTCTGTTAGCTGTTAGCACAGAGTAAGCAAACGACTCCTCTGTTACTACGGTAACATGACGTCATGACGCAGCGACGGCACACACCCCTCTGCAGTAAAGTTTCATTCAGGAAAAAAACAACTTTAATGAAAATCTTTATTTAAACGTTTAAACATGTTAAAATAACAAAAATATAAATAGAAAATTAAAGTGAAAAATTTTTTTTTTCATGTCTTAAAAATAATTTTAAATATTGCAAGTGGCATTTGGTGAAATTAGTGAAATATTTTAACACAATTTATGTGTTGTAAAAATCAAGTAATCATCAAAAACTTCTGCTATACTTTCAAGATATATAATTATTAGTATTTTAATATATGTGAAAAATTAAAAAAAATTATATTATAATATAAGATATATAATTATAATATTGTGGAAAAAATAAAGCACAGTTAAAAATACAAAAATTTATTAAATGAGTAGAAAAATATTAGAAGTGCATGAAATATATTCTAAAAATTTCACAAAGATGGTCAGATATTAAAATAAGAAAGTACTTGTGCAGCTTAATGAATAGAATAACAATTTATTTTCCGAGTAAAAGGAGATTAAAAATGTGAAACTAAACTGATTTAAAGGTGAAACCCTGTTGCTGTTAATCACAGCTCTTTTATCCTGTTTGGTTTTAATCCCGCAGTTTGAGGTCAGTCTGCTGTTTGCTTTTCTCTCCTGCAGGTGGCGCTGCAGCTTTATTCATTCAGCTGTGTAGGTTCCTCTGCTGCTCAGCTTCACTTCAAACATATTATTGTACATTTCTTCGCACTTTATTTTCTCTTCATTTCTGAGGAGGTTTGCTATCTTTTCCCTTCAGACGTTTGCAGCTGTGTGTGACTTCTTTGCGTTTTCTGAGTCATGTGAAATAAATCTTTAACTTTCTGATTTGTTGGAGAACATCTCACAAGTGTGTTATTATCATTATTATAATTGCTTATGTTAATTCATTTATGATTTAACGATGTATTATTTGCACATTAATAAAGGGATTTCATTGCTAACAGCATTCAGTATGACAAGAATATAATCTAAAGAATGAAAACAGCAGAGCAGTACAGTGTTTAGCATTGTTGGCCCACATCAAGAAAGTTTTGGGTTTGAGTCCAGGACCGACTGTGTTTTGTCTGTGTGGAGTGTTGTCCCACTGTGGGTTCTCTCCAGGGTATATACCAGTTCTATGGCTGCTGGGAACGGCTTCAGTCTCCCCTGGACCCTGAATTTATAAATAAGAATATGGATGGATAAAAAATATATGTTAATATAATATAAAATAATATATAAGAAAGTATATGATGGAAAACGTCTATAATATGAGAATAATACATAATCTAGAAAAATCTAGAAAATATTAAATATGCCTACAATAATAAATTGATATTAGCATATAATATATGTTTTAAAATTAAATTCTAATATAATTAAAAAATGCGATAAAAGTTATACGATTAATTTAATGTAAACATAACGTAATTTAAAAAGTAATACACACAAAACAATATATATTTTTTAATTATGATATAAAAATTTTAACATAAATCTAAAATAATCTGCAATAATAAAAAGTATCTAGAAAATATAAACAAGAAAAAACAATTAATCTAATACGACATATTATAAAGTGAAAATAAAAAAATTAATATAATTAAAAAATAAAAATGTGTGCTAAAATTATTATATATTTAAAATAATGTTAAAAATGATATGAAATACTCTAAATATAATAGAGTTTAAAATAAATATGTTAAATAAGAGGATAATATAATAAATATATTATAATTAATATAATTTAATATAATATAATAAAGTGGAGGCTGAGTAAGCCGATGGCGTCAGCCTCCGTCACGTTAACGGGAGCCGCGCTCGTAGTACCGACGGCAGCCTTAACGTTATAGTAACGGGGGGTGAGCAGGGGGTGGGGAGCGGTGCAGCAGATGCTGCAGCCCTCGTGCATAGCGCCCCCCTCCATCTCTCCGGTGCGCCTGCGTGCTGAGACACACACCGACACAGAACGTCCGTCCGCCTGGACCGACAGGAGGAGAGGGAGAGAGAGAGACTGAGGGGGGGATACCGGGGGCAGTAACGGTAACGGAGGCAGTAACGGTGACGTGATGTGATGCGATGCCGCGCGGGATCACGGTAACGTAAGAACAGCAGCAGCAGCAAGAGGAGGAGGAAGAGGAGGAGGACAGTCGAGGCTGAGCCGGGGAGGATGCAGTAGTGATCGGTACCGGGAGGAGGGGAACACATCCGACCGAGCCTGCACCGACCCGATCTGATGTAAAGCAGCAGGGATGGACGGGTAGGCAGGGAGGAGGCGCGAGGAGCGGAGCGAGCGACGGTACATAACGGAGGCGAGAGCGCGAGGAGGAGGAGGGCGGCGGAGCAGCGCGAGGAGGAGGAGGGAGGATGAATCCGGTGGATGGAGGAGGAGAAGCGGGCCCGGACGGCCTGGCGACGGCAGGTAGGGTGTGTGTGTGTGTGTGTGAGTGAGTGTGTGTGAGAGAGAGAGCTGCTGTCGCCATGATGCCTCCACATCCGCCCATTGACTCAGTGTGTGTGTGCCCTATATGCTACATACCATGAATGTGTGTGTGTGTCAGCATCTCTCTGTCCTGTCGCTCAGATGTGTGTGTGTAGGGGGTCCCACCAAGGAGGATTATGGGAAGGCCTCCTTGCTTATTGAACATGTGTGTGATGTAATGTAGTGTGTGTGTATTTTATATTCTAACACTGAAACACTGTATCTAGAGGTGGAGGCAGCAGGAGCTGTGCAGGAGCCCCCGAAACCTCCAGCCCCCCCAACCGACCCCACGAACACACTGAGGTCTATATGTTGGAGGCAAGCTGCTCCTCCAGCTCGTTTTGATCTCTCTCTGTCTCTTTTTTTCTTTCTTTCTTTCTTTTTTTTTTTTTTTTTACAAAGTTTGCTCAAACAATCGTCAAACAATCGTCTTTCCAGGCAAATGCAGATAGAGCACCAAAAACTGCAGTTCCCCAAATGTCCACTGGAGGCAGGCTCCAGCAGTGAGTCAGTCCTCATAGACTCCCATGTTAAAATATCTACCTGTACAACAGAAATACACATGGTTGCAGCTGCTGTAGAGGCTTAAAGTTTGCATTGTGAGGGGTGTGGCCTCTTTGACTGACAGGTAGATGGCGACCCAGGCAGCCCAGCTCAGCAAAGCAGCTAAATGGAGTCCCCGAACAGGACATCTGGACCATGTTTGTGCTTTTGGCTGCTGTGCAATCAGGCTGTAAATTTTTATATAAACCTGCAGACAGAAAACATCGAAGGACATATTTGAGAGGCTCCAACCAGTGGTAACTACTACCAGCCCATCTGGGAATCTGGGAATAATCAACTATTTTAGTGTATATATCTGGACATACAGTAAAACAGAGGCTGTTATCACCCAGCAGTCATAACAGTTATTATGACTGTTGGGTCACCTTTCACCCCTCCAACTTCCATCTCCTTAAGCTGGATAAGCTGTTAAAAACAAAAAAACCCAAATTTGACATAATATCACAGAAATTGGAGAATGTTCAACATCCACATTTAAGAAGCTGCTGCCTGAAAATATTTAATTAAAAATGACACAAAAAATGATCCATCACTTAGCAAATGTAATGGATTTTCTGTCTTTCCTGAAGCTTTTCTGAGATGAACGTGTGATTGTTTCTTATTTATTTTAATGATCAGGACTGCAGCTAATTATTTTCCCCGCTGATCAATCCGCTGATGATTTCCTCTTCGGCTGTGTGAAGTGGCTGAGAAAAAGCAAAAAGGGAAAAAGGAGAAGCAGCGAATCCTCGTACTACAGAGGATGAAAATGTGCTTGATCTAAATAAAGCTGCAGTAGAGGGACGAGTTAACATGAAAAGGAAATACTTGAAGTACAAGTACCACAAATCTGCACTACAGCACGGTGTCCATCTGAACTATGTATAGTAGGTGGATGGGTTTAATACAGCACATATTAGTCTTAATTTTTCTTAATATAATGAAAAAGTGATATTAAGGCAAATGAAGCCCGGAAGACTTATTGTCATTTTGAAAGATTTACTGCTTTTCTCTGCAACTGGTTTGGTTTCTTGTTGCTTTATGGGCTAAATAATGAAATAAAACCAGAGTTAACAGATTCATTTATAGTGAAACCAGACATTAAGTTCTCTAGTGTCATCTTTTAGGGTTTTGGGGGGTATAATTGGTGAATTGGTTGCGCTTCCTAAAAATGGTCCACCAGTTAAAGCTGGTTACGATAGTGTAATGTCTTGCTGTGATATGACCCTTTGATTGTCTGTGATTGACTGGTGCTTTTGATATCCCAAATCCATCTGATAACTTCTGTCAGGATTGGTCTGAAGATCATCTGTGCCAAATTTAGTGCCAGCTGGAAAAAAAAATTGTGGCCTCAGGAAAAGTTTGAACTTTTTCTTTGAACTCACCTTGATCTAAGGAATTCAGCATACCCCATGACGAAAATGGATAGATGATTCAGAAGTTACTTGTCTAAACACACCTCCAGCTTTAATCCTAGAGATCGGCTAAAGACCCAATAAACACTGGTCATTAGAGAACTAGTTGGTGGTTGCTGGCAATTGGTTGGTTGCAAAGCGGTATATGGTGGTGCATCAAAAACCTTTTTGTGATTGTTTTAGGTGCTCTAAGATTACTGCAGTTGCCCATTGTTTGTCATTGAACACCATCTTGTTTGCAAACACTTGCCAACTACTTGCCAAGAAGCACTGAAGCTGTGAAATGTTTGACTGTGATTGAGAATGTTCACCTTTTTGAAACATGTTGGTTGCGACAGTAAGACTTTTACTTTGAAGATACGATTTGTACTTCACTTTGTACAGTTTTAAAAGCACTCAGAGAGTAAATGGTGAGTTTTTGCAGACAAGTCAGTGTTTTCCATGCAAATTGTAGGCCACCATCTCAATCTATTAGCGACCAAATCAATCACAATCAGTGTTTTTAGTGTAGCACCGTATACCTTTTGAGAGGTACCGTAAACCAACAACCACTTGCCCACCAGTGATGGAATAAACTCTGTGTTTATCGACTGGTCTCTATTTTTCTGAGTAGGTACTAGTGGATAAAGGCTACACATGGCTGTCTGACTGAGGCTTATACGCCAAAATTTAGCACGCTTTACGTCTCCACAAACATTTCTGTGAGCTGGCGCCGTAGATTTTGTTTAATTCTTCAGAGGACTTAACCTTGGCGGAGGTAATTTCAGAATGTGTACTGAATAATGAAAGTAATCAGAAGCTTTTTTTGATGATCAGTTAATCAGCTTCTCATATTTGAACATACAACTATTTTCATGACCTTGGCAGAGGTAATTAGGAGCTGCATAATGACACTTAAAAAAAAAAAAATTAATAAAAGCTTCTCGGATATACTTGCAGCTTTCCTTTATTGAATCTCAGACTGTTGGTCTGAGAAAACAGGACATCACAGTGAACTTGAAAAAAATATTTTCTAAACGTTTACTTACCGAAAGATTGAAGAGATAGTTGAAAAACCAATCCGAAGATTATTTAATATAGTGAAATGCGACCTTAGTCTACAGTTCACAAACTGTGGTATGATATGACTATGAATAAGCATAATAAAGCCTAAGGCTAGTGGACCAAACAGCCTTATTAGCTTCACAAATTTCACTGCTGCCCTTCAGTAGTGGTTGGGATTCATTTTGGTGAATCAAACATAGCATAGTAAGAGCCAAATATTGTTCAGCTACAAGAGTGAAACTTGTTTCTTCACGAAATCTCTTCAAAAGAGCAAAATTAGGCCAGCAAGGAATCTAGGAAGAAGTAGAATTCCTGAAATCAGTGCCTCAAAGGAATAAAACATATAATAATTTCTAATGGCAGCTAATGATAATAAACACAACCAATAAAACTAGAAACCAGAAGAAAATAAAACAGAACTGCAAAAAGTGGCTGTTGCACAGAGGCATGCATTAACCAAGCAGACCATCCATGAGACAAACCAGACTGTGTTTTTAGAACCACACAAATGTCAAAAGGCATTAAAGGCTTTGTTGTTCCAATTAAATATGCTGGGATGTACAGAATATAAGGAACACTGAGGAGGCTTTACAAGGATATAGCTCGACAACCTTGCTAATGTTTTGCTGATAGTAGCAAGAAAATCTATGTGAAGATGTAAAGAGCAGCACCAGTCAGATATGGTTCAGGACATGTGCTCAGCAGGCAAACTGACCTGAATTTTGAGGGTTATGGGAAACATTTCTGACAGAAAGCAGAATTAGAAATTTCTTCTGATTTCTTCCGTTGCATATTAAAAACCTAAAAATAAAGTGTTGGATAAATAAAAAAATAAAATAACCCAGCCATGGGTTAAAATGACTACAAACCTAACATATGGATATAGGAAAAGCTGGATTACCAGGAGGGAAAAGTGGGACACAGCCCCACGGGTCCCCAAAGGGACCTGTGGTGTCTGTTTGGCAAGCTCCCTGTGGTAATTTAAATATTTGCCACAGCTGTAGCTCAGTGGTTTAGAGCAGGTTGGCCATCGTTCACAGGGTTGGTTGCTCAGTCCCAGCAGCCTCTTCATGTTTTGGACAAAAGCGCTGCTAAATGGATGTGATGTACTTATCTTTTCTGCTAGACTGTTATCAGGCAATTGACCATGAAGGAAAACTGCATCTCATCAGCGTCATTATGAATTACAGCATCTCTGCTTTCAGTTACATACAAACAATCCAGATGATCTTTAATGATCTCAGGGCTCTCTATCAGTTGATTTTATGCTTTTACGCTGTGTTCAGTCACACATTATCACATTTTAACTGGCAAGCAACCAACGTGGGGCTGTGTCGTGTTCCAGGAAGGTTATAGCTGTAAGACAAAGTAGGAATAATAATAACTTGCAGAAGTCAAATAGCTTACAGTAACAAGAAATCAGCTAAATGGTGTTTGAGTAGAACAAGTGTAGGTTTAAATGTACAGTAATCAGCTGCTGTGAACATTATGGAAGAAGATATTTTAGCAAAACCACTGACAGCACTGTCAGTAACAGCAAGTTACACAATGCAACTAATGGAAAGTAGAAACACTGAGGCTAAAAGAATTTCATTATTTCACATAGGAGCATGAAGCAGTATACAGACTTTTAATGTGAAGTATTGATGGCATTTCATTGGGAAGCAGCTGACAGACTTTTATTGTGAAGTATTTGACACATTTTTATTGTAAAGCATCTTACAGACTTTTATTGTGAAGCAGCTGACAGACCTTTATTGTAAAGTCTTTGACAGATTTGGATTGTGAAACAGCTGGGAGACTTTTATTGTGAAGTATTTGACAGATTTTTATTGTGAAGCAGCGGAAAGACTTACTTTAAAGTACTTGATTAATTTTGATTGTGAAACAGCTGACAGATTTTTTTGTAAAGCATCTTACAGACTTTTATTGTGAAGAAGCTGACAGACTTTTATTGTGAAGTATTTGGCAGACTTTTATTGTGGAGCAGCTGATGGTTAAACTGTAAAGCAGTTTGTGTGATTTTTCTGTGAATGAAGCTGCATTCACGATGGAACGGCTGTGAGTAACACTGTTTGTAGCTCTTTCTCAGATCAGGCTATATGTCAGTGTAGTTCATTTTGGGCAACATAAAAACTGGATGTCTCGAGGCTGTTTTTACAAGCAGAGAAATGGCACCAAGGTCACTCAGAAAAAGAAAGTAATGTTGTATTTTTGGCCTCGGACTGCGATGTCTTCAAATCCACGAGGCTGACATTTTAGAGATTCAGAGGACACTGCGGGGAAATATATTCATTAGTTTTTGTTGTGTAATCAGTGTGATGAGTCCTGACAGACTGACAGCAAGTTCCTCTGAAGGCTTTTCATGTGCTCTGCACAGCCGCTATTTTCAGCTTGTGACTGACTCAGAGAGTGAGTGTTTTATTGGTGTCAGACAGCTTTATCAGAGTGGAAATCCCTCCTCCAAATCTCGATGGTGTCACCTTGATTGACAACCGATCGAGGATCAATCAGATGTGGCGGAACGTGCCAGGTTCAGTTGTATTTACACTCGAACAGACCTCAAACACCCACCAGCGACTCATTAGCGTCTGCAGGCTGTTAGCTTCTGCTCTCAGAGCTGCCATATATTAACAACAGGTCCACCCACTCCAACACATTCATCATCTTTTTTTTCAAATTCGGCTAATTCACGACAAACAGCAGCAAGTGAAGAGCAGGAGTGTGGAGTTTAACTCGGTAGCGATAAAGAACTGCCTGCTCTCAGTGTTCTTATTGATGATTTATCACAGAAAAAAAACCATCAGTTGCAGCACATTGGGAAGCTCATCTCAGGCTAAAGAAATCAGAGCAGGAACTGGAGTTTAGGTTTTTTTAATGGGATGCAACTAAATTCAAATTGAATGATTTTGCATTTTAATTTAAACATTGGACACTGATTCCCAAATGTATTTGATCCACAGCTTGAAGCCCACCACTGCAACTAACCATGATTTTCAGCGCAGATTAATTTACTAATTGACTGATTGATTAACCATACAGAGATTCTCACAGAGCTCAAAATCACATCAACAAATATCTGCTTTCTGAGTTTAACACTCAAAAGTAATTTGCTATCATGTCAGCTGAGGAACAGTGGCCAGTTCTCCTGTATGGGAAGCACAAACTATGAAATCTTTCAAAAACTACTTATCAGAATGTTAAACTAGATGCTGATTGATTTTCTGTCCATTAGCTGGTTCCAGTAATCATTAACCAAGCGTAATTGCTGCAGATCTATTGAAGGCTGAAGTCTTTTGTGCCCAACATCAGCTGAGACAGTCTCAAGCCCACCACTGCCCTCTGTAGGATACAGTGGATATAGTCAATTAATGTTTAAATGGACTTTTATATCTTATTTTATTATTCAATAGGTGGGGTTTCCTTAAAATATTAATACTATTGATTGATTCAGTGAAGATGGCTCACCACCGCTTGCTTTTACTGAGCTGCAACTATACCCCTGATCTCAATCTCAAGTTTCTTTCTTGAGCAAATGACCTTTAGCTACTTTGACCAAAGAACAGTGGAAAGTTGTCTTCATAGCGCATTATAGCCTTTGATGTCCGGTCCAATCCATTCAAACTCTCAGATGAGAGCAAACACCTACTTGAAAGACTGATTGTTAGCCTGGACACCAGGCAGCTTTGTTTTAGCATGTTGCTTGTTTAGGTTCTTCGTTTTTGCCGGATCATGAAGTGCAGACCATTTTTTGTAGAGATGTAAGTAAAGATGATGGTTTGTGTTAACTATTCTTGTTGGTGAAAGCTAAAATGAAGAGGCCTGCTTACAGATTCATTGACCAAATCAGGGTATTTTTCCACATGGGGACCGGATGCAAAACAGTGCAGCTCATTAGTCATCTGAAGGTAGAACACAGTTTGACTTCTGTTATTGTTGTTGGTTGATTTTTTTGCAGAAAATATTGAAAATGAACTCCATAATTTGGATGGTTTATTTTTGTAACAGCCTATGGTTTAAATCACATTTAGTCTTCAGTCATTCCCATAGTCTTTTGGGGCTTTTCTACTTTCTGTTTGAAGTAAATATTCTTATCACAGTGAATTTATGTGTAGGTTATTTGGGTTATTATCACACATGGGTGTGGCCTGACTAAAACCCTTGATGGATTATCAGGGGTCTGAAGCTGATTAGTTAATAAGTCAGTCTGGGTCAGTCTGACAGACACGGATGGAGAAGGAGAAATAGGGTGCTGCAAGCAGGGAGCTTAAGTTGCAGAAGTGTTTCTCTTCTCCTTCCTGTTTTTAGGTTTTCTCTCTGAGGGTTATTGCTGCTCGTTGAGCTGCTAATGTGAGACGTTTAATGCCTTCATTGTGTGTGTGTGTGTGTGTGTGTGTGTGTGTGTGTGTGTGTGTGTGTGTGTGTGTGTGTGTGTGTGTGTGTGTTGGATTAGCTTTCTCCCCGCTGTGGAGGATGATCTGACGCACATGGGAGGCCGTCTGCAACACACACTTATGTTTGTACTCCTAGCTTTGTGGGGACCGCCAATGACAAAATGTGTTTTCAGGCTCCTACACCATGACAAACCTAAACCTGATCAAATGTTAAAAGCACATCTCAACCCCTGAAAACAGACCTTTGTGGGGGGTTTTTAGAGATAATGTCCTCACAGGGTCTTAAATTCAGCACAGTCCTCACAAATATAGGCATACAAGTACACAAAGACATGCTCCCTGAGCTGCAGGAGCTTTTTAATTGAAATGTCTGTCAGCTCCTCGTGCTGAAGCCTGATTTTGGTAGATGAGAGGAAGTAGTTTGATGTTTCCTTGTCCTTTATTTCCTAACTTTCAGCCTGTAGGTGTTTTTCACCACACTGATCCCACTCAAATATCTTGAGCTGGAACGATAAGTCAGTGTGGAGTTTTTGACCACTCTTAGTAATATTTTTACATGACGGCATCCCAGTGTGGTCAGTAGTGTGGGTGACACAGTATTCATGCCAGTTTCACAATGCCCCACTGATAGAAAGTTGGTGGTGAAGTGAAGAAAGCTGCTGAAAATAATGTGATTAGAAATATTTCAACAATAGACATGTTGGCCAATCAGAAAAAAAGTAGGCCGTTGATAAAGGGGGCTTGAAGAGTGTTTGTGTTTCACCTTTGATTTGGGGTTCCTATGGTGGTAGATCTCTAGCTGGACTAGACAAAAGCCAGCAGCTCAAGATTTCCTCTATCTGTCTTTCAGGTTCTGGTAAAGCCGAGTGTGTCCGGGCAGTCGATGTCCTGACGGTGCTCAGAGAGAAAGTGGCCTTCGTATCGGGTAAAAACAAACAAGCAAAGAAAATAGAAAAACACTAATACTGCTGCAGGTTTTATCCCAGCTTGGTCTTCATGTAACTCAGTTTGAGTAACTGCTCTATGTGTTTTCCAGGTGGACGGGACAAACGAGGTGGACCAATCCTGACCTTCCCTGCGAGGACCAATCATGATCGAATAAAACAGGAGGACCTCAGTCGGCTGGTCACTTACCTGTCCACGATACCCAGGTAGAGCTGTTTTGCAGAGCTTACCTAGATATTAGTTAGCCTGGGGTACGTAGTATATATACTTTGTCAAAATGTTATGAATAGACACAGTTTTGTGAATTGGGATTGTTAATTTTACCATTATAGATCATAAAAACATTGATTTCTGTAATGACTCACTGCCTTCACTGTTTTGAAGGCCAAAAGGCTCTTAGGGGCTTAAGCAAGTGTTGGCTGCTTTCAGTCTTATAGAAAAACCCTTTTATGTCAACATAGTCAACTAAAGGTCATCTACAGGTTACAATTACTGTGGAGTAACACAAGGTTCCATTTTAGGTGCTATTTTATTTTGTATTTATAAGCTTCTATTCAGCTAAATTTCATTGCTATGTAGACAACACACAGGTGAACTGTGCAAAAGCCTAGCTGTAGTTTAAAACTGTTGGATGATACAAAGTTTTCTTTAGCTGAATAATTGAAAATCAGATAGTTCAGTCTTATTGTTTAATCCTACAAACTGTAGTGCTCAAATGAAAGTTTCTTTGAAACCATGTTTACAAATACCAGAAATTTACGAGCTCGGTTTGACCCGACCCACGGTTGTTGAATTAAGACCTGTTTTCAAAATTAAACTAAGGCTTTTAAATCCACACCTGGAAAAACACATCCAAGCCTTTATAGTGTTACAGGCTTGACCGTGGCAGCTCTGTCCTCTCTAGTTTGAAATGCAGCAGCTTGGCATGTATTAGCAGATGGCATCACGTCTCCCGGATCCTGGCTTCTCTCTTTTGTCTTCCCACATGTTATAGATTTGATTTCAAGATTTTCCTCATCACTTTTAAAGCATGTCTAGCCCCGAGCCTTATAGCAGAAACGCTGAGACTAAATGAGCCAGCTTGTGGCCTGATAGCCTCGGGTGGGTCCTTTTAAAATTGTGCTTTTGCAGGACCCCTCCACCTAGAATGGCCTCACAGAAACAGTCAACGACTTTAATTTGCTTAAAACTTTTATAGAGTTGGTTTTTGTCATTGAAAATGATATTGTCTTTTATGTCCCTTGTCTGGTTGTCATCTTTCAGATGTGCTGTTTATTACATATGTTCCCTCAGTCGTCACTGGCGTTTGTTTATTCTCCTTTTCTTTTTGTTTGAGTATTTTGTTTTTTGATTGTTTGTTGAAGCACTGTGTAAAACCTTTTGTATTTTGTATTTTTTTAAATTTTAATGCACTATCAGGAAAAAATCCAGTAAAATGCCAAAAAATAACAGTGTAAATTCCTGTTCAGGAAATTCCAGTTATCAAGTCATATCCTCAAATAGTATTTAGCATCTTTGACTTAAGCTATCTTTAAAGAAATGTCTTAACCAGCCAAGACTTGGAGGAGCTACTACTACTAACTAACATGGGTCAAATCTTTGTAGAAAAAATAGTACCTGGATCGTATTACCAGCTTTTGCATCTGTGTGTCTTTCTGTCAGTGAGGATGTGCGTGCTCGTGGCTTCACCGTGGTGGTGGACATGCGCGGCAGTAAGTGGGACAGTGTGAAGCCAGTACTGCGAACGCTGCAGGAGTCATTTTCCTCCAACATCCACACAGCGCTGCTCATCAAACCTGACACCTTCTGGCAGAAACACAAGACCAACCTGGGCAGTGCCAAGCTCAGCTTCGAGGTGCGTTACTGCACAGTGAAGATCAGCTGTCATTACCTTAAGTGCCAGTTCTCCTGCTGATGCCACCTGAAGCGCTTCTACAGGCAGTACTGTTAAACTGAGTGTACTGACTTTTAAATGAAGTATTACTACAGCTAAGAAGAGTACTGCTCCACTGACTACTGTGCCCAAGTGAAAAACCACTAATGTTAGATGTTCTTCTAAAATTACCCCTTTATCACATACTAACACTACACCTAAATGAAGTGCTCATGTTACAGAAGTTACTGCTACTACTTACAACCTGTGTGTACTATAAGATAAGATAAGATAAGATAACCTTTATCAGTCCCACACGTGGGAAATTTTTTTTGTCACAGCAGGAAGTGGACAGTGCAAAAGTTATATAGCAAAAATTTGAAAATAATAAGAATAAAATACTGTACACAACTGTACAGAATAGAATAAAATAAAATACTATATACCGTTGAATAAATAGAATAAAATATACAATAGCATAAAAATAGAATACAAATGCTTTATACAACTGAGTAAAAATACAACTTTGTCAGAAAAAGATTATTGCACTTAGTGTCATTGCACACGTGTGGATGTGTGTGTTTGATCAGTTGGAGTCTTTGTTGTGGAGTCTAACAGCAGTGGGGAGGAAAGACCTGCGAAATCTCTCCGTCCCACACCGTGGGTGCCGCAGCCACTGAAGGAGCTGCTCAGTGCTGTCAGAGTCTCCTGCATGGGGTGGGAGATGTTGTCCATCAGGGATGACAGCTTAGCCACCGTTCTCCTGTCTATAGTACAACTACTCAGTTCTTGACATTCCCCTGCAGTATGCAGTAACCTGTTTCTGTCTCCAGACAAGCCTGGTGTCCGTGGAGGGTCTGTCCCGGCTTGTCGACCCCTCCCAGTTGACCTCTGACCTCGGCGGCTCATTGGAGTATGACCATGTAGAGTGGACTGAGCTACGCCTGGGCCTGGAGGAGTTCTCAGGGGCCGCCACACAGCTGCTGGCCCAGCTGGAACAGCTAGAGGCCGGACTGAACCGCATACCAGAGCCGCAGGATGTTGATGAGGCCCGCAAGTGAGTGTTTTTTTTTCTCTCGTGTTTACCATATAATCTTAACCGCTTACCTACAAAATTACACACAATTCCAGTGAGATTTCATGAATCTTCCGAGTTGGCGCACAGGCAAAGAAAGCACCCGTTAGATTTTGGTGTGGATCTGGAACACTTCCTTTAAAACTGCAAACCTTCTTGGCAAATTAGCTCTTTCAAAGGTCATTAAAGCCAAGTCTCCCTCCATGTTTCTCTCTCTAGACTTCTTGAGGAACATGGTCGTCTCCGTAATACTATTGCCACAGCACCAGTTGATGCACTTGACCGAGAAGGCCGGTGTTTACTCCAACGTATGCGCCTTGGCCCTTCACACGGTGACACCTCTAATGAAGGTGGTGGGGGTGGCGGCAGCCATGGCAGCTGGCTCTCAGGTGGGGCGGACTTCCAGAGCGTGGCTCCAAAGGTTTCGTCCCTGCTGGACCGACTGCAGGCGGCTCGCACCCACCTCCTGCAGAGCTGGAGTGACAAGAAGCTGCACCTGGACCAGGCGCTGCAGCTACACCTCTTTGAGCAGGACGCCACCAAGGTGAGGTTTATGTTGTGATAAGCAAGTATGAAACCTAACGGGTTGGAAGCAGAATGAAAAAAAAAAATTGTTTGCTCTGTTAATGTACGTGCTGTCACATTTCTCGAAAGACTGACTTAAGTTCTGGGGGGTTCTCCCATGTGTCGACAAACATCATGTTTGTTTTCATGAGAACAAAGCTGCAAATCACAGTTGACAGGTTGCAAATTAGGTGACATGTGTTTCAGGCAGGAGAAGATGTCAGCCCTTAGAGTAAAGTACAAAAATGAATAAAGATTTTATAACGATCCTTCTCGCAGAGTTAATGTCTGTTGAGCCTCTGGATGGTAACACTGGAAATGGTTTTTTGAGCTACTTTTGCATTGCCTAACCTCGCTTTTTCACACATTGTTTGGCATCCTTTACATTAAGTCTGTAATGAGTTTCATGGTGCTTAAATTAAATGCAATAACTTTTGCACCAAGTTTGCCATCTTTTATGATGCTCTGCATTTCATTGTATTATGTATTGTGTCCATCAAATTTAAGTTTTCAATCTCTCACTTTCAGTTTGATGTCCCTTACATTAACGCTTCTTAATCTTTTGTTTTATTCACATCAACCTTAGCATCCTGGACAGATAGCTTGATGCTAACCTTTCTGTCTCCCTCTGTCTTAGATGTCCGAGTGGATCGGTCACAGTAAAGAGCTGTTCATGCAGAGCCTGGTGGAGGTCGGTCAGAACCACCAGCACGCTGTAGACCTCCAGACACAACACCAGCACTTCACCGCCAACTGCATGGTCAGTCAGCGAGTGCACATGTATTTGTGTGTGTGTTTATGTACAGAGTGATTTTAATGAGCTGAATCAACATGTTTGTGTTTGTGCAGAATGGCAGCGTGAACGTGGACAGTGTTGTCACTGTGGCGGCGAGGCTCGCAGAGGCTGGTCATTATGGTGCAGAACGGATCGCCATGGTTTCATCAAAATTACAGGAAGACTGGAAGTCCCTGACCACGGCACTGGAAGAGCGCAGCAACACGCTCGCCATGGCAACCGGCTTCCACCAGGGGGCAGAACAGGTGACCCATATTGATTTATATTACCATACTTGTCTCCTCTTATATGACACTGCAACAGTCAGGTGATGTTCTCATGTCAAAAAACCTACTTGTCTGTCTCTCCCTGTTTAGTTCCTGCATCGGGTGGAGGGCTGGGTTCAAGTGTGCTCTGAAGGGTCACTGCCATCGGCGACAGCAGAGCTGGAAGCTGCTGTAAAAAAACACCAGGAGCTCAATGAAGAGATCTCTGCAAACTACACACAGGTACATGCCTGTCTGTGCTCTCAAATCCTGTGTGTGCTAGACAGCTGTCTGTCTCATTGTTTATCAACACCTGTCCTTCTTCAGGTCAGCGAGAGCGGTAAAGCATTACTGGATGTCCTCCAGCGCTGCCCAGCATCAGATTCTGACGAATCAGTGCCCAAACCTGACTTCACTGCCGCCACACACAGCATCATGGGAGTTCTCCACCAAGTGATGCAGGTATGTCCCTCCGTGACCTGTCTCACATCCTCCACATCCAATGTGCAGACAGCAAGATACGTGGAGTGATACAGACTGTCTTCTGTTTTGCAGGGTCACCATGAAGTGGAGAGGGCATGGCAACACCGCAAGCTCCGCCTCCATCAGCGCCTGCAGCTGTGTGTGTTTCAGCAGGATGTTAAACAGGTATGACCAAAAAATGTAGATGCTGATCCAGTTTGGAATATGGATGTATATTCAGAGCCAGATTCTGAAGAATCCACTTCAATGTCCAAACTAAAATTCTTATAGCCACACATTATATTAAATGTTAGGGTTTCTTTGTTTTATAAATTATCTAAAATCTTAGATATTTTTGTGCATTTGTATAATCAAAGTTGTGTACCATTCAAAAATTCTGAGCTCAGGAGAAAAAAGATCTGAGATTCAGGTTAACCTCCACATGTCTGTCTCCCAGGTGTTGGACTGGGTGGAGCAGCATGGTGAGGTTTTCCTGAACAAACACACTGGCGTGGGGAAATCTCTGCACCGAGCACGAGCGCTGCAGAAACGGCACGACGACTTCCAGCAGGTCGCACAGGTACCATAGGCTCAAGACCCACATATAGTTGATCTTTAAGTGCAGCTGCAGCATCCTAATTTCTTCCTCTTTCTTAGAACACATACACCAACGCGGAGAAGCTTCTGGAGGCAGCAGACCAGCTGGCTCAGTCTGGAGAGTGTGAAGAGGAGGAGATTTACCAGGCGGCCCGAGACCTGGAGCTCCGCATGCAGGTGTGTCTGTTGAAGGGAGGGGAGAAGGCGGGGCTGTGTTGTAGTTTATATGCTGTGAATGTGTGGTTTACACTTTTTACATATCACAGGCCTTTATCCAGCGTGTTGAACAGAGGAAGCTGCTGCTGGATCTCGCTGTGTCTTTCTACACGCATACAAAGGAGGTAATACACATTGACACACACTTTGTAACCACTCGTCAGAGGTAATATTATTAACAGTAGCTGGTCTTCCTCTCTTCTTCTCCTCCAGCTCTCAGCGTGGATGGATGGACTCCAGAAACAGCTCTCCTCAGATGTCCTCGTCTGCCCAGACACTGTGGAGGCTCTTCAGACTCTCATAAGCCAGCAGCAGCAGCAACAGGCCAACACACAGGTAACAGCCCAGCTGTGACCTCTGACCTTAAGTCTAACCCTGTCATAACAACCTAACACCCGCACCTGACCCCTGATCACCTCTAACCCTCACACTAACCCGAGCTCTAACCCTGACCTACAGGAAGCTGCGATGAGTGTCATCCGAGAGGGAGAAGACCTTATCCTGCAACTGAGGTACACACACACATACACAGTGGGTGTGTTTGTTTTAAGCCACAGTGCTGCACTGCTTACTAGTGCATGTCATTATTGAAGATCTAGATGTGTTCTGCAAACAGCTCTCTGAGCCTGTCTGGTCTGGTCTGTGTGGCTTTGTTTGTTTTACTTGATTATTTAGAAAGTCCATATGCACCAACTTTGTGAACCAAATGTTGTGTTTTTCGGGTCACGTAGAACGTGTGTGGGTTTTCTCTGGATTATGGGGAATGTGTGTGTGTTTGTTTTTCGAGTTTTGTGAAATGTATGGGTTTGTTTGTTTTCTCTTCTATGTGGATTACGCAGGTGCTTTTATTTTCTGGATTATAAAGAATGTTAATGTGCACCTTAGGAATTTGTATCAAACAAAGTGATTACCGTATCTGCACAAGAAGTGATGCATGAAAATGAAGACTGTATTAGTATATCAAAGGCCCCAATTGATAGTGAGAAGAACTATTTTCTGATGAGGTAAAACACAATATTGTGCTTAAAATCACAAGAACAGCCTTCACCCGAAGTGGATTATTTGCTGGGAGGTATTAACAAATGCCGACATGGTGCTGAGTGAGCCTAAGAGGCAACTGGAAACCAAACATTCTTCAAAGAGAAACTTTACCCACTTCTAAAGTTCGCTGTATCAAAACCTGAGGCAGTAAGACTGCTTGTTTGTTGCTTTATCTGAAGCTGTGTGATAAGGATGTGTATGCACGCTTGTAGAGTTCACTACAAAATATGTATCATGCCCAAGACTGTTTTGATTAAATAGTGAAGTCAGAAGAATTGATCATATGGATCAGTTGTTTATGGGTATAAGTACATCTTAGCTTTGAAATTTCGCTTGCCCCTTGGTGTGCATTGAAAACAAAAAGTCTGAAAACCACGGAGGTAGATTATGTTAAGTTTGTGTAGAATTGATTGCAAGACAAATTCTGTGTTTGGGAGAAATTAAGAAATTCATGAATTGAAAATGAACTGGTCTCTGTGGTAAAAACACAGTTGACCATAAAGGTAAAGCTGTTGATTTACTGTTTGATCTGCATTCCTACGCTCACCTGTGACCACCAGCTGTGGGCAGTGATCGAAATAATGAGATGAGAATGAGTGTGTCTGGGCTCTCCCTTTGAAATAGGGTGAGGTAATTAGAGAGGAGCTCAGAAGAGACTCACTACTCCTTTTTATTAAAAGAACCAGTTGAAATGGTTCTGGTACTTCACTAGGACACCTCCTGGATGCCTTTAAGGTGCATGTCCAATTAGGAGCAGACCCTGGGGCAGAATCTAGGTGCTGGAGGAGGTAGCTGGGTTTTTGAGTCTCTGCTTAAATTGATGTCCTAACTAGCCAGTCCTGCGTGACTGGGTAAAAAACGTATGGATGAAAATGTTTATTACTACACACAGAACTAATAAACAATAATAAAGAGTCCAAATGTTCCATGAGTACAGTATATAATGATCTATATATGACCCTTACACTCTTGTGTTTGTTTGTGGATTTAATTGTTGTGTTGGCATTTGTTTTCACTAGACAGGGCAGTTAAGAGGCCTGTGTCATGCTGATTTCTATTATAATTATAGTTGTGTTTGTTTTCAGGTTTACATAGACTTTGTGTTTGTTCTTTATGGCGTTTTGCAGCCTGTGTATTTGTTTCAGTGTTCATGCAAACTCAGAGGCCTGCACTGGGTGTTGGTGGGTGCCTTTGTGTAAGATTTGACTAATGTGTGTAGGTGCATTTGTTTTTCGATTTGTATATCCTGCAAGAATGTATTTATTTTCAGGTCAGGGCATTTTTATTTGTAGCTTTTTGAATGTTTACATATTCCTATAACGAGTGGGTGGGTTTGTTTCAGGCCCCAGGGCAGCTCGGTGGCCCATGTGGAGTCAGTGCTGCAACAGCTGGAGGAGTCTCACGTTCAGTTGGAGGAACTTTTCCATCAGAGGAAGATCCGACTTGATGTTTACTTACAGCTGCGCATATTGCAGCAGTGCACGCTGGAGGTTCATTTACATTCTACTTTTCCATACAAATTTTCCCTCCTTGCGTGAGGTTGGAAAGGTGAACTTCATGATTGTGTTTTCCAGGTTACTGGGGAAATGGACGCCTGGAAACAAGACCTGCAGAAACAGTCCCAGGACTTCTCCACCGAGAAAATAGCATCAACAAGGCTAGCAGATGCAAACCAGGACAAGCTGGCCCAGGATAAGTTAGCACTGGGTCAGTCACGTCTAGTGGAGACGACCCCCGAGGCACTAACATTAGCACAGCAGCGCATTCACAGGTAAGCGGGCCAAGATGATGTCATCGCCCTCACTCGACACAATGATAACTCTTGACGCAGGCTTTGATTCATAGATTGGTGATTGAATTGCAGGCACATGGAACGAAGGCTGGCTATGAACAACATGATTTATGAGGTCATCCAGCAAGGCCATGACCTTCAACAGTACATCACAGAGGTTGTGGCATCAGGTAAGAAATTCACTCTCATGTAGTTTACTTTTGCTGGCTGAGGCAGTCAATTAAACTGAAACATATCGACAGAAACATACATCATGTTCTTCAGTGACGTAATGTCGGCTTTGAAAAGGGGACCCAAGATTGAGTCCTGTGGTAAGGCACAAGAAATGAAAGGTGACATGAATTTTGAATTTAAGAGGTTATTAATGGGCTGCAGTAAATACTTTAGTTTAGGGGCTCTTCAGTCATTAGTGGGGTTTTATTGTTAGCAGCTGAGAGGTTTTCTCTATAGTTTCCAGAGATAGGGTTTGGGGACATAAAGGTATTTAATAAAATCCGGGTAATGTGGTTTACAATACCTAAGAGATTCTAAGATCTGTGTATGGACACCATGAATAATGCCACGGTAGACCAAAGCCCTCATGAGCTCCCCATAGTTATAAGTAAGTGGTACTGATTTCTGATAGTGTATCACTGATGTGCTCCAGGTGTCTTAAAGTGTTTTCTAGTGATCCTTGAGTGTGTTTAGAAGTTACTTAGGGGATTGTGGAAATCCCTTAATTGGATTTTGCTTATTTATTTAATTATTCTTTAAGGGATTTCTAAAGAAGATTGCTAGTGGCTGGGGATATTCCCTCAAAGAAAGGACCTTGAGACATTTCTGTTAATCATGCCCTCAGTGTTTTAGTTAGTGTCGCCCTGTGGGGCTCAGTAGTTTCTGAAGTAATTGTGGGTTGTGATTTTTAACATTTCCATGGGGGGCTCCAGATATCTTGGGCGTCTGGTGATCATTTGAAGGTACTCGAGGTTCCAGAGATCCCTGACAGTTATGTACCCGAATAGGTTTCCAAGTACAAGTATTAATTTTTGAAATGTGCCAGTTCAGAGGTTGCTTTATGATTTATTATGATAATTCTAATATTTGACCTGGATTATAATTTCTTTAACCAGCAAGGTGGATATTATATTTGTTTACACGAGCTTTATATATTAACTTAACCAGCTCAGTACTGACCTGTCTAGGGTCAGGGTTGGGGTTGGTTTTAGCCAAATAGATGTTACATTTCAATTGTTTTATAACATTTCAGACATTTCAAATGTTTTATAGTTTGTGTGGACGTTCACCAAACCCAAACAATAAGCCTAACTCTATATGTGTCGCTGTTCACTGCGAGAATATTAAGTGGTTAAAAAAAACTTTAGCATGTTCTGTAATGTCTGCAATAAAGTACTGCTGCTGCTGAGTATGAAATGCAGTGTGACTGAATTAAATTTAGGTATTTCATTTTTCATTTAGTCAAGGACCGAAGAAGTTGTTTCCAGTCACACTTTGAGAATCTTGTCTTTAAAAGGTTCTGTTGGACTGGTTGGTTTGCAGAGACAACTGAAGGGGTAGTGATGATACTGAAACAGGCTATGTGGTCCTTGAAGTGCTTCCAGGTTTTCTGGTTTCAATCCAGGGCTTGTAGCTGTACTTGAGGGGGTTTTGGCTTTCCTTGAGGGGCTAATGAGGGCTTTGATGGCGTCAAACAGCAAAGCTGGCAAAAGGCCGAACGGGCACGAAGCAGAATAGTGCAGGACAGTGGCAATACAATGGCATGTTGATTATGTTTAACCTCCACAGAATAGAAGAGAATTGAATGCAGCAGAATAAAATAGAAATCAGTCAGCACATTTCATGCTCCTGCGTAGCCTCCGTCTGACCACTTCAGTAACACAGTGATGATATTAGGAGGGAGAAAGGGGGGGGGGGGGGGGGGGGCACCGAGGATAATGGGGGAGGGGGGAAAGGGGGATGGGGTTGCCATGGAAACTGTTCTCTGAAGCACACAGCTGGTCCCCATAGAAACCAGCGTATTGAATTTGCCATGGAGACACACAGACAAAACCTTGCATCGGTTCATGCATCCATACACATATGAACAGAGATATACACAAACAGCTGTCTTAATGTACTTGTGGGGATGTTAGCAGCCAAAACGCCGTCTAGGTCTAAAATGTGTATCTCTATGTATGTGTGTGTGTGTGTGTCAGGTATCGAGCTGTCCGAGGCAGAAGGAGGAATCTCCTCTCAGGTGGAGGAGCTGCAGCACCTCCTGCAGGACAAACAGAAGGAGCTGCAGCAGATTGCAGATCTCATACACACACATCTGGAACAGAATCTGCAGCTGAGACACCTGCAGAGCCAGGTTAAACAGGTAACACACACAGATGAACATGTGCCAGCTGCCAAGTGGGGACTAAAGGTGATGATGCTGACCTGTATCCGTCCCTGTGTATCTGTCTCAGGTGCTGGGTTGGATCTCTGAGGGGGAGGTCATGTTATCTTCCTGCATGTTGAATTCCAGCTGTTTGTCTGAAGCTGAGCAACTGCAAAGGGAGCATGAGCGCCTCCAACAGGCCATAGAGGTTATTGCACACACAATGCAAACTGTACACTCCAATTAGAAGAAGTAATAAAAAGGAGAATTATTAAATGGCTTCTACATCAAAACTATGCTAAGATATCAGGTTTCTAAACAGCATATAAATATGGATTTTCTCCACTCTATAGAAAAAAATATAGAAACATCTCTTAACAGTTTTTCTAAAAAAAAACACAAGACAGTAACAAACACTAAAAAAATATCTGTTCAGTATTTTAAGAAGAAAGTATTTATAGCCTTACCATAACATTGCCCTTTCTGAGTAATTTACATATAGATGTATAGATGTAAATATGTGTGACTGTTCTTCAGACTTCAGGTTATCACAACATGAAATGCATCAAAATCTGAGCAGCTTACCAGCTCAGCTAAATGGATTCCTGTGGGAAACCCTGCATGACAGCGAATAAATGACCCTGCCCTCATGCAGAGGATGAGTCTGATGTGTTTGCAGTCCATCACAGCAGTCAGCTTTAGAGGTTACCACAACAACAGGGACTCTCACACACAAAGTCCTCCCGACGGATTAACGGAAATGAAGTGAATGTGCTGTGCCTTGTCTTTTTCTCCAGTCTCTCCTTCATGCTGACTCCCTGCAGAGGACCCACCAGGTGGCCCTGGCTCTGCAGCAGAGAGCAGAGCTCTTGGTCAGGTTAGTTAATCTATTATTATTAATGCTAATTAGCTGCAAATATCAAATTATTAACCACTGGTCTCATTAATTTCCAGTAAAATCTGGCTTAAAAACATTTTTATAAAGTCTTAAATACAGACATAGCAATGCTTTATCAAGTACATAGTAACCCTTTGTACAAATAATAATAATAATAATAATAATACATTTTATTTGAGGGCGCCTTTCAGAAACCCAAGGTCACCTTACAAAAAACACAATTAATAAAAGGAACAATAGTCATAAAATACATAAAATAAGTTAAAATTACAAAACAGAGCGTGACAACAGATAAAATCAGCATTAAAGCGAGTAAGCCAGTTTAAACAGATGTGTTTTGAGCTGTGTCTTAAATACGGAGAGGGAGTCAATATTTCTTAGTGCAGGGGGAAGAGAGTTCCAGAGCCGAGGAGCAGAGCGACTGAAAGCTCTGTTCCCCATAGTAATAAGGCGTGAGGACGGAGCAGTAAGATGAATAGCAGATGATGATCTGAGAGTGCGGGAAACAGTGGTGATATGGAGCAGGTCACACAAATATGAAGGAGCAGATTTATGGATACACTTGTATGCAAGAAGTAAGATTTTAAAATTTATCCTGGCTTCTATGGGCAACCAGTGAAGCTGCTGAAGAACTGGGGTAATATGAGCACTTAACGGAGTGCAAGTTATGACCCGAGCTGCAGAATTTTGAAGAAGTTGGAGTTTATGAAGGGACCTTTTAGGGAGACCAAATAGGAGGGAATTACAGTAATCAGACTATGGACAAGGATGGCAGCAGCATGGGGAGTAAGGAAGGGACGGAGTCGGTGAATATTACGTAAATGGAAGTAAGCAGACCGTGTTATGTAATTAATGTGAGACTGGAATGAAAGAGTATTATCAAGTATGACACCCAAACTCTTAACCTGAGGGGAGGGAAGGGTGGGAGAATTTTCAACGTTAATGGAAAAGCTGTGGGATTTGGTTAAGACAGATGGTGTACCAACAAGTAAAACTTCAGTTTTATTACTGTTAAGTTTGAGGAAATTGGAGGAGAACCAGGATCTAATCTCAATAAGACAGTCTGAGAGGGAGGTAGGTGGGAGGGATGAATTGGGTTTAGAAGAAAGGTAGAGCTGGGTGTCATCGGCATAACAGTGAAAATTTATATTATATTTTCGGAATATATAACCAAGAGGAAGCATATAAATAATGAATAAAAGAGGCCCCAATACTGAACCCTGGGGCACACCAGCAGAAACAGGATAGAGAGCTGAAGAATGGGATTTAGGTTGGATAAACTGAGTGCGGTCTGAGAGATAGGAGGTAAACCAGGTAAGTGGGGTATGACTAATACCAATGGAAGCTAACCGGTTCAGGAGAATATTGTGAGAAATGGTATCAAACGCCGCACTAAGATCAAGAAGGATGAGAATGGATAGGAGACCAGAATCAGCTGCCATCAGAAGGTCATTGGTAATCCTTAACAGAGCAGTTTCTGTGCTATGATTGGGGCGGAAACCAGATTGAAATTGTTCATAGAGATTATGGTCATTGAGATGTGAATGAAGCTGGGCGGCGACAACTTTTTCAAGAATTTTTGAAATAAAGGGGAGATTTGATATAGGGCGAAGATTATCAAAGTTATTGGGGTCTGCACCAGGCTTTTTGAGAGTTGGAATAACAGAAGCCTTTTTCAGTGCTTCAGGAACAATCCCAGTGTTCAGGGAGGAATGAATAATATTGGTTATGAGAGGTGCTAAAGAGGGAAGACAGGCTTTAACTAACACAGTAGGGAGAGGGTCAAGTTGACAGGTGGATGGCTTAGATTTTTTAATGAGATTAGATACATCAGTTATGGAGGGAAGAGTAAAGCTTGAAAATAGCTGACAGGAAGACAGTGGGGTAACCAGGAAGTCTACTTCAGAGTCAGGAGCTCCTAAAGAGTTAAGTTGACGGTGAATGTCTGAGATTTTACAAGTGAAAAAAGAGATAAGAGAATTGCAAAAATCAACAGAATACATCTGGGAGGGGAATGTGTCTGGAGGTTTTGTAATTTTACTGAACAATGAATAGAGGGACCTGGAGTTACCTTCATTAGAACTAATTAAACCAGAGTAGTAAGCAGATTTGGCTGAGGCAATGCAGTCCTTATAGAACAAAACATGATCATTGTGCATTTCTTTATGTACAGTAAGTCCGGTTTTCTTGAATAGACGTTCGAGTTGGCGTCCTTTAGCTTTAAGGTGACGCAGGTCGGAGGTAAACCATGGAGCTGAACGGGAAAATGAGACAGTTCGATGTTTAAGGGGAGCAAATATGTTAAGAAGGTTATGAAGGTTGACATTATAATGACAAACGAGTTCATGAGGGGTTGAGGAGCAGTGGATAGATGGAAGGTCATGGACGGCAGATGAAAAAGTTACATAACCCCATGTATGTACTGCTAACTGTTATTGTAATTCATAAAATTATATTATACTTCACAATATTTCCGGAAATGAATCAATCAAAGCAAAAGCTTTGATCATCTGTCACCTTCTGGTGTTCTGTGTTAGAGAGAGCTCACATTTCCCAAACTGTAAAAGAATCATTTTTATAATATTCATTTTCATTATTTAACGTTAAATGATGAAAATGTTACATTTCTTCAGGAAGGCCAGCCATTAGTCTGTTTAACAACTGACATCTGCGCTTTCCTCCTTAGGTCAGGTCATTATGACCCAGATGCAGTGAGGTCTTGTGCCCAGACGGTGGCGCTACACTGGCAGACTCTGATGCTGAGGATTGAAGACAGACTTAAATTAGTTAACGCATCTGCTGCCTTCTACAGGACGTCACAGCAGGTAACGAGAGACTGTAACTGCGTCTGATAAATAAACGGTGCCAAGCACTTAACTGAGTGGTTAGCAAACTCGTAATATATTATAATTATCTTAAATGAAAAATAATTGTAATAATTTAACTATAGAACACATTGTTTTTACAAACTAACTTTTTAGGTTGTGCAAATATTTAAAATTTAAACTACAGTCAGCCGGAAATTCGTAGTATACTGTGTTTTTTCAAGTGTGTACCTGCCTGTTTCCAGGTGTGTGGTGTCCTGGAGAGTCTGGAGCAGGAGTACCGCAGGGAGGAGGACTGGTGTGCAGGAGGAGAAAGACAGCCAGAGCAACTGGTGCCACTCATCAGCAAACACATGGAACAGAAGGAGGCGTTTCTGAAGGTGAGGAGCTCTGGAAAACCACCACAAACTCCAAAATAGAAGCTGAGCATTGCTAATATTTTACGCTGAAAACGAGTCCAATCAGCTGCTGTAATCGGTCATGGTCAGGCTTTAGTGACATATCCTATTAATAGGATACTTGAATAAAGTTGAATACATTTATTTATTTTGAACAGTTTTCTTGTTCAATGTTCATGGAAAGTTCTCATTGTATTAAATTTAGCAGTCCCAAAACATCCAGCATGAGTTTGTTTATTTTGACCAGAGCATTTATGAAAGTTGTACGATCTGGGCCAATCGTACAAGTGTTATCAAAGTACTTCCCTAATCAAGTCTTTCTACTTGGCATGCATCTTGGTAACTATTTGAGCAATTATTTGTAAGTGCTTGTGGAGAAAATGGCAAGTTAAACTTTACTAAACCTGGTAATAAAGTTTGATTTTGGATGGAGTGAGCCAAGCCTCCCACAATGCTGAAACTGTCGGCAGTAATGATCGATCATAGATATATTCGGGCTTATTCGAGTGCCATGTCTTTTTCTCATAATGTCTGTGGTGTTGGTCATCGACAGGCCTGCACTCTGGCCAGACGGAACGCCGAAGTTTTCCTCAAGTACATTCACCGTAACAGTGTCACCATGGCGACCATCTCTGGCCACAGTGTCACCGTCTCCGGGGTAACAGGGGTTGCAGAGGTCACTGGGCACTCCAGGGTGCCCGAGCAACAGGTCAAAGGTGAACAAAAATATATACATGAGAAATATTCAAGCATTTGTTGGTGTAAATACAGAATTACAGTGGAGCTGGGATCACTTCTTGAGGAACACCACACTTAATGGCAAACTATAGTGGTAATTTGACTTACCCAGATGTGTCTGTGCACTCAGGTATCCTCAGTGAGCTCCTCCAGAGAGAAAACAGAGTTCTTCATTTCTGGACTTTAAAGAAACGTAGACTGGATCAATGCCAGCAGTATCTGATGTTCCAGAGTCACGCTCAGCAGGTAGATGCGGTCTGCTAAATTATTAGCACTGTTATTCATGCTCATTAACAACAAAATCAGCAAATCATATACACTGATCGGGTGTAACATAACATTATGACCACTGACAGCTGGCTCATGTGGTCTGTTCCAACAGACAAGCTACTGTATCAAACAACTTGGATTCTCAAGCATACAAAGTTGCTTCCTTTTTCAATCTTACATGATAGTAAATTAAATATTTTTCCATTTGAAACATTGTGCTGTTGTTTTGTCCAGCATGATACATTTTTCAGTTTTCTGTTGAGTAGGTCAAAATACTAATCAGTTAACACAGTAATTGTGTTGCATGAAAAGTCTCGCATACTCTCTGGGTGTTCGCATCATATTTTGGAAATGCTGACTTTGAGTTATTAACGGACATCTGTCTAATGTGTCCTTTTGTTGTAGGCTCTGGATTGGCTACAACAGTCAGGGGACCACTACCTGGCCACACACACATCACCTGGGGCGACAGTGGCTGAGACGCAAGAACTGCAGATCCAACACAGGGAGTTCTGCATTTCTGCCAAGGTGTGTTTTTTTCCATAGTTTATTGAAATGTATATCATATTTTATCACTTTCTATGAACAGTACTTCCTAGTAAGATAATTAATTAGTTAATGTAGTCTGAGCTCATGTTTGGATTGCTCAGCAGCCTTATGATGCACACGCTGAGGGGCCAATGACCCTCTAGCCAAAGCATCTGTTTGAAAAGACTGTTAATATTTTGTTTGATACTCACAAAAGCAGAGCAGTAAACAGCTATGAACTAAGGCCATCTGTGTACCAGTCCACCTGTCAGTCAAAGAAACCATATGCTCTCATAATGCAGACTAAGTCTTAATAGGTGAGCACTTTACTCTTCAGCGTTGATTGTTTGTGCACAGAGAAAGATGCCAGAAAATCCCTTAAAGAGAAACAAAAGGCCATTATGAGATGCAAAACAACCGCTAAGAGACGTATTGTGATCAAGGAGATACTGAACAGCTACAAAGAGACCACGAGAGATGTAGAACAACCCAACAAAATTCAGAAAATCAAACCATTTTATGGATATTAAAGTATTTCCCAGCTCCATTTTGTGTCCTGAATATGATTAAAATCAGGAAAAGTGCTAGCAAGCCACATGTTGTTGTGAGGTTGAATTTAACTAAACTATGACCTTGTTTCTGTCAGCATACGCAGGAAAAGGTTCACCTGCTAATACAGCTGGCCGAGAGCATGCTGGCTAAAGGCCACGCCCACCGCACTGAGCTCCGTCGTTGTGTTTCTACGGTTGACAAACGCTACCGGGACTTCACCGTCAGGATGGGGCAGTACCGGCACCTGCTGGAGACGGCACTGGGAGGCTGCTCGCAGGTAAACGACACAAGTACTGACTGTGGAGCAGGAACTCTCCACATTTGAAAGCGAAAACATGTGAGTGAGTGAGATGTGATTCTTAGTGTTTTTGCAATAAACACATCAATATTTACTTATGTGTGAACCTTTGCATTTAAAGTTTATTTCCATGTAAAACAGGTTATGATTGAATAATTTGAAGGACTATATGATACAAATGCAGCTTTTTGAATTATTAGCAACATACAAGCTGCAAATGTGTGAAATTAGAAGGCAGATCTGTTGCTGTACTTCTATGATTATTCAGATTTAGAAAATGTATATTAAAAATAAATATAAATGTATGTGTGTTTTAGTGAGTTTACTTTGTATAGTTTTCCTCTCAGGATAATAAGGACTTGGAGCTCGAGCTGATCCCCAACAGTCTGTCAGACTCCGACCCCGAAGTCAACCTGTCCGATCCGAGCCACCAAGTCAGTGATGAGAAGAGACGTTCCGCCCGCAAGAAAGAGTGAGTACTCTGATATTACTGATATTAGTATAGATATTACTGGTAGCAGTACTACTGCAGTACTCTGATAACACCTGTGTGTGTCCTCAGGTACATCATGGCTGAGCTCCTTCAGACAGAAAGAGTCTATGTCAGAGATCTGCAGGAGTGTATTGAGGTATATTTTCAGAATTCGTGGGTTCTGATTACTGGATGTGACGCAACACAGTACTACATAATACTAAATTGTACTTTCTGCTGTTAATACGATTACCTGCTGCAGACATACCTGTGGGAGATGACGAGCGGCTCAGAGGACGTCCCGCCTGGCCTTGTAAACAAGGACGATATTGTGTTTGGAAACATCCAGGATATCTACGAGTTCCACAACAGGTACCACTAAATATCCTGCTAAATGTGCGATAACACTGCAATATTCTAATGGATGTATTACATTAGGAAACATCCAGGACATCTATGAGTTTTAAACATCTCCAAACTACATGTTTAGATATCATAGGTCCATAACTGTGATTAAAAGAATATTAAAATGCATTTAGAGAAAATTAATATTTTCTCTGTGTTTTTGCAGTATTTTCCTGAAGGAGCTGGAAAACTATGAACAGCTTCCTGAGGATGTTGGACACTGCTTTGTCACCTGGGTATAATTCTTTTTTTTTAGATGTCAGGTTGATTATTTATTTTAAACCTACAGAGCTAATGATTAATCTGTGTTTATTTCCCTATCAGGCTGATAAGTTCCACATGTACGTGACGTACTGCAGGAACAAACCAGACTCCAGTTTACTCATCCAACAACATGGCGTGGCGTTCTTTGAGGTCTTTTTCAAACACCACAAACATCAACTTAACAACTTAATATTAGCCAGTAGTTTAGTTGGGTAGCACTTTATTTATCTTCATTCCAAATATTATTTTTTAAATATATAAGAGTTTCATCAATGAAAGTTTGGATTTCACTAAAACACAGCTATGTTTACGGCTTTCCTGTGTTTTCTGGACTCATGTCAAGCAAAACCTGGCAGCTTCATCTTCTTCAGCAGACTTTGAAACTTTGAGGTTGGAAATTTGTGAATGTGACACCTAATGCCACAGAAATGTAAACTAAGCTGGCGAAACCAAGGTCCCTCAATTCACTGTGGAAAAAAATAAGATCTACCTGGGATCAGTTGTCTCATTTAGAGCCCAACATTCAGATATCTGTGATTCTAGCAGTTTTGTCATTACCGTTCCCCAAGAGACAAAACAAAGTATCAACCAACCCAGAGATTAGTTCCATCACACCAGAAGTACACTCCATCAGTCAGTCACCATGTTTGACTATGAGGTTTAGACACTGAGCCAACAGAAAGAAGAAAAGCTAAATGGTCTAGATTTCCCTAGATACAGTTTCCCGTGAAAAGCCGGATCACAGAAAAAGATCTTGGAAAAATGTTGGTAAAAGCATTTGTTAACCTCCTAATATTATCCAGGCGGCGTCTTTAGAGTTAGTTTCACATCTACCCTTCTTTATGAAGAATTCCTTCTTGCTGAATGGAAATCTTACAATAGAAGAACTCCAAGGCCAAAATCCCTGTAAGAGACTTGATTTGACATTTAACACCTTCGTGCATGTTTCTAAAACACAACCCAGCACTACTGCTAAAATGTTCACCAGCAAGCTGGTGGAAGTTAATAGATTAACACAGATGGAAGGACACGCAAATTATCCAAGATTTTCACCATCCAGAGAACCATCTCGACAGCCTGACATGAATTCAGTTTATGGACATCCAGTCTCCAGTGACTAATTAGAGGCTTAAATTAAGTAACGAATAAACAAGGAACTGGAAATTTGGTTTAGCATATCTGGGTTTCCACCACAAAAGTCATCAACCTCAGCATCTTTGAGTGATCTAGCCTACTGTAAACTGTAAGAGTTGAACAAATAAAACAGCATTACAACTTTTGTCTGGTTCTTTATTCTGATATTGATGGATGAACATAGGACACATCTGTAACACACTGTTAGAAACCATGTTTAAATCACAGATAGCATACACATTGGGCTATTTGTGGCTAAATTACAGCACTGCTAAATGTTTTTTAGCCATCTATCGTCCAAATGCCACAACACATGTGACTTCTGGCCCAAATAACATGGACCTGTGGTTGAACTGAGACAACCAGACTCACCTTGAACTGGTCACCAGTCAAGGCTAACTGTGGTCCAAAGAAAACTGCAAAAATAGGCCAAGTTTGTGCTATTTCATGATGTGTTTGGAATTTAACAAATCCACTTTTCAAGCTCCCAAAACATCAGTTCTTGAGTTTACAGTACAGTTTCCTATTTACTAGGTTCAGTTTCCCCTGTAATACTAATATAAGAGAAATAAATAAAAATAAGTGCAACCATAGGAAACATAACCAAGAAGATAAAAAAGAGCTTATGGGACCATAAAACAAAGTGTGAGTCACCAACAAATGTGGTTTGAATTTTATTGGACTGCTTTAAAGCTTGATTAATGATCTTTTATATGATCTCTAACATTTTATTTTGTGTGTACAGGAGGTCCAGAGAAGACACGGTCTAGCAAACTCTATCTCTTCGGCTCTCATCAAGCCTGTTCAGAGGATCACCAAATACCAGCTGCTGCTCAAGGTACGCCCTGAATTTCTTTTACGTTTCCCCCACATTCAAAACACACGAGAACGAAGTGTTTCCCACAGAGCTCCAAACTGTTTTTGTTTAGAAGGCTGTTAAATTTAGAGGAAGCCTCGGAAATGTTTCATCCCTCTGGCTGTTTGGAAAACACGGCGCCTCAGAGGATTTTTTCTGAGCACAGCTTTCAATCCCGAATACTTTATATGGAGCCCAGAGGACACAGCGTGTGTGCCTGGAATAATGAATGAAAAGCGCTTCGTGTCAGTTTGAAAACTTTGTTGTAACTCAGCAGCAGCAGGAGGCTGAAGGTGCCGAACACGTAACCCCCTTTAGACTGAGCTTCATTTCTTTATGTTGCCACTTTGTCTGTTCAGGGTGATGTTTTAACTGTTTTTCAAACTCTTTAATACTTCAAACCAGAGCAGTGAAGAAATATACAAAGTGAAGCTTCTGCAGGGTTGCCCTATTTTTTGCTGATGGCCATGAGGGAGGTGACTTCTGTTGTAAAACTAAGGCTGATTCTATGGAAGTCTATGAGGAAATGACTCCTCACTTGACCTCTAATTGTCTCAGTGTGTGTGTGTGTGTGTTTGGGGGGGGGGGGGGGGGGGGGATTATGGGGACATTGTGTTTTTCTTTTTGAACAGGTCTATTGAGATATTTGGCTTGTTTGTTTGGTGGGTTTATGGCAACATCTTGCTTGTTTTTTGGTGAGCTTTGGAGAACATCTTGCTGGCGGGTTTCTGGGGATATTTGGCCTGTTTTTGGTGCCTTTATTGGGACATATGACTGTTTCTGGCAGGCATATGAGGACATCTTGGTTGTTTGTTTGTTTTTTGGCAGTTATAAGGAGATATTTTGTTTATTTCTTAGCGTATTTATGGCGACATGCTCTTTGTTTTTTGGCAGGTTTGTGGGAATATCTGGCTTTTTTGGGGGGCAGGTTTGGGCTTAATTCTCTAAAATATCTGCAATCATATATTTTAAACATGGAGAAATGCGCTACTCTTTTATACAACTTCCTTTGCAGCTTTTTAAAAAATATTAAAATCACCCACAAACCATTATAATATAAAACTCAAACATCTTTTTATCACTGTGAAGATTTCTCACAGAGTTCAGCACTTCATTTTCCAGGGAAAACACTGATGAACCTGTATATGTGTTAATGTGATGCAGGAGCTGCTAGCGTGCTGTGAGGAGGGAAAAGGCGAGATAAAGGAAGGCCTGGATGTGATGCTGAGCGTCCCAAAGAGAGCAAACGATGCTATGCACGTTAGCATGCTGGAAGGTGACACAGAATATTTTTCACATGAAGTCAGGACATATTATGAATTGTTCCGGTCGTTATCTAATGAAGAACTTCATACAGTACTGTCAAGGAGCCACCCCTCATTTCTTTATATTCTGCTTCCAGGAAGTGAAGCTTTCTTGTGTTATTTTTAAGTGGTCTTAATCAATAGTTTTCCAGGCTTTCTGAAGGTCTCACCTGGCTTTTCAGAAGAATTTCTTCTTTGCTAAGACACTTAACAGTGACCTTTGAATCATTCAAGCATAAAATGCACCAAACTCATGTGACAACTTAGCAGAGAGCCAATTTTAAATTATGTCTTTAAACACTTTGTTAAAAAACCACATCTGCTCTCATTTCTTTAGCTGAATCTGTGAAAAACACCAAAAGATAACACGGTTTGGCAGCAGAGAGGTAAAACAGTTTACAGTCATCTGTAAAACACGGTAGAGGCTCTGTCATGGTTTGGAGCCAGTGGTGTTGGAGATAGTGCTAAAATTGATAAATTATCAACACAGAAAATACCATCAGATTCTGACCCAGATAGGAAATTAATTAATAATTAATTAATAGATTGGCCTCCCCAGAGCCTGGACTTCAACATTATTGAAGTAGTGTGGGATCATGTTGACAGAGAACAGAACGAAAGGCTGAAACATCCAAAGAAGAGCTTTGAATGTCCTTCAGGAAGCCTATTCCTGAAGACGACTTAAAGAAATGACAAGAAAGCTGCCTAAGAGAGTTCAGTCTGTGCTGGAGAATAAAGGTGGTCACACCAAATATTGACTTTCAAGCTCGTTAAAATAGTAAAAGCTGTATTTGCATGTGTGTTTCGACATGTTCAAATAAATCACTGCACCTATTTCACATTTTAGTAAGTAAAAAGCAACGGGGAGTCGCTCAAGACTTTTGTAAAGTAATGTATAAACTTTAAAAGGTTAAAACTAAAAGCAAAACTTGACAGAAATGTCTTGGAGGCTCCTCACTGTCTTGTATCTTGCAGGTGTGGAGGATGGTCTGGATGTTCAGGGCGAGCTCCTGCTGCAGGACTCCTTCCTGGTTTGGGAGCCGAAGTCTTTGATCAGAAAGGGGCGGGACCGACACCTCTTCCTGTTCGAGTTGTCACTCATCTTCAGCAAGGAGATCAAAGACTCATCTGGACGGACCAAATACATCTACAAGAGCAGGCTGAGGGTAAGGACAACGTCCAGCTTTGCTCCGTTCAAATCAAAAAAGTACAAATGGAACTAATTTGGCTGAAGATATTGTACAAAGTTTCTCTTACTTCTTGTCTCTGTCTCAGACCTCTGAGCTCGGTGTAACAGAGCACATAGAGGGCGACCCCTGTAAGTTTGCACTGTGGGTTGGACGAACGCCAACCTCAGACAACAAGACAGTCCTAAAGGTGTGTGCTCCTGTCAATGAATGAGTGAGTAAACATTCATACAGTGATGGTTCGATCTAAGGAATAATCCTTCTTTTTGTTTACTTTTAGGCATCATCTTTGGAGCTGAAGCAGGAGTGGGTTCGTAGCATTCGGCAGGTGATCCAGGAGAGGCGGGGTCACTTGCGGGGGGCACTTAGGGAGCCCATCCCCCTCCCCAAGACCCCCAACCCCACGCTGGGGCGACAGCGCAGCATCAACCGCAGGTCAGCTCACACAGATGGCCTTTAAACAGTAATACTGACTCCTGACCTGTTATATCGACAGCCCTAATTCTCAGTGCTGCTAATATTTGAACTCCAAACTCCAGTGAGAAAGCACTTATTTTATTTCTGCTATTAAGATTTATGTGCTTAATATATAAAAACTGTTTGTGTCAGACTTAAGTTTACTTCCACTTGGAGTACACCTGGTCTCTGAAACCATTACAGGTTTCCAATCAATCGAATGTGGCATCCACGAAGTCCCAGCTCATGAAGGATATTCATAAGTTTCTCATGTTGGATCGGGTCAAAGGTTTTTTCCAATTGTGTTTATGAAGCAAGCAGGAAATGTCCTTATTACTTTAAAATTACAGGAGCCCTTACATAAAAGTGACCGAACGTTTTAAACATAGCCAGTTAAATCTGAAACCTTTATTACTCCTGGGTTTGAGCTGTTGGTTGGATAAATCAGGAAAGTCATGGACAACCTCTTAAGCTTTTAGAAATGTTAACAGACCTTTTATATCATTTCCTGACTTTTCCTACCCAAGAGGAAGAAAATAGTTGATGTCTTAGTCAATAAAGGAAAAAGTGCTTCAGACTTATAGTAGAAGAAATAAGAAGCGCAGACTGACGAGGAAAACAAACTAGATTAAAAGATCGCACGTAGCGTCCACATACTTTTGACCTGTGAGAGTATTTTGAACCCTAGAACACAACCCGAATGTTTTTGTTTGTTTCAGGGAGACGAGCGAGGACGCAGACAGTCTGGGTGATGCCAGCAGTCAACCCGACACCGTCTCCATCGCCTCCCGAACGTCACAAAACACCGCAGACAGCGACAAGGTAACACACACACACACACAGTCGCACGCACACTCACAGACACGCTGTGAGAGGGTGTGTCGAGCAGTCGTATGACCTCACTGCTGCTGCAGCTGGCTGGGTGTGTGTTTTTGGTGTGCTTGAGGGAGTTTCCACTATTCATGGTCGGACTCCTTCAAGAAACTTTCACTGCTCTGCTCTCCTGATGAGGTACGTTTCATTTATTTTACCCGCTTCTCATTAGTGGGGCCAGTGGCAGTGACCTCTGACCTTGGAAACTCTGACCCTGCTGGCTTGTGCTCTGATTTGTGAGACAGTTAAGAGAGGAAGGTGGACGACTTTATTTTTTACTGCGTTGGTGACTATAACACGGTGAAAAAGAAAAAATACACTTTTTTGTCACTGTGAGGAGTTAAAGGGACAGCATGTAAGTGGCGACAATAATAACGAGTCTAAATTGATCCATCAGAGCAAGAAAACATTTAAGTAAGGAACATTTCTGCATTTTCATGAATTTATCCTTACAATGTTCAGCACGATATGATATATCGTGCTGAATATGAGTATTCAGAAGATTACTAGAAAAAAATTAAATGTTCATGAAAAATAAAATCCACCAAAAAGGTAAATCTTAATAAGATGTCAGAAAAAAAATGCAAAATAAACATTTTAGATATATTAAAACAATTATATACAACTATTTCAATAAAGATAAAAAATGTAAATTATAATCAAAATATTATGTTATACACAAAGTTAACATTGAAAACACTACTTTTAAATTAGTATTTTAAATAAACCTTTTATTTTAAAATAAATCTTTGGATAAAAAATACAATTTTACAGTTTTAGAAAAGATAAAATTAAAAATTAAATTTTTACAAAATAAAAATTAAATATAAAAATTAATTATCTGAAAAGTTTTTTTTCATGTTTAAAGATAAAATAACATAAAAGTATTTAGAAAATTTCTGAAAAATCCCTGTTTTATAGCTAATTAAATGAATGTCAATTAATTAATTAATTAATAAATACCAGTATACGTGTGAATAAAATAATATGAGTACTGCAACCTAGTTCCTTATTGGAAATATATCCGTCTGTCCTGTCCAACTTTTTGGGCTCTCTGTCAGTCTTTGAGATCACTGTGACAGTTGACACAGCGACCTCTGACCTTTCTGACAGACCTTTGCTTCCTCCCTGAACGCACACATCTATTCACATCTGTGTTGGATTTTTTGGGGAACACCCGTCTCATTCCCTGCGGACGCTACAAGTGTTTTCTCTTCCAGCTGCAGCCCACGTGTTGGAGCTCACAGTCAGCGGTAACCACGGTGACCAGATCACATGATGTTTTATGCTGCTCTCTGGGCCAATCAGAGAAAGGCTGTTTTTGGATGATATGAGAGGCTTTCATGGTTTGTGGTTTGGTCATGTTTCTGCTGAATTGAAGTGACTTTCACTCATCAGCTCTCAGTTCGAGTCATTTAAACCCAACAGACGGCTTTTTGGTTGGCTGAGAAGCCAGAAAAGCTTGATCCATGTTTCTATATGTTTGCATATTGACCATAGATTACGTAGATATAGAAGCAGCTTATTAGCTCTCAGGAGAAAAGAAAGTTGACCCTTTTTCAGATGAACAGAATCAGCATTCTGGGATTTCCTCACCTGGATGTTTGAGCATGCATCAAGACAAACATCTCCACACTGTTGAACTTTATAGGCATAGCTCATAGTCTTGAAGTTATCTGAGACTTTGTTCTTTATTAATAGTTTATATTGTATTTAGTGTCTTTGTAATCTGGAACTCATTCCTGCCTTGCAGCTTGAAACACGTTAAGTCTTATTTTTAGCCGTCTGCAGGGAATAAAGTCATATCTCAGACTGCTCCCTCACTTTATTCTGAATTTTCCTGGTTTTATCATTTGGAGAAATAGAGGTTGTACGCTCCCAGTGAGCTGCATGGGAGTGAGGTCATGGACTCCAGGAGACACCTCTCTGCATACTGAGTGCGAATGAATGTCTGCTTCTCTCAGAGCTTGGAGCACTGATGCTAATGATGCTGTTATTATCGTTTAACAACACGGCGGTGACACCTTCCGCCTGTAAATAATCTGTCCTACCTGTCTGCGTGCAGCTGTCAGGAGGCTGCGAGTTAGTCGTGGTGTTGTTGGATTTCTCTGCCGGAGGACCGGGAGAGATCAGTGTTCGCTGCGGTCAGACGGTGGAGCTGGTGGAGCGCTCAGCAGATCGGCCCGGGTGGTGTCTGGTCAGAACCACAGATCAAACACCTCAACAGGTAATTAGCATCCAGAAGACAAAACAAAACATCCCAGCAAATAATAAACAAACTAAATGTCCCCACATGTAGCAAAACTTCCTGTCTTGCCCCACCAACCCCCACCAGTTGTGACAGATGGCCACCCCTCCCTGAGCCTCGTTCTGCTGGAGGTTTCTTCCTGTTAAAACAGAGTTTTTCCTTCCCACTGTTGCCAAGTGCGTACTCATAGGGAGTTGTCTGATTATTGGGATTTTCCCTGTATTATTGTCTTTGCCTTGCAATATTAAGCACCTTGAGGCAACTGTTGCTGTGATTTGGTGCTATATAAATAAAACAGAATTAAAATATTTATCTCTGCAGAATTATATTCATACTTTTTTCTTACACATTGTTTCACAGCGTTTGGAAAACTTGACTTCCTGATAGAAGATATCTGTTTCTATGATGCCAATTTATCTTTAAACATATTAACTTTGACTGTCCTTGTGGTCTGAAACATTTTTCTTTTCTTTTTTTAAAAAAATTCTTTCTACTTCAAGTTATACATTAAGAAGTTCTGATCTTTTTAATGTCCCTTTTGGATTAAAGGAAGTTGGTAAGAAAGCTTTAAAGTTTCCGGATTAAGTTCCCTGCTGTGGTCCAGAGCAGCTGAGGGAATGAGAAAAGCACTAAAGGGTCTACTAATAGATCCAAAGTATCGTGTGCCAGTAAAAGTCAGATTTTTACTGAGGGACTTTAGATGAAAGAAACAAACCGGTTGAGCTTAGAAAATTAGCAGATTATTTTATATGATGGGTTGGACAACTGATGTAATGAATGATCTCAGACACAAGAACCTCAGATTTCTATCTAACCATTAAAACCAGTGACACACTCACTGAGTCAAAGGGGGCTGTTAAGCAGATTAGCAACAAATATCCCCATAAGTGACAAATACAATGAAGGTCCCCACGTGTAACAAAGGCAAGAACTTATAGCCATAAGTACCGTTAAAGTGTGTGAGAGGGTTTCCTTGTTTTTCTGATGCTCAACCATCCCTCTAACATCGCTGCTGTGTTTCCTCACAGGAGGGTCTACTGCCCATGAGCACCCTCTGCCTGTCGCACTCCCACAGTGCAGCCGATATGGAGGGACTGCTCCCAGCCTCCACCACATCCTCCAGCACCTCTTCTACAAGCACCACCACCTCCTCCTCCTGCAACTCATCCTCTACCACCATCACCTCCACCTCTAACTCCTCCACTGTGAGCGCCGGGAGGGGTGAGTACCCAGAGAACTTATTGCCTGTGTTCCCATCAGCCCCAAAGGGACCTGACTGTAATCACAGATATTAATGATGCTCTAACTGCTATTTGCAGGAAAAAAATCTAAAAAAGTGATTCCTGAGAAAACATACCTTCTAAAACAACAGCGTGGTCATTTTTAAACTGCTGCAGCACATCCCTTGTTTGCTCGATGTCACTTCCTGTTTAGCCAGAGGCAATTTTAAACATCCTCACGCTGTATGTGTCCCACATCCTCGCTCTCTCTCTGTGCCACCTAAATATTTAAATCCATGTTTGTAAAGTTGTAAACACACTTGAGTCCTTGAGTGCTTGTCCCATAGCTGAGCATGAAAAATTAAATGCGCTTTGTGTCTGTCAGACTCTGCCGCTTCACATTAACATCACAGCTTTATGAGCTTCAAGGAGATGGTCCACAGTAATGAGGAAACATCTCAAAATGCAGCTTTGGCTATAAGCTTCTGGGAAACTGAACTGTTAATCATAACTCTGATCATCACACAAGTCTGCAATGAAATATTTCCATCTTTTTGATCTAAATAAGACAAATTTAGGATGTTTGATTAGCCCCTTTTTCTTTTAAATGTAAATATTTAAAGAACATTTTTACCTAAATTGCAAATATGAACATTAACCTGACTATGAAATATTTTGGGTGCAGTGTATTTTTTGCATACAGGTATAACAGAATAACTTTAGTGTTTTGTTTTTTTTAACTTGAGTATGAACCTATACAAAAAGCTGAAAGATATTAAAAAAAACTGTTTTATTGATTAAAAAAATACACTCATATCGGAATCGGCAGATATCCAAATTTATGATATCGGTATCGGTATCGGACATACAAAAGTGGTATCGTGCCATCTCTAGTTCATAGTAATTAAAAACAAATGAAACAAACAACAGTTTTCACATTACCTTTCTTATAAAGCGTGGTTGTTCTATCCTTGCTGGTGTTTTCTGCCGGTATCCAACTCCATGTGTTTGCAACAAACTTGCCTTTTTTTTGCAAAACTCCAAAACACTGCCCCTAGCGTCCTGGGGCCCGTTCTTCGTACGTCGCTTACTACATCCAAGATCAAATGACACATCCAAGATCAAATCATCACGCTAACCGTGAGCTCGCTAATCCGGTTCCCCGAACACACCTGCTGTTGACGATTACTACAGCTGGACGCAGGAATGTGACATCACTGGGTGTCGTAAAAGGGGCTACGCATCGATAGTAGAAACATTGATCGGCAACCCGCTGATTGGTCGGCGAAAATGTCGAAGGGGCGTGCTCGGTATTTTCCGGCAGCAGAGCAAGAACTCATGAGTGAGGGATTTCAGGAGTTTCAGAGTTTAATTAAAACGCAAGGGAACACTGCAAAGGCTGCAAAAGCAAGGAGAGAGGGCTGGCAGAAAGTTGCTGACAAATCAAACTCGTAGGTAATTTAATAATAATAATAATAATAATGGATTGGATTTATATAGCGCTTTCCAAGGCACCCAAAGCGCTTTACGATACCACTATTCATTCACTCCCACATTCACACACTGGTGGAGGCAGCTACGGTTGTAGCCAGGCTGCCATATCGCGCCATCGGCCCCTCTGGCCAACACCAGTAGGCGGTAGGGTAGATCTATCATATGACACTATATTGTCCAATATCATATGGCATTATATTATATTATAATATGTTATATTATATCCCCTTTCACATTAGAGCCACAACAGGACCCACAAGAACATGGGAACAAGTAAAAGTGGAATACAGGAGTATTCTACAGAATGGTAATATTTATCTCTTAGATTGCTTTGCGTCTCTTGGCAAGGTAATACTGGCCTGTAATACTCTGTTAGTTTGTTCATAACAGCAACCAAGAAAAGGGCAGAGGAAAAAAAGACAGGTGGTGGTCCTGCACCCCCTCGTCAACAAGTTGGTTAAGTGAATAATACCCTCACGGGAATATCGATATCTCTCTATGAGCACACTGTCGCGCTGAGCTAAAGGATCCTGTCTATCCCGCAATATACGCTGAATTCTGAGGACTCTCCTTATCAATCTTGCACCTTCCGCAATGGGTTGGTCGCGTATACGGACAAGACATGGCTGCGACAGGCTTCCCAAATCCACCTTCGCTTTTATAGCCGTGGTCTCTCATCTTGATTACACAAAGTAATTTACTATTACTACTCTGAAATATGAATTACATCTGTAATAATCACATACATGTAATAGAATGTTAATAGTTCATTTCCCTTTTTTAGGAAATGACCTGTATGTATCTGTGTGACATCAATAAAAGGATCAAGTGCTGCATTATCTTTAGTTACATTGATAATATTTATTTATGGTGAAACAGTGGAAAAATATCGCTGTTGCTTTCGTATAAATGAAGCGGACATACCTGCGTGGCCGCGATCTAATCCTGTTTACATAAAGTAAACCTGCTCCCGAGCAGGTTTACGCTTACGGCTCTGTTGCTATGACAGCAAGTCCCGGATGAGCTTCGGGGAACCGACTGATCCAGGATCAGGCGAAATCGTCAACAATCTAATCCGGCTAACCTACTTAGCGAGGTACGAAGAACGGGCCCCTGGAGCACTTCCGTTGTGTTTTGGAGTTTGTACGTGTTTTGGAGTTTGTACGTGTTTTGGAGTTTATACGTGCTTTGTCTCTAGGGGACACTGTACTGAACATTTTATTTTGAAAATTCACTGTATTCTCTAATAAGTGTGTTATAATTTCGTGAATTTCGTCATCAGACAACAAACACAGGCTGTGTAGATTTTTTACGATTAGCCAACACACAGACTTCATTGTAACAGGAGTGACTAGTCATCTATTGTAGCTTTATTGATGGAGTCTACAATGAATAAAAATAAAAGTACCACAGATGCATAGTGGGGCCTTTTACTGTTTTACAGATACCAAAAAAAAAAAAAAACCCCAAAGAAAACAACAAAATAAAATTAGTTTAAGTTAAAAATTAATGAAAAGTAAAACTGTCATTGTGCCAGAGAGCAGTGCAAATTGCATTAATATGTAATTTGCACACTATAAATCTAATAAACAGCTGGAAGAAGGTGTAATACAGAAATATGTGTGTCTTCAACTCTCTCAACATAAGTAGTACTCCACAGAAGGAAAATAAATGAATCCAAGCAGCTAACATACTTCACACAAGTTTCAATACATAACAAAACAAGAAACAGACTTGTCATGTCAAGTAACACGTATTGCCTTTTTAATCGTTTTTACTATGAGTAACATGACACAGAACAAAAATGCCTATGTAGTTTCAGTGGAAACAGAAAAGTGACCACAGCACTGAGTGTGGCCTCGACCTGTGTGGCAACTTTTTCCCAACTTTAATCTGTAATCTGGTTTGGCAAGGTGTTTGAAATGCGCACACACACACACACACACACACACACACACACACACACACACACACACACACCCACACACACACCCACACACACACACGGTTAAACATTGACCTGAAGGAGTTTCACACAGACAGGAATCTACAGTTTATCATCCTGACTGTGTGTGTGTGTGTGTGTGTGTGTGTGTGTGTGTGTGTGTGTGTGTGTGTGTGTGTGTGTGTGTGTGTGTGTGTGTGTGTGTGTGTGTGTGTGTGTGTGGCGACCCGCTGGGTGTTCTTCCTCGTTACAAACAATAGAAGCTTTAGTTAAAAATAAACTCCTTTTTAGCAGTCGTGTTTATTTTTATTCATGCTTTGTTTTGTGTTTTATGGAGTTTTATTTTATATTTTGTTCCAAATAAACTTGTTTTATTTTTCATATCATTTTACCTATTGTAAAAAAACATTTTTTATAATTTTTTAATTTGGTTTTATTATTATTATATTTTATTCATTTTATGTAGTGTTTTTTCTCACTTTGTTTATACTTCACTTGATTTTATGTAGTACTTTTATTACTCTACCATTTTATTATTACTTCGCTTATTATTTTAAATTATTTTAAGGTTTTTTCTTTTCATTCATAGGTTATTTATTTTATTACATTTATCATTGTAATTGACTTGTGTTAGTTTATTATTACTATTACTCTATAAGCCACTCCCCCACAGCATCTAAACCCACCCTCTGTGGGTTTAGATGCTGTGGCTCCACCCCCCAGACCTCTGACTCTTGTTTAGTGTCATTCAGCTGAGAGCAGAGAAACACCTCTGTCAGTCAGTCTGCCTCTTTCTTAATATCTCTCTGAATGGACTGATGTGGAAGCATGCGGCGGGGCAGAGGTGCATGCTGGGATTGTTCGGGCATTTGGGAATGGATTGTGCACGAGCGAGAGGACGAGCGAGGTGGGTTCACACTGAGAGAGTCAGAGAGAGACAGAAAGAGAGAGAGAGTGACGGGTGTTGGAGAAAATATATGGGTGTGCAATGGTTAATAAGTAATAGGTGTGTGTGTGTGTGTGTGTGTGTGTGTGTGTGTGTGTGTGTGTGTGTGTGTGTGTGCGCGCCTTTACAGCAAACAGCGCTGCAAGAATGTGAACGATGTGTGAATATGCATGTGTGTGTGTGTTGTGAACAGGACACGCAGGTTTTCCTTTTTTGTATGAAAGACCTCACACACACACAAAGTAACACAGTGCAGACAGTAGGTGTGCGTGTGTGTGTGTCCTTCAGTGATTATTTTACAATAATCAGACTGACTAACTGGTGGATTTGTTTGAGTTTTAAGCAGCCATATTCATATCCACAATAATCAGCAGAGGTCTGTCCGTAATAAGAATCTCTTGCTGTTGTTTTCAGCTGGCAAACAACAAAAATGTCAGACAGTCACAGTTTGTAAAGCATGATTTTACACTGAGACTAAATCCACATGAATGTTAGGAAATCAGCAGAGTTTCATCAACATAAAACCAAATTTGAGAGAAAAAGCAAATGAATGCCTGTTTCCATCCACACCTGCCAGGTTAATATAATTTTGACTGAGCAAAGTTTCCTAATGTATGGTCAAAACTGTTGATCAGGATGTGCCAGAACAAGATGTTTCTGTTCCTATATCTTTGATGTCGCCCTTCCACACTTTCTTCTGATTGGTGGACTTCTGGAAGCTTGCCGAGGGGCAACATTCAACCATTTGTCAGATTCAAGTCTTTTATTTTGTGTGCATGGAGACGATTGTCACCTTTCAATAAGAAACCTAGTTTAATGTCAAAAGCGTGGATTTTGTCCAGAAAGAGCGGGTAAGCATCACCACGGCAACAAAGAAATAAAGCTTTAAAGATCTGGAAGTTGTATTTTAGCCCAAACAAGCGGGGTTTTTTTGTAAATCCAACACAGGAGTTTGTAATGCCTAAACCTGACTGAAAGTCATATTTTTAAGTAATAACACCTTTAAAAAAAATAATTCTGGGTAAAACACAACTGAAATACACAAAATCAGTCAAATATTTATTTATTCAAATGCTCACTCTTTAAGGAAAATGTGCTCAGTGTAACCTGAATGTATTTCATTTGACCAGATTCCATTAAAAAGTAACATTTTACATTTTGTTACATGTAACAAAATAACATTCTTGCAAAAATACAAATTATTTGTAAAAATCTGTTGTGTGTATGATTCGAACTCGGGTCTCTGAAAATCTGAAATGATTTGCCCCGACACCACCAACCTCCTGACGTGGGCTGCTGTTATTATCTGATACACGTGCATGAATCAGAACATGGAAACACTGACGGGAAGTCTTGAAAAATGTCATCAGAAGGTTGTCTGCTCTCAGTGACGGCCATAAAAAAGAAATAATTAACTATTGACTTTAGTTTGGGGTACAGTAAATGTAGTGAACATTGTCCCATTACGTAAGAATTAAATAAACTTTAGTCTTAGACACAATGCAAGATAACTACATGAAGCTGCTTCTTAGTTATGAAAGGAAAATTCCACCAGGGTCGTTTTGAATATTTAATTATTCTCATTCAAACATAAACTAAAGGAAAAACTTCAAACAACACCCTCAAAGAAGTCTTTGTGCCCAAACTCTTCTTTCTACAGTAAAATATTGATTCCAGTAGATCTCATGTGTCAGAACTACTTGCACTAAATACTGTTATTTAGTGGTTCACCGAAGCGGAGGCAGCAGGAGTTCAATTGTTCTGAGGTAAAACGCTGCCGTCAGTGGGCTCTGCTGGCTGCAAAGTGTTGTAACAACTTGTCTGAGGTCAAATAAGGCAGCGTATATCTAAATATACCACACACCTACTCTACTCCTGATTTTAAGTCATTAAAATAAATATCAGTTCTAATCTATCATAATCAGTGTGTCTGCATGTATTAATTGTTATTAATGGAGTTATCTTTAATCACTTTTATTCATTATTTCATGTGTGCTGAACATACTGGATTCTTTTAATCTCAGTTTGTATATTTATTTATTGTTTATTTTGCAGGTTTTTGTACTTTCACAAGTTAAGCATTAACTTTTAAGTCATAGATGCTCACATATATTTACATGTAATATTATTTTATTGATCTGTTTTCAAAATCATATTGTAATGCACTTGATTTTTTTTACAGCCTGTAGTTGTAATTTTTGAGATTTTTTTGTTTGTGTTTGTAGTTTTATGCTAATAGTTTATTCATTCATTCGTCAGGTTCTTTGTGAGTCCTGTCTCTGTGCCTTTTTGTTATTTTGCTCACTTTTCTGTGTGGTTTAGGGTTTTACTTGTGAATCACTTTAAACTTCAGGTTTAAACGAAAGATTCTATTAAAATTAAATTAAGCTAGGGTAACTAGCTATCAGTAAGTCCCTCATACCTCCTTACTTCAAAGAAACCAACTATCTTTCATGACTGGTGTGCATGCTTTTTTGCTGAGTTAACAGTCTGATAATTAGGGCTGGGCTATAGCACACCGTTCACGGTAATACTGGTATAATGTTGGGCTACGATAAGAAAATGAAATATTGCGATAGAATATGGGTAAAACGCCTTTTGGTTAAACTGTCAGCAAGGAATTTGCATTTTCACTGATTGTTTTTTATATATAACTTTAATGCACATAAAAAACAGCTGCTTGGTTTAGTGAAAATACATTGATTTTTTTTTCCACTAATAAAGTTGTGGAGTTGTAAAGTATTTTGTCTAGTGTCAATTATATCGTCAGTTATATCATTATCACAAATTTTCAAATGTATATCGTGATAAATATTTTTGGTCATATCGCCCTGCTCGACTGATAATCTGTTTTTCTTTGTGTCTGCAGAGTCGAGTTTGTACAGCTCTGAAAGTTCAGGCCTCCAGACTCAGACTACTAGCCAAAGTGAGACCACAGTAATAACTCTGAGCACCCATTGCACTCAGAAAAGACAGCACTAAAACTCACCTCTGACCCCTCCCTGCCTTTTCTTCTCTCAGGTGCCACCTCTCCCACAGTGTTTGGAGTGGGAGGGGCTCCAGCAGGAGGCGCTGTGGGCTCACCGGGGGCGAAGCGGAGCGGCTCTGGAACCGGGAACACTCTAAAGGTAACAGCTCGCTGTGAACTGAAATGGGAGAATTTGGGTCAAATGTGTTAACATAAAGCGGCTTGAGGAGGGCTTTAGTTATCTTAATTGTGGGTTCTCTGGTATTCTCAAAGGGAAATGCAGATATGCACTTTGTGTGTTTGTTGTGATTTGTTAATGCTGTGGTTTATGGTCAAAAATACTAAAGAGGAGTTATTGTGTTTGTTTTTATTCTAGGACTCCACTCCAGTGGCTTTGCATTATTCACAGCTAAAAATAATCCTTCTTTGTCTTAGAAAAGCAGTTCATTTGTGTCTCAGACAGTCTGCTTTAGCTTCTGTCTCCCATCAGTCCACAAACTTTTTTACTTCTACTTGGGCGTCTTTCTGAAAACTTGCTGAGGGGGCAGCATCCAGAGCTGCCAAGGTGTCATTTTGGAAACACAGCATTCAGAGCAGTCATAAGAATTGAGCTCTGGGTTCATAATATTTACTTTTGCATATGTTCACATCATTACATGAAATCTGAAACTTTGGTTAAAATGAGCATTTGATACTGTAACTTTAAATAGCTCCCCTTTAAATGTAATGGATTATTAAATTTGGAAGCATTAGCTCACAGGAAATGTTTCCTCAGTTTTTATCATTGTGTCTAAATTGTATGAGTGTTGATGTGTAATCATAGCTGAATCTTGTTTTGTGCATAAATGAGTGTTAAAAAATATATAAAAGATAAGTAAAATTGTTGGTGAAGAGCCAAAATTTATTTTAAGGTTGTGTTTTAAATAGTTAAGAGAAGCTCTTTTAAAAAACAGATAGTGGAAAACCTTCTGTAGATCAAGAAAATCTCCACAAATTGCTCTTCATATTTTAAACTTGGACTGGATTCATGCAGTTCTCAGCACATCCTATCAGCACACTATGAACTAAAATGTAGTTTAAAACCAGATGACCACATTTGTAACGTGCTGGGTGACATTGATGAAGCTCGTATCACAGGTAACTCTGGACTCCTGAGTTTTTAGTCCCATTTGTACCAGCTGTATGAACCGTAGCCTTGGTGATACAATACTCAGTGGCATCAATAACGGTAACTACATTAACTGTTGCTGCAGCGCTGGTTGACTAGTCCGGTGCGGAGGCTGAGTCAGGGAAAAGCCGATGGACAGAAGAAACCGCCAATCAGGACGAGGAGGCGGGACAACAGGACAGAGATGACCACACCCCTCACAGGAAATGCGCAAATGGTGTGTAGACACCCATCCAAATAATGGGTTAAAGACACAAAATAGTAATAATGATAACATAAACTAATTGCTTCTTAAATTATGTAGAAGGCGAGGAAGGAGGAGGCAGGGCATAGTGGTGGGGAGGAGGAGCCAGAGGAAGAAAGCCACACCCCTCTACCACCCCCAATGCAGATCATCAAAGACCCTAACAATCCTGAGGTAAGAGTGGCTCTGTTTAAAGCTAGAAATGTTTAATGGCTGAAGATGAATGTGGCATAAATTTCTTAATATTGTATTTGCTGCTTTAGTCACGAGGTAAAAAACCTCTTCAGAAAACTTTTTGAATAACTACAAAAATAAACTAAATGTTTTTATACAGAAGAGTGGTTTATTTGAAGAGTTTTCAGTCCTGATTCAGAGTTGCATGCAGCACAGATAGAGCACTAGTGGAAGATACTAGTGATCCTCATATGTCTCCTGCCAGTGGACCTCATAGTTACATAAATACCCTGCACTGGTTTGAGTCATATCTATCTGGTACATTTCAGTTTCTTCGTGTTACTAAAGAGAGTTACTCATGGAGTTCTGTAGGTTCTTGTGTTGGGATCAGTACTTTTCATTGTATACATACAGGTAATATTATTAGGAAACAGCATACATTTTCGTTGTTGGAGTTGATACCCAGCTGTAGGTACCTATGAAACTAGTTGACACAAATCAATTAATTAAACTACAGGCATGTCTTCAAGGCCTGAAAGCCTCCATGGCATATAATTCCTTTATCCAAATTTGGAAAAATGGAGGTTACTGAACTTGGTCTTAAAAACCTTGGAAGCATGGTGTCTAAGCAGATACTGACTCTGGATGGCATTACCATGGCTTCCTGTTAGGAATCTTGACCCGATATGTCCGTAAAGGCACACTGTAAGAGATGTCGGACTGTTTTTTTTTCTTGCTGTATTTCTACATTTCTAAACATCCTGTCTCAGAGTGATGCTGAACAACTAGTTCAATATGTGTTACCTCTATGATGGACTATTGCAATTATTATCAGGCTGTCCTAAAAGATCCCTGAAAAGACTTCATTTTATCCACAATGTTGCAGCAAGAAAACTGTGAGACCATATTTCTCCTGTAATGGCTTCTCTTCATTGGCTCTCTGTTGTATCCACAATTATATTTAAAAATCTTTCTCGTCACATATAAGGTCTTGACTGATCAGGCCCCATCTTATCTGAAAGATCTCATAGTAACGTATCGCCTCAATAGAACACTATCAGATTACTGGCTTGCTTGTGATTCCTAGTGTATTTAAAAGTACAAGGCGGTGCCTTCAGCTTTCAAACTGTGTACAGTATTCACGCTGTTTTCTTGTCATCAATAAAAGATTACAGTTTTCTGAGGTTACACAGAACTCTTTTAATTTCAGCCTTTTCTATTTCTTCAGGCTCTAGACTCAGATCAGGGATCAAATGAATCAGACACGGAGCAGAGAAACAAAGCACTAAGAGGACGCATGTAAGACAAACCCAAATTTATTACAAAGTCCAAGTTTTGAATGCATTTTTAAGGAGACATGAATTTTGTGGTTCTGTGTGCAGGTTTGTCGTTAATGAGATGGTCCAATCAGAGAAGGACTATGTAAAAGATCTGGGAGTGATAGTTGAGGTGAGACACAAACATCACACTGAAAGAAAGGACCTACTGACGCTCCACCCAAAAGACTCTACAAATGTCAATCTAAACGTACGACATGTTCTCTGCTGACGTTTCTCAGGGCTTCATGTCCCGGCTGGAGGTCAGAGGGATTCCAGAGGAGATGAGAGGAAAAGACAAGATTGTCTTCGGCAATATCCAGCAGATCTACGACTGGCACCGCGAGTCCGTGCCACAAATGCACACGTGAACAAACACACTTCATTATATACACAAAGATGCTCACTGGGTGTTTTTCTGTTTCAGCTTCTTCCTGGTGGAGTTAGAGCGTTGTATTCAGAATCATGACCTGCTCGCAGACCTCTTCATCAGACATGTGAGTTCTACAAACAAAATGACTTGTTCAAAACAGAATATATAGCATGGCTCTGACCTGAGACCTCAGGGACTCAACTCAGAACTCATTTGTCTTGACTTTGGGCTTCATTTAGAACTAGATTCAGGGCTCAATTTATTTATTTTTGTCTCAAGATATAGGAATCAGGATTCAAATAGGACTTGGCTCATTACTTTTTATGGCTTAGCTTAGAACTTTGTTCAAAGTTTCACTCAATTGTCAACTTAAGACTCAGCTTGTCCCTGCATTAGGACTTGACTTGTTTGTCCTGGCTTAGACCCACAATTGATTATTTGAATATTCACATGATCTAAGATGTGAACAAAGATGTGGATCATTACCATGATCTGGGGTTACCACTGAAACCACTGTGAGACCTTGCCTCAAACCATCAGTGACCTACTGAAGTGAGCGGGGGGTTGACGTGCCTGGGAACATGTCTTCCTAGTCCAAAGTGGTTTCCTGGAAAGAGTGACCAATGTTTTATAAATGCAGGTGAGTCTTTTCCTGTTGAGATGACTCCTCCATGTTGTACCATACATTTATAGAGTGGCTGTTTGGTTTCTTCTATAAAAGGGTCCAGGCCCTCCTCGCTGCACTGCACTGCATACCATGATGTTCATCTTGCTTTTAGGAGTTTTGTCCTTGCAATGAGCCAGTTTTTGTCTGCTAGATTTACTACGTCTGAAGTGCACTGGGATGCCATGCTTGGAGAAAATTTCCAATAAACATGATACAGGAACAGAAAAAGTTGTTGTCATTCTGTTTCTCCCTAGTTGGTGTCTGGCATTCTTTCCTCTGCATTTTCACTGATTTGATGAAGGCCCAGTTAGGATAACCACATGTTCTAAGAGCTTTGTTTACGTCTGTGTGTTCCTGTTCCCTTCTGCCTTAGAGGGAACCTCCTCGCTGGTCCCAAACAAGTTTGTGTTCCAGTACCTGGTGAGAGTCAAGGTCTAGCATGAGCTGAATAACTCAGAAGCTACAACAACATGGGGCTCAATTCTAAATTCATGACTTGCTCCTGAGGTTGAACTTGGCTCGAGTTGTTGTCTGCACATAGGATTTGAGTTATCACAGAACTCAGGACTTCTTGTTATTTGCTTGGGACTTGACTCAGGATGTGTTGAAGACCTAATACAACTATTTCTTTTTTACTTTCTTGTTTTTTACAGGAGCGTCGTCTACACATGTATGTGGTTTACTGTCAGAATAAGCCGAGGTCAGAGTTCATCGTCATTGAGTACGAGACCTATTTCGAGGTAATGCGTCGCTTTTCTTTTTTTTTCTCATTTCTATACTTGGCTATTCTTTTCTGTTGTTTTTTTTTTAATGATTATCTTATAGAATAGAATCGAATAACTTTATTATCCACATCAATGGAAAGTTGTTTTCAGTTCACAAGGCCATAAACAAATAATCAAATCAACCCGTAATAGTTTCTTTTATTTTTCCTTTCCTGATTTTTTTAAACATTACTATCTTAAAAGTTAAAAAAGGGGGAAAAAAATCGAAAGAGCAGGCTTTCCTAAAATGCACGTTCTTGAATGGACCTTACAATAGTAAAAATCAGCCAAAAACTGAAACTGAACCAGACCTTCTATCTCTGTCTCTGCCTGTCTGTCTGTAGGAAATCCAGCATGAGATCAGCTGCAGGATGTCCATCAGTGATTATCTGATCAAACCAATCCAGAGAATCACCAAATACCAGCTGCTGCTCAAGGTCTGTGAAGAACCTGTCAACATGATTTGTGTTTACACTAACTGCTTAAATGAAACATTGATTTTAAAATATATTTAATGCATTTTTGGTGGAACCTGAATGTTACAATGGAATTGCTGGTATCTGTGGAGTAAGTTTGGGTATTTTATATCCTGCTTAAAAATGCATCTGCCCAGAGACCATAGAAGACAATTACCCAGTAGCTAAATGTGGTACAGAGGTTCTTTTATTATTAGGGTTATTAGGGTTTGTGTATTTTCCCTGACAAATATGGCATAAAACTAAAAACCAAGATAAATTTGGAATTTGACCGGAGGTGCTGATCTTGATTATAGACTGGTTGGCTCTCAGGGCAAAATATATCGGATAAAGAAATTAAATTTCACTAGTGTGAATTTTTTCTTCTACCAGTGCAAGAATTACATGAAAAAGTATGAAGAGAGTTTACAGATGAGAAGCAAAAAAGAGCCGTCAGGTGCTCAAAATAAACCTTAGACTCAAACGTTAGAAAAGGCTTTTCCTCGCAACATGTCATGTAATACAACTTATACAACTTAAAATACAACTAAAAATAAATATAGTTTCATGCATCGGTCAAAACACTCCACTCCAGGTACAGGACGCCCAGCTGAAAACGCGTCGAGTGCCAGAGATTCACAGAATTTACAGAAAATGCACTATTTTGTGAATTATATCGTTATCGGGATGAGAAATGTCTTCTATCGGGATATGAGATTTTGATCATATCGCACAGACCTATTGGCTCTTGTTCCAGGCTTGGATTAGAACTTCGGTCAGGTGGAGTTTTTAACTTTTATTGAGGGACTTGATTCAGGACACAACTCGGGATGCAACTTGGGATTTGTTGTTTTTGAGTTGGAGCCGACCTCAAGACTTGAATTGACTCATTCTAATGTTGTCTTTGAAATTAGCCACGATTTGACATGGTTTAGTATTAGTATTATTTCGGACTCAACTCAGGCAAGAAATGTGTGGGTTGTTTTATTAACTCCCTTAACAGTTATTACCTGTGCGCTCTGATTGGTTTACAATGACAGCCTTCCTTGTAATGGCATAAATTTTGTACTTTTGGGTAGAGCTTTTTGTGAGAAATCAGAGATAAACTCATCAGTTCATCATACCAGCGTGTATTTTAAGATATTTTCTGATGTTACACTTTAAGGACACACTATGACTTTGGCTGAAATTCAAACACTTATATTTTTTCTGTTTGTTCATCAGGATTTCCTCAAGTATACGTCGAAGGCAGGGCTGGACTGTGAGGAGATTGAGGTAAGTTTTTTCTTTGCTTTCCTTTTCTGTAAATCATCTCATAAACTTTCAAAAACATCAAACAACTGAACCACAGCTTTGTTCGTGTTTTTTGTTATTGATCAGTTTTAGTTTGATAATATAAAAACAGTTGTGTTGTGCCACAAACTGTTCTGATAATACACAAAGGCACAAAGGATCTGCATTCTGGGAAACAGTTTATTTACTGAATTTATTATATTTTCATTCAAATTCTTGTGACCTTTAAACTTTGATAAATTTTTTGTAAAAAATAGATATTTATTTTTTAAGCTTTGCTAAGAGTTGTAAAAAAAAACTCTAAAAGACAACAAACACATGAGTTTTGTTCTTCAGCAGACAGCTGTTTCTGTCTCATAACCAACTAGCAGGAGACAGCAAAGAGCTGCTGCTGCTTCTGGCATAGTGAAGATCGTTATAAATGATTTACACGAGATGGTGAATCATCGCCCTGAGGACTAACACAAACTTTTGTAATATTTAGTAACTGTGTGTGTGGTCTGTGTACAGAAAGCGGTGGAGCTGATGTCATTGGTTCCAAAACGCTGCAATGACATGATGAACCTGGGACGCCTGCAGGGATACGAGGTACACCTGTCTGTCCACCTGTCCGGCTGATTTGTTTTGTTAGCAATTTGTTGTCACTAGGACAACATAGTAACATAATTGATTTCATGCTAATTAACACTGAAAGCTCTGAAAGAAATTTGATAATATTTCAAATTTTAAGTTTCCATTTTGGTCTACTAACACAAAATGGACAAAAAGCAGAACTGAGCCACGCAGAGATGAAGGACAATGAACAGAACCCAGAGGAACACCATATTACATTGATAACAGCACACACGGCATAATAATGTTGTTGTGGGTGCTGCTACCGAGCTCTACAACAACAGCTTCTCAAGTAGTTTGTGTGCAATTTACCTGTTTCAGGCACATATTAATTCAAAAAAATTAGAAATGTGTGTAGAAAGCACAATACAAACAATTAACAATGACATATATGAGGCATGTACACAATTTACTTTTGCTGATTTCCTGGAAATGTAAAGTTTGCTGCAGGGTACCTGGACTCTTATCCATCGGTCTTTCTTTCTTCACTCACCTCCTCGTGCTTTCCAGGGAAAGCTAACGTCTCAGGGGAAGCTGCTGCAGCAGGAGACTTTCTGTGTTTGGGAGCAGGACGGAGGCGTTCTGTCTCGCAGCAAAGAGCGCAGAGTTTTTCTGTTCGAGCAGATCATCATCTTTAGCGAACTGCTGCGCAAAGGCTCCAACAACCCAGGATACCAGTTCAAGAACAGCATAAAGGTCAGACTGGTCAGCACTGTTTAGACTCGACACCGTCTTGAGGTCTGAATTAGGAGTAATTGTGTTATTGTTTGTGTTCAGGTGAGTTATCTGGCAATGCAGGACAGCGTGGACGGTGATCCCTGTAAGTTTGTGTTGTGGTCTCGTGGGTCGGCGGAGCGCTTCACGCTCCAAGCATCTTCTGCCAGCATAAAGATGACCTGGGTAGAGACCATTGCTTCCCTGCTGGATGCCCAGAACAACTTCCTGTCAGGTAAAAACCTTGTCAAAAACATTCCTGAAATATCTGAAATATCCATTATGTTACCTGTCCTAAAATATCCTTAATTCTCCTTGGAAAATTCCCTTTCATTGTCATTGGATCACCACTGATTTTGAAATCTCTTATTCAACTGAAATGCTACTGAATCTCAATGGAACATCTTTTATTATCTTTCTCATATTCCTCAAATACTTTTTGTTTTACCCTAAATATCTTTAAACCATATTTAAATAGCCTTAATTTCCCCAAACCACCCTTAAACATCTCTGTTATGTTAGTAACGTTGGGCTTGTGTTAACGTAAACCCCCCTTAAGTCACCCTTGAAATCTTAGAATACCTTTCGAAGTCTCAAATCCTCTGCAAGCTGTTCAATCTTTGTTTAATGCCAAATGAATCCAATTTCCAAATTTCCCAAAAATGTCTTCCTTACAACCTCCTTGAAAACTCCTTGAATCAATCAAAAGTATCATTTTTGTGAACAACCCTCCAACATTCCTAGATCTCTATGAATCACCTTAAATCTCACTGAAACAGCTCATGCATATCCATGCTGCATCTAATCTGTGCCCACAGCTCTCCAGTCTCCTATTGAGTATCAGAGGAAGGAGGGCGTGATCTCTGTGACACGGCCACTGTCATCAGGAAGGCCGCCATCTGCACCGCCAACTCCCAACGGTCACGCAACTCAGCCCCCTCCTGACAGTGAACAGGAAGATCAGGTTTGAATCCCTCCTTTCACTTTCCTTGTGTACCATAAGTTCTTGAAAAACTTTCTTACATCAGACCATATGACCTTTGACCCTTCAGGAACTGGTTCTGGTGCTGCAGGACTTCGTGGCGGTGCGGGAGGATGAGATCTCTGTGTTTCGGGGGGAGAAGGTTCAGATTCTGGCGTCCAACCAGCAGGGTCAGAGTCTGGTCTATCGGCCGGCCAACAGCGATTCGCCAGCCGCCGAGGGCTGGGTGCCACGCAGCGTGCTCAACACACACTGACATTTACACATGAACAAACACACACTGGCAGCAGGGTCAGAATCTGGTTTACTATTAGTACATACACAAACACAATGACAGCACTCCAAATACTAAATGCAAAATGGGTCAAAAGCATGTTGGGAAATATTTGTGCAGCAAAAAGGTAAACATGACGATGGCAATGTCTGCGTGTCTGACACTTTGGACAAAAATATGTCTCCTCCACTTTCTCATTTTCTCACCTGATGAGATTTTTCAGAAACAATCATTAGGAATTATGTGAAAGTTTTAAGCATTGCAGAATATCCTTAATATTACATCTGGGTCCAAGGGGCAACCCTCCATAGCAACTTCATGGATCCTCAAAGTGTGTAACAGTGGAGCTGGAGCATACTTGCCTGACATCAACAAATTAAAGTGTAATTAGTGTTCTAGTTGGTTGTTTGGTTTTAACTCAAAATTTCTAACAATCTTTGTAAAAAGTTGATTGCAGCTTATTTGAAGTCCAGAATGGTGTGATTATGCCTAAAGATTGTTCTCAGTCAATAGCAGTAGACTAAGCAGAATAAACTAGACCTTAATATCCTCAGGCATCACCTCCAGAGAGGTAGCAAGGTTGAACTTGCTAAACACCTCACCTAGAAGGTGTTTAACAGGGATCCTAGTTGGATGTATGAACCACAAGTGGATCCTTTCATTGTGGAATAGATGCTCTACTTTGAGCCTGTCCCAAAAGACCAAGATCCTGATCCAGTCCAGACCCTTCGGGCTATTATAATTTCTTCTGCTTGAATCCTCGTATCCAATATTGGTCCTTGGTCTCTCTTTGGTCACTATTCACAGTTGGCTATGAATAGAAAAGGACAGATAGTGTTTGAGTTGTAGTTGATTGATGTAGAATCTCAGGATCTTGTTAACATGTGGGGGATATAAGTGGGTCTTTGTGGTGAACTCAATCCAAATGGAAAGCAAAGATTTGCCGCGTGTTTCTCATGCAAATACAGTGAGTGGATTGCGGTGTTTGAAACTATAAGGAAAACTGTTTCCTTCCAAAGCATAACCGACTCCATCACTTTCTTCAGTAATAAAGTTGAACCATATCGATTCAGCAAAACAGCACAAATAGCAGTAGTAACATTTCCCTCCATTTTGACTGTCAATGGTGTCAAGAGACTCCAGAGTCAATGGACTAATCTCGGCTGGTCCAGTTCTTATTGGGGGCCTCCTGAGGTTTTCCTACGACAGACAACAAATCTCTCCAGAGAGTTTGGTGTCCATCCTCAGTTAGGCTTAAAAAAAAACCCAAAGGTGAGGAGTTCAACAGGCATCCTGCTCAGATTTCAGGACCAGCTCAGAGTTTTCTCTTTCACAAAGTAATCTCTACCTTAACATTTTTTTCCATTGTTGTCTCTTTATGTAACAGTGCTATGACCCATCAGAGGGTTAGGAACTGGAGAGGTAGACACTGCCATCATTTATGCTCTGAAGGTTTCCTGACATGTTTCAGACCCTGATTACTGTTCAGCATTTTAGACTTTAAACACACACACACATACACTCTCCCAGCAGCAGGTACTGTTAGTATCCTCCCTCATTCCTGGTGCTTTAACATTCAGCCAGAACACAGCTCTTCACCTCGTTCTATCAGACGCTGCCGTCAGGGTCCAAGCAACCAATAACCCACTCTTATGACTTCACAAACTGTTCTCCGTGGGTCAGTGGAAGGGAGGTCATATGACCATCATTACAGTCATCATCACCACCATCCAGACGGGGACTCCAGGAAGAAAAGACAGTCAAAAAAATAAATAAATGAAAGCCTCCTGGACGAGAAGAGGCAAAAAGACCTATCAGCCAATCAGAACTGAGTTCTCTACGCGTCGTTCTGTTAATAGTGTGTATAAAGAGACTGAGGACACACACACACACACACTTCATACACACACCAATGCTATGATGAAGATGCAGATGAAGATTACTATGAAGATAATTAAGAATAATAGAATCTGTTTTTCACCTTAATAGAGAGAAAAAAAATGAGAGAAAATGTTTGTCATATTAATAACTGCGTGCGTGTGCATGAGAGCGAGGGAGAGCGTGTGTGTGCGTGTGTTAGTAACGCCGTCCTATGTGTGTGTGTGTTTTTCCACCGACAGTTAGGTGGTGTCCCGGTGTAGCGTTGCCATGACGAATCGTTGTGTTTGCGGTGACACCATTTTTTGTTTGTTTATTCGTTTGGTTGGTTTTTATAGCAAACCAGAGCTGCTGCCGCCCTCCTCCTGCCCCGCCCCTTCTCTGTCTTTCTCCAGTCAACAAGGTGGCCTCAGCTTTGGTTAGTTTGATATTCTGATTATGCATTTCTCGTTCCTGTATATAGACCAGACGTCCAACTGCTACTCTATGTACTGTGGACACTGAACCGGTCTGTCTCTCAGCAGCCCAACCTACTGTGACTGTCTGTTTCTACTAAAACCGAAGCTGTAACCTTCAGCACGCTCTCTACCTGTCTCTCTCTATCTGTCTCTCTCTCTCTCTACCTCTCTCTCTCTCTCTGTTTCTCTGGTGCCATTCTCAGACAACACCCCGGTCCTTAAGGAGCTGCGCAGCCTGTCAGGTGCACTAAAGAGCGGTTAGGGTGGAGGATAGTGAGCTATGAAGCAAACTATGAATGATTTAACTGGTGTTAAAGGAAAAGTTTGAGTTCTTTCAAGTCTATCTTAATATAACTTCTTTAAACTGATCTAAAAATGTACAACCTGTTGGCAACAGCTTTCTGGTTTCTGTTAGCAGAATTATAATAACACTAACAAAACTTTCAGTTCCTCTAATGTCCACTTGATGCTGCAAAAATGAGTCCCTATACTTAGTCTCCCATGTTAAAATGTCCAACTTCAGCCTGCTACAGAAAACAGTTTTGGTCTAGTTTCCCCCTTTGTAACAACTGTATGGGGCTGAATTTAGTTCATAACTCACATGTTTAAACTGCATTAAGGCTTAATGTTTGCGTTATTAGGGGTGGGGCCTTGTTGAGTGACAGGTGACTATAGTGTAGCTGTCTGCAAGGTTTCACCTTAGTTATTTTGAAGTCACTTAGCTGGACCTTTAGGGTGGGTTTGAAGTGATTTGTGTAATTTGGTAATAAAACAGAATCACATCATCAACATATGGTGATATACGCATATAGCTTAAGCTCAGTCTGTCCTTTCTGGATAATTTTTTAAGGATCAAGAAATCAAATACAGAATACAAATCTCAAAACTATTAACCATCTATGATTTAGCTGTTTAAACTGTATTTGCATTTGTAAACAATAAATGCCCAATGAAATAGGTAGCTTGTAGCATTTCCAGATTATTAAATTTGTTTGGGAACTTTTTTGGTTTTAAAAAAAAAAAAAAAAAAAAAAAAAAAAAGCTACAACAGAAACCAAGAAACACCTGATTCCTGTGCAGGTTTCAAAGGAAAATATGTTACTAAAGCTTCTCTTAATGTGCATATGGAATGTGATTGGGACTAGTATATTAAGACAGACTTGAAGGAAACCTAATGTTTTCTTAAAGGGCAACACACACCGATGGCACTTGACTATGACATTCATTAGACTTTTTGTCCCAGCTACTGCAAACCTGGCTTTCTACTAAATGTCAAACTATGTTTGGCAGCATAGCTTTGATTCAGTCTGTTTCAAATATTTTTCTAAGCTGAATGGTGGACATCAGATTGTCCATAACTTTCTGGTTCAAGATGGTACTTTGGGTTAAATATTACGCTGTTTGGCAACATTTACTTTACTGGGTAATTTTGTGTTAAATCTCTTAAATATTATATTAAAAATCTAACGTTTAGCTGCAAATTACACAACATTTTATCACATTTGTTGAACAGTTTGTAATTCGTGGCTGTAATTATGAAGGGAAGCGTTCCTGTCTGCTTGTTGTATACTGGCTGAAAAATAGTTAATAAACTGTTTATTAATAAATAGTTAATAAACTGTTCTCTAAAAAAAACAAACATCCTTGCTAGCGGTTATCCCTGCTGTATCTGAGCTTCCGTTCAGCAGTGTAAATTCTTTTCTTTAGTATTTTAGACTGATAAAACACTATAGTGCTGATTTCTCACAAGAGAAACAGTAAAACAAAACAGTATAGTGTGACCAATCTACTGTTTCTCATCTTTTTAAGGAAACAGATGTCAGTATACAAACTATTTCTCATACTCCCTGATACTGAATTTTCTTTTACTATTATTATTATTAAAATGTTGAATATGATGATTAGTTACTCTTTTTCCTTTATAATTGGGGATAAACTGGTTTCTTCAAAATACTTGTTAATTTGCAGCTAAACAGCAGCAGGCCTTTTCAGGAAACTGGAAACAAATTACACAAATGTCCAAGTTTGTAGTGAAAAAGCAGAAAAAGACAGTGTTAATGTCTTGTAATAGTCATTATAAATACCAACATCCACTTCTTCACATAAACATGCAAACACAAATTATGACTGTCTAAAATATAAGTTAATATCGAGTCCTTAAAGACCTTCAAGCTACTTAACATCAACATGACATTCGTCAGGTGAATGACCCTTAAAAACAGATGCCACTTTGGTCCTTTTACAGAGCTGGCAAAGGATTTTGTGTCAGTGTGATAACTGTCAATGCAAAAAAAAAAAAAAAAAAATTATTATAGTGTTCAAAATGCTTAAAACATGAGCAAGGTCACAACTTTGGAACTCGGAGTGCACCAGAAGGGTTTCGATTTGATTGCCGAGCATTTCAAAAGGAACTCCAACAGGTGGAAAGCTGTGCATTATGAAGAGTTTGAAAGTTAAAAGTATTTCACAATGAAGGTGCTACAAAGTAAAGCTTAAAATAAAATGTGGACCATGATTAAAGGTTTAAGATGGATAACTGTGCACTATAGAGGTGTTATAAGTTTGGAAATAGCACACAGCTTAGAAATCAGTGCACTATGAATGGTTTGAGGTGAAAGGTAGTGTACTAAGGTTTAGGATGAAAAATAGTACACTACAAAGGCATAGGGTGCTGTTTGAGACCCAGCCTTGTTGCCGACTGGCAAACTCAACTAACCAATCAACCAGTGTTATTTGTACAGAACTAACAGCTGCTAACTGACTGCTAACAGCTCTCTGTGTTTGTAATAAACGTCATTTTTCATCCAAAACAGTCTGTATGTGGCTTCTTCATCTGGACTTCTTTTTTTTTTTTAATACATGGATCAATTACTACATTTATACATTATAACCATTTATATTTTGCATATAAAAAATGGATGTAGCCCAGGGGTGTCCAAACTCCGGCCGCGGTCCATTTTTAATTGGCCCGCAAGCAAGGGCGTAGATTTGGCATAGACGGAAGGGACGTGTCCCCATCAATATCCAGCGATTATTGAATTGTCCCCACCAATAATTTGATCTCTGCGAGTAAAGAAAAACAACTGTCAACGTCTCATTCACCCAGCGGTGCAGAAAGAGTTGAATTACGTTCTCTACTGGAGTCCTACGTCATGTGACAAATCTGGCCAATGTGATTGGCTGTGCCTTTCAGGGAGCTCTGTTTAGTTTTAGCAGCGGCAAACCTGCGCTGCGAGGAGGAGAGGAGGATGGCAGCAAAAAGGAAGATCCTGGATATAAGAAAGTTTTTTTCAAAGAAACCTGTCAGTCGCTTAAAGTCAAGTTCACTCATAAAATGTGTCCGTCACAATAACGTTACAGGCTATGCTAGGCTTTGGCCCACATCAGTCTAAAACTGTATGCAACCATGAATAACGTGTTTTGGAAACTAACTGCACAACAGGCAGCACTATTAGTTATCTCAGTCTCCCAGAGTAGCATTTCTAATTTTGATTGAAACTATCAGAGAAAGCGGCAGCCTCGAGCAAGCCAGGTTATTAGTTTACAGAGGCTGTTAAAATTATATGTCTAACGTTAAAATGTTAGTGACACAATAATTTCATCCTAGTGGTACTGACCATTGACTGTTTTCTACAGTCAGCGAAAGACAGCGGTGGGTTTGAAAACGATTTGCCGGGAGTCCGGTGTTCTCACGGGCTCTAGTGAGCCTTGCCTCCGGCTCGCTATAGGGCTTTGGAGTGTGATGTCACGGGGGTGGGCGTGGAAAGGATTTTGGCCCGATCCGCCATTTTGGGGGTCTAGCGCAAGTGAAAAGGGAGCGAAGTCACACACAACAGCCATGGTTCGTATTTGCTGTGTGGTCGGCTGCAATGTTCGATCACACGACCGGCAAGAGAATAAGCTTGAAAATGGTTTATCTTTTCATTCTTTCCCAACCTGGAAGCAACATGAGCAGCTCGTGTATCGATGTTACCAAACAAAGGCGTCTAGGCAAGGCAAGGCAAGTTTATTTGTATAGCACAATTCAACAACAAGGTGGTTCAAAGTGGTTTACAGAGACATTGGAAACAAAAACAAATAAAAAGCATGATTTAAAATTGATTAAAACAAGCAAACAAACAAACTAAATAACAAACAAGCAAACAAACAAACATAACAGTATGTAAAAAAAAAAAAAATCAAAACAGATAAAATCAGAACAGTATATAAAATCAGTAGTTAAATGTAAGTTTTGAAATTTAAGCTTAAAGTGTGGATTTGGTGCTTTATTCAAATGCAGCTGAGAACAGGTGAGTCTTCAACCTGGATTTAAATAAACTGAGTGTTTCAGCTGATCTGAGGCTTTCTGGGAGTTTGTTCCAGATATAAGGAGCATAAAAGCTGAATGCAGCTTCTCCGTGTCTGGTTCTGACTCTGGGAACTGATAAAAGACCGGATCCAGATGACCTGAGGGATCTGGATGGTTCATACTGGGTCAGGAGGTCACTGATGTATTTTGGTCCTAAACCATTCAGAGCTTTATAGACCAGCATCAGAACTTTAAAGTCTATCCTCTGACGGACAGGCAGCCAGTGTAAAGACCTCAGAGCTGGACTGATGTGGTCCACTTTTTTGATCTTAGTGAGGACTCGAGCAGCAGAGTTCTGAATGAGCTGTAGTTGTCTGACTGATTTTTTTTTTTAGGTAGACCTGTAAAGATGCTGTTACAGTAATCAAGCCTACTAAAGATGAATGCATGGACTAGTTTTTCCAGGTCCTGTTGAGACATCAGATCTTTTATCCTCGAAATATTTTTGAGGTGATAGTAAGCTGACTTTGTTATTGTCTTAATGTGTTTTTCTAAGTTTAGGTCTGCATCCATCACTACACCCAAATTTCTCGCCTGGTTTGTGGTTTTTAGATGTATAGATTGAAGTTCTCTGGTGACCTGTAATCGTTTTTCTTTGGCGCCAAAGACTATTACCTCAGTTTTGTTTTTGTTTAGCTGGAGAAAATTGTGGCACAACCAGTCATTGATTTCCTCAATGCATTTACCAAGAGCCTGTACAGGGCCTTGGTCTCCTGGTGACATTGTGATATATATTTGTGTGTCATCTGCATAGCTATGATAGTTTATTTTGTTGTTCTTTATAATCTGTGCCAGTGGGAGCATGTAGATGTTAAACAGAGGGGGTCCCAAGATGGAACCTTGGGGAACTCCACATGTGATACTTGTCTGCTCGGATGTGAAGTTACCTATTGATACAAAGTATTTCCTGTTTTCTAAGTATGTTTTGAACCAGTTTAGTACAGTTCCTGAAAGACCTGCCCAGTTCTCCAGTCGTTTGAGTAATATGTTGTGGTCAACTGTATCAAATGCTGCACTGAGATCCAGTAAAACTAAGACTGACATTTTTCCACTGTCTGTATTCAGACATATGTCATTGAACACTTTGGTCAGAGAGGTTTCAGTGCTGTGGTTGTGTCTACAACCTGACTGGAAGGCATCGTAGCAGTTATTCTGTTTTAAGAAGTAATTGAGCTGTTGAGAAACTGCTTTTTCAATGATCTTACCTGTAGTTGTTCATTTGTGTCTTGTCAAGATTGTCCTTGTTCAGTATAGGTTTTATTACAGCAGTTTTTAGTGATTCTGGAAACACACTTGACATTAAAGAAAAGTTGACGATCTGTAACAGGTCTGACTCCAAAGTCTTTGGGACCTTTTTGAAAAAACTTGTTGGCAGGACATCTAAACAGCAGGAGGAGGAGTTCAGTTGACCTAAGATGTCATCCAGGTCTTTGCTGTTAATAGGGTGAAACTGTTTTATGGTGTTTAAACTGTTTTTCGGTGGACACAGTACATATCCTGGATCTGCTGTTGATGTACCAATTGCTTGTCTAATCTTTTGGATTTTGTCTGTGAAGAATTTGGCAAAGTCATTGCAGGCCATGGTTGAATGAAGTTCAGCTGGCACTGGCACAGGAGGGTTTGTTAGCCTGTCAACTGTAGAAAATAAGACCCGAGCATTATGGCTGTTTTTAGTGATGATGTCAGAGAAGTAGGACCTCCTTGCACTCCTCAGTTGTAAATTATAATTGTGAAGTTTCTCTTTATAGATGTCATAGTGAACCTGGAGGTTTGTTTTTCTCCATCTGCGCTCAGCTTTCCTACACTCTCTTTTTTCATTTTAAACTAGTGTGGAGTTTCTCCATGGAGACTTTTTCCTTCCAGAGATAACCTTCACCTTAATGGGAGCAATTGTATCCATTACATTTAACATTTTTAAATTGAAACTATTGACGAGCTCATTGACTGAACCTCTGGACAGGTCAGGTGTTAATGGGAAGACCTGGTTAAAGATCTCACTACTGTCTTCAGTTATACACCGTTTTGTGATCACTGCTGTTGATATATTTGTGTGGGCTGAGATTTTACTTTCAAAGAAAACACAGTAATGATCAGACAGGCCCACATCAGACACAGTAAGGTTTGAAATGCTCAGGCTCTTGGAGATCAGTAGGTCAAGAGTGTGTCCTCTATTATGTGTGGCCTCTGTTACATGCTGAGTCAGCCCAAAGTTGCCCAGAGTGTTACTCAGGTCTTTAGTCCCTTTGTCCTGAGGGTTGTCCACATGGATGTTAAAATCCCCAACAATAATTACACAGTCGAAATCAACACAGATCACAGACAGCAGTTCACTGAGGTCATTAAAAAAGTCTGTGCAGTATTTGGGAGGCCTGTAAACATTAAGAAACAACTTTGGATGGGGCCTTCAGCTGTAAAGCCACATATTCAAAAGACTGAAAACTTCCAGGGGATAGCTGCTTACATTGAAATGATTCATTAAATAGGACAGCAACCCCTCCTCCTCTCCTGCTCACCCTGGCCTCACTGATAAAACTGTAGTTAGGAGGGGTCGTCTCGATGAGAACAGCTCCACTGTTATTTTGGTCCAACCAAGTTTCAGTTAAAAACATAAAATCAAGGCTGTGCTCAGTGATTAAATCATTAATTAAAAATGTTTTCCCAGCTAAAGATCTAACGTTTAATAAAGCCAACTTAAGTGTTTTAGAGGCATTACTTGTCCCCTCGTGTTTGGGAGCAGTCTGTGGCACACAAGGTATGTTTACTATATTTAAAGATCTTTTAGAGTGCAGCTCTCTGTGTTTTGACCAGGCCACATGTCTCCTTCTGTCACCTAAAAGTACAGAAATTTTAAAACCTTCTAGTAAACAGGGTTCCAGCTTCTCCTGGGAAAAGTCACCACTGCCATAATCCTCGCAGCCCGGACCCTCCACACATCACACATCAGACTTCGGAGACAGAGCATGAAGGTGGTAAGGAGGAACTAAGGGGGGCGAGGCTGAGCAATGTGACTTCGATTGCTCTGTTGAGGGTGGGGCTTGTGTTGTCTTCGTATAGCTTTGAATAATTACACAGTATCCACTTGTGTTTTGCGAGCGTCTGCTCCAAACATTTTTATTATCTCATTCACAAATCAGTCTTCTTTTATAGAGGCATTCATGAGCCCTCTCAAATACAGCGCCCCCTACTGGCAAAACCCCATTAGCACATGAACACCCACACATCACCACATCCCCTTTTCTCTGACAACATAGGTCCCACGAATCAACATATACACATAATTGTTTTACATCAATATATTTTTTTTTCAATACCATCAGAATATAAGATAAAAACAAATCCAGTCGTAGCTTTACAGATTAAGCCTAACTGGTCTTTTGACCTTACGCTCTGACCTCCTCAATACAGGTTCTGAAACAACTGCACTTTTCTCCACATGCTCATGTCCATCCAGTGGTTTTAAACCAGACACTATCTCTGCATGTGACACATCAACATTTTCATCTTCCTCACCATATTGTTCCTCCTGAAATGTCTCTTTAGTCTTCAGCAAGTTACGACGGTTCCTTCTGAACACATGACCTTCTTCAGTTCTTACGTCATATGATCTCGGACCTGCTTCCTGAAGAACAATGGCTTTCCTGCTCCATGCATTCTGATCTTGGATTCTCACTACATCATCCTTTGCAAGCAATCCAAGTGCTCTTGTTCCCTTGTCATATTGCAGTTTTTGCTTCCATTTCAGATGCTCCTGCTTTTTTATAATTTCTTCACTCTGCTTGCTTTCTGCATAGCAGGGCAAAGTTGTGTGTAGCTTACGATTCATCAGCAATTCTGCAGGGGATAAACCACAGTCAAGAGGAGCAGTCCTGTAGCTCAGCATAGCTAAATAAGGATCTGATCGACTGTCTGTAGCCTTCTTCAGAAGCTGCTTGATGATATGCACTCCTTTTTCAGCCTTGCCATTTGCCTGTGGATGTTGAGGACTTGATGTGACATGTTTAAAGCCGTATTCTCTTGCGAAATTCTGCCATTCTTTGCAATTATAGCAAGGACCATTGTCACTAATGACAGTTTCAGGTATTCCGTGCCTGGAAAAGATAGACTTCACATGTGTGATCACATTATTAGCAGCTGTACTTGTAAGCAGAGCAATCTCAGGAAAGTTAGAGTAATAATCTATCACCAACAGATAGTCTTTCCCATTAAAATGAAATAAATCTGTTCCGACTTTCCTCCAAGGCGCTGTAGGAAGTTCAGGAATCATCATGGGTTCTCTTGCCTGTCCGCTCTGAAACTTGTTACATGTTTCACACTTTCCGACCATGGTCTCAATGTCTTTATTAATGCCAGGCCAGTACACAGTGTCTCTAGCTCTCCTTTTACACTTTTCTATTCCCAGATGTCCCTCATGTATTCTTTGAAGTATCAGCTGTCTCAGACTATGTGGTATCACAATCCTATTGCCTCTCAACAGCAGTCCATCTACCACATTGAGCTCCGATCTAACATGATAATACTTTGAACAAGACCCTTTGGGCCAGTCTCCTTGGATATTTTCCATCACCGTTTGCAGCTCCCTGTCTGCAGCTCGCATATTTGTTTTATCTTTGCGTCAGACACTGGCAGAGACTCCACTATCATATTAACATGATCGTCTACTTCTTTCTCAGTGGAGCTTGCGTGACACACCTCTGATGCTCGCGACAGTGCATCCGCTAAAGCTAAATGCTTTCCTGGTGTGTATATCAAGTCAAAGCTGTACCTTTGCAGTTTCATCATGAGACGTTGAATCCTCGGCGACATCTCGTTCAGATGTTTCTTAATGATTGACACCAAAGGACGATGATCTGTCTCAACTGTAAAGGTAGGAAGACCATAAACATAACAGTGAAAAATATCAAGTCCATATGCCAGTCCGAGACATTCTTTCTCAATCTGAGCATATCTGGTTTCAGACTTAGTCATGGATCTAGAAGCATAAGCAACTGGTTTCCAACTCCCCTCTTCAGCTTGAAGTAAAACAGCTCCAAGCTCATCCTTTGAGGCATCTGTTGAGATTTTCAGACTCTTAGTTGGATCATAATATGCAAGCACTGGGCGCGTTGTCAGTGTGGTTTTTAAATCATTCCATTCTTGTTCATGCCTCGCTGACCATTTAAATTCTATGGAATCACGAAGTAGAGCTTAGAGTAGAGCAGCTGCTGCTCCACATCGAAAGGAGCCAGCTGAGGTGGTTCGGGCATCTGGCAAGGATGCCCCCTGGGCGCCTCCTGGGCGAGGTGTTCCAGGCATGTCCCACCGGGAGGAGGCCCCGGGGCAGACCCAGGACACGCTGGAGAGATTATATCTCTCGGCTGGCCTGGGAACGCCTTGGTATTCCCCCGGACAAGCTGGAGGAGGTGGCTGGGGAGAGGGAGGTCTGGACCTCTTTGCTTAGGCTGCTACCCCCGCGACCCGACCTCGGATAAGCGGATGAAGATGGATGGATGGATGGATGGATGGAATCACGAAGTAACTCCCTTAGTGCTGATGTTCTCACTGACAAGTTAGGTATGAATTTTCCTACAAAGTTTATCATTCCCATCACTCTGAGCACACCTCTCTTATCTGTCGGGCGTGGCATTGTTGCGATGGCTTTCACTTTTCGTTCATCTGGCTCAATACCTCCAGCAGAGAATTTGTCTCCCAGAAATGTTATTTCCTTCACACCAAAATTACACTTGTCACGATTTAACTTTAATCCATTCTCCCTCATCCGCTGCAGCACCTTCATCAGTCTTTCATTATGTTCCTGTAGGGTGGAGCCCCATATAACCACATCATCAACATAACAGCGAACACCTTGTAAACCCTCTAACATGTTGTCCATGGCACGATGAAAAATCTCAGATGCTGAGATTATGCCAAATGGCATTCTGAGGAATCTATACCTGCCAAAAGGTGTATTGAAAGTACAGTATTTTGAACTTTTCTCATCCAGCTTTATTTGCCAAAAACCCTGTGCTGCATCTAGCTTTGAAAAGTATTTGGCGCCTGCCATTTCACTTGCAACCTCTTCACGCTTTGGTATCTGGTAGTGCTCACGTTTTATGGCTTGATTTAAATCGCCAGGGTCCATGCATATTCTCAAATCATTGTTTTTATTCCTTTTATCCACACACACCATTGAGTTTACCCACGCAGTCGGTTCTTCCACTTTTGTAATGACCTGCAACTGTAACATCCTGTTAAGTTCTTTCTTTAAACGGTCCTTCAGTGGAGCTGGGACTCTACGTGGTGCATGGATCACTGGCTTTGCATCCTCTTTCAGCTGGATACTGTAATTGCATGGTAGACATCCCAAACCTTTGAAGATATCCTCATAATGCTGTACAATGGAGTCAACTGCTCCTCGCTGTCCACTTTCTGTTTCTGGACAGCTGATGTGATACACTCTTTCTACTAGGTTCAATCTTTTGGATGTCACGCCACCCAGCAGTGATTCACGACCTTCTGGAACAACATTAAACAATACATCATAATCTTTATGTTTTATTGTCACTTTAAGCCTGCATTGACCACTGCTCTCAATATACTTTCCATTGTAGTCTTTTAGAGGTACTCTTTTCTTTATTATTTTGGGCTTTGGTTTCATGGCATGGATCTCTGTCATGCTGATTAGGTTCGCCTGCGCACCTGTATCAATCCTTAGTGCCACCAAAGCTCCTTGTATTGGGAGTGAAACAATCCATGTGTCTTCATAATCTGAGCATCGCTCACTGTCCTCTGCTTCATTATGCTCACTTTTTACATCCTCAAGTGACACTATGCCCACAAAGAAAGTCTCGCTTAAGTCAGTCTCTTCAACTACATGCACTGATTTGGGTTTGGCTTTCGACAGACAATGTTTGGCAAAATGATTTTTTCCATCGCATTTCAAACATCTTTTGCCATAAGCTGGACACTGTCTAGGTTCATGTCTGCTACCACATCGCTTACAGGAGTACACTGTATCCTCTTTGCTGGGCTTCTGTGACATATTCGTCCTCATTTTCTTCTTAACCACAGCTATTCTTGCACTATCATGTACTGCAGCGACGCTCGTCTCATTAAATGTCTTTGCATGCTGCAGGGCTAACTCACTTGCATGACACAGTCTTTCTGCTTCATCCAGAGTTAACTTGGAATCTCTGAGCAGCCGTTCTCTAGTCAGTTTATCATGGATCCCATACACAATTTGATCACGAACCATAGAATCTTTCAGCTCTCCAAAATCACATGACTGTGCCTTCAGCTTCAAATCAGTCACAAAGCAATCAAAAGTCTCTTCTGGTTGCTGCATCCGAGATCGGAAAACATACCTTTCATATACTGTGTTCTTCTGTGGTGAACAGTGGGCATCAAACTTTTCAATCACTCTGTCATACTTATTCCTGTCACCAACTTCCTCAAACTCAAACGTGTTGAAGACTTCAATGGCTTGAGGACCAGCTACCGTGAGCAGCAATGCAATTTTCCTGGCATCGGGTTAGAGTCCAGTCCCATGGCAGCCATGTACAGCTCAAACTGCTGCTTAAAACACCGCCAGTTGCTGTCCACATTCCCCACCAGTTTCAGTCCTTCCGGAGGCTTCAAACTTTCCATCTCAAACAGAACTTTGAGCTACTATCGCTTCCGCTCTCCCACTTTTACTCCTGGTACCATGTGTTGTCTTCGTATAGCTTTGAATAATTACACAGTATCCACTTGTGTTTTGCGAGCGTCTGCTCCAAACATTTTTATTATCTCATTCACAAATCAGTCTTCTTTTATAGAGGCATTCATGAGCCCTCTCAAATACAGCGCCCCCTACTGGCAAAACCCCATTAGCACATGAACACCCACACATCACCACAGGGCTCGATGGCGAACCTTTGGCCGCTCTGGTGGGGGGTTTATGGGGGACAAAAAGGGATTGGGCCGGGGGGTAGATCTGAGCCCAGCATTGAGTCTGGATAGCAGCTGTGAGACGAGCTGATATCCAGTTCTCTTCCATCTCCAGATATCTGTTGGTGCTCCAGACATTTTCATTCCGGTAAGTTCTAAATATGTTCATATCACTCTTTATAGCCTATTAGTTTTATTTTCTATGCGCTCTGAGGTCATAGCAAATTAGAACAAACATCCTACTGAGTAATTTTGCAGAACTACCTTCTATTTATAGAGTTGCTAATTATTTGGCATTATTGCAGTAAACCAGCCTATGAAATGGATGAAACATCGTGACTGGGTTCCAGCGCTACACAAGGGACCTGCTTCAAACATACCACCATGCCAATCAGATTACTTCTTCCATGTGAGGGTGAAGAGGTGACCCTCCTGGATAAGATGGTGAAGGTTTGCTGCGTTTGGTGAACAGTGTGATAATAAAACCAGGGAAAAATGAAACCTGCTCCTGTTAAATATTCTTAAGTCTTGTGCTGTTAAAATTGCTGTATTTTTTCAAAAGATACAGTAAATAAAGTAATGTTAGTAGTGGGTGAACACTGTCATGATTTTATGTAAACATTTTGTCATTTGTAAACTATAAATGATATGGATTCTACACTGTAACTGATGTGATGTTCTATAAGGTGGTTTTAATAAAAAATAAATTTAAAAAAAAGAGGCAAAAATTAGTTTGTTTCTTTATTCAACTTTTGAACAGTGGGACTCAGTCAGTACATATTCAGTAAATGCAAATTATTTACACAGCAGTGCACTACAGGCATAAATCTAGACCCCTAGATAAAACATTATGGGTCATTCCCACGACCCACAGCTTTACTGTGTTCCAGCAAAGTATCCAATAGCAGTGACAACTCCTCCACAGTAGCAGGTGGGAGTTTTCTGTTTTGAGGACGGCTCCTTTTCCCTGTCACTACAGATGGTCTGTTTATGTTTTGATTGAGAGCCTTTTTTTGGGCAGCTGAAGAGGAGAAGTCTATCTTATGGCCAACCTCTGGCTGTATCTTGGTCAACACCGTTTGTTTGCTTTTATCCAGTTTATTTTCTCATCCTTTGTCTTCTGAATGAACTCGGGACACTTACTAATGTGGTGTTCAGGTGAGCGGCAATATGCACATGTTGCCTTAGTTATGATCGGTTGTGCTGCCTGCACAGGATCATCAGATGTATTTGCCCCATGTAATATTGTTGTAAGTGGAGAGGTGTACTTACGGGCAGGTCGTGGCTGGTTGAAGGATGAAACAGGACTGGCCTTCCTTGGTTGACACTTGGATTCCATTTGCAACCAGGATGAGAACAAAGGTAAGGTATACGTCATTTCTCCCTGTTCCCTGTAAACATGCCGTTTGAAGCGACTGAAATGCTCTGCAGGCAACTTCGCTAACAAGCGATCGACATGGGAGCCACAATCTAGTTCTGCACGTCCTTGTTCTCCCATAGTGCTAAGCAACCCAACTAAAGCCTGTACACGAAGAGCAAAATTATCAAGACTCTGACCATCACCTGCTCTGATAGGAGGCAGTTCCAGTATATTCTTTAGCTTTTTCAATGCCAGCTGTCTTGGTTGCCCATAACGCTCATCAAGGGCTTTGATGGCTTGAGTGTATGGGTCAGGAGTGTAGGAAAAGGCAAGAGCTAATCGTTTAGCTTGGTCTACTTTGAGGTGATCAAGAAGGACATGATATTTGAAGTGCTCTGTCTCATGAGGATCAAGAAGGTTTGTAAGGGCCATCCGTAACATCCTGTATTGCATTTCGTCTTCTCTACTAAGGTCTGGAAACGAAGGACCTTCAAGCTTATATACATGTGTTCTCGTGCTAGAGGAGTGACCTGAGCTAGCAGTACCGGGTATCAAAGGTTTCTGTTCATATGAGGCATTGGATGTAGCTGGTTGCTGCTCTAGAGGAGGGCAATGCTTGTGGTCAGATATGCGGATGAGAGGTTGAACAGGGTCTTCAGCTAAAGGAGCAGCAGGTTGAACACATGAGATCTGGTGGGGATCCTGCCGTGATAAGGCCAGGAAATCAAAGGGAGTCTCATCTTCTGTAGCAAGGACTGGTCTAGGCAAACCAGTTGAAGGGATAGCAGCATCTAGTATTGTTGAATTAGGTAAAGGAGGGCTGGCAGCTGTAACTATGCCAGACTGACGGCTAATCTGCGGGGGCTGGAAGGGTGATTGACAGGTTGCTGTATCAATCACTGGGAGCTGCTCATGTTGTTGATGTGTTTGAGGACTGGCTCGTAAACTGCATACAGAAGATTTGATTCCATCAGATGAGACTGTGCGAATTGAAGATCTGGAGCTACGAGAATGGGAAGGAGATGATTGAACCATAAATTGCCTAATCTCCCTCATTGTCGTCAGGAGTTCCTTCATGACCTCATCTTGGTTGGTGGGTAAAGGAACAGGGGATGTCTCTGGTTGTCTTTCTGACTCTCCGACAGGATCCTGCGGCCCATGTGTGTCTTTGTCACTATGCTGGCATTCGGTTTGGCTCTCTGTCTCACATGTAGCTCTTCTATCTCCAGGATACTGAACGTCATACTGCTGCAGGTAGGCAGGAGGTCGACTATCACGACTGGATCTTCTCAAACCTTCAGTCAATGGCTGCTTTGAATCCATGACGCTAACACTGCTCCAGCTCGGAGGACCATGTTTTGAAGGAAGGAAGATTCAGGGCTTAAGCAATCAGCATCATGGGCTCATCCGGTTAGAATAAGAAAAAGCAGCCATCTAATTCAGAATTATTCTCAGGGTTCTCCTTTTATTCTCAAATAAATAAGGCAAAGAAGGAAGGAAACAAAGACACACATGGACTGCCACAGCTCAGCTGCCGCCCCGTGTGGAAGTGAAGAAAGAGTGAGCCAAAAGTGAATGCAGTCCTTATATAATGTGTGACATATAATGTGTGACAGGTGAGTGCAATCGAGGACAAGCACCACACCCAATCAAAGGTGAGAGAACTAAACAAGGTGCATCTGGTGAAGTGAGTGGGTGTGCTGGGATGTGCCAAAGGGTGGGTCTCTACAACAACTAAATAATTATTAACAATTGTTAGGCTGCTGGTGTAAATTGATTCATTAGTGTTTGTTTGACAAAGAATCTGAATTGACACGTCTCACTTTTTATATGGCACGAATCAATGTGTTATTTTATCATGTGGCAATATGTCCTAGTGCAGTCAGAGGGGAAGAGCCAGGGCCAAAGGTGAGGCACATCAAGCACATAGTAATAATTTTAATCTGAGGATAAAACGCATGTACTGATGCTGGAAGAAGCTTCAGTGCTCTCAGAAGACTAAAAACATGGGTAAGGTCAACAGTGACTCAAATGAGACTAAACAATGCTGCTGTATGTCCACCAGGAGACACTGGACAGTATAGATGTAAAACCAATATGCCAGCAGTTTATCTCAGTTAGTGAGAGGAGCAGGCATGTGTTTGGCTCCTTCACATAGCGGACATTGAGTTGACACCAATAGTCCGTGTCTGTTGCTGTAACAGTAGTTCATGTTTAGAATAAAAAATCCCAGCTCACTGAGTTGATAGGAGCAATAGTGCCTAAGATGTTGCATAATTTTGCTGAGAGATCTTTTACTTTGTGGTAATCTTAGATGAGTAGTTTTATGGACAAAAACCACCAGGTCATTCAGTGTTCCCTTAGTGCTAATGTATAAGAGATGTTGGTGTACTGTAACTGAACTAATGTTGTTAATTTCTTAAGTCATATTCTTTTATTGTCATGACTCTATTTTTATTTTTGTATGATACCTGATTTATATGGAATATGGCTGAAGTAAACTAAAGTCTAAAATACTTAAGCAATTTAACATTATACAATTCACATATAAAACTATGAATTGTAATTTTTTTTTTTTAATTAATTAAAAAAAAAAAAAGAATTGTAATTTTAAATGGTTTAAAAGCATGTAGAATAGCATATGTAGGCAAGTATATTTCTCCTTTTTTTTATTATCAAGAAGCAAAGACAAAAAAAAAGGGGGGGGGGGGGAAACAGGGCAGGGTTCGGTGGTTGAATCATCCGTCCCCACCAATGCCAAAACCAAATCTACGCCCTTGCCCGCAAGTAATTTTATAAATAGAATAGAATATGGCCGCGCTTCAACTTTTGCTGGAGTGTATTGCACTTCTTAGTTTTAACACCAGGGGGAGCTTCTGTTGATCAAGGCAGGTGCTCCACCAAAAAGGACAATCACAGAAGAAATTTACCCCCAAGTTACTAAACATAGCAGAACCAAAGAAGCGAAAGGTAGAAAGTGAATGCAGAAAATTTCAGACACGGTGGGAGAGTGAATATTTCTTCAAAGAATTCAAGGGGACGTGTGTCTGTTTGATCTGAAACTGTGGCAGTTATGAAAGAGTATAATGTACGAGCTCATTATGAAACCAAACATCAGGCCTATGCATCCGACACTGGAGAGAGCAGAAATTAAAGCAAAGGGTAGCTCTCCTGCAGGGTCAGCAACAGTATCTTTTTCGTGCTCAAATTGTCCAGGAAAAGGCTACAATAGCCAGCTATGAGGTCGCCCAACTCATGGCAAGACATGGCAAGCCTTTTTCAGATGGAGACCTCATAAAACACGGCCTCGTTAAAGTCACCGAAATAATGTGCGCGGAAAAAGTGCAGGACTTGAACAACGTCAGCGTGTCCAGAAATCCAGTTGTGCGACGCATCGAAGACTCGTCAGCCAACATTAAACTGCAACTGTCTGATAAAGCTGTACTTTTGATTTTTACTCCATCGCATGCAATGAGAGCACCAATGCCACAGACACCGCACAGCTGCTAACTTTTTTTGCGGGGAGTGGACGAGAGCACGAGCGCTTTAGGTGAGTAAAAAAATATATTCAACAGTACCCATGTGTTAATAAGCATGCACGTGCAGGTACACATGCTTCAAATATCAATAATGCACACCACTTTCTTATATGCGTTTTTCTTGTTAACACACCGCTGTGCACAGCGCACGCACACGCAGAGTCAGCTGATCTCATCTGATGCAGATCTGCTCCTTGATCAAGTGACATTTGTCCGGATTTTTGGCACAAGTGGCGTACGATCAGCACCGCAGCTGGATGGCCTGATTTACATACCCAGCGCAGCTGATACTCACCAGAATAATTTACTAAAATTATATGGACTCCTGTTATTAGGTCCAATTCAGTCTGTTAATGTTGATAATCGTTTCAAACGAACGTTAATAGGTGTGTTGCTAAGTCTAATAACTAAAATAACAAGCTTGAAATGTACCCGTCCCATTTTTGTCATGGTTCTCAAGATCTGGAGAGGTCGTGGTGTGTGTGTATTTTTTATCTTAACCTCTCCCACCAGGGCGGAACTGGACCTTGATTCCCCGCCTCTGAACCCACCATGAACACACACCTGTGGCTCATTCACACTGATCCTGGCAGACTACTTAAGATGGCAAGAGAGGCTGCTTCCTCGCTGGATCGTCACGCTACCAAGCGTCAGTGTAGCTTAGCCTATGAAAGTGTTCCTCTGATCTCCTAGAGTTTCCTCCTGACATTGTTTTTTTTTCCTCTGTGTACAGGCCTTCTAGACTCCCTGCCCGTCTTCCCTGCCGTCTGGATTTCTGTGGATGTGTGTGAGTGAGCTTTTTGGTGTGGACATTTTGAGTGAGTTATGGATCAAGTGGAAGAAGAGCGTGTGTGTACCCCCGTCTTGGACCTTCCCTTCGGACCCCGCCCTACTCCCTGGAGCCCCGTGTTATCTGTTCCACTGAATATATGTATATATTCTCACTTGGTGTCACATTGCAAATAAACCCTCACCTTCTCTCTAAACTTCAGAGTCCTGCGAGTGAGTCCTCTGCCTACTAATCTGTGACAGAACGATCCAGCCACTATGGACTCAGCGGATTCTGACCCTGTTCAACGGGCTCTCCTCACTCAGGAAGCGGCACGAGAAGATGCTCCACCATATCAATAAAGAGCTCTCCGCCCTTACACAGGCTCTCGCCCAGCGCACACCCCTGGTAAGCTCGCCCTCTCCGAGCGTAAACCCATCTCCGCGTGTAAGTCCCTCTCCATCTCCAAGTCCCCAGGCCGCTGCTGCACCCCCCGACCCTCCCGCTGCCTGGCTAGAGGCCCCGGGGAGGACGATGCCAAGCCCCGAGCCGTTTACAGGTGAGCTGGAGAAATGTTCGGGTTTTCTTGCCCAAGTCTCCCTGTTTTTCCGCCAGCAGAACAGGACGTATGCCAGCGACGGTGCCTGGATTGCTTTCTTTGTTCAGCTGTTACGAGACCGCGCGCTCCAGTGGGCTCAGGCACTATTGAAAACCTTGCCGAATATCTCCTACCTCGACTTCCTGACTGAATTCAAAAGCGTGTTTGAAAGGGATGGCGGGCCCTCTGCTGCTGCACAGCGTCTACTAAATCTGAAACAAGGTAAACGCACTATGGCTGACTTCTCAGTTGACTTCCGCATTCTCGCTGTAGAAACCGGGTGGAGAGAAGAGGCAGTAAAGGAGGTTCTGCTCAACAATATTGCGGAGGATTTGAAGGATGAGCTCATGACGAGGGAATTACCATCATCTCTCAGCTCATTAATGTCCCTGTGCATTCATGTTGACGAGCGCCTGCGAATGCGCCGTGGGACGTGACACTCAGTTTCCCAGAGTGCTCCCAGTGTTGGGATTTTTGCCGGTAGTGCTGCTTCACCACAACAGCCGGCCTCGATGGATGTGAGCCCCGGCGAGGCGGAGCCGATGCACATTGGACGTGCCCGGCTTACACCAACGGAAACGCAGCGCCGTTTCATGGCTGGTGAGTGTTTATACTGCGGCCGTCACGGACATTTCATCGCCGTTTGCCCCGCACGAGCTAAAGGGCGTGCCCGCCAGTAGAAACGGGGGTACTGGTGGGCGAAATAAACATCTCTCATTCCCCTCATCTTTTGTTACCAGCTAAGCTCACTGCTCACACCACTACTCACTCACTCAAGGCTTTGATAGACTCAGGGGCCGAACAGAGTTTTATTGATGCATCACTCGCTAAGAAACTGGGCCTAACTATTGAACCTCTGCCCCATGCTCTTTGAGCCTCATCTCTGAACGGACAGCGTTTGCCTGATGTCACCCATGTTTCTGAACCAGTCACCCTGTGTTTGTCTGGAAATCACACTGAATTAATCAGTCTGTTTGTTTTCAAAGCTCCGCTGACGCCTCTGGTTCTGGGCTATCCATGGCTGTTGCAGCATAACCCACTGATTGATTGGCAGGCGGGCTGTGTGTCTAACGGAGGTGTTTAGTAAGGATCGCGCCCGTTCTCTTCCCCCACACCGGCCTTATGATTGTGCCATTGACTTGTTACCAGGAGCTCCGTTGCCTACTAGCCGACTCTATAGCCTGTCACAGCCAGAAAGAGAAGCCATGGAGGAGTACATTACTGACGCACTGGCTGCAGGAATCATTCGGCCATCGACCTCTCCCTTGGCATCGGGATTTTTCTTCGTGGACAAGAAGGACAAGTCCCTCCGGCCATGCGTTGACTATCAGGGCTTGAATGCAATCACTGTCAAGAATAAATACCCGCTGCCCCTGCTGACCTCGGCGTTTGAGCTTCTCCACGGGATGAAAATGTTCAGTAAACTTGACCTCCGGAGTGCTTACCATTTGGTTCACATTAGGGCACGGGATGAGTGGAAGACTGCCTTCAACACCCATCTGGGACATTTTGAATATCTTGTCATGCCTTTTAGATTAACAAATGCACCGGCAGTCTTCCAAGCCCTCGTGAATGACGTCCTCAGAGACTTCCTCAACCACTTTATTTTCGTCTACCTAGACGATATACTCATCCCAAGTGCAATCCCTCCTAAAAAGCCGCAACACTGCCTTCAAGTCAGGGGACAGGGCTGCGTATAGGGCGGCCAGGGCAGACCTGAGTAGAGGCATCAGGAAAGCTAAGGCTGCCTATAGGAGGAGGATTGAAGATCACTTTGCTGACAACGACCCCAGAAAAATGTGGCAGGGGATCAATCACATTACCAACTACAGAAGCAATAACCAGGCAACATCTAGGACTGATACCTCACTGGCTGAGGATCTAAACAGTTTCTTCGCCCGCTTTGAGACGACCAGGCCCTCAGCTGCCACACCACTTCCACCCGCCCCCAGCACTGGCACACTAACACTCAGGGAGCATCAAGTGAGGTGTGTTCTAAGGTCAGTGAATCCCAGGAAGGCGGCAGGTCCTGATGGAATACATGGAAAGGTTCTCAGAGCATGTGCTGACGAACTGACCGGAGTCTTCACTAAAATCTTCAACCTTTCCTTGTCATCAAACACCGTCCCGCCCTGCCTCAAAACCTCCACCATCATCCCCATCGCCAAGAAGACAGCTGTGGTCAGCCCAAATGACTACAGGCCTGTTGCACTTACGCCTGTAGTGATGAAGTGTTTTGAGAGACTGGTCTGTCAGCACATCAGGGCCGGTCTGCCTCCCACGCTGGACCCCCACCAATTTGCCTACAGGACAAATCGATCCACCGAGGACGCTATCACCATAGCGCTCCACACTGCGCTGAGTCACCTGGAGCACCGAGGAAGCTATGTGAGAATGCTCTTTCTGGACTTCAGCTCAGCATTCAATCATATCATCCCGGAGATCCTGGTCTAGAAACTGTCTCACCTGGGACTCTCCACCCCCATCTGCCTCTGGATCAAGGTCTTCCTGACAAATAGACCACAGTCTGTCAGACTCGGCCCCCACCTGTCCAGCACCATCACACTCAGCACCGGGTCTCCACAAGGATGTGTTTTGAGTCCCCTCCTGTTTACGCTCTACACATCCGACTGCTCCCCTACCCATCTCTCAAACACTATCATAAAGTTCGCGGATGACACCACAGTGGTTGGACTCATCTCAAGGGGGGATGAGTCGGACTACAGAGATGAGGTCAACAGACTGACTGAGTGGTGTTCAGTTAACAACCTCCAACTGAACACCACGAAAACTAAAGAACTTATCTTGGACTTCAGGAAGGGCAGAGCAGACCCGGCCCCACTTTACATTCACGGGAGCTGTGTGGAGAGGGTACACTCCATGAGGTTTCTGGGCGTGCAGATATCTGATGACCTCTCCTGGACTGCAAATACTACGGCGGTGGTTAAAAAGGCCCAGCAGCGTCTCCACTTTCTGAGAGTGCTCAGGAGGAACAACCTGGAGGAGAGGCTGCTGGTGACATTTTACAGAGCCACCATAGAGAGCATCCTAACGTACGGCATAACAACATGGTATGCAGGGTGCTCAGCTGCAGACAGGAAAGTACTGCAGAGGGTCATCAACACAGCCCAGAAGATCACTGGCTGCTCTCTGCCCAGCCTGGAGGTCACTGCAAACTCTCGGTACCTCAGCAGAGCTGGCAATATCATCAATGACCACTCTCACCCCAGCAACCAACTGTTTGAACTATTACCGTCAGGCCGACGGTACAGGTCACATAAAACCAGGACAAACAGATTCAGGGATAGCTTCTTTCCCAGAGCTATCACCGTAGTAAATAAGCACAAAAACAATTGAACCTATTCCATACCGTCACTGTCATTATATTATGCTGCTATCCTGTATATATTGTACATACTATTGTTTGAGTACTTACGATTGTTTTTTTTTTTTGTACTTTGTATATTTTACATTTATTTATTATTGAAACTTGCACCAAGGGAGTGGCACTCCAATTTAGTTGTAGTCTGTACAATGACAATAAAGGCTATTCTATTCTATTCTATTCTATTCATCTTCTCCAGGTCAGTGTCAGAGCACGAAAGACATGTCAAACTGGTGTTACAAAGATTGTTGCAAAACCGCCTTTTTGTCAAAGCAGAGAAGTGTGAGTTTCATGTAACCACTGTTTCTTTCCTTGGATTCATAATTGAGCAGGGGAACTTGAGACCGGATCCTGGAAAGGTCAAAGCGGTTTTGGAGTGGCCCACACCCCCAAACCGCAAACAGCTTCAACGTTTTTTGGGGTTTGCAAATCTGTGACAATTTTCCCCTTGTTTTTTCTCTGTTCTGTAAATCTTCTGTCTAAGAAGAAATCTGAGGCTGCTGTTCTGAGAATGAGCTACCAAAGCTTTTTATGAATAAATCAATAAAGATCCATTTATGGAAAGCTGTGGTGAAGGCAGTTTTGTCTTTAATTATATTCAACAATATAACATTTGACCACTTTTAAGTGATTATTCTAACTTTCTAACACTAAAGTTAAGGTTATATACCTAATTTCTATTAAGTGGCCCAGCCCCTCCTATATTTTTATGTATGTGGCCCTCAGTGAAAAAAAGTTTGGACACCCCTGATGTAGCCATAAGAAAGTCAGACATTGGTGTGTGAGTGAGAAGTTACTCTCTATTTACATTGTAAGTAATTATAAATATTATTTTTAATTTCTTGTTCTGATGCAAAGGCTGAATAACTAACAACAAATAATAAATTAAAAAAGCAGGACCAAAGTATCAGCATCTGCTTTGGCAGAAAATGGATGGTGGCCTATCTCAGACTTTCTCCAGCCACCCTCTGAGAGATGTAATCTCTACAGTATGTCTTTGGTCTTACCTGTGGTCTACTCCCAGTTGGACATGCTAAAATAAAAATCACATAAGAGGTATCTTGGTCTCTTTACCACAACAGACTGGTACAGTAACCAGTCTGTCAATATCTCACTGCGCTCTCCTCTCACTCATGAACAGACCTGAGATACTTCTCACTCACAACTTGAAGAGACACTGCACTCTTTTCCAGTTGAAAACAATGAATTCAGAGTTGGAGGTGCTGATTCGTAACTCAACAACTTTACAGTCAGCTGCTACCATCCCAGTACATCGACCCAGTGGAAGTCGTTGTTTGTTGAAGACAGCAGACCTACATCCTCCACAAAACGCAAAGATAAGAATCTGAAAATGTGACACCCTCCATACCTTGACTGTTCACTGTCTACCAGGAACAAATAGGCCTTATAGCAAGCGATGGAGATGAAGCTTTCATTGCAGTTGTACAGAGACCAAAGCTTACAACAGCAAGCCAGATACCCAATGGTCCTGCAGGAACCCCTGAATCTGAGGTTCAACTAACCGATGACTTGCCATCAATTTCAGCCAAATTGTTTATTCAAATCTAGGTATTGGTCCACAGCTGATGCATCTGTGAAAGTAGGGTCTATATGCAAAACATTTCTACATTACATCACTGTAATGATGTTTATATACCAAAAGATGAGGTTCTGATTTTGAATGAATATTTTAATCTGCAAAGTAGCTATTTAACAGATGTAAAGGAGAAAAAAAAGGTAAATAAAGAATCTAAGTAGATTGGATTAAATCGTGTCATTCATTATATAACAATCAAATGCTGAGTCAAAGCTTCTAATAGGTGTTAGACTATGATGTATTATTCTAGGTTGAGTAATTTCTAGGACACAGTGCCAGGACACACTCTGACCTGGAGAAATATCCCGATAAGAGCATTTGTAAAGTTGTAAACTGATTTAGATTACATCTGTTACTTTACATTACACGCAGGTGGAGGTGATAAACAGGATGTGTTGGACTTTTTATAGTGTACAAAGTCAAAATGTGTTTCAGCTGGATTATGATGATTAGTGCTGCAATGATTTAATTAGCACCCAATGCTGTAATCAACTGTAAACAATTATTGTTTCTAAACCAAAAAGATCCAAATGTTTGCTGTTAGTCAAAGTCATGCCTCTTAGTAAACTGTAAAAGTGAAATATATATTTCTAGCTATAAAGCTAGACATAACTATTGAACAACACAGCAATTTACAGTTCATATTTAGATAATGAGAATTCTTATCACTGGCTTACAGATTATCAATCAGACCTGAGCTTAAAGATTCATCCAGCTACAATGCAAAAGAAAAATTGGCAATAAGACAGTTTAGAGATGCAGTGATAGTATAAAACATTCAAATAAGTTTGGATTTTTAAATTAAAAAAAATATGTTGTTTCAATTGAATTTTGTGTAAAAACAAAAAAGTGACAGAGCCTATAGATCAAATTAAATAAAAATGTAAAATATAGTTAAAAATTATGTTTTAGTTCTTTTGATTTGTCTGATTTGATGAATGTAATGTAGCTGTGGACAACATAAGCCCAGTTATTAACATCTAAATGGTGCTTGAAGTAAGCCAACAGGCAGACTTTTATTATGAAAAGCCCAGTAAAGTCCATTCCAGCTTACTTACATAATCAGCTGCACTTATGTTTCCTGAAGCCTGCAAGTATCACGTAGTCAGCTGCTGTCTGTGTTTTCAATCAGAGGTGGGACTCAATCGGAGCAGTGCACTCTGGGAGGCTTGTAGCTCAGGAAGAAAAGCATGCAGTCAATTATTTCAAGAAATGGATGTGAAACTCCAGAGCCAGTGAAAACCGAAGTGAAAGGTGAGTTTGAACCATTAAAGAGTTTGTAAAATGTTGAGTCTGTTGGTTTAAAGAGTCATTAATAAATTCAGCTTGCTCTTTTGGAAGGTTTCCACCTGAACAAACAAAAAGAAAACACACAGCTCAAAAGGTTAGAATAGGCTTAAATAGACTGTCTGCTGACATTACCAACATATTCTATTGCAGCAAGTAGAATGTGACACCGATAAATGCATAGCAAACAGGGAGCAGTGCCAAACTCTGAAGACTTGAACCTCCACTTGTTGCAAGTGTAGGTTTAAGTCTCTGTAGAATAAAGTATTTTCTAGCATCTGCCTCCAGAGTTATAATGTTCATTTGTTGTTATGTTTTGTTTATGTTAAATTAGAAACTTTGCAGCTTTTATTGGTCATATAGAGGAAATCCTGAGTAGATGTTTGTTGTATGTGCTTTGCATGTGTCAGACTGAATGGATGACTCAAGTCATAAGCTCTGTATTTATTATTATTATTATTATTATTATTATTATTATTTACCTGTTGTGTGGCACTGGAGTTGCTGACCATTTAATGATTATAATCATGGAGTAGTTTATTAGTAGTTACATTTCATTATCCTCCAAAATTACCTCACAGTGAAAATTCTTCAATACAAATGTTCCTTTATATCAATACCTTAACCAGAACCATTTTCCCATTTTATATATAAGAATCATGACTGTGGTATCTTTAAAACATGGATTTATGGAGATATTTAAAGGACACATGGGGCTTTAATTTTGCATAAATTAATTTCTGGTGGATCTGACTTTGCTTCAGTTATCACTGAAATTAGGATTGTGGCCCTCTATCACTTATTTTTACTGAGCTCTTCAGGTTAACAGTTCTTTCTTAGCCTAACGTCCATTAAAATTTCAAGTTAGGAGTTTACAACCTTTTGATCACTTCACAGTAATCCAAACCCCAAATGTGTAGTAAGATAAAAAAGTTCCACAACTCCACAATGGACCTTTTGGTTAGATTGCTGTCACAAAGCTTCTGTGTTAAGAATGGATTTAAAGCCCATTAACAGTGGTGTTTGTAACCTTTGACCTGCAGGATCTGTCCCTTCCTGGCTGCAGGGCACCCTGCTGAGGAACGGGCCTGGGCTTTTCTCTGTAGGTAACTCTGAGTACAACCACTGGTTTGACGGCTTGTCGCTCATCCACAGCTTCACCTTCAGCAATGGTCAGACTTTGATAAACCTTCAGCATCATTTAACTGTTGACTGTCAGTTGTCCATGTAACTGCTGAATATGTTCAATGTTCTGATATTGCTATTTCAGGTGAGGTGACTTACAGAAGTAAGTTTCTGAAGAGCGACACCTATAAGAGGAACATCAAGGCAAACAAGATTGTTGTCTCTGAGTTTGGCACCATGATCTACCCTGATCCTTGCAAAAACATCTTCTCCAGGTAAAGCCCATCCAGATCATGATCTTACAGAATATATAATACTCAGATTTCAGATCTTTCTAGTTTCAGTCCAGAACAGACTTAAAAAGCTCAAGTTCAGCCCATTCAGCTTTTGTCCACTCTAGCTTTCTATGTTTAGTAGACATAAGAGATTTTAAATCTGGAACCGAATAGTGTAGTACATCTAAAGTCTCTGCTTCAATTTATCATGGATGGATATCACAGTTCTGTGTTAGTTTACCTAGCATACAACAAGAGCTAAATGGATGGATGGACTGATGGACGGATGGATGAAAATAGAAATCTGAATCAAACCTTACAAGTCTTGTGTTATTGGTCCATTTGGGGTTTGATGATTTCAGATATGTACAGACCACTTTAAGTAAACTGGGACAGACTAACCAAGACACTTGAGGTTTTTCTGATGTTTATTTTTTTTAATCAGAATATCTGCTTCAATTCATCAGTTCATGAAAGTGCAAAATGCAATTCTCTGGGTTAGTAAGAGGTTTACTTGCATAACCATTACCTAAAGACGTTTGGTTGATTGGATATTTGTTTTCTTAGGAATGTATACCAATACTGAATTATTTCAGCTGTGTGCCCCAAAAAACCCTTCCACGCTCTCTCACCAGGGCATTCACACACCTCCAGAATGTCATTTCTGACTTTACTGACAACAACTTGATCAACATAATTCGTTATGGTCAGGACTACTACGCTTCCTCCGAGGTCAACTACATAAATCAGATTGACCCTGACACCCTGGAAACTATCGGCAGGGTAAGTTAGTCTGCACATTCTGCCTGGGAACATTTTAAAAAGGTTCAGGTTTTCGTTAAATGGTCCACTGTTGAATACCCAAAGGTAAAGAGTAACTATATGAGTTTCGTTTAGCACCACAGTTGGATATAATGGCAACAAGCATCTCTGTGAAAGATTTGTCCTTCCTCAAATGTACTGCCCTGTATTAATTTCAGAAAAACTACAGGAACCACATTGCCTTGAACCTAGCAACGGCTCATCCACACTACGATGAGGAGGGCAATACGTACAATATGGGGACTGCTATTATTGGTTTTGGCCAGCCAAAATATATGATCTTCAAAGTCCCAGCTGATGCCTCAGGTGTCTGCAGTAATTCATTCTGTCCTGTTTATTTCTGTTCCTAAACTTTAAATCCTCAAGATAAATTATTTAGCAGTAATTAGATATCATTCTGAGAATATAGTAAACCTACGCACAGCAGTAAAGTTACTTATTTGCCATTGTGTGCTCCATGAGCCACGTATTCATTTGATTACAACTTAGGTTTAATTGATTTATGACACCACAATCAGACCTCTCAAAGAAGACAGTTGATATGAACTGTTACACTATCATTTACAAAGTGTGTGTCACAGTAGCTCACTTTATTTTCATTTGCTTCATTTACTTTCATTTACTTCATTAATGATTTTTAAATTATTGGTTCTCCCTTTTTAAAATCAAGAAATGAAGACAAGTGAACAGAGTAACAAGCAATTAAAGTGAAGCTTACAACACTGTGTTGACTGTTTCAGATAAAAATCACAAAAAGTCAGCGCTGAGGAAAGTGCAGCAGATCTGTTCAGTCCCTTTTCGCTCCTCACTTTTTCCAAGCTACTTCCACAGCTTTGGCATGACTGAGAACTACATTGTGTTTGTGGAGCAACCTTTCAAACTGGATATTGTCAAACTTGCCACTGCCTACTTCAGGGGGGTCAACTGGGGAGGCTGCCTCAAATTTGATCAAGATGATATGGTAAGTCTTCCACATTTTTATCAACTCCTAATAGTGAAATTATATATAAGTTGTCATTTAAGCTATTAAGAAAAAATCTACTCAGAGAAAAACAATGTTCCCTCTAATTTTTCATGTGTCTAAACGAACACACTAACTCCCTGAGCGGTCCCTTGGACCACTGTGAGCAACAGCAGACGTGTGCACTGTGGTCACACATGGTTTATTAAAATAATTACGGTACGATCTTGTCACTGAAGTGGACGCGCAACGGGACATCATAGCGTGGCTCAAGCATGTTCATCATAGTTTAAACCCCTTGTTTTGCACGAGGGAATATGACCTCCCGTCTGCAGCTAAACACCCCAGTAGCTTTTGTAATAGCTTTAGCCTGGTCGGATTGGGCAGCAAAGGGCTGCTTAAATGCCGCAAACTCCTCTGCTCCTCCACCTGGACCGCTAGCACTGATCATAACTATGGCTTGACAGACTGACCACCCACACCATACACATACTTTTTTTCCTTCTTTTTCGAATCTTCATATCACGTGCGTGTCGAACCGTGGAGTGGGATCGGTTCGGATTATGGATCAACCGTGATCCGTTACACCACTAGTTAAAAATAACTTGAACTCCAGTTTTGAAAATACAACTTTCTTTTCTTTATAAAGCTCTGACTTGTATTATAAGTATGAGTCTGTGGTCTGGGAGAGAGTCCTGTAACTCTGTCTGCAAAATACAGTGTATAATGACCAATGTTGGGCAATTAATTATATAGTTGTTTTCAAAAAAGTAACTGAGTTTTGCAAACAACAAAGGTTTTTGCAGCTGTTTACCTAAAAATGCAGCCAAGGCGGTTTTTTAAATAAACATTTCAAACTATTTACAGAACAATCAGCTGTTCTGCATCAAATTTGATGCCACACAACCCAGATAGCAAGGAGACATTGAACAGATGTTGATTTTCCATCTGAACCATCAGAATCGTCAGGATTGAAATGTCAACACTAAACCAATGTTGAAACAACATTGAAATACTGATGAAACCTTACACTGACATTGAAATAACATTGATTCACTGTTGTTCTGTCATCGTTGATTGTTGATCTATTTATAGTTGACAAGGTGACAACAATCACGTTGAAAAACCATCGATTTATGGTTGAGCGGGAAATTAAAGCTGCTACCACTTGGACTATTCCGCAGCACCCCTATCACATTGGTACATCCCTCCAGGTAACCATTGTCTTGTACAGTAGAGCGGGACATTAGATTTACTCTCAGCGGAATTGACCGGAGAAGGCATCAGTTCATGCACTGCACTGGCCTGCACCACGATTAGTATAAGGTAAGAATGAATGACTTTTGTTCTATTCGTTATTTCCACGGTCGCATTTGGATAACAGTAAAAAAAAAAAAAAAAAAAATTGTTAATGTAAAGTTTCGGATAAAATGTGGGAGCCCGAAATTGTGTCTACTTTCATCTTACAATCCGGCAACAAGTAAATTGCACTGCAAACAAAGTCTATCAACAAAGAAAACATTTTCGTTTCATACTTTTCCGTTATATTCCCTTACAAAGCTAGCTTTAACGCTTCGAGGGTTCCTTTGTTCTTGCCGTCGCCTCGGCGCTTGACCCAGACTTTCGCTCTGTAGTTGCTTTTTAGCATAGTACTACAAAAAATTGTAAATCTGTGATATATGATTGATAAACGTAAAGGTAACTGTATAAATGTGTTCAATGACTTTGTTACTTTTAATGATTGGAGAGCACCCGCTTCGATTCGCACTCAATTCAAACTTTACGCTGCACGCTCACCTAACTTGCGTTTGCACCTTTTGTCCACACGTAAACTGCGTTTAGCATTTACGTGTGGACGAGGAAGACGGAGAAAACGCAGCGTCAAAGGTGTGCGCCTATTTTGACGCCACACTGTGCGCCAAGTTTTTGTCTCGGTGCCATGAATTCCTACAATGGCAGACTTAGACAAAATACTGTTAATGTTATTATCTTCAGTGTTTAAATGCTTACATATACGGGTTTGCTTGTAATTGTTGCCTATATACATTTTAAGCTATTATTTATTATTTAGTTCAATCAATAGATCAAGTTTTGTAGTGACTATGAAATATATTGTAATTATCTGTTTCCTGTTTATCCTAGACAGGGCAAAAAAGGACTCCAAATTAAAAAAAAGATAAAAATGAAAGACTGGTGCATTGTGCAGTTTAGCACTGGTGGTACAGAAATAGTCCCTAGATCATGGATAAATGGGGAGAAATTGTCATGGCCTCCATATCCTCCGTGAGACACATTCAGGATCCACGACGCAGTAAAGAGGAGAGTTCATCCTGGTGCAACATGGCTCACCTATGCACCAGTCCGACTTCTAATAAGCCATGGTGGGTATCATCTGGATTGGTGTTGTATAAATGTAACAATAACAAGTTTTTTTTTTTATTTCACAAACATATCTTTGATTGCTAAGAATTTATGATCTTGTCTTTTATACATATCTTTGGTGCTTGCATACTGCAATATCACCACATAATATAGTCCAAAAAGTGGAAGCTTGTAAACTTTTTATAAATGCAAAGCCGTATACACTTGTGCACTTCAAAAAATTCCGTGTATACTGTACCTTCTTGCACATCTCCGTTTCCTGTGTGTGTTGTTATAAATCAAACTGTAACTTTAGGAAAAAATATTCCAAAAGCACATTTGTAATTACTTATGACCGTTTTCAACTTTTTTTCTTTAGACCAAATCCCCTGTACACATATAGTGACTCAGAGGATGAGCAGCCCACAAAGAAATGGTTTCCCCAGGCCCCTCGAGTGAAAATACCAGGTAATAAAATACTGTCTAGTGTCTTTGTACATATCTGTGTGTGACACAAGGAAACTTTTGATAAGTTGTCTGTATTCTTAAATACTTAAAAAAAATTATCTTTTTCTGTCAGACCTGACGAGAGCTGTTAACGAACTCCGTGAGGAGGTCAGAGCCATCCGCAATACCGGCTGCAATGAATCGGTAGATGCTGGGGTACTGCCTCTGGATTTGCCCTTGCACAACATTGAGGAGCTAAACAATGCAGAGCCAGCTCTTCAATCACAAGAGGCAAATAAGGCAATGGTAAGTATATAAAGGTTATGTACACTTTGTAACTATAAAGTGTAATAGCTGTCAGATGTGATTTAAATACATAACAACGGCCTGTTGGTTAAACACACAAGCACTTGCATACACATTTAAGACATGAGACACGCTAATTCCATCTCTTAAAATGTGTCTATAGGTGAGACGCTTTGCCTTGATTGGAGCCTGACGCAGCAGTTAGGGGCAAACTCTATGTCCGACTTTGTCTTTGCACAAGCAGTGCAGAAATGGCTCCGATACGCCCCAGATCATTTGGGTGGTGCAGGACGCACATCATGCAAAAAATTACAAACTTCTGTGAATCATATAAACGTAAATAGGAAACTGTCTTTTAATAAAGTATTTAGCAAACGAAACATGCCTATTGACCTTTTTTTGTTTATTTTTTTTCTCTCTTACATCACATGCAATGCTTTCTTATTTTAGGATATTAATATTGACATGATACATTGTGAGACATTTGGGTTTTTTTTTTATAAAGGGTGTCCAATTTAAGGAATAAGTACAATTATGTGTTTAGGTGGTTGAAGTATTGATGGAAACATGCAGTAGTTTAGTATTTGTTAAAATACCTATAAAGAAAGGTAGATTTCCAGTCATGATTTAACTGTTGTTTTAATAAAAAGCAAATATGCGAAAGAGGTGGAAAATCAACACCATAGCTCAACAGTGTTTCAATATCAGAATCTGACATTGTTTCAATGTCAGCAGTATTAGAAAATATAACGTTGAATCAACGTCAGGTTTCAACATTGATTCAACATCAAAACCTGACGTTGTTTCAACGTTAAAAAAGGGTGCAAGAGTGACGTTAGGTCAACGTCACACTTCAACGTTGATTCAATGACACAGCCTGATATTGACTCAACATTGTTTCAATGTTTCCTTGCTATCTGGGAAATTATTTGTGCCACTCCAAAAATAATTTCTGTCCACTATGAGCTAAAGGAGAAAAACAGCCTGATACCTGCAGGCCTGACAACAGGAGATGTATCACTCCTGTATCACCTGTAACATTCAGCAGTCGCCTCATTGTTCTGACACACACAACAAAAACTACACTACACACTAACTACACAAGATTTGCGCTAAACGTCACAAATATCTCACATATCAAAACACCGCCGTCACTCCTAAAACTTCCCCCTTCCTAAACAATAAATGCCATGTTGCCATATTATTTTTTTGATTGGTGACATGGTACATTTTTCCACCAACAGGAAAGGGTGGGTTTTTTTGGTTTTGTTTTTGCTCACAGGCGGAGAGTGCTTTTGAGCGTTTTACTTATAAAACGCTGTTTTTACTGTTTCTTCCCACAGTAAATATAAACAACGACAGTATTCAGGAAGAAAACCAAACATTGCATATACTTTTATCATAACTCTGATTTTACGTGGCCTATCAACACGATTTAAAAACTGGTGTAAAGTCCACACTTTCTCCGTCTGTCCTGCTCACATCTCCAATTGTTGTACATGTTGTCATTAACGTGGCTTCACTCCACATCAGCCACGCCGCTTTGCTCGCTAAAACACCGGTGTCGCACATAAGGACGCTGTCATAGCCTGTCAACAACGTTGATTAGCTGCATATGAATGTAAATCGCATTATTGGCTGGACTATGGGATAAGGTGGCATTGTTGTAATCCCATAGGGGAGCAGCCAGTCACTCACTGACTAACACTGCAAAACAGAATTGTTAGTCTTAATTTTAATTTCAATTCAGGTAGATTTTTTTTTTTTTTGGTGCGCAATGCAGATTTTCTGTGCGCAGAGACCGTGTCAGCAGTGCGCAATTGCGAATGCGCGCAGCTTAGAGGAACATTGGAGAAAAACTACACCGACAGTATATACTGATTATTTGTGGGATTCCACCTGGCTCTCTCCTTGGCCCTTCACATTTGTAGTTTAAGGTGCAATGTTGGTTCTCTGTGCCACTGTGGGCACCAGAACAAATTGAAAAACATGAAATGTTACATACCATCACTCTGTTAAAGCATGCTGCCTCCTTAAAACCAAGCAGAAACGTCTGGGCTGAAAAATGAAGCCAGTGGTGAAGTACCAAAAATTGCAGATCTTCTTTTTGCAGATCTATTCTAGCCTGAACAAATGCCAGGAAACCAACCAAATAATTGCATGCACTGCCATCAAAAATAGAACAGGCAACAGTGTACTACAAAAGTACGCTGCACAAAAGCACCACTAACATAGTATAAAATTATTTATACAAATTTAAATCATCTTAAGATATGAAATAACACAGAATAGAAGCGATACTGCAAATACCGAGTTTGTCATTTTCTATTTTGCTGGATTTACTTATTATGTAAAACTAGACTCTGATTTAAATTTTCCACAACAAGAAATTGCTCATTGCTGATTTGAAGTCTCCCAAGAAACCAAAAAACAATGGATTAGTACATTTCTGGTTATAACAGGTATTTGAGGTTTTCCGTAATACTGTTACCTGTTTTCTTTTCCAGACTTTTTTTCATATCATCAATAGAAAAACAGGAAAGGAAATCTCCACATGTTTTCATGCCGATGCCCTGGTGGTTTTTCACCACATCAACGCCTATGAGGATGACGGCCATGTGGTGTTTGACCTGATCAGCTACAAGGACAGCAACCTGTACAACATGTTCTACCTGGAGAACATCAAAAAAGAGACTAGCAACTTCATCCAGAGCCATAAGAGCTTCTCCCCACCATCCTGCCAAAGATTTGTTATTCCGCTCAACATCAACAAGGTATAGTTAGTATTTAGTGAAGATTCACTCACACTTACATTCTATTTCATCAATAAATAACAATGTACCTGCTCTTCAGGAGTCTCCCAGGGGATCTAATCTGGTGACTCTGACTGACACAACGGCTCAGGCAATTTTGCAGGAGGACGGATCAATCTATTGTCAGCCAGACACCCTTTTTATAGGTTAGTCATCCACAAAGTGACTGTCATTAAACGCTGTCTGATCCACCTAACGAGTCTGATTCCTCTTGAAGGTTTGGAGCTGCCTGGGATCAACTACAAATTCAACGCTAAAAAGTACAGATATTTCTATGGGTCCAGGCTAGAGTGGTCTCCTCATCCCAACAAGGTGAAGCAACATTATTGATTATCGATTTATTAAATCGCTTTTGATTGCTTTTGGGGTGAACAATTATACATACATGAACCACATTTCCATGTAGTTAACATTGGACACCAAATGTGATTTTTTTCCTAAACATTTATCCTTCTATCTTCTGCTTCTTATTGGGGCCTGGGTCATAAGGGTAGGAGTCTAAGCAGTTGAGCTCTCGCTCTACTGGCCACTACCTTCATCCTTCCTAGGGGGAATATCAAGCTTTTTCCACACCAGCTGAGAGAAATATTCTCTCCAGCACGACCTGGTTCTGCCTGCTGGTCTATTCCAAGTTGGGCATGCACCTAGAAGCTTTTTTGCCCAGGATGCATGACTAAACCACCTCAATTAGTTCCTTTTAATGTGGGCATCCAAGCTCCCCACTCTTTCTGGAGGTGAGCTCAGTTGTCACTTGGAGGAAGCTCATTTCAAATAATCAAGCTTTTAAATTGTCAAAATGCATCCATAAAGCATCTGAAAATGAAATTTCATGGTAATAATGAAGCAGCTAGTCTAAGACATGAACCCCAAAGTCCTGAGTTTGACCAGTTTTACGCCTGAAAAAATAATGGTCTGGATTTTGTTTTTAAGTAGGATTCCCTTAAGATCAACTTGCGTAAAATGCAAAGCCAGAGACAAAGCATTAACCAGCTCCTTCTTCCAGCCTTAAATGACCTATATGCAAGCAGGACAAGACAAGCAAAACATTTTAATAAGCATTCAAATGAATTAAAGCAAGGTCCCTCCAATTTAAATGTACCCAATTTCATGGATTAATTATGGTCCAGGCCTCCATTTCAACATCGGAAACAGGGGGATGGGGGTGGGGGCAGCTTTGGGTAAAGTTTTGTAAGTTTTGTAGGAAAATTTAATTGAATATCAGTCAGTAACGCAAATTCTGTTTCTTTACATGAAAACGACAATAGGTATCTTCAAGTGCTAGAAACAACTACGACGCTGGCTGTATTTTATGCACTATAACTTCCACAGATGCACATATGAGGATGAACAATCTTAATCTTAATCTTAGACTAATCAAACTAAATCATTCAGTCAGCATTTTCAAACAAATAAAGTGAAAATGTCAGTTACTGTTGGCCTAGTATGGTGCTGAATACTCAAATCTGTGAGGACAGTGAATGCCTGAACCAAAATTAGGATGATCTATTCTAAGGTTGTTGAGGTCTGCTACTTTAACACTATGACCCAACAGATCGCCAAGTTTGACATTGTTGAAAGGAAACACGTTGAATGGGTGCAGAAAGACTGCTATCCTTCAGAGCCAGTGTTCGTCGCATCTCCCGGAGCTGTGGAGGAAGATGATGGTGAGAGCTACGCTGTCAAGCACACAAACTTATATATTTAGAAACCACAATAATGGTTGATGTGCATAGAGCAAAATGTGTATTTCCATTGTATCTTTTCCTTATCCAGGAGTCATCCTGTCATCCATTGTTTCTGCGGATCCCAGCATTTCTCCGTTCATGCTCGTGCTCGATGCCAAAACGTTTAAGGAGATCGCCCGAGCCTCCATCCCCACCACTGTCCACATGGACCTCCACGGACTTTTCATTCCCGCTGCTGATTCATCATAGAATTGAATCTTTTAAGTAAAGTAGACAATGAAGTCAAACTTATTTTTAAAAAACCTTTTAAGCAATGTCCAGTGTTAACAGTGGACACAAAAAATCTACTGTTACTCGCTTTACCTTTGCTAATCTTAAAGCACTTTAAAAGACAGGTTTAGGGGAATGTATAGCATTAAAAATGCAAATGAAGTGAGATCAGCAATGTTTGAAAATCTCATTATAGCTGCACAAAGTTTCCACCTCAGTCACGTGTAGAAACTTTTATGGTAAGTTAACATTTTTTTTTATTTCCAGAGATTTTATTTTGTAACATAAAAATGTTGAGAAATTAAGCATAAAACACAATTACTTTAATACATAAAAGCTCTAACTACTCAACTTTTAGACTGAGATATGTCTTCTCATGCAAACAACAAACTTACTGTTTGCTGCCCTAATTTAAAACCTAATGACCCGAGGGGTCTCAAGAGAAAATGGCTACTGTGTGTTATGTTGTTATGATGTCCCAAATGAACCAACACGAGATACTCGTCAGACCCCAAATATTGCCCTGTGGTTGGGTGCCCCCACCAATCAGTCAAGTTTTCCTCCATGTTTCCTTTTGAGGTGTTATTTCCTATTCTTCGTCGAAATCAAGAGTCTAAGGATGGAGGCTTTTGTTGGCTGTACAGATTTGTATTTTGTGATACAGAGCTATATAAATAAACTAATCTGACTTAAATGTAAGTTATTTTGTCTTTTTTTCCTTCTGCTGTGTTTCCATATTATTTATGCATGACCATATTTTGATATTTGCCAATACAGTTGATCATGATTGAACAGTAAGTTATAGTCACAACAGCACCTGATGCTTCATTTATTGATAATGTGGTGAACTGTTCATCCATGATGCAAATCTCCCGTTCCAACACATCCCAAAGATGCTCTGATGGTTGTAGAGGCCATTTAAGTAGAATGAAGTCCTTGTCGTGTTCAAGAAACCAGTTTGAGATGATTTGAGCTTTGTGCTATCATGCTGGAAGAAGCCATACAGGGATGGTCAGCAAAAAATATTCACGTAGGCTGTGGTGTTTAGAAAAAGTGCCAAGGAAATAACCCCATGCCATTATACCACCACCAGTCTGAACCTTTGATATAAGGAAGGACGGATCCATGCTTCCATATTGCTCAAATTCTAACCCTGCCATCTGAATCTCACAGCAGCGTGTCTCATCAGAGCAGGCAACAGTTTTTCCAGTTTTCCCGGTCTGGATGGGCCTGGGCCCCCTTTCCCTGGCGGGTCGCGGAGTATGGGGGTGCCTACTGGGGTCAGGGAAGGAAGGGAGGGGTCACTTGCCCCTCCCTTCCTTCCCTCCCCATCTCCAGCTGCCTCCCTCTTCCCGCTCCACCACAACCACCCACACATGCAGGACCTTGGAGTAGGGGTATGTCACCAGGGTGCAGAGGAGGCTACCCCCCCCCCGTCCCCTTCTGGCTGCCTCTGCCTCAATTTTATCCCACAACTTAGACATTCACATTACTCACACTCTCATTACACATACATATAGGATCTTGGGGGTGGGCACGATACACGGAGTCCAAATTACCATCAGGGTGTACACCCCACCCCTGGCATCGTTGCCCACCTCTCAATTTTAAATACACGTAGACATTGAGGGCTAGCAGGAGGGACCATGCGCTTACCTGCTGCTCTCTGGCAGGTAGCTCCATGCCCTCCTGGGTTTTAAATGCACCTTAGAACACACATGCATCAACACTACAATGAGCGGGTGGAGGGAGGTTTGGAGTCTTCTCTCACCCCCATTCTCTGCGACCTGCTGGAGCGGGGGGGCTAGGAGGAGGAGTTGGCCGTCCGACTGCGGTCTGGAGTGTGGGGCCTCCCTGCTGCTGCGGAGCATGAGGGTGGGAATGGATGTTTGTGTCTGTGTGTGCCTATTATAAATAGATTGTAAACATTAATTTTGATTCTTTCATTAGCACACTTACTTGTTTAAGAGTACAACATTAGAAGTGTTTTAATTGAACAGGACGAGCCCTGATTTAGACATGGTGGCCTGCCCTGTTACAAGCATTCATGCTTCCATTGGTTCATTATGTGTTAATTCTTTTGGTCATCTCTGGGTGTTTTATATGCGGTGGCAGCTGAAACAAATAAAATGCAGGGACTTTTTTCCCCTCCTGGGTGCTTTGTCTTTGTTATGGTCAGTTTTTCCTTCAGAGGTAGATATTTTTATTTTCATTCCCTCACCTTCATTTCAAGTTTCAGCAATTGCTCTCCAGGAATTTGACAGTTTTGAATCCTTATTTTGATGCTATAATTGTTACTCTATATGCTGGAGAATGATTGATCCTCTCACTGATCAATTCAAAAACTGCAGTAAAAAAAAAAAAAAAAGGAAATGCAAAGAAGACAGACGGCACTGAACAGGTGTATAGTTACATTTTCAGGAAGGTGCACATCAGGTTATACCATGAGGTTTCAGAGGGGTTCCCAGTTATGACATCGCTACAATGTACATTTCCTGCTGAAGCATAAACCCTCAGTAACTCACTGGAAATGTGACTGCTTGGCTAGCAGCACAAGATTGTAAATGTTTTCAACCATTCAATCCTCTGACCACTTGTGAGGCTAATAAGTCACCATCTACAGTGAAAACAATCACACATAAAACACAAAACAGTGCAACAATAATTTCAATACCTGATAAAGATCAGCTGCTTTTAGTTAGCTAGCACTGAGTTAGTTCCGACACCACTGGTACTAATTAAGCGTCCACTCCAAGATAAAGACCACTGAAGTAGGATGTACACCAGCCTTCATGCAACTTTTTAACCATTAGTTAGAATATACGATCAGAAAAGTCCCACGTATCAAACTTGTACACTTATATTAAGAATGTTCTGCAAACAATACAGCATCATTTTGAAAGGAAAACAACAGTATTTTTAATTCTAATAATTATTTTTAATTACTTTATTTTGGCATCAGCAGACTTCCATATAGACAGATTTGTATCTTTAGTGTTTGTGGCACACATGAACCGAAAACTCTGCATGTTTCGTCAGAATCATGGGAATTTATTACATCAGCAGTTGCAGCAAAAACAGTTTAAAATCTGTCATTCACCCCACCATCCCACGCCACCCTGGCCTCCCAACATGGCCGCCGAGCAGGACAGCAAAGAGAAAGTCAACTCTTCAATGTCTGTAAAGTCGGCGCCGTCCTCACTGATGCTGAAAGAAGAAACAGAAAAACTGTTTCCCTTTTGAGGCCTGGCGCTGCACAGCACAATCCCACAATGCACCTGTTCAGGTGGCACATCAGCCTCATTAAGCTCGTGAGCCTCAGTCTGGGTAAGAAGGGGCGGAGCCTGGGATACGAAGCAGCAGCCACATATCAGAGCAGACAACAAGAAGGAAAAAAAACCAAAAACGTTGATGCTGAAGAACAGGCACGTTGGAATACTGTGTGTGTGTGTGCGTGTGTGTGTGTATTATGTCTAAACTATCACTGTTTACAACAGTGGAAAAAACTGTTCGTTTCTCACAGAAAAACACTGTCACGTCTTTTATCTGCTTTTTTTTCTCTTTTCAATTTTTTCTCTTTGTTCCTCCGTTGGTCGCTGCCGCTGCCTTGTCGTCTAATGGAGGAAGAGCGAGTGTGTGTCTTTGTAGTTCAGGTCCCTCAGATGATCTCAAAGGTCTTCTTCAGCTCCATGATCAACTGCCAATCAGATTTCTGCATCTCGTCTCTGAACCAGTTCTTCAGAGCGTCGATGGACGCCCGTGTGATCTGAAACAAAAACAAAGAGGTTGTTAAAATAACCAGAAACAGCCTTTCATTCTTTGCTCTAAAAGCTCTGAGCCCACATTTAAGTTTGCCTGCTGCTACAACCATTTTTTGACAGTAAAACCAAACAGAAATTAAAGTGAACACAACGTAAAACTAGTTTAAACACAGTTGAAAAACAGCACCAGGTTTTATTTCACTGTCTGGACGTCTCTGCTTTTGTTGTACAGAAAACAGAAAGACTACATGAAATTCTTGGCCTGACTAACTCGAAAGACACGAAGATATTCTTACCCTTCCTCTCCTTCTTTCCCCTTATTTAGCCTCTATTTAGGCTCGTTATTTCTTCCTTGCTTTTCTGTCTCCTCTTCCTAACACTGCTACCTGGACACTGACTGAAATCGACCTTTTAGCGGCGGAGTGAACAGCAGTGTTCACGGTAATTGTGATTTTTGTGAAGCCTCTCGTCTAACGTTCTTCTGTTCCTCCTTTAAGGGCGTGTCCTCACCTTGCTGACGATGATGTCTGTGGCTTCAAAATGGCGCCCGTACATTTTTGGCGACTCTCCTGGGATTGGCTCAATCTTGATGCAGATCTCCTGGCCCTTCTTCGCACTGTCAACGGGCTTGTGATTTATCTCGATGCTGGTGACCACACCGATGTCCACAAACTGACATGTGAACACAAAGGGTTAGTTTACAGTTCATTTTATAATTCACACAAACATCCACAGAGACTGTAAGCGGGTCTTACCGCTTTGCTGGGGACGCAGAGGGGCGTTCCCTGTTTCAGGACTCCAGCCTCCACTGTGACCCCCATCACGATGGGATCTCGGGAGTTAAAGATGAACTGAGGAAGAACTCGCAGCTTCACTGGGAACACGGCAACATGCCTGATGACACAGATAAAAAACACATTAACCTTCGAACAACCCATAAGTTAAATTAATCGATCACAGTCACATTGTTACTGAAGCCTAATTATCACACTGATCTGCTCCATTTTCAGCGGCACGCTGGAAGAATGTGAAAATAAATCAAGAGCATCATCTGCATATAAACTGACTTTTACAACCAATAATAACAAATAGAATCATCTACAAATGTATTATAGATCATTAAAAACACATAACAAAACACAGGGTTAGTTAAACAGAAGTTATTCTGTGAAAGGACACCATCATATATTTGCATATATACAAAAAAGGCTTATTAGCTGCAATGGACAAATAAAAGCCTTTTGGACTCCATCAACTATTTAATTAGAGTTTTTCACTATGTTATAGTATGTTGCTTGTTATTCCAGTCAATAAAAAGTCAAAAACACCCAAAGAAATCTGAACAATTAACACAAACGTGAGCTTTTCTTACCTAAACTCATCCTGTTTGGCCTTCTTGTAGTCTTCTCTGTACTTGGTGAAAGCATCAAATAGGTGGTAGATGATTTCAGCAGAGAAGATGCGAACTCCCAGACTGTCAGCCATCTCCTGACTCTCCCGCTCCACCTTCACATCGAAGGCCAGGATCACAGCGTACCTGCCAACACCAACCCCCCAAAACTCTGTCACATCTACAGGTTCTACACCAGTGCTCCACCAGTACTAATTTCAACAGAGATACAAGGACGTCTGTGAAATGTATTCAGATTTTTTTTTTTGGATCATAAAATATTTTAATAGTTGTCCCAAATATTTTTAAATTAAAATTAGCCAGATATTTGTGGGTGCAGATTCTACAGTGTTTCTGCACTAACTAACTTGTGTTCATTTTGGCTGAGTGTGTGTTTATACTGTGACGTACTGCGGGTCGTGCTCCAACATGGTTGACGCCTTCATCACATCCTTCTTATGAACTGGGCCAATGTTAATGCCAGCGTACTGCAGGGACACACACACAGAGTTCAAAGGTCAAGGACTGTTAGTTTCTACTTCCTGTAGATTTTCAAAATAAGAGCTCTCAGCTGTACTGTCAGGTACTTACAGGGACTTTGGATGTCCGCAAGAACTCGAGCAGAGCCTCCAGCGATCCCAGCGTCGATGCCTGGACGTAAACACCTTTCTCCTCCAGTTTGATGGAGCTCAGAGTCTGCTTAAGCTCTCGCACCAGTTCATCCTGAAAACCAGCACGTGTAAGCAAACCGGGAGTCTTACAGGACCAGTTCAGTCCTAGTCTTGGAGTTTAACTTGGACTAAAGGGAAAAGCACTGTTACCCTTAGGACGGGGATCTCGTCATCCTTGTGAGCCACCAGCAGGGGGAGCCCGGCCAACGTCTTCTCCAAGTCTTTCCCCAGAATCTTCACTCCCTGAGCCGTCGACACTTCCTTGTGCTTCTCGTACTGGTTCTGCACACGACAACCAATCAACACGTCAACCACATTTATGAAGTCCAAAAAGCAGAGACTATGGCCATGAAAATGCATCTTTTCTTCTCAGTTTTGTCCTCCCGTCCACACGGCATTTTCAAATATTTTGAAAATGCTCTCCAAAGCGGAACATTTGAAAACGCCCTTTTGGCGTCGCAGTGTGGACAGCGAACCCGGAGCCTTTTCGAAAATGATGACACATTTTAGTCATGTGACCAATTACGCTAAGATAGCGGAGGGCATTATACAGCAGTTGTTTTGTTTGCTCTGAATCTTGACAGCCCTATTAAAGATTAATATCAGTCTGTACATGCTCCAGATGGCTTTTCTTCAAATTCTTTAACTCTCACTCGCTTTTGCAACTTTGTACTTTTGTGTTACTCGCAGCAACAACTCCACCTCATTGTTAGTCCATTTAAAAAACTCAACATTCTGCTGCAACGTTTCAAAGAACCAGAAAGTAAAGAAACGGCAGACAGAAATGAGGCAGGTCGAATCTTCTTGCGCTTCACGCATGCGCAGTACAGCATGCGCAGTACAGTACAGTAAGCGTGTTCGGGCGTTTCAATGTGGACGCACAACTCTGTGAAAACAACTGAAAACGCTTTTTCAGATAAAAACGCCGTTTTCAAATCTATCCGGGCTGGTGTGGACGTAGCCTATGAGTAGAAGTGAATTCATGTCTAATGATAAAGTGCACTTCTCCATCATTCACCACCACTAAAGCTTGATCTTGTTTCTTCACACATAGTCCCTCATGCTGAGTTTGGTAAACCTGAGTGCTTAAAAACATTAATAAGAACAATGAAGTGTAAAAACAATTAAAACCAGGATGGTTTTTTGGATTGCAGAACATACTTGACTTGTCTTTTTTTTTTTTTTTAGACAAATGTCAAAAACACATGTTTATGCTGAAAAACAATGCATATGTACAAGAAGTTAGAGCTCCATAATGAAATCCTCGAGCTTCGGCCGCTCTTGTTTTTCTTTCTTCTCTTTCATTTTTTGTTTAAATAAATAATTAAAAGTGATTAAAACTCTCAATGTGAGAGAATAAACAAAGCTCTGCTGGAAATTTACAGCACAGTCTTATTTCTGACAGGAAAAGGCCGCAGGCTGACTTAGATGAACAAGCCTTCAATGAGAGGGATTTGATGCACTTGGAAAAACAACAACAGTGTGTATAGTTGGTCTTCCGCAGTAAAGGCAAAGACTGTGTGACCTAATCTGACATATGACGTGTGTGTATGCAGTCATTAAAAACCATTTCATAACAAAAGTGTGCATTTTGCATGAGTTAATGTGACCCCATTAGTAAAACTCACCATATAACTCACTTTAAAAGCATCATTTTAGAAAATTCAAAGTAAAGTCTTCTCATTCCTCAATCTTTTAGATTTAGAGGAAAATATAACAACTATTATTGTGGGCAATTTTATTTAGGATTAGTCTGTACAGGATAACGTTTTTAAATCAGCGTTAAGTTTTTGTTTTTAGTTTTAAAGAAAAATCTTTTACGAACGCCAAACAATTTTTTGTGCGTTTAGTTTTATATCAAATATGAAAAATAATCACACAAAGACTGAACAAATGCGGAGAAACAAATGTATAATGTGCCAGCAGGGGGAGCCCCATCATCATATATCAAAGGAATCCACATTCTATTCATGGTTTGTACTGGTCAATGAAAACAAAGAAATAAAAATAAAAAGTCCTAAATCTGAGGAATAAATCAAATAAGGACAAAGCAGGCCCTTCATAAAAATGACCCAGTCGAACCACACATCTTTTCTAAAGCCGACATTTTTCCCCAGTTTTTATTTATTTATTTATTTTTTAAACGTTGACTGTGTTACTTAAATTCCTTTTTTAATGCTTTTAATATAAAGCGCTTTGTCTGGGAAAGTGTCACACAAATCGTTATCTGCTAAATAATTAACTACAGTCACCTCCCTCATATACACGTGAGGGAAGCTGCATGAAACAGATACAAGCAGCTCTTTTTGTTGAACTGACTGCTTTAAACACCATGAGTAATTTAACTCAAAGCCATTATAGTAAAAAATCTTCCCGCTACATCTGAGCCAGATACATGTTTAAAAGCTGCTCTAACAAAATTTTAGACATGTTTACCTTCACTCGGAGTTCCTTCAGTGGAGGTGGCAGCAACAACCCCCTGATCTGCGTGACGATGGGCCCTTCCACCCCTGGTACGATGATGGTCTCTCCTTCCCGCAGACGACCGTTAATCAGGATGACATCTATCGTTGTTCCCATACCGGGCAGCGCTTTTACCTAAACACACAAAGATCACATGAAGTTAGTGTCTGGACGGTGGAGGAATGGAAAAAGTAGAGACAACAGATAAAATTGAACTCACCTCCATGACCTGAGCTCGCAGCTCGTCACAGTGCGCTAACCGCCGGGCCAACATTGTTTGGGTGAGCTCGACCAATAGGGCGATGAGGTTCCCCATACCATCACCACTGTGGGCTGACGTAGGAACCAACGATACAAATGTACGGGGGTCCTTATTCTCATAAAACAAGGCGGCGTTAAGACCCTGAGGACAAACAGCACACAGAAAACAAAGTTCAGGGAAACTGAGCTTGATGTCGTCTTTGGTGTTCCTCAAGCCTCAATGCTGGATGCTCTAAACTACAAAATGTTATTTCAGACTGTGAAAAAGATTACTATATAATGCAGCTTCTGAACTTTTTAGGGAGACTTTATAATATAATAAAACTTGCTGAGAAGCTTATTTTGTTGAATAAAAACAGTAAAAATCTTTTGTTTTACCCATTTGAATAACATTTTGATTAGAATATTATCCTACTTATAATTAAATATAAGTAGTGAGTATATATTACATACAGTATATACATAAATACAAAATAGATACTAAGTACATTATGTATTTTCTTGTCTAACTCACGCTCTTTAATGAAACATTAGAAAAACTTGCTATTGGACTGTTATCATCTGAAATTGAATGGAAGTAAATGGCACAATGACCATAATGAATAAGTATTTCTCATTGTTGTGCTGTGATTGGATGATAAATGATGATGTAATGCTCAACACCTGTTGTGCGAACTCCACAATGATGGCCTTGGCTCTTTCGTCAAACTCGTCTTTTGTGTTCTTCTTCTGCTTCTTTAGTGTAGCCACGACATCGGTTTCTGGACTCTTCTTCCAGTCGTAGAGGCGGTCGATCTGGTAACGGCAATAAAAAAAAAATTTAAAAAAATCAATCTCAGAAAATTTGCAAGAGAAGAAGAAAAAGGTGAGGCTGATGTCGAGGAGCTGGCAGACCTTGTTGAGGGCAACGATGAAGGGGCACTTCTTCTCCTTCAGCAGGTTGATGGACTCCAGCGTCTGAGGCTCCAAGCCGTGCATGATGTCCACCACCAGGATGGCGATGTCGCACAGTGAACTGCCTCTGTTCCTCAGGTTACTGCAGAGAGAGAGGTCAGTTAGTGACAGACAGAATCAGGTGAGTGAGACAGGCAAGTCAGGAGAGACGGGCGTTACCTAAAGGACTCGTGTCCAGGTGTGTCGATGATCAGCATGCCAGGGATTTTGATGCTTTCTTTGTTGAACTGCACAAACATCACAGGGGTTAATACACAGTAACCATAAACACAGTTTATTCATCGTTCAGAGTGAAATGGCATACGTTTTTAGCCATCTTTGTCTGCTCCTCGATGGTCTCCTTCGGGACGTTTGTGGCGCCGATCTGCTGAGTGATTCCTCCGGCCTCGCCATCCTGAACGTGGGTGTGTCGGAGCTGCACGCAAACAACAAAACAAACAACAATAAGTAAACGTAACGTCAGTAACAGTTGGTAAAAATTCTGTAAGCAGAGAGTAAACGTCACCTTGTCCAGGATCTTGGTCTTGCCGGTGTCGACGTGTCCGAGCACACACACCACTGGTGCCCTCAGCGTTTCCAAGTCGATGTTCTTCATGTTCTCCGCTCGGCGTTTCTAAGGAGACAAACAGAACCTGTCAGTCAGAGATGGGTATAGAGAGAGATCCTGTCACTCCCCCTGATTTTGCAGTGTCTCTCACCTCTATCCTCCTCTTGGCGCGGTCGTACAGTCGCTCCTCTTTCGTCCTGCCATCATCGTCCTCGCTCTCGCTGCTTTCATCCTCGCTCGGCGCCCTCCTCTTACCCTGGCTTGCGACCGTTGGCTTCTCCACTTCAGCTTCTTCCTCACTGTCCTCATCGTCTTCATCTTCCTCCTCGTCATCATCATCCTCATCCTCTTCTTCCTCCTCCTCTTCATCCTCACTAGCAGCAGGCTGAGGAGCAGCAATGTCCTCCTTCACCTCAATGTGGACTTTTTTCAGCTCTGAAAGGTGACAGATGGAAGTTTTAATTCTACTGCTATAACATTTAATGCTTCAGTTCGGTTTTGTCTTAAATTTAACATGTTTGTCTAAAATGAATGTTGTCATAGTGAAACAGACCGAGCTCTACCATCACGTGACTAGTCAATGCCAGCAAACGCCCCCCCCCCCCCCCCCCCAAAAAAAAAAACAACAACACAGGCCTTGCCCATACAGTGGGGCAAAAAAGTATTTAGTCAGCCACCGATTGTGCAAGTTCCCCCACCTAAAATGATGACAGAGGTCAGTAATTTGCACCAGAGGTACACTTCAACTGTGAGAGACAGAATGTGAGAAAAAAATCCATGAATTCACATGGTAGGATTTGTAAAGAATTTATTCGTAAATCAGGGTGGAAAATAAGTATTTGGTCAATAACAAAAATACAACTCAATACTTTGTAACATAACCTTTGTTGGCAATAACAGAGGTCAAACGTTTACTATAGGTCTTTACCAGGTTTGCACACACAGTAGCTGGTATTTTGGCCCATTCCTCCATGCAGATCTTCTCGAGAGCAGTGATGTTTTGGGGCTGTCGCCGAGCAACACAGACTTTCAACTCCCGCCACAGATTTTCTATGGGGTTGAAGTCTGGAGACTGGCTAGGCCACTCCAGGACTTTCAAATGCTTCTTACGGAGCCACTCCTTTGTTGCCCGGGCGGTGTGTTTTGGATCATTGTCATGTTGGAAGACCCAGCCTCGTTTCATCTTCAAAGTTCTCACTGATGGAAGGAGGTTTTGGCTCAAAATCTCACGATACATGGCCCCATTCATTCTGTCCTTAACACGGATCAGTCGTCCTGTCCCCTTGGCAGAAAAACAGCCCCATAGCATGATGTTTCCACCCCCATGCTTCACAGTAGGTATGGTGTTCTTGGGATGCAACTCAGTATTCTTCTTCTTCCAAACACGACGAGTTGAGTTTATACCAAAAAGTTCTACTTTGGTTTCATCTGACCACATGACATTCTCCCAATCCTCTGCTGTATCATCCATGTGCTCTCTGGCAAACTTCAGACGGGCCTGGACATGCACTGGCTTCAGCAGCGGAACACGTCTGGCACTGCGGGATTTGATTCCCTGCCGTTGTAGTGTGTTACTGATGGTGACCTTTGTTACTTTGGTCCCAGCTCTCTGCAGGTCATTCACCAGGTCCCCCCGTGTGGTTCTGGGATCTTTGCTCACCGTTCTCATGATCATTTTGACCCCACGGGATGAGATCTTGCGTGGAGCCCCAGATCGAGGGAGATTATCAGTGGTCTTGTATGTCTTCCATTTTCTGATGATTGCTCCCACAGTTGATTTTTTCACACCAAGCTGCTTGCCTATTGTAGATTCACTCTTCCCAGTCTGGTGCAGGTCTACAATACTTTTCCTGGTGTCCTTCGAAAGCTCTTTGGTCTTGGCCATGGCGGAGTTTGGAGTCTGACTGTTTGAGGCTGTGGACAGGTGTCTTTTATACAGATGATGAGTTCAAACAGGTGCCATTCATACAGGTAACGAGTGGGGGACAGAAAAGCTTCTTACAGAAGACGTTACAGGTCTGTGAGAGCCAGAGATTTTCCTTGTTTGAGGTGACCAAATACTTATTTTCCACCCTGATTTACGAATAAATTCTTTACAAATCCTACCATGTGGATTCATGGATTTTTTTTTCACATTCTGTCTCTCACAGTTGAAGTGTACCTCTGGTGCAAATTACTGACCTCTGTCATCATTTTAAGTGGGGGAACTTGCACAATCGGTGGCTGACTAAATACTTTTTTGCCCCACTGTATGTTTTTAATATTGAAAGTCTTAAGTCCAACAAGCCTAGTGCATAAAAATAAAAGAACTCTCAGTCTAGTCAGTACCTAAAAACAAACAAAAAAATAAAGAAGGCTAGTCTGTGCCAATGAAAGTACATCCTTAGTTTAATCAGTACCAAACAACAGTACTTGCCTCGGTTAGTTGGTAATGAGCAGAAAGAACTTGTCTAAGTCTGGTCAGTACCAAACAGAAACACCTCAATCAGTAAGTGCTGATAAAAGTATACACGATTCTCTCCAAGTCTATTCAATACCAAAACACCTCAGGCTTAGTCTAGCCATAAGTAGGAAAAAACACACAATTAGTCTAGCCTTTCCAAAAAAACCCAAAAAAACAACACACACACACAAAAAGGGGGGATACTAAGTCTCTACCAAAAGAGCCTGTTTTAGTACGACCATTTTTGCTACTGAAAAACATCACACATGCCTAACCCATACTATAAAACAGCTTGCACATGCTTTGTGATACCAAAAGGGCACACCTAACACACACCAAGCTTAGACCTACTTTGATGTTTAAGAAACACATATGTGACATGCCTAGTTGGTACTAAAACAAGCACAAATCTAAGCCATGCCTTTCGGGTACTAAAACAAGCATTTGCCTGCACAGCACAGTTTCAGTACCTGCTTCTCGTCGTGTCCTGCTGAGCCCCATTTTCCTTTCTTTTTATTCATGAAATAAAAGCAACATATAAAGAATTTAGTTCCCTCAAAGCCAACAGTCACACATGCTACAGCTGCTTTTTGGACTTCAGTATATCCTGCCACGGACATTTTAACTCAAAAGGCTGGGAATCGAACCACCGACCCTCTGACTGGAGGTGAAACTGTCTTTTTTTCCCTGCAGTGTTTTTCTCCCCTTCTTTATTAGATGTGAAAACAGAGGAAAGAATCTAATCATTTCAGGTGACCAAGGCTCTCACCTTTCTCCTCGTCACTGGCAATGGCCTCCCAGTTATCCACAGCAGCTTCTGGCTTCACCTCTAAACACAGAGACAGAACAGAAACAAGTTAACTTCTGTTCAGCGCAATAAAACACCACCCTGATACCTCCACTTCACACCTGCAGCTCTTACCTGGTTCTGCAGGCGGTGCCTCAGCCTCTGTTTCCATTGCAACTGGCTCTGGAGTCTCTGAAGTCGGCGAGGTCACTTCTGATGTTTCTGGGAAGGGGAATGACAAAATTATTTTTATTATATGACCAGCAGGAGGACTGTAGCGTCTCTCGGCTGGTGCGAGCAGCAGCGCTGTACCTTCAGGAGTCTGGGTGGTGGGCTTCTTCCTCCTCTTGTCTCCATAAACAGGTTTCTTCTTTTGCACCTCTTTGTCTCTGGATGGCACATCAACACCTGCACACACAGAATCATATTAGCTGTACAGAGCTGACTGTACTGGAATGACTGCATTATACTTCTGTAACCCTCCTTAGCGCCCCTCCCAGTCTGTCCTGCTCATAGCACCCACCCTGAGCCTGCAGCAACATGAGCGTGGCCTCAGCACGAGCTCGAGCTTCCTTCTGGGCCTTCGTCAGCAGCTTCCCCTCCTTCTTCAGGCGCTCCTTCCTCTCCTTCTCCTTCTGCTTCTTCTTCTCCTTGCGCTCCTGCTCCAGACGCTCCTACAAGGGCAGCAAAACCGATGCCACAGCGATTCGCGATGAGACGACAGGAAAGACAAAAGTGAAGAAGAACAAGAAGGAGGTGGTGGAGCTTTGTGTTTTACCTTTTCCTGCCTCTCCTTCTCCAGCTCCTCCAGCCTCCTCTGCCGCTCCTCCTCCTCTTTCTTGGCTCGCTCCTCCTCCTGCAAAAACAGTTTAATCATTTTCAGATATCAAGCACCCATCCCATCATGATCTCCATGACTACGTCTCCCACAATGCCCCACCTCCTTCATCTTGGCCAGGGCCTCCTGCATGGCCTTCACTGTGGCCTTGCTAGGTCCCTTCTTCTTCTTGTCTTCATCCTTGTCTTTCTCTCCTTTCTTCTTCTTCTTGTCTTTCTTCTTTTTGTCGCCCTCCGGCTCCTCTGCAGAAGGAGAAGAAACCCGTCACACTGAATGGCATCACACGATTTCTTGTTTTTCCTGATAATAACTTACCCTCTGCTGCTGGCTCTGCCCCTTCCTGTTCTTCCAACACTGCTGCAGGAGGCGCATTTTGTGGAGGCGCGGACTCAGTCTTCTTCTCTGGCTCTTTCTTTGGCTCCACGCTGCCCTCCTTCTCCTTCTGCTTCTTCTGCTTCATCCTCTCCTCCTCTTTCTTTTTCCTCTCCCTCTCCTTCTTCTCTGCTTTCTTCTGTGCAGCCGTCTTGATTTTGAAGGTACCATCGTCCTCCTGCTGCTGCTCCTCCTCGTCTTCGCTCTCGGCCTTCAAAGGCTTCCCTTTCTTCTTCTTCTTGTCTCTCCTGGAGGTGAACTCCTCATCGTCTTCGGAGTCATCCTTTCCAACACTGCCTCCTTCTTCTCCTTTCCTCATACCTTTGTCCTGGTCCTCCTCCTCGTCGGACACTGAAGGTTTTTTGCCTCCTTTCTTTCCTCCTTTGGTCTTCAGGCGAGACTGTGAGCTGCTGTCATCGTCAGATTCTGAAGCAGGAGTAGGAGGTGGGGCCTGGAGGAGCAAAGAATAGAAATTTAGACACTTTCTAAAGAGTCTGTGCTCTTATTTCTATGATATGACGTTTATGTTCATTATTTCACCTTCTTCTTCTCCTTTTGTTCTCCATTCCTTTCTCCATCAACATGACCTTCAGCATCATCACCCTCCTCATCCTCGGGGCTGGCTCCGCCCTTCTTTCCTTTTCTGGTCTTCTTCTTCTCCGGTTTAGGGGGCTCGAAACTCTCTACTTCTTCTGTGATGTCTGTTTTCTGCACAGAGAGAGATTCTTTGTATCAGAACAAATCTTCAATCTCTCTGACTGAAAAAGCATTTTTTAGCTGAAGTGCCCCTCGGATGCGTTTACCTTCCCCTTTCCTCCTGTGCTCTCGAGCGATAACTCCTCGAGCTCCTTCATGATGTCATCCTCACTGGAAGAGGAGGAAAGAACTGTTTTAGGAAATTTCAAAGCAGTAAGCTTGATTAAAATAAAAACGATCAGGAAGAATGTCTCACTCAAAGTCATCTTTCTTCCCTGCTTTCTTCTTCTTCTTTCCCTTTGGCTCTTTGGAAGCTCCGGCTCCTTCGATCTCCGCCGCCAGAGCGTCGATGTCATCTTTGGCACTGAGCACAGATTTGAAAAACGGTCAGAGCACGAGAGTGACACCCGACTAAAACCTGGTCAGACACTGAGAACACGGGCTGCGAGAGGAGACCGAGTTAGACTGTGTTTCTCTTTGTGTCAGAAGAATGTGAATGTGAAGAGCTGCTGACTCCTCATTTCCTTTCATTTCCCATCAGCCCTCTGAGGCACAGCGAGCACAGAGCGACAGCAGTGCTGTAACCACGGATTGCGTTCCCTCAAGTCACTGTAGATCAAATATCATCTGGCTTCAGACTCACAAAAGAAGACATCTAATCTGCTCTGTGAAACTGAAGATGAAGTATGGCAACAGCAAACCGCTGATTTATCAATTACATCTGAGATTTTCTGGCATTTTAGATCAAACTTTCAAAGTTTAAATTCATCTACAAAGTGAGCTGGAGGCACATTTGGATTACTGAGTAGGCCTCAAAAAGCTGCACACAGACTGTTAATATGTTGTGAGGGAAAACCTTAGAAGAGAGTTCATAAAGAGACAAAGTGTGCAGAAAAAGATGCACAGATGCACAAAAAGGTAAAACAAAAATTACAAAGGAACCAAACGTTAAATGCAAAGTTTAAAATAAAGAAAAAAAAAACCTCCTCAAGAATGAAGAAAAATGGAAAAAGTTATGACGAGAAACTTTAAGGAAAAACTAGAAAAAATGAAGTATAAAAAAATAATGGTAACGTGCACAAATAGCGAGTAAAGAGTCATAAACAAAGACGAAACACAAACAAATAAAACGAAACAAACAAACATAAAACCTGCAAAGGTGTAAGGAGAAGTTCAAAAACACAGACAGACAGTAAAAATCAGCAGACAAGAAACTACAAATGAATTTAATATAAGTTTTTGCTAGAAGCGGCATTACTACCTCAATACGCTTTAACACAGAAAACAATAATATTAAAACCCAACATCTGGCAGGAGTTTCATGCTCCATCTGTGACGTCAGTGTTTGCATCATCACTCCCGTTATATCTATATTTGAGTTAAATGTTTATTTCAGCTAATTAGTGTGTTTCCCTCCCTGAGCCGTTTAATCTGATCAGAGCGTTTCTCGTGCAACGGTGTCCATGGAGGGTTAAAACTAGTTTGAAGCCTCTCGACTATTATTAGTGCATTATTAGTATTGATTATAAATGAAAGATTAGGTGATCGGGTTCATCAGCGTACCAAAACCCGATCAAACTTTCCTTTCACAAGCAGGTGATCGCTCCCAGACTGTGGCGTGTCTGTACCTGCCTGCTCTGTTTATATTTACTATAATCACGTTTTAGAGTTTACTCGTCAATAAAGGAGCAACAGCAGCACATCTGTGCTGTACCTGGGGATAGCCGTGACCGCAGCGGCTCAGGTGATTCAGCCAGGCTTGCGTCATCGAGCAGGTCTTTGCTCACAGGTGATGTGTCTCCGTTACAGCAACTGCAGGCCGCCTCTTAGAGCAGCCGGCTCTGAGGCGGCTAACGCGGACACATGTGGCTCCCGTGAGCCCCGCAGCTGGCGGCGGGAGGCCCACCCAGGCCTAGGGTAACCCGGATTCGCCCGTGTCAGCCCGCCTGCTGTTCTGTAATTCTCCTTAAGCCACATTCAGGCTGTTTAAAGCTTCGCTGCCTCACTCCCTCACAGACTCGTGGTTAGCATCCGCTAGCATGGCTAGCCATTAAGCTAACAGTGTAAGCAGCGGGAAAACGGGCCAGTCTGGGGGTGTTCACGGGCCGGGAGAGCCCCGATGGGGCTCGGTGTCAGTGCGGACCAGTGATGTTTATCGGTAGCCGGTGCGCTCCCTACCTGTCCTCTCCGGATTTCTTCTGTTTCTTCCCCATCTTGAAGCTTCAGGTCTCCGCTTACTTTGCTCTGTGTTGGCCGACGCACACGACGACTCACAGCGGGCAAAGATCTCCTATTGTCCGCGAGGAGGGGCCACTCCGCTCCTCCACCTCTAATGCCATACATCCTAGGGTGACCAACCGTCCTCTTTTTGCACTTGTTGACTTGTAAAAGCTTATATGACATTTTTTATTTCACCTTTTATTAACCGCACAGAGAAGGCATCGTTTAAATATGTTAAAGTTTTCTTTAAGCAAACAGTAAGTTCTCCATGTCTGGGCCAAGTGTCCTCTTTTTTGGAAATCAAAATATGGTCACCCTAGTGACACATTTCCACAAGAGTTTGGGTTTATTTTCCACAGTTGATGATTTAATTAACTTTTACTATCAAAGTTGGAAAATGTCAAAACGTCTAAATACTTAAAGTGGCGAATAAAAGTGATGTATAAATGCCATTCCTCTCCATACAACAAAGATTTAATTACGCTATTATCAGTTTCTATTGCTTATCTTATTATTTTATTTAATACCTGCTTCTCTCCTAAATAATGATATCACGTGACCGTCTGTTCACGGAGAAATTGTCAGAGTGACACCTCCTGTTATATTCCCCTCCAGTGATTGGTCAGCACGCGTGGCTGAATCGGTACTTTTGCGCATGCGTTGTACGCCTTCGGTCTGACGACTTACAATAAAACTGTATTATTGATGATACATTCGTTTCCTTCAGCCACATGCTTTTCATCATTATTAACTTTGTCCCACAGACTTTTATTTTGAAAGTCTGATCATATTTTTGTGCTTGAATTGATATTGGTTCAAATACATGTAATGATATGGTGTTTTAGGCTGATTTTTACCCGACAGTATACACATCAACTTGCATTTAAATATTTAATTAAGAAAATGAATATATACGATAACAGTGCTGGCACATTTATCGGGAGAGTTAGGTGTTATTTTACAGTACATGCTTAATAAAATAATAATAATAAAATAATTAAAGTTAACGGAGAAGGTTACAGTAAATTCATTTTTACCTGTATGTTTTGATTTGTGTGCTTAAAAACTGTTTGATTTATTGTTTTTGTGAATTTCCTAAAACAATTGTGTTTTCGTCTAAATATTTAGATGTTAAATACTAAAGTTATGTTAAAGTTAAATGTTTAGGCCTCTTTTAGATCTTGTTTTGCTGTATGAAAACCTTTTCAAATGTAGTTTTATGCATTTATAAAGAAAAAAGCATTAGCTGATGAGAAAAATGAAGGCGATAATAACATATGAGTTTTTGTATTTTTGTTGTAGTTGTTTTTGTATTTTACCAAATAAAATATAGAAAATAATAACCTGTGTGAATTTTCATGAACAGTTTTCACAGCTGTGACTAAATTACAGCAGCTCCTTTCAAGCATTTCAAATGAAGTGAAAAAGCAGCTCTGTTCACTCAAGAGGGTAAAAAATGAAAACTCAGATGTCCGTAAATGTCTGTTCCAGGAAAACCTCTCAGCTGTGACGATCATTTCCTTTATTAATTGATTAGTTTTTTGGCTCAGATGATCTGCCCATCAGACATACAGACATCTCCTCCATTTCTAAGGTTTTAACCGGCTGTAATGTGGCCTGCAGCCTCTCACTTGTGTTTCATATTTGCCTCGTCTCAGCCCATCACAGTGAGCATGGCATCACACAGGCGGTGCAGTCGTGTGTGCGTTGCCCCGCTCTCTGAGCGTAGCAGTGCGCTGAAGGCAGCGGCGGCTCGATGTGGACAGAACCTCTCTCCAATCAGCACACTGCTTAGCTCGCTGCTTAGCCGCACGGGGACCCACTCCACAGGGACGTCCAAGTGGCAGCTCTCGATTTGCCCGTTCTTCACCTCCATTTGCAAGCGAGCAGAGCAGCGAGCGGGCGGCTGCTCATTCGTCAGCTCCAGCTGCGTCTCCATGGTGAACTTAGGCGTCTTCCCAAATGTCCAGTCCCAGCTCCGCAGCTCCATCTCCATCTCACCGACACCAGGAAACATGGACTCGTTAGTTGGGTCTATGACGGTCAACGCAGAGTGCAGGCCAAACTCTGAAACAAGACAAAAATAAATAAAGCAGAAACGTTTGAATACAGACAGAGCGTATCCTTTGGGGTGCAGGAAGACCGTACCTGTGTTATACTGCTGCACCAGAGCACCCAGGAGCTCCTCCCATTGCAGGGAGGGGGCATGGTCTAGGAGGTTGGCAACAGGCGAGGGGACGCTGGGAGTGGCATTGCTTTGGATGCCGGGGCAGGAAGGGCGGAGCACAGAGGAGAGGGCGGAGCGATCGGCAGAGTGAAGCAGTGTGCAGTGATGGTACGACGACTTCCTGCTCAGTCTGGATGCGGTGCCTGAAAGTAAACAAAATAACAAATAAAAAAAAATAAAAATCAGAAACATGAATGTAAACATCAAAGCTACACAAAAATAAACAGAGAATAGGCAACAAACATGAACAGTAACAAACACAGTAACAATTCTGGATTCTGAATTTGCTATGAAAGAGGAAGAGCTAGCAGCATGTGACCAATCAGAAACATGGAAACATCTACTTTTAGTTTTTATTAATCCAGCTGCAGAGTCGGTGTGTTTAATAGTCTGAGAGCAGATAAAGAAAAATATATTAAAACAACATTTAAAAACAGATATAAAAAAATATGAAGGAATAAATAATCTTTATTTATTGCTCATCAGGCAAACATGAAGACTTTAGACCCTCCAGCTCTCTACACTGTAATAACCACCACCATTGGGTGCTGCCAATGAAGTGTTGATTACAGTAGACCAGGGGTTTCAAAATCATTTATCATTAATTAGTCTGTATGTCTTTTATTTCTACTGTAATTAATTAATCTTCTTCCCTTTTTTGCTTTCTTGTGCTTTGATTCACTCCCTCTAGCCTCGTACCTGAGATCTTGTATCGTCCGTTTAGTAAGATGTCAAACCTGTCGGTGGCCTGGACGTCCAGTCCGGGCCGGAGGCGCCTCAGTGTGTCTGTGACCACCTTCAGGTTCCTCTGCCGATCGTACGCCTTCTTGGAAGTGAAAAAGGTCAGGTTGAGGTTGCCCAGGTCATGGAAGACCGTCCCACCGCCGCTCCGCCTGCGAGCCAGAGGGATGCCCGCTCTCCTCATGACCGGCAGGTTGCACTCGGTCCAAGGGTTCTGGTGGCGCCCGATGACAACGGCGGGCCGATTCCTCCATAGCAGCAAGATGCCACGCCCCTGCAGTTCTACGTTGGCGTCAATCCAGTCCTCCAGAGCCAGATTCTGGTACACATCGGTGGAGTGAGACTGGAGGACCAATCCTGCACTGTCAGAGTCTGTGAAGAAGCTGGAGCTGGATCTGGAGCAGGCTCGCTGGTTTAAAAGAGAAAACGTCCTTTTGATCTGTGACATCATTGTGCTTTCTGACATCACTTCATGTCAGGAGGTCAGGAACATCTAAAATGTCAAAATAAAAGCAACAGGAAATGAATTTGTCTTTTTGTGTGTGCACTTTTTCCATCATAGATATTATTGTCAACGTTTCAGGTGGAAGGACAAAAAATAAAAAAACTGATGGAAAACTCACTTAGCTTAAAATAGCTATCATCTGTAACATTTCACTAATATCTCAATATTTTTTATATTTTACTCAGAAAAGGAATATGAAATATATTTCTGGTAATTGATTAACTGTTTGAACCTTGTCATTTGGCAGAAATTGAGCTCTTAAACCTTTTTCTTTAATAACTTTGAGACATTTCCTTTTAAATTTGGAAACAAAGTTATTTTAATGACAAAAACCATAAAGGACCAGAAGCAGCAACATAAACAGACACTTTGTATCATTGTTTTTTAAACTGCACCACGTTCACGACGTACAACGTAACGTCTGACGACACAGACCCCTGCTTCTCCGAACGTCCTGTAGCTGTTAGCTTACCACTAACTCCTCGCGCTGTTTTTAAAACGCGAGCTGCAGCTGTAAGTCATTTCACGTGCACAAACAGCCACTCACAGACCGTGCTTACCGGGATTGAAAGCGGATGCTGGTCTCCGCAGACCCGGACCGGAGATGAGCTCCTGGTACGGACACGAACTGCAACCAACTTCCGCTTCGAACTTTCAAAGTAAAACTACGCAAAGCCTTACACAGATTTTTATACACCTTATTTTATTGTCACAGTATATATTTGGTTTTATCCTTAAACAACAAGAACAACGAAATAAACAACAAACAATATGAATAATCATAACAAAAACTAATTAAAAATACATAATTGATATATAATAATAGTAAATAAATAACTGAATAAATAAATATATAACTTAAAACAATAATTACAAATTTAAATATCTGTGACAACGAGGAAAAAAACACAATCACAAAATAATTCATTTAACTGGTTATGAATTTGCATGTCCTCCATAATTTAATATTAGGGAAGTTCCTGGCAACTAATTTCTTAGTCGACTAAATGAGAACAAAACGCAGAGTAAAACTAAGGAACACTCAGATATTAAGCAAAATTAGGTCTAACAGGTTTAGACATGAATTGAACACAAATTCCACTTATGTCTGTTTAACATTTTATTAAGAGAAAATACTAACTTGAATGTAACTAATGCATTTATGAAATGAAAGTTTTGATCTGACTGACTTTTATCACGTAACAAAAAACTAAGACAAAGGACTTCGCATCCTACTGCGAAAAAAAAAAGCCTTGCCACAAACTGTCAAAAGGGTAGCAAGGAAACTAATATAGTTACGAAATCTAAATCTAATTTCTTTAAAAAAAAAAACTTTTATAAATGTGTTTATACGTGATGTTCTATCACTTAAAAATTGCTGACAGAAAGAAGCTGAATAACTGCTTTTATTTTGGAAATACAAAGCGTTCAGATTTATGTATTTCCGCCTTTCCTGAGACTTGACTTGAACTCAGTCCTTCACTGAGAAAGCGGCCGTGCTGCACTGCAACATAGCTGACAACAGTTCCACCGAAAGTTTAGTATTCTGTTTATTTATTATCTTCATTTTCCCGAATTAAAATGTACTTTATGTGCTTTAACTCTAATTAACACAGACGTAGATAGTAGAATACAGACAACTGAGGTCTTGTTTTATAACACAGAACTATATATACGTGTATATTTTTTTTTAAATGCCATTATTAACAAAAATTGCATATGCAAAAATATAAATATAAATGTTCTGAGTGCTTGATTATTCTCAAAGTAAACTTCAGATTAGAATAATCTGTGCAGTTTTACTGTCTTTCTTTAATCTGGACTCAGACGTTTCAGGAAGCACCAACATGGTCAACAAAGCCGCCAAAAAACAAAGTGTTTCGAACATCTGCAGCAACATCTGCTGAGATTATAAAATTATTTTACCCACTTTGTTGTAATAGAATAAAGTTGTTAACCACATCGATTCAGTCAGCATTAAGATTGAAAAATCTTCATTTATTCACATATTTTGCGCTCTTTAAGATTCTCATTTGATAGTTTTTGTGTCTTACATTTCCTTCTTTGAACGCGTTGGTCTCCTCGGGCCTCTAAACTCGTAATCATGAGGAAGAAGCGCAGAGTATGAAGAATCGACCAAAGAGAGGAAGAGAGTGTGACCACATCCTGACACACACATACACACACACACGGTCAGAGTCAGTCAGTCTGAGTGGATGATGTTTCAGGTGAGCGCTCATTTTTGCATTTCAAACAAAATGTTTGCTGTCATTCTTCTTGATTTTTACTTTCCGTTTGTTCGTTTGTAATATTTACTGTTGTGCATCAGTCACATTAACCTTTTCAGCATAGACGTTTTCGCTCTAAATGATGCATAGGTTTACAGTTAAGGTGGAAACTCTCTGTCTCTATATAAAAATGTACATGTTTTAAAAGGCTTCATTATCTTTTCTGAAAAAAAAAACATTAAAAAAAAAACTAAAATCCAGATGTGAAAACAGAAGAAAAAGAATGAAATACAATGTTGGTGTTGACCTTCATGTAAAACTTGGAGGTGTCACTTTAAGAAAGGATGAATTTTAATCATCTCTGGGTGTGAATTCTTAGAAGTGTTATCACACATTCACACTTAGTCATATAGGCACCGTGTGGTCTACTTAGTAATGACAGGTCTACTTTGAGTTTAGTTGAATCTTCCATTGCACAGTATAGGTCAGCAGAGCCTTTCTACGCACACTAACAGTGCTTAAACACAGTTATTTCTGACTGCTAACTTTCTTTTCGTACAGGGTTTCAGCCATTGAAGAGGCAGCATTTCTTAACAAGAGCTATATTTGTTAAAATTAGGAAGCTATAGTGTGACCTGATGACGGCAACAGCTAAAATGCTCAACACGTGCCCTATACCATAACAACAAAGAAGTTAGAAATAAGGATTTTCACTTGAAACATGCAATTCTAATTGGACCATAATTTCCAAAGTAAGCTTAAAGTTTGATTATACTGAAAAGAAGACTTGATGGAGTGGACTTGAAAGTAAGACTGACATATAAACTCATTGGAAAAGTGTTCACTAAGCTCAGAGACCAAGTGAGCTGTAGACTAATTTTTCATACACGTCTATAAAATCAGGCTTGTGCTGGAAAACAAAGTTGTCACATTTTTTTCTGAGGTCCTCAGAATATCACCCAGAAAAAATTATTAGATCCATTCTGGGAGAGATGAATGAGTTCATGGAGTATCTAAATGGGTGTACATACCCACCAAGCACTGGACCTCTACTGATGATGTTTTCAGTGCCAAATTTAGGTAGCATTTGTGCAGCCCAAAAGTAATTGGAAATTGGGCTGTGTTTAGTACATCTGATTTGAACCAAATTTCACTCAAGGTGGTCATATTATGTGGGCATTTTCAGGTTGTTGTAAAGACTCTTAGAAAATGATGTCTTGCAGCTACAAGGGCTTTGAATCTGTTGATGAACTGGGGACTTTCTTGTTGGAATTTGTGGAGGTGTTACAATGTTAAAAGATTTGTCTGCTTGCGTGGGTTAGTGGTGTAAAGTAACACAAATAAGCCACAGTCTACAAGTTGCAAAGGTGAAGGCACAACAAATCTCAACCCCTACATGGATACTTGTGGTGGGCACTTAGCCAATGATTCAACTAGCCATGTTTTCTGCTCTGCTAAAGTAAAAAACTATCCTGATGGGTCCTATAGAGTTCAACCACTTTAATCTTGCAAGGTCTTAGCATTGCTTATCCAAACTAATAGAGAAACAAACAAACAAACAAATAGAGAACTAATGTTGTGTTCTAACATCAAAGGTACAAAACAAGTTTAAGTCATCATCCAAAGACAACAACATCTTGTGTGAAACTCCTCACAATCTTGGCGCTCAAGAAAAACAATTAAAATGAGTTTAGGCTTCAGCAAATGCAAGCTAAGTTGACCACTGGCAAGTTCAAAAGCTCTAACCTTACCAACTGGTTTGAATATCCCGGATGAGACCCCATATACCAGAAACTGGCTCTAGGTATATGGCAAAGAGTGCTTTACTTAAAATAGAATTTATCAGAAATAAACTTCCTTCCTTCCATGTCAGCCAGTTATCAGGAACTGTAAGCCAGGACCACCTGCAATACAGTAGGACTGCATTGGACTGTGTGGAAAGGCTTTATTACTAAGAAGAAGATGGATGGAAGGGCAGACCTTTCTCTTTTCTTGATATCTTTTTAGTGTAAAGAGGAAATGCCTTCTCACGTTTAAAAGTTGTTGAGTTGTTGCTCCTGATGTTTTTGCTTTGTGGGATGGAATCATACATTCAAGGCTATATTAGGGCTCCAAAAACACATCAATCTTTGTCTAAATTTGAACTAAACTAAACACTGCCCAGTTTTCAGTGACTGTTTTACAGTTAAATAAAGGCTAACCAGATGTTGCCCCACATCTGGTTTTTAGTATGTCTGTGTGCCTACACAAACTCTCATTAATCATTCATTATCACTTCAACTTAATGTTATTTGACTTCAAAATTTATTTCAATGACAGAAACATTTCATTCTGACCAAAAACTTTTGAACATTAGTATAGCTGCATTTCAAACTCAGCAGACAACCCCTATCAAGACAGATTCAGATCTACTGTAACAGTAAAGGTTTTCAATTGATATTGTGACTAATAAACAACAATCTAGATGTAAAAAAAGCAAAAGAAATGAATTAAATCTTTTTTTTTAACCTCTATTATATATTCTCAAAATAAGACCACACACACTCACAGAAAAATAGACATCAAAAGAGTTTGCTAATAGAGTTTTTTGAGATTTTCCACAAAACAGTAAGCAAATTTTCCTCTTCCTTATCTTTTCTAAGAACACATCTGCATTCATTCTCTGCACAGAACCCAGAGTGTCACTAACCAGGCTTCAATTGCATCACTGCAGATTCTCATGAAGATGCCATCCAGATAAAGCACCATCTACTGACCACAATCATGCACAGAAACACACACACATTCAGGTCAAACAAGTGTGCATGCGCATGACATCATGTCTGACTGTTGGACATATTCTTCATCATCTACCCCTCCTATCACCTACCACCCCTCCCAGACCCCACCTTCCCTCTCCTCCCCCCACTCATTCAGGAACCATGGAAATCCTCCACACGCCAAGGTCATCATTTTTATTTTTTCTTTCCTTATTTAGATAATAATTATTACTGTTAAAAAAATCATCTTACTAACTTCTACTCATCAATTTACTCATTTATTGATTTCCTCATCTTCAGGTTACGTCCCCTCACCTCTTCCCCCAGCAGCAGGGATCCTCTTCCCCTTTCTTCCATCAGCCTCAGATAAACTCCCCTCAGACTCCATCCCCTCACCTCCCTCCTCCCCAGCTGACCTCCCCTCAGTTTGCTTATCCTCCTGTCACCTCTCCCCACCTTATACCCCATGCTCAGGTGACATCCCCTCATCCTGAACAACAGCCACTGATAACCTCCCCTCACCTCCTCTCCCCAACTCAGCACGCCCTTTATCCTGAACTGCAGCCACAGATATCCTCCCCTCACCTCTTCTCCTCATCTCAGCACAACTTCTTCTGCCAGAATCCCGATCCAGACTTGGATCATTCAAACTGGGCCAAATGCGAATCCAACTCTGAACTTTCCTGCCTTCTTAATGGCAACAGTTTCTCCTACCAGGTAAGAAAACAGAAACGGAACTATTTTCTCTCATCCTGAACACAGATTGATCAATAACCTCTCTCTATTTCTGATCTAAAACAGAACCAAACCTCAGCTCATCTGGATTTTCAGAACCAGAACCAGTTCAGTTCTGGTTTACCTCAACATGAAGATTCCTTGGAGAACACACATAGATCTTACGATGCTCAAACGCTTCTTTTCAGTGGTGTGTGCACACATAGTGACACGTCTAATCCAGGTGAGGACAGCTGGAGGCACCTGGAGCCAACCGTTTCCCAACTTCAGTGTGCCGCATTGGACTCCATATCTGCAGGAGCCCATCAAGCTGATCCATCTCCCCACAGGCTCTCTGTGGGAGGGTGGAGTGCCACAGAGCTCAACCCGGCTGAAGACTTCTCCAGCACCCAGTTTTTCCAGGATGGCTACCTGAATGCTCCGCAGCCTTTCTGTAGCCCCACAACTCCTGGTCCAAGTCCTCATTACCCCCAAACCCCAGCAGTCTCCAGCCCCAGTCCTCAAATGCACCCCAGGACGGAAAGAACAGGTTTTCACACCCAGATAAACAGTGATCAGACCTCTGATCCAAGTCAGTACCACCAGCGCCTCCTCTCAAGCCAAACAGAGCAGATGCAGAACCTGACAGGCCTACTTCACACTGCTGGCACGTCTGAGACCAGCTTGTCCACACCAAGACGGGGCCAGCATGTCAGGAATGCTGCCCAGTCTATGAGCCTCTCTACTGGGCTGAACTGGACAGAGGAGTGTGGAGGAGGGAAAGGAGGGAAAGGAGGAGATGATAGTCATGCAGACTGGAACTGGGTATGTTGTTATGCTAATTTAATTTATATTAAAGATTATAGTAAATATGGAAGTATGTACAGTAAATATCAATTTGCTGAAGACAGTAGGTAAATAAATCTCTATAACTAATATGGGTAAAACAGTCAAGTAACAGACACCAACTATATAAAAAAATATAAAGTTAATTTTAAAAAAGTAGGTGTTTAAAACTAGAAACAATCAAGAAATAAATAATAATGTCACCATACCTTTATTCTGTTGTTTTATTTTTCTTCTGTTAATTTTTAGATGCAAAAAGAGCATACCGCTGAGAGTCTTGACACCAGGTAACCCCAATCCCTATCAATAATAAGCATGTTTATAGTTTTAAATCTTTATTTATACATTTTAATGTCAATGATTCCAATATGTGTGTCACAGGCTGCTGTGTATGGTGTGTAAGCGTGACTTCAGGAGCCTGCCAGCATTAAATGGTCACATGCGTTCACACAGTGGATTCAGATCATCTACATGCTTGAAAAAGGTCCTCAGTAACATCTAAAAAAAATAAATGAAACAAATCAAATCTATAAATCATATATAGAAAAGATACCAACAAGTTAACCAAGTCATAATTCTGAAATCTAATTATTTATTTTATCGGGACAAGAGAGTCAGGTCCCCACACTGCCATCTATACATTGTCATCTAGGCTGCCCCTAGTGGGCTCTTCATGCAAAACAATACAAAGTAAGTCTTTAATATTTATGGATGGATGGATTATTTATTAATTTCTTTGTTACATTTGTTTAGGACTCTGCCCCATCGGTTCAGCGCCCATTCACCATGGTGCTGCCTGTATCTGTCCCAGTGAAATCACGAAGTGTGTCAAAGGCAAGTAGGGGTGGTCAGACAAGAAGCAGCCGCCTCCCTCCAGCTACTGGAAGCACTGCACTCTTCCGCAGCCTGATGCGCCCGCAAGATGAGGAAGATGCTGCCAAAGGCATTAAAGATGGTGAAAAAAGAGTTGCTTCTGCACCTAACAAAGGCACCCGTCACTACACCCCTCCACCCATGCTGTGTCCTCAGAGGGCGGGGCCAGGGTTGTACTGCTCCCTTACCACCAGGAGGCAGCAGAGAGTGCAGACTGTTCAGCTCCACAGTAAGTCATAAAATCGCATTGACGAGCACCTGAAATCTATAACCATCTAATTTTAGCCCATTTCAGCCTCCAAACACTCAACAGTTACGATAAAAACAAAAGCATCGCGCTCATCCTGAGTCGATGAAAAAACAAACAATGAGCAGTATGATTGGATGATTGTCATGACACAATGCTAAAGTTAGCATCTGACTGGCAGATGGAGCCAGGGACCTTGGTGCCAAAGAGACTGCCTTTCTTCCTCCTGGAACACTAACATCAGGAATCGTTAAGCCGTACGTAATGTTTGCTTCTTACCAAAAGATCTTTGTTATTGTTCTATCTACTGATCGTCTGGTAACCTGGTACTGTATCACAGGCAGATCAATTTAGGGCGGGGCTTCCAAGCTGAGATCCCACCGCTTCAAGACCAAAAATATGCCCACTCTGACTCCCACAATGCACTGCTACAGTGGACTCCATGGGATGATCTAGAGCGTCCCGTCAATCAGCACAGAGGTACACAAACACATAGAATGCACAGAAATCTTGCTGTTGTTTTTAGATGATCTTGGAACTAATCTTAGAAATGGAACCACTTTTCAAACAGTGGAAACTCTGCTTATGATGGCTCGATCCAGCGTGGTCCCAGGGGGTGGAGCCAGCGCAGAGTACACTCTCCAAGTCTTATCAGAGTGCAAAGGAGACTTTCTGGTAAAATCTCTTTGACTATTTGGTTCTTCAGTGTGGGCTACATAAAAATGTGTTATTATTGTTTAGAATATTAACATGAAAAATACAACATTCTGAATAGATTACAGAATGGGCCTTTTTTTCTACAGCACCAGGTGAACCAAAATGCTCAGATACACAACAAAAGCCTAAAAGCTTCAAAAAACATCACAATGAAGGTGAAAATAAAACATGCTCAGGAAGAACAAGAAACAACGTAATTGGAAACCCTGCAAAGAAACAAGAAGACCACAAAGAAATAAAAAATACACAAAAATGTCAACAAAGTCATAGAAATAATCACAAAATACAACAAGACACCAGAGTCTAGATTCTACCACAAAGACACAAACATGATCGCATACACATAATTAAAACCACACCACGAGACAGAAAACAACCACAAGATACATAAAGCTCCTACAAAATGACAAAAAAAATCCCCACAAACAGACAAAAACATCAGAGAGCCACAAAAAGCAGTTACTAAGACAAAAAAGTGACAACAAAGACATATAATCCAACTGCAAAGAGGCAAGAAACAAGAGACAAAAAAACAGACAAAATCCACCACAAGGACACCAAAAAGAGGCAAAAACAACCTTAAAGACACAAACAGCTACTGTAAAACAAAACAAAACAAAACAAACACACAAAAAAAGACCCAAATAGACTCAAATAACACCAAAAAGACAAAATCCACAAACCAAAAAACTATTTAAAAAAAGTATATCTGAAAAAGCAAAAATATTAATGGGACTATAAAAATCTACTTAATCTTACCATGTCAGGCATGACTAAAATGACATCACTTTATTATGTCTTTCAGCTGACGGTAGAGAAGCTGCTATCGACTCCTGAACCCAACAACCACCGTCACCACACAGGTCAGCTGTTGTTCCATCTAACCACAGACTCAGAAATTCACAGATATAAAAAACACAGCACATTTTAATTAATATCCCTATTTATACTGTAGGTGTGAGCTGGAGTGCAGCAGAGAAAAGGTCACTGGTGAAATCTCTGCAGCTCCATCAGAAAGACTTCAGTAGCATCCAGAAAACTGTGAGTTCCTGCCAACTAGTGTTAATGTCTTTCTGCAGTGCCACCAGTGGGTGAACCAAAAGTGACAAATTTTGTAAATTACAATTGCTGTTTGTCTGTAACAAGTAATGATGTATCTCCATGATGTTTGTATCCTCAGGTTCAAACAAAGTCCCTCTCTGAGTGTGTTGAGTTTTATTATCTCTGGAAGAAGAAGCTGAGTCTGAGCACCAAGACATCAACTAGCCTGACAGTCTCTTTGCCCAACACAAATGTAAGGAACAAAAAGTCTTTTTTTTTTTTTAATGATTTAAATCAGAAGGGTTATCATAGCTGTAGTGGCCCTTTTAGTATATCTGAGTTACTGAAATGGACTGCTGTGACCCAGAAGTCTTTTCATTCCCCTAAACTTTATGGACAAACCAATGACTGTCTGCCACTGGTTTGTAAAGTCCAATTTTTAAATTCCAACTTTAACATATTGTGAACCCTTTGATCCCATTAAGGAAAGTGAAGTCATACGTTATTAGCTTATGCTAGCAAGACACATACGCAGATATCCGCTAAGTGTTAAAATCTATTTGAATGTTACTTTACTCATCACAACTGGGACACTTCTGGATGGTCTCTTAGTAAAATAAACTGCAAAGCAAGACATATTATTGGTTAGATAAGTACATTAACAAGTCTGATCATCTTAAGCTATTGCTATATGCTGATAATGTGATTCTTTATATTCCAGAATTACACAAATCAGTTCAAACAGAAGAACCAGTTCAGTTGTTGGCATAATAAGATATGAGGGTGGATGAATGGGTTGATTAAAACATTGGGCTTTAACATTGATGACTGCAGTTTGTTTGACCCGTTTTTCAGAATTAACAATTCAGCTTTTAAACCTTACTTCTCTAAATCAAACAGTAATGTAGCAGGACGTCTACCCTCATTCAAGTACTTATTTTATACCAATTTATCTTTTGTGTCTTTGGGAATTGACTCAGGACTTACTGGTATTTAGCCTGATTAGGGATTTGTGATGTTTTCATGGGACTAGAATTAGGACTAATTTAGACTTTTAAGCTGGACTTTATTGGAGTTAGCTATGCTGTCTTTTAATTGCTCTAAAGTTCTCTCTGTTTGTGTGTGGGGGTTTTTTATAATCAAGTATGGAAAAGAGTCCTTTTGTAAAGATTTGGGCTTTCAAAGTTTACTTAAATCTTTAACCAGGCCCTTTCTGTAATCTTAGTGATCAGTCAGTAAAATGTCAGGTGCAGTTCCTGTAGAGTCAGTCGCCTCAGAGTTTCAGGTCAGTGAACAGATATGAAACTAAAGGCTGTGCGAATAAAAACCACAGAAACCAAATTCCTGTTATCACTCCACACACACACTGCAGCACAAAACACACACAAAAACACACACCGGACAGCCACTTCCTGTCAAGAGCCGTCACGTTTGTGAACACACTGTGACATGACATTTCAAATAGCCACCGTGTGAGTGTGGTCAGAGCTCAGCAAGTTTCCATTGGTGTCATTTAGAGTTTTATCATCGGCTTCGTGTTTTAGATTTCCATCAGTTTGATTCATTTCAGCTTCCTGTAGGTACACTGTGGTTTTAGTCTGTTTCATGAATCTGTAAATGTGTCTTTACTTTGTTCCATGTTACTCAGGAGGCTGATCTTTTGAACACACACAGTGACATCTTGTTCAGAATCCAAGTCTACAGGCAGCACCTGAGCTGTGTGAAGTTTCTACAGGATGTTTTTGGAGATGAAAGACTGCACACTTTACAGCTACAGATATTTGAAGTTGGCAGGCCACTAGTCAGAGTCATGATAGATAATTAATATGCCCCATACAGCCTTCTACTAGGTCTGCCTCATTGTAGCTTGATTATTTACCATGATGATTTATAAATATCAGCTGGTTATTGAATATAAAAATTTATGTTTGTAAAGGGGATTTCCTACAACTACAAATATAATTCTAATTTAAAAAGTGGTGAGACTGGCGTGGGGCAATTGGTCATGTGATATGGAGTTACGATCTGACTGGGGGTCTTTTTCTTATCATAATGCCAATCTAATGAGTGCTCTAGTGGAATCTATGCAGTCCTATGAAAAACTATCTACACCTGAAGATTCAGTACCTCTAAGAGCCATCTTTAGCTGCAGCAATTCGCAGTAATCATTTTCTGTATAACTTTAACAATTTCTTACATCATTATCAAGAAACACAATCATGACTGCAGCTTTTTACAATGGTGCTTCATGCAGTTATCGAAGCTTGTGGGCATTTGTTTACGCACGGCTCTCTTAAGGTCCCACCACAACATTTAAATCAGATTCAGATCTAGACTTCGACTCAGACCATTGCGACATCTTGAATCTTTTCTTTTTCAGCCATTCTGTTGTAGATTTGAAGCTGTGCTTGGGATCACTGCCCTGCTGCATGACCCAATTTCAGCCAAGCATCAGCTGTGAATGACCTGGTTCTGTGGATGCAAAACAAGTCCAGTTCATCATGTCAAATCACTATTGTCAAATGTCTCCACTTTGCTCTTGCATGTCCAAAAGACATTTCTCCAGGAGTCTTGTGGTTTATTTAGTTGCAACTTTGATAACCTAAGCTCTGCTACCATGTTCTTTTTAGAGAAAAGACACCTTCTCCTGGCAACCCTTCCAAACAAGCCAAACTTGTTCAGCCTTTTTCTAATTAAACTATCATGAACTTAAACATTTAACATGCTAACCGAGGCCTGTAGAATCTGAAATGTAGCTCTTGGGTGTTTTGCACTTTGTCTGAGCATTACATGGTCTCACCTTGCAGTGAATTTGCTGGGACATCAACTCCTTGGAAGACTGTTGCATTGTGTTAACACACTCATTTTGGTGATAACAAGTATCACCTTCTTTTCTAACTTCCTCTTTTTATTTATGCAGGGTCAAAGGTCGTCAAGATCTCAGGCTGCTTCATGAACTGTTGGACCATCGCCCTCTGGAGCTACACACTACTTACCAACACAAGGCTTGAACCAAAACAGCTAAACTGTGTCTGGCTTACTTGTTCACAAAATCACAAGGCATGCTCCTAATTTGATAAAAACCATCTCTAAATCACTAAATGAGCTGAAAAGGAAAACTCCACCAGGACAACCTTTCACCTTGGGTGTTCTGGTGGACACAACAACAGTCGCCTTGAGGTGTATAAATTAAATTGAATTGAAATCGAATTGAAAGCTTTACAATCCGTTCTGCAAACTGTAGCTTTTCTTTTTTCTGTTATGTCCTTTGACTGTACAATATGGTATTTTAAATGTAAATGTGTTTGTGTGTGTGTTTTAAATTACTGTCAGTTAATAAACCCACAAACTAAGAAAAGCCAAGAGTCTTACTTGAGAGCACCTCCAGACTTAAGCTCAGGCATGTTGGGATATTGTTTTTCTTCCTTAATCCTGTCAGTCTTCTGCCTCTGGGCCTCTGATGCTCAGTAGAGCTCCACTTATTACCACACCAGGGAACAACAAAGAGACAAAGCAGAAAAGTAAACACATGGGGCCGCAGGCTTTCTGTGTGAGTACAGCTCTTCACATCAATGTCCTCTTTTTCAACATCAGAGGAACATGCTAAAAATAAGTGGATGATAATAAGCCTGAGTAACAAGGTGTCAGACACATTGGTGAGGTTTTACCCTCACTATTGTGTCAGAGGTTATCCCAAAAGCTGTTTTCACACATTCACTGCAGACCTGAGATTTTTCTACACAAGACTAGACAAAGGTGCATGTATGAATGCAAACGTAGCATCAAAACCAACAGTTAGGTTAGGTTAGGGTTAGTCAGAGTTATATGCAAGTCAGCCCAAAATCAAATACTGAGTCAAGGCTAAAAAGTTCCTTGTTGAAACCTACAAGTCCCAGGTGAAGATATAAATCAAGACATGTCAAGAGCAACAAGTCAGGTCAAAAGAATAAAACCAAAAAATCGTACTTGACCTGTGACCAGCAATAAATTCCATGTAGACTGGTCTTCCACACCATAGTGGGACAACCCATTCTTTATGTAGCAGGTTTAATATATAATAATATATAAGACCAAAATATTTACAAGCTGTTACCACAAAGTTGTGTGAAATGGCATGTCATGCCAAAGCATTGTGTGACAGGTCACATGACAACAACCAGTGACAGTAATATCCAATCAGAACCATGTCTTACACAGGTCAATAAATCTGAGTAATACACACTGTGTTGTCATAAATGTGAAAATTAGTGCCTAGAAAGACAAAAAGAAAACTTACAAGAACAAGTAAATAAAGGATGATATCTCTACAAACCTGGAAACATATAGAAGGAAAGATATGCATGATGTTTAATCCAAGATGTAACAAACAATAATTATATGCAGTTGATTAGAAAAATATCAAACTTCCATTCATTCATTCTCTTCCGCTTATCCTTATCAGGGTCACTGAGGACCTAAGTCTAGCTACCACAGAGCAAGAGGCCTGGACAGGTCGCTGATGCAGGGCTAACAGAGAGAGAGAGAGAAAGAACCATTCACACTCACGTTCTCACCTTTATCAGACTTACTCACCTAATTAACCACAATATGTCACATTCAGTATACACTATGCAAGAAATAGGTCAGTCATGAAACACAACATACAGTGTAAGCAGACCAAGCAGAAAAGAATATACAGGTGTAATCATAAAAAAAAGGATTTTATTATTCTGCAGAAAGGACAAAATCATTACAAAAATTCAGAATGACAAAAATGAGCTATTTTAGGAACCAAGTGGACCCATAGAAGAGGACAACTTAAGAACTTCTACTTAAAAACCACTTTACAAACCATAACTCTGCAAACTGACCTGCCTAACTGAGAGACAGCTCCAGTTATATAGCAATTGAATGAACTATTGTATACACCAAAGGTGAAAACTACAGAGATAATAGCTAACCATAATACAAGAATGACCCTATTCCCCCCCCTGCGTGGTCACAACAGATGGTTAAGTCCATTCAATTGGCCTCTGCATTTAAACTAGCTCCACCCTCAGCCTCCTCTTTTACTCAAAAAAAGGAAGGACTGGAGCGGCAGCCAGGTAACTCAAAAAGAACAGAAAAGAATCCATATAGCGTGTACCAATGGTACCATAACAAACAATACAAAACAAATTCTGTGCCATCATTTGGACTATAGCTTATTGCTGGCATGGATTAGAAACTAACTCAAAATTTTGAATTGGTTAACTTATAATAACTGAAGCTTTACAGCCCGAAGTAAAATTAAGACAGTAAAAGTTAACATGAATATTACCCGAGTATTTCAGTTGTGCAGTTGTGCAGCCATCGCACAATGTTACTGACATTGTGCGATGGCTATGATATTTGACAATATACATCATGTTATATTCCATCAGGTCAGTCTATCATCGAGACTAAAGCAGGAAATATCCAAGCTAAAGTTTGTATAGGGACTCAGTCATCGTAGTCTAAGGTGCTTGGAAAGAAAAGCGTCTGGACTTCTTTAAGTTTTCTTGAAGATGTTTCACCTCTCATCCGAGAAGCTTCTTCAGTTCTAAGCTCAACCGGTGGAGAGTCCCAGATCTCAATACATAAATGATAGTGTTGGACTAGGTTTCACTATGGGTTCACCTGAAACCTTGGCTGATTGTGACCAGAACCTGCTTTCACACCTTGGCTCATGTGTTTAGGTAGAGGATCTATAGGGGGTCCATGACCCTCTTGTGGACACTCCCATAGGGCTTAAAATCTGGGACTCTCCACCAATTGCACTTAGAACTGAAGAAGCTTCTTGGATGAGAGGTGAAACGTCTTCAAGAAACGTAAAGAAGTCCAGACGCTTTCCTTTCCAAGCTCTTTAGATCCAAGCTAAAGGTTTTCAGAGTGCACAGTGATGTCCATGTATCTAGGAGGGCTTGTTCTTCATGAATGTTTGAGTACATCTGCCTTTTTTTCCCTTTAAGACTTCAATTCCATAAAAGTTGTTTTGTCTGAGATTACTATAAAGCACTTTCTTCTACTCAATTTGAGCACTTAGTTTATCTCCTTTTGAGATAAAGTGGAAATGTTTTGTGTTTTTCAAACTAACGACTGAAGTCCGCTCAGCTGTTTGAGCTTTCTTCCTTTTCCTTCCTCTTATTTATTTACTTAATTGCTTAAAATAAAACTCACAAAAGTCAGTGTTTCCAGTGTGTCTGTGAAGGTTCTCAGTCATCCAGGTCATCGTAGTCAAAGGAGAGGAGTGTTTCCAGTATTTTCCCATTTAGAAATCTGCCTCTCAGCCATGTTACACTTTCATCTGTTTTTCTTGTTCTGTTTTTTTTTTTTGTTGACCTAAAACAAACAGCAGATAAGCAAACAGGGAGGAACCGCTGCTGTGCACAAAACTTCAGATAACTTCAGCCTCAAAACTGAGGAACCTCCACATTCTTCTTCTAATCCTGATTTTATGTCAAAGCTCAGAGTTTCCTGTCTGCGCTGAGCTTGGGGCCACTAATAAAGTTTGACTCCTCCTTGCTCCAAAGGTCTCCCTGCCCGAAAGCAGGAGAAGAAAGTCAGACGACAGAGAGGAAGGGATGGGAGCACAGGAGAGGGAGGAGGAAGACGCTTCTTCAGTGGGGAGAAAGTTGCAGAAAACCAGCAAGGAGGTTTATTTCAGCGTCCTGCCAGATAAATATGAACCTCTGATTGAGGATGATGAAGAGAGAGAGGAGACTGCAGAGGAGAAGAAGAGGAAGAAAGAGGCGAGGAAAAAGAAAAGGAAAAATACATGCAAGAAGTACAGAAAGGTAAGAAGTCATGACCTTTGACCTGTGTATGAAAGATCCCTCTACACAGCAGTGGCATGTTGATGAAATCATGGCTTAGAACAGACTGTTAAAGACTAATAAGTACAATCAAGTTCAATTACATTCAGAAAATACATATAGTTCATATAGTTTACATAGAAATAAAAACATGATGCATTATGATGTAAATAAACGATCTAACTTAATAAAATACAGAACTAAAAAACAGCTCACCAGATATAGGTAGTTAAATGAGTTATATGAAACCTTTACCAGTTTTGTAACCTATATTTAAAATTAACAACATGTATTACTGTAATTGAAATTTCATTAAATCACTTCTATCAAACAAAACAAAAAAGAAAAGGAAAAAAAACAAATATGTATCTTTAAATAAATATATAAATAAGGAAATGAACAAAAATATTATTCAATACCAGATTAAAAGAGAATTAAAATTGTATTATATTAAATGCCAAGTTTAAAAATGACTGCTATATTATGCTGTCATGGGAATGAATTTCAGACAGTGGTGGCAGAGTGGTTTTGTCGAAATTGATGGAATTATGAACTCTTGAGCTAGTATTAGTATCAGACTTTGATCCACCATGCAGTACCATCTGGAAAGCATGTGATTGGCAATAGCTTTTTTTTTCAACATGACCATGATCCCAAACACACTGGCAATGCAGTAACAGCATACCTGGATAGATAAATGGTAAATGGTAAATGGCCTGTATTTGTATAGCGCTTTTACTAGTCCTGCCTAGGGATCCCAAAGCGCTTTACACACCCAGTCATCCACCCATTCACACACACACACATTCACACACTGGTGGAGGCAAGCTACAGTTGTAGCCACAGCTGCCCTGGGGCAGACTGACAGAAGCGAGGCTGCCATATTGCGCCATCGGCCCTTCTGGCCAACACCAGTAGGCGGTGGGTGAAGTGTCTTGCCCAAGGACACAACGACCGAGACCGAGATAAACACACTAACAGTGTTTGGCCTCCCCAGTATTGACTTTGAAGCTCATTAGAATTGTACAAACTCCATTTCTGCTTCTTATACTGTTTCCATGAGCACTTACATGTTTCAATGAATTACTGCACCTATTTTCAATTTTCCTAGTAAAATATAAAAAAAATGAAGGGTGGCTCAAAACATTTACTCACTACTGTGTACAATATAAATAAAGTACATAAGAATACGCAAAATAAATTGAATTTAAAATGAATAAATGAATTAAAGTAAGCCTGGTACAAATAAAAATAAAGAAAATTAAAGATTAACATTTAAGATTTATAAGATATATAAGAGTTTATATAAAACATGACATCATACAAAGTAGCTTAGGCAGTAACCACACATGGAGTTGTTTGCCTGCAGTGCAAAGGTGTTTAGTCTCAGCTCTCTGCAGTTAATTATTGACTTTTCAGCGTCACTACACAGTTCTGGCCTTTGGCCCCCAAAATAATGTGCTGTGATGATTGTATCCCTCTGAGAACAGACAAACATGGAAGTTGTAAAACAGAACTTTTACTATCACAAACACCTTCATTCAGCCTCAGAATGAAGAGTTGAAATGATAAATAACACTATTGAGTCCACACTGAAGCAGAGGACCACAAGCAGTCATTAGATTCATTATTTTCACATCCTCTTTATTTATTTAAAAAGAGTCTAAAACTCTCCAAAATTTACTAAAACCATCTAAAGAAGTTGAAGTTGGGCCAGGCTGTACTTTCATTATTACCACTTTGTACTCATGACATTACAGTCAGTGAGCATATCCTGGTAAATCCTCCTTTCAAATTCTTTGAATGACCAAAATTGACAAAATAGGACCTGAAAGGATTGACCTAGTTCATTATCTCAGCAGGAAAGTGTTTACGATATAGAGGTCAGAGCCGAGGAGCATATGAATTTCTTAAGGACCAAAAGACTCAAAGACAGACTCAAAAATAGTTTCTTCCCAAAAGCCATAATCACCCTGAACTCCCACACGCACTGACAACACAGTACCACCCCCATCCCAAGGACTTCCCTCTATAAACAGACTACACAACTACCATAACCACTGTGCAATACTTAATTTTACACGCAATAACCTACACTGTAAATACACAACACTATTTGTTTACTTATTTATCTTTTTTATTTTGTTTTCCCAGATTTGTATATTTATACATTTTATTTATGTTTTTTCTTTTCTAAATACTGTTCATATGTATATAGAGCTGCAGAAACTGTGCATCTCACCACCTTTATTCTCCCACATGTTTGCACTGTGTAGGAGATGCTCTGTATCTCATTGTACATCTGTAGAGTGACAATAAAGGCATTCTATTCTATATCTTTTTGCAACTACAGTGGTTACCCCCTAGTGGCTACCATGCAGAATGCAGGTTTAGGGCACTTCCGCTTTATTACCAAACTCAGAGGTTATCTGTGTTTTACACTGGCTTTGAGTAAGGCTAAAAAGACATTTTTCACCAATATTAAAGAATGTTACTGTTAATGTCTGGAAACATCTCACAAGTTAAACGTTGCCTCCTGGTGATAAAAGAACTAGTTCAAGCATTTATTACTTCTCGGCTAGACAGCTGTAATTCGTTATTATCAGGATGTCCCAAAACCTCAGAGAAGTTATCAACAGATCCAAAATGCTGCACTGAGACTACTGTTCAAGATCCTGCTCCTCACATACAAGGTCTTCAATAATCACCATCTTCTCTTAATGACCTCATAGCGTGGTATCACCAAAATAGAGCACTTTGCTCTCAGACTGCAGGCTTATTGTTCTTTGTAGAGCATTTAAAAGTAGAGCCTTCAGCTTTCCGGCCCCTCTTCTGTGGAACCATCTTTAAGTTTGGATTTGGGAGACAAACACTATCTCTACTTTTATAATTTAGATTAAAACGTTACTTTTTGCTAAAGCATTTAGTTAGGGCTGTGTCAGGTGAGCCCTTAGTTAAGCTGCAATGAGCAGTGTAATTAAAGCTTCTTACTATTAAAAAGTTTTTCCTTCCCACTGTTGCCACATGCTTGCTCATAGGGGGTCATCTGATTGTTGGGCTTTTCTCTGTATTATTTTAGGGTTTACCTTACAATATGAAGTGCCTTCAGGCAAGAATGGTTGTGATTTGGCGCTATGTGAATAAAATTGAATTGAACTGAACTGAAAGTTTGTTATATTTTGCAGACAGTAAAGCAGAAAGTTGACGTCCCAGCAAAACCACAAAATTTCAATTTCGATAAATTTATAAATGTATATATCTCAAATATTGTGGAAAATGTTTTACCCTCTGAACCTTAACATTTTCACAAACTAGGGACAAATTTTTCATTGTAATATAAAGTAATGGACATCTATGGGAAGAGAACTACCAGTGTTAAGCAGAGAAATAACTTGAAAATATCTCATCAGCTGAAATGAAGTTCTTCTTTTATAAATCTGTAGGTCTGTGGTTTGTCAGTCAAACAATAATAGACAACAACTCAGTATGATGATGGTTTACGGAGCTGAGGTTGTTTGGTAATAACTGAAGAGTTGATACTAAAACTGGAACAGAGTAGCTTTCTGTTCTTATGCTCCACACCCTTCCCTTTCTTAATCCCATTTGTTCATTGTCCTTTCTCACCAGACGCGAACCTTTTTTGCCTGTTCTGTTCTTCTCTATCAATAGCAGAGATAAAGGGGATTTTTGCCCCTGTCTTAAATCTATAAACCTTGCAACTTAACCTGGTATCCACCTCCTTGAAATGTAACGACATGTTGCATCAAATTGTCTCGCTCAGTATCTTTCTCTCCTTCTAAACATTTCCAGCCACTACTTCTGTTATGTCATCATGTAGCTGGTCAGTCCTGCAGTAAAATCCATATTCCAAATATATAAACTCTATTCTAATCTACAGGTCACAAAGCCACCGCCTTTAGTATTTACCCAACACAACAACTGAGCCTTTGTTGTGCTGGGTAAATATGAAATAAATAGCTGCTTTGTTTACATATTTGGTTCAGCACTACTAATTTTGCTTCAGTAGGCAACACATTTAAAAAAAAAAAAAGGTGCAACTTTTACCCTCATAGTGGTCTTTGCACATGTTTGCTGATGAACAATATGCATCTGCATTAGCATAACGAGTACAACAAAACAGGAAATGACCATAAACTAGTATTACTCATTATACAACTTCAACAACGGCAAGCTGTGGCTAAAAAAAAAAAAAAAAAAACTGCCCAAGCTGACAAAGACCAATGCTAGAGACAGTTCCTGTATATTACAAGATAGTTTTTAATCTAGTTGTAATTGACCTTAATACCCGTGGTGGGTACAGAAAAAACAAAATTAAAGCACTAATGTTCTTCTTCTCTGGTCTGTTGCAGAATGTGGGGAAAGCACTACGCTTCAGCTGGCGCTGCCTGGTAACTGGTCTGCAGAGCATGGCGTCCGTGTACTCCACACCTCTCTCAGCTGTGGCCACCGTGGTAACAAATGTTCACCAAGCCAGTGGCAGCAAGACATGATGGGACTCGGAGGGACCAGGAGTGTAGCCCCTTATTCCTTGTGTTCAAGCTGACTTTGAATTCATCACCTCTGTTGTGCCTGTTTTGTTTTTATTCTATTTCTGAGATATAAACTGTATATTTACTCGATTTATGAAAACCATTGATACCTGTCACATTTATGGCCTTAGTTTTCAAATTTGAATCGAACCCTGCTGTTGTGTTAAATTAAACAATAGTCTTTCATGTTTCAAAATTCACCTCAAGCAGACCCTTCAGAACACTTTGGGTTTATTTACAGTGTTAAGAAGCTTTCTGTTCCGTGTGGGCTTTGGTAACCACTGGCAACCAAACAACTAGCAATGTCTGTGTACAAATCTCAACGATAACAAAGGAAGCTCCACCTTGTGGTGCTTCTCCACAACTGCACTTTAGAAACTCATTGACAGAGATAAATTTTCGAGGTTCTGGAGCACTAAACAGATATATTCTTCCAGTCAACCAACCATATTTGGATGAAGTAAAGATGCTCTAACAGGACGCTGACACACTCCTCTCCTTTCTGCTCTTTTATGTTTTTATCAAGGTTAGGAGAGTTAGTAAATGCTGTTAAAATAATCAGAATGAACAAAAAAAAAAACTAACTAATTTGTCTTTCATGATGTTTGTTTACATAATCAAAGGTCAGGTACTTTTTGTGCATTTCACAAGTGCTTATTGAAAAATAAATGTAAATATGACAAAAGTGTGAGAACATTTGTTTTTAAGTGGGCGTATTTGTTGACAAGTTATCTGTAATACAACGCAGGAGGTGTAGCACACGCTTTTCCATAGCTGTGGACGATGCAGGGAATAAAAAAGCTTCTACAGCAGCTACACAAAAGAGAGTAGAGCTTTCACATCATCATATATGACAGAGTAAAAACGAAAAAATGTATTTTCCCCCCCCACGCATTGCTGCTTGCGTGTTTCTACATGGACACCCCTTAAAGCTTGTATAATTAAACTTTGGTGCTTTTAGGCACTAGAGTTGTAAAAGGCTATTTTAGGTAACTGCATCCCTCTCAAAACATGAGCTGATATCGATTAGATTTTCTCAGCCATGTTTCGGGTGTAGGATGCCACATTAGCTCTTTAAATGGGCCTCTAGATGCTTAAACACCATTGCTGGCAAGCTGCATTTGACCTGTGGTCAGCTAGTCAAATACTGATAATATTAACTATCAGCAGCCTGGTATGACATCTATGATGCCTATCCAACATGCCTCACCTGTGGACTCTCAGGGTGTCGGACATTAACTGAAGAGTTAATACTAAAACTGGAACGGAGCAGTCTTATGCTCCACAGTAAGTGTTACATCATCTTTCCCTTTTTATTTAAACTCCATCTTTCATCATCCTTTTTTCTATTTAAACATCACCCCTTGTCTTGGTTCTTTTTTTCTCCAGCATCCATATCCTCCTTTACTTTTACAAAACCCCTCATTTCCTTCTTCAGTAATTTTCTCCACTGTCTGCAGAGCTTAATTTATTTTCTTTCATTGCCTCTGGCTGTACCTTCTCTTTTCCAGTACAGGTGGTCCTGGTGCCGGACCGCACATGACCTCCGGGTGTCGCTGTACCGCTGTACTGAAAATAGTCCCCGCTGTCGGGCCTTATGGAGAAAAGAAGGCGTAATAAAGTTGGCCCTGAATATAAGCCGCCTCCTGCTTGACAGGTCAACCACTTTCTTGTGACAGCAGCGGCTGTTCAGACCTGACCGGCACGCGCTGCTCAGAGGTCTGCTGGAACAACATGTGGAGCTCCTGAAGAGTTCAAAGTTGTGAGTTTTGAAGTTTCCAGCATGGTAAAGGTCAGGATGAATCAGCTTGTGGGAGACCAGACAGGCCCGCTCATGTCCCCGCTGCAGCTCTCCGTCTACTGGCGCCTCGCTCTAATCTTCTTCTTCACGGCTTTCCTCTTTTTTCTGGACATTTTCACCACCGCTGTGGTCGCTGAGACATGTCGCCATGGCAATGATACTGGCACGTTTGCTTCGTGGCTTGAAAAGTTGGCACCGAACAAGGAGGAAAACCAATCAGCGCTCAGCAAGGTTTTAAAGGACGACGCCGATTGGAGGACAGAGAGCGGGATCCGAGACGTGAGTGAAGATTATTTTCATTGAGAGGTCTGAAGTTGTAACACAGTCATGAATACTGTGATGGTGCAACACCTGGGGATATTTTTAAGTGCGTGTTTCTTATTCCCTTTACTGTTATAGTTATCTCATGGTTTAAAGTGTAGGCCTAAATATAGTTTCAGACACATTAGAAATGAACTGTAATGAAATGAAAAACGTGCAATTAATAAACTTTAGATTTTCTAGTTATATAACTTTCAGTTTTTGACACCACTGAAAGGCCAGCTTGGGGCCTCTTTCACCAAACATTGTTTCAACATTAAATGATCGGTTTAAAGTCTCAGCCAACATGCTAACTGGACAGTAATCTGCATTACATAACAGCAACTCTAGAGATTAACATGGTGTTAATGATCAACTTGAAGCTGTTAATGAACCATTTCTGAGGGTAAAGTAAAAAAAGCTAATTTTCTGTAAATCGTCTGTCATTAATCGTAACTGAATTTAGCCATGCTTAGCATAAGCACGTGTTGTAATCTTTTTAACTCGTTATAGACATTTGTAGTCATGTCTGGACCTCTATCTAGGAAATCCAAGAAAGGTTTCAGTATTTTTCAAGCACAGAATCAAAAATTTGCTAGTTCCGTCTTCCAAATGCACCTGTTCAACTGCTTATTAAAGCAAATTTCTGATCAACCAGTGGCAGCAACTCAATGCATTTACGCATGTAGACATGGTCCAGACAACTTGCTGGGCCAGCACCAAACTATGCATCACAATCGAAAAGAAAGGGTGATTTAAGTGAATTTGAATGTGGTTGTTGTGTTGTGCTCTTCTGGGATTTTCCCCCTCAACCATTTCTAGGCTTTACAGAGAATGGTCTGAAAAACACTGCAGTTTTCTAGGTGAAGAGGAAGATCTTGGAATGTACAGCATGTAGGTGCATTCCTGAATATGTTAGAAGTCACAAATTCTGAGTTTGCAATTGGAATTTTTTTTATGAAATGCCCCTTTAACTTGCATTTCCCACTCGGAAATCCAAAGCAGACCAACATACCACGGATTACTAACCCGGCTGAATAGGGCTGTGCGATATGACCAAAATCTCATATCCTGATAAGGCATTTATCGTCCTGATAACGATATAAATCACAAAAATTTAACATTCTCTGTAAATTCTGTGAATCTCGGGCAGCTCGACTTGCGTGAAGTGTTTCCAGCTGGGCGTCGTGTACCTAGAGTCCAGTGTTTTAACCGATGCATGAAACTATACATTTTAGACATAAGTTTTAACGGCTGCCGTTTTCTTTGTGAGTATTATTACACAGCGTGCTGCGGGGAAAAGCCTGTTCTAACGTTTGAGTCTAAGGTTTATTTTTTAGCACCTGACGGCTCTTTTTTGCTTTTCATCAGTAAATATTCTGCATCTTCCACGTGATTCAGTTTATTTTGAAAAGTCTCAACAGGATAAAAGGATTTTTGATTCAGTTCTTATTCAACTAGTAAAACACATCCAAACACATCCAAACTGATTATGGCCAAGTTAATAAACCCCCACAGCTACACATACACGTCATGTCTCTCATTGTAAACAGAAAAGTTAATCTTTGTGAAACTTGTTTCATTGCATCTTATATTTTGGTTCTCTGAGTGTATTCTGGACTTGAACATCTATATTTGCCTGTGTGTGTGTGTGTGTGTGTGTGTGTGTGTGTGTGTGTGTGTGTGTGTGTGTGTGTGTGTGTGTGTGTCAGTCAGTGTGTGGTTGGACAGACTGGTTGTCTTATGGTCAGATGCTCTTCATGACTGGTCTGCTGCTGGGATCTCTGTTTGGAGGAGCCATATCTGACCGGTACAACACAACACTTGACAGTCTGTAATACACTACTGGTCAAAAGTTTGGACCTTATATTTTAGATTCCTCAAAGTAGCTACCCTTTGCTTTATTGACAGCGCTGCAAACCCTTGGCTTTCTGTCAATAAGCTTCATGATGTAGTCACACTTCACAGGTGTGCCTTGTCAGGGTTCATTTGTGGAATTTATTGCCTTCTTAATGAGGTTGGTACCATCAGTGTTGTGTAGAAGTCAGGTTGGTACACAACTGGCAGCCTAATTTGACAACTGTTAGCATTCATATTATGGTAAGAACCAATCAGCTAAGTAAAGCGAAACAACAGTCTATCATCACTTACTAAAGGTCAGTGGGTCCAAAAATTTGCTAAAACTTTAAATGTGCTTTGCAAAAGCCATCAAGCGCTACAATGAAACTGGCTTACATGAGGACCGCCCCAAGAAAGCTGCTGAGGTTAAATTCATCCAAGTCACCAGCCTCAGAAATCACAAGTTAACAGCACCTGTGTAAGGGCTATTTGACCAAGAAGAGAGTGATGGAGTGCTACACCAGTTGGCATGGCCTCCACAGTCACTTGATCTAAACCCAATAGAGATGGTATGGGATGAGGTGGACCGCAGAATGAAGGCAAAAGGGCCAACAAATGCTCAGCATCTCTGGGAACTCCTTCAAGACTGTTGGAAAACCATTTCAGGTGACTAACTCATGAAGTTCATCAAGAGAATGCCAAGAGTGTGCAAAGCGGTAATCAAAGCAAAGGTTGGCTATTTTGAAGAATCTAAACTATAAAACATGTTTTGAGTTATTTCACACGTCTTTGTTCACTACATAATTCCATACGTGTTTATTCATAGTTTGACGCCTTCAGTGAGAATCTACAATGTAAATAGTCATGAAAATAAAGAAAAAACATAAAAAATTAGAAGGTGTGTCCAAACTTTTGACTTGTAGTGTATATGTCAAGTTTAAGTTAAAATAAACATTAGTCATCACTCATCTTCAAACAAGAAAAATCTCGCTGATGGTTTCTGTGCAGGTACGGAAAGCGTCCAGTACTGCTGATTTCCATGTGCGTGCACGCCGTGTGTGGCCTCGTTCCTGCTGTCTTTCCTCAACCACTCCTCTTCCTTATTCTTCGCTGCCTGACTGGAATCTGCTGCTGCTGCATCAACATCTGCGCCTTCAGTTTAGGTAACACAAGAAACCTAAAAGCATGATTAAAATGTCGTATCACAGATCTACTTTCATCCCGTTATATTGAGCTGTGGTCTTCATTGGACATTTTCTGACCATTAATAAGTTAATTAAAGAAAGTCAGTTAAATCTATGAGTATCCAACTTCAAAATGTTTTTAGAAGTGTCTCACAAAGTATGTTGGGGAGCCTGCAGTGTTTTGTGCGAGCTGGAAGGTGGTTCGTTATCAGACAGCCCTCAGTGGGCTTTGGGTCACTGGCTGGATGGTGACTTTAATTGGACCGTGGTGGGACATACTTACATAAGGCTGATAAAAAGCACGTGTTACAGATAAAGCCATCTTGACCAGGTTGAGGCCTAATGAAGCAGGATTGCTTCCAGCAACTTCCTAACCTTTGACCCCTACAGTGTTATGTGCAGACTGGAGGAAGCAGTCTATTCCTTCAGCTTTGATTTAATTTAGCAGCTAGCCTTTACATAGTAAGTCATGGACCCAAAGTGTAGGAAGACTCAGGGTCTTATAATTTAGCTAATTCAATATTTATTGTATTTATTGTATTATATTTCTATCCATTGCGTCAGCATTTATTGTCAGTTCTGACCTCCCAGCCCATTGTTCCTTCAGTGGGCTGGTTTCAGTCATTATGCAAATGTACTGTTTATAAGTTTGGGGAAACCTGCAGTCAGCTGAGACTGAAGAAGTCACTTGGATGAGTGACGAAACGTTTCTCCCACAAAATGCTACGTCCAGATGAACAGAATCAACTTTTGGAGGGGTACCTTTAACACCTTTTCTTTTTGAAATGATCACATTTTGTAAGTGGTGTTGTGGGTCAAAGAAACAAATACACACAGACAGAGATTTGGTTTATTATTCATTGTTTATTATTATTATCAGTTAATTTTATCTAACTCTAATTACCTTAGCTAACTAAGGTAAGTCATTATGTTTAAAGATGACTCTATGGAGACTTTTTATTATAGATTTATTATCTTTTTCCTTATGCATGTTATCTGACAGTGCTGTGTGCTAAAGATGAGTTTTAAATTATGAGATAAATGTATGTATATTTAAGTTGGCCAATCAGAAGGAAGTGGGCATTTAGGGACTGGAGCTAAAACAGTTGGGCTTCAGCAAGGTTCAGTATAACATAAAGAAGGGTAGTTTTTAAATAATAAATCAGGTAAAGCTACTCTAATAAATCTTAGAAGCTTTGGAGAGCAAGTTCACATTGAAGATAGCACTGAAACCTGCAGAATTTAAATTGTAGACTGTTTTAAACTGTTTGCGTTGCAGCAGTGGAGTGGACTCCCCCTGATTCTCGGCTGTGGCCGCCGGCTTTCCTGCCATTCTGCTTCAGCCTGGGGACAATGGGTGGAGCTCCTTTGGCCTGGCTCAACCCTACCTGGACACGTCTGCACCTGTCACTGGCTCTGCCTCAGATCATTTGTCTGCCACTCTACCTGTAGGCCAACACACCTGTTCACCTGTGGTAGCCTCATTTAGACCGTTAATAAAGGAAGCAATAACAGTTTTTCTCCTTCAAGTTCAATCCCAGAGTCTCCCCGATGGCTGTTGTTAAAGAAGAGGACAGATATCCTGGACCGTTACCGGAGCAACAGCCCTGCAGATAACCAGCGCTTGGACCTGGTAAACAAACATTTGCCTCATTTCAAATCATAAATGTCTTGTGTTAACAAGTAGGATTATTCCTTATTATAACCCAGCTCCTCTTTGTGTTAGTTTGATAATGTTTAACTGCAAGATATAAAGAAACAGATGGTCTTCTAAAATAAGTTGGAAAATGGTCAACAATAGATGGAAAGGTTATGTAATGAGAAAGGTGCATTAAAACTTCTGCCGTCACTCTTTACGATGCTCTTAAAAGAACATCTCAAGGAAACTAACTCTATCAGAGGTAAACTGGAGAGGGGTCGACCACTGTTTATGAATTCTGTCATCTGTGGTCTGTAAAAAGGCTGTAGAGCTTTGGTGTCTATGACGTCTTGTAGCACTAATGTGCAGGAACACTGCTTAAAACCATTGTTTGATGGATTGAGGCTGACCTGACAACCACCCTCTGGTCTGACCAGAATCTGAGATTCTCTTTGGAAATTATGGTCTTCTGGGACCATACTGCTTATTATCAGCACACAGTTTAAATCACTGATGATAGGGGAGTGAGTGGGTGGGTGGGGGTGTTAGTATCACATGACAGCTGTCTGAATGACAGCCTGAACATGCTGTCATTCAGACATGCCTATTTGAGCAAAGGCCTTGCTTTCTTCAGGAAGACAAAACCACATCGTACTCATACTCCAGCAGCGAAGAGTCCAGATGTTAAACTAGCTGAACCCTGAAAACATTTGAAGAATTTTTCTACTGAAAACTACAAAAAACAACAGGCTCCAAACTCATGCAGGGGGGAAAAAATTGCAGCTGCTTTTCGGCACAGCTATTACATAACAGGGGATTCAGTGTGGTGAAAAACATTCCCTGTATCAGCATTTTTGAATGTGTTGGCATCAGAAACACAGACTAACAAATCGATTGTTCTCATGGGAGTTTTTTCTTTCAAACATTAGGTCAAAAAACAAACAAACAGTTTTGAATCAACAGCTGGATCATTTGTAAGTGCTTCCAAGCTGATAGCCACCGAATCAGTGATTTTTGTACAGTAACTTAAAATTCAAAAATTTACAGCTGGTTCAGTCTGGATCAGGTGGGATATATATATATATTAGGGGTGCAACGATACACAAAATTCACGGTTCGGTTCGATACTTTGGTGTCACGGTTCGATATTTTTTCGATACAAAAAAATGTTCAAGCATTTTTAATTTGTCATTTATTAAAATTATAAATATATATTTTAACTCAAAAGTACAGTTTTTAAATTTAACCCTAACCCTTGTGCATGTTTTTTATTTTGACAGCGAATGCACACCTGCGGACCACTTATGTGCAGCCCTGGTTATTTAGCTCGTCATATTGCAGCCACAGAAATTATTTTGTCCATGAAACCATAAAGCTGCACTTTCTTTTTGCCTTATAGTCTGATTTGTCATAACTTCTCCGTTTTGTGGTAAGCTTTTCTTTGGCTGTCACTTCTATACCCTGACCTGTCTTATTTGGCTCAGCAGAACTGAAATGCTTTTACACACGCACTCACATAAGCTCAGCGATTCTCTGCGCGATCAACCTCTCACATGTTTAAGCTGCGGGAGATTTCACTTGTCATGTTTCCATAGTAAGCTAACGATTAATAAGACGATGTCAGAGGAATTGGTGCACAAATTATCATCACTCACAGATCAGTGCTGTCGCTCTCTATACACAGTTCGCACGATTGCAAAGTGAAAGCAAAAAAACAAGCGCAAATTCAAACGCGATTTCAATATGTCACATATTGACAGTGGCTCACCGATGCCAATGACATAATTACCCAGCTACATTTCTGAAAGAATGCAAAAGCATTGACACATATTTTTCCTACAATAGCCCGACGGGCAGGGAAGAGATAGAATTTTGGTAGCCCGTCTGAAAAAAATCGCTAGGACGTCGGGCTAGCGATATTGCAAGCCCTGTATCTGATTGAGGAATCACTCATCTTTGGAAAAGAGAGTTTATTACAGAGAAATGGCTCTTTCCAAAATAAAAGCTATACTATCCGCTTCTTCTGGGCTATATTCTCAGCAGCATAAGGAGAATCATGTGCTAACAGCTGTCTAAATGACTCGGCTAAAGTTAGTAGCATGCTTGTTGTTTTTGTCTTTGCACTAGGATGATGTCGGCGTAAATGTGCAGTCATATTCGTTGTGTTCCCACTAGTGCTTTCAGGTTAATCTCGTTGAAATGACCTTAACGCCACAACACGGCAAATCTCCGTTAACGAGCTACCGCCGATCGCCCCGTGCATGGGGCTAGACGGCCAACACGTTAACGAGCTAACTGCGCTAACATACTAGTTCACACCAATGTAATTGAGCATTGCGTGGCACATCCAACATACTGTTTTACTTTAGTCCATGACTCGCTTACCTTCAGGGTCATACGTCACATGAAAACCAAAATAATTCCAAACGCCAGATCTGAATGAGAGTGGGGGAGGTCCATGTTAAAAGGAGAGCTTAACTTCTGTCTCGCTAGCTTGCCCTGCGCTCTTCCTTCTGACGATGCTGTCTGTGTTGAGCGCTCAGTGGATCTGCGCTGGACAGTGCAGCCTAGGCGGAGTAGTCGAACACAGATTCACTGAGCGCTCAACACAGACAGCATCGTCAGAAGGAAAATTGATAAAATAAATTACAAATGTTGTATTGTTCGATACATATGTGTACCGAACCGAAAGCACTGTATCGAACGGTTCAATATCGATACGAATATCGTTGCACCCCTAATATATATGTGTGTATATGAATAAACATATATAAAATAATCCAGCTGTGTTTGTGTGCAGCTGTTGGACTCCGCCTGGTCAGACTTGCAGAAAGCCACCGAAGCTCAGAGAGAAGACCCTGTGACTGGAGATCATGCCTCCAGTGACATAATCCACTTGAAGCACCCAACTGTCCTGATGCGATTGTTTGTCATGAGCTGTGTGAGGTACCTACTGCACACGCTCCATATGGGACACAGCCCTTTATAACAAAGATAAATAAACATATGAATATTTTCACATCAAATTATTAGATTTAAAGTCACAATATTTGGATAATTATATCTCATATTAAATATATGAGATAAAATTATTAACTATTTGTAATATAGTTGTATAATAGAAGGCAATTAACCAATTAACGTGGTACGACAAAATGCCCGTGTAACGAAATCCGTTTGCGAAATGTGTTCCACGTGAAAGACGTATTGTTGTTGCAGTGCGCTATTTCGTGTGCTTTTTGTTTGCAATTAGCATTTTGTTCATTCATAATGGGGCCGGCATGAGGCATAAATATGAGTGAGTTTAAAAAAATGTTAAAAAAAATATCATTGCACAGTGTACATACTGTACGTACATTAATTAACGTAAATGTAAGTTTTAGTTTTTAGTGTTTAGAATTAAATTCCATACCGTTATTTACATGTACACGTACGTATGTGTGCATGCAAACGTATGCTTTCTTCAGCCTCCACCAAGAACTTTGTCTTCAGCCAGCATCGCCTCACTCAAAAGGCGAAGGAAAAAGGTGCTTCGACTTACGAAAATTTTGACTTACAAAAGAAACGAATTAATTTCGTAAGTCGGGGTTCCACTGTATATATATATGTATGTGTGTGGATGGATGGATGGATGGATGGATGGATGGATGGATAGATAGATAGATAGATAGATAGATAGATAGATAGATAGATAGATAGATAGATAGATAGATGAATCTTTTAGTATTGCATGCAGAATAATTTGTAAAACTGGAATAAGGGAGTTTAAGGAACGAGAATAGACTGTTCTCAATAAGTCTGAGCCTCCTCTTGTTTGTGGCCAAAGGTAACAGGGTTATATAATACATAAACAACCGGTGTGAAGTAACAGCATTTCGTCATCAGGGAGCTTTGGTTTGTGTGAGTTATAACACCAGGCACACAGGAACCTTAAGCTGATATCATTAAAAGTCCTACACTTGAGTGAGTGTTTGATGGATAAAAGGCTGCTGAGGGTAAATTTGTATTTACTAATTTCTATTTATACGGAAAACTGTGAAACAAAATGGAGGAAGTGTAATACTCTGTGTGCAGTACAACCAAACTGTGGTTAAGTTTGAGCAACAAAAAAACCCCTTCAATATGCTGAGTTAAACTTTTACAGGTTTATGTCAAACAAACCTTAATCAGAAACATTGTCACAGTTTTGTTTTAAAATTCATCATTGTTTAAAGTGTTCACTTACAAGTCCAGAGGAAACCTTGATAGATAAATTAATTAATTAATTAATTAATTAATTAATAAGTTGAAAGTGAAATAAAAAAAGAAGAAAATTCACAAAACAAAATACTGGTAAAATAAATACAATAAAATAAATAAATAAGGTGAAATAAATAAAATAAATGCAAATCCATCAAACAAAATAAAGGAAAATAAAATAAAAGGAAAATAAATAATAATAAAAATGCAAAAATTAAAATTCACAAAACAAAATATTGGTAAATTAAAAACATAATAAAATAAATGAATAAATACATAAATAAATGTCCTGTCATCCTCCAGTGCGGCATCAGCTTTGACATACTATGGAATTTGTTTGAACATCGGCTCATTCGGTGTTGGCGTTTACTCCGCCCAGTTCTTTTCCGGGCTATCAGAAGCTCCCTGCTTGCTTGTCCCATTGGTTCGTCTGGGACGCCGGCCAATGAGCATGCTCGCTCTGTTCCTCAGTGGAGCTGCCTGCTTCGTGTCGTTACTCCTGTCCAGGTACAATGGTGAGTCCTCCGCATTTTCAGTATTTTAGGTTAGTTCATAATCACTTTTAAGAGACATTAAATATTAAATTAAATTAAACTAAAATGAACACAACATTAAATAAAAACATTAGAAAAGCATCTGTTCTTAGGATTCTATTCTTGAACGCCACAATAGGAGACTGTGTTAAAAGCTCTTGATGACAGTTGCTCTTTGTCCCAGGCAGTCGATTTATTTAATCTATTTAATCAATATTTTTAGTGGGAGAAAATACTGGTATTTAATATTGGTAGAAAAAACATAACATTAGTGGGAGTAGGTGGAATCATTCTATATGCAGTTTGCAGCCTCCAATCAAATCTGACCACCATCTCTGAGACTGGTACTCTGATGCAGGTACGCCGATGCTGGTTATGAGTCTGGCTCTGTTGGGGAAACTCTGCGTCCTGGCTGCCATCTTTATCTCCACTCTGTACAGCATTGAACTGTTCCCCACTGTGGTCAGGTAGAAAACAACACAACACTCTTTAATGCAGGTTTTCCACAAGCAGACATTCCTCTAATGTTCACTTGAGCCTGGCTTCAAACTTAAAATGTCCAGATTTACTGCAAAATAAACATGTTTATAACCTGTTTAATTTACCTCTTTCTAACAGCCTTATGGGGGTGGAGGTACATGTCTTATAACGCTTGTATTAAAAATTTGCTGTTTTTTAAAAATAGGGGCGTGGCCTCTTTGACTGACAAGTAGGTAAAGACACAGACAGCTGTAACTGCTAGCTGTCTGCTAAACTTCACTTAAGCTAAGCAGTCTCTGGACTGGACCCCTGGACCAAGGATGGATCAAGGATGGTAACCGGTTCTGCTGTTACAAAGTGTTTGTGTTATGAGCCACGGCAGATGTTGTCCTTACCAAAGCGAAAATATCAGTCAGATTATAGTTTTCTGTTTTTTGGCAATTTGGTTACTAAATAGTTGTGAACTGAAATCTACCCATCATCTTTTTCACGTACACAGACGAGCAGTTTCTGGAAACGAAACATCAGTTTAACAACATGTATCTTCTGTATGAAACTTCTCTTTTGTTGCATGGTGAACCAAGGGCACCATAAACCCCGTCCAGTTGTACACATTAGTTAGCCTATAGAGGTATGATTTAACTTGAAAGCAAAAGTTGTAAGGTTGGTTTACTCTCATTAAGCATATATTTCCACACCATCTGCTTCTTACTTCCAATACTTAGTTGAGCGATTTGTTTATGTATGATCTTCTAGCTGATATTGAAGTCTTGCAAATTTAATTGGTCCTATTGGTTTTTGAGCTACTTTTCATCTGAGATTAGATGTTGAGATGTCGGGGCAATTAAACAGCATAGCAGAAATCTTCTCTAGCCATTGTTCAATAAGAGTATATATTTTTTTGTTTTTAAATCCAGGCAACGCTGTTTATCACTGGTCAACCTGTCTTTCCGGCTCGGTTGCCTGGTCAACACCCTCGTCCCCGCAAACCCTGACGGAGCAATCTCCTTGGCTGCTATGGTTATCTACAGCAGTGGACCAATCATATGCTGTGGACTGTGCCTGCTGCTGCCGGAAACCAGTGGTGTCCCACTTCCTGACTCTGTGGCGGACTGCAACAGGCAGCTACAGCCCCACCAACCTGCCATGGATGCGCTCTGGAGGACAGAGTGAGTTTTGGTCGTTTTGGTGACAATAACTTTCTTTAACGTTATTATTTTTTTAAGTAGTTTACAAAAACCAGTAATAATGGCTGTAAAACCCAGAGATGTACATTTGTTTTTCAGAAAAACAGCTACATTTGTAAAATACAAAGAAATATAAAGAAATAAAATATATGACATCACATGTGAGTTGCCTGGCTCGTTCACAGCATCTCCTGCTGTGTGATTTTTCAGGACACTGGTGAGCAGCCAAACCAGCAAAGTGGAAACGTTCCCTGTGGAGAAAGACAGCACAATTTCAGCACTGCTGATATGAATGCAGCCGGCAGCTTTCAGTTACTGCTTTGATATTAATTAGACCAAAAACAAACATGAGTTCATGTTAGAGAAACTTCATACCTTGAAAACACCAGCCGGCAGGTTGAAATTATTCCCTCTTAGAGGATGTTGGAGGATTTCCAAGACTTGAAAGGCAGTGTGTTTTATTCTTATGCTGTTTTTTTTTCCTATTTGTTACCACTTTGCGTTTTTATTATTGTGAAAATAAATTGAACCAAATGCTGATTTCCTTTTATGTTTGTTAATCAGCAGTTTTGGGTTCATTCATTGTTTTATGAGTGTAAAAAGACATTTTAAGTTAGAGTTTTGAAATAAGTATGCTTGAGCCAGTGCTGTGCATAATCATAATCTCTATTTAATGAGAATCGTTTAGATTTGGTTTTTACAGGGATTTCTCTGACTCTTTTAACAATGTTACAAACTGTAAATGACAACATCCAGAAAAACTCATCCATCTCTTTATTTCATTCTTATCCTGTTTTTGTACTCAATTAAGGGGAAAAAAGGACATATTTGAAAAATGGTCATATTTAGTGGTTTCCTTGTTCTCTTTTTGTTAGCTTTATGTAGCGTTTCCAGTCCTTTTTTTTGCCACTATCCCAGTTTTACATGTTGTCTGATTTTGAGTTTGATACTTACAATATATTTATGGCCAAAGACCACAAATATATGCTTGTATACACAAAAAGACAATACTTAGTTCCACACTACCAAGTGTACAAATGCAGGTTTGAGCTTCCACTAATGGATTCTGCTGCATCCCATTGGGCCATTGAGTACCATAGATGTGCTGAGTACACAAACTGTAGTAACTAGTTGTTGTTACAAGTATATTCTCTATGTTATCCACTATTCCAGGAGATGCCACTATTTTCCCATGTTTCATTTGTTGGTCCTGTCCCAGACATGTGAATGTCACATGCTTTGTAGGAACACATTTTGGTTTGCTTGGAGTTTTCTCAAAGAAACAAAGAGAGACAGAAGCAGGGTGTTATGAAGTGGAAACAAACAGCTGAAATGTGAAGCTGCCAATAAAGTTTAAAATAAAAAATAAAAAAGCTGTTTCATGTTAAAGGAGCCACAAGGGTAACAAGTAGGTTTAGAGTATCTTCATCATCTCTAGTATCAGTTTCTCTTAGATTTAAAACTAAAAACAGACAAAAACAACAAAAATGTTGATTTCAGATGTAATTAAATGTTTTTAACAACTGCAGGTATGTTACAGTATTGTGCCTTTGTTGTGGGTGTTAATCTTTAAATGTGTTTTTTTTAAATAAATTTGTGCAAATATAATATAATTGACCATAACAGGAGCAGACACTATGACACTATGTATTATTATACACAGTAACAAAATCATAATAGTAAAAATTATTGTATTACTGTAAACAAGTTTGTGATAAAAAAAATAAATATTGTTTTTACTTTGATGTCATTGACAATGACTTTAAATAAATGTGACTATTTGTGATGATGTGAGGGATTTCAGTAATGTAATGTTTTTCTGTGAGATTAAGCAGGAAATATTCAAATGTCAGCCCAGTTAGCTTTTTAAAAAAAATTTCTGTTGTTCTCTCTGCATAAAAACAAGCGCATATTTTAGAACACATAAGGTTTATTAACATTTGCAAAGGATCCAAACAGTACATTGTACTACAGCTATGAAAAAGCCCCCCCCCCCCCCCCCCCCAAAAAGAATACCCACCCACACCACAATTATTAATCTGAAGACATTGTTAAGATTAAAACATTAGCAGATCCCTAAACTCATACTTTAAATGTCATTTTAAAAAAGTGCAAAGTGAAGAAAAACAAAATATTTAAACTGATATGCATATATTAAACTCCTTAAAAATTCCTTCATCCACCTTGTAACCCGCTCCATTTAACATTATTACAACATCATGCATAACCATATTTACATGCAGAAAAAAAAAGAACAAGGGTGCAGCAAAGTCAGTATAACCATCTCCACGATAATTGTAACACATTGACTTAAAGAGCTAAAGAAAGTGCCTAACAGTTGGTGTTGAAATTTACAGCCCCTTAAAGTTCCCTGATCACAGCAGCTGACAGTTAAATTTCAACTTTTTGTTCAATTTTTAGACTTTACAGCAGTTTTGGTGGTGCCACTGATCTTAAAATATCAAGACTTTAAACTATAAAAGAAACTAAACTAAACTAAAAGAAAAACAAACAAACAAACGCTTCTGTTGGCAGCCAGCCTTTAGGCAACCAGCCTAAAGTTCCCAATCAATTTCAAACTAAATGTAAATAATAATAATTATGATGATGAAACTAATAATCACAATAATAATGGAATAGTTGATTTCATTTAATCCAAGTGGTTGTCTTTTTGTGATTCAAATTTGTACCAAGAAACAACCAAACAGTGGTACTTCAATATTAAATGTGAAACATTTGAAATGGTTAAAAATGCCAGTTAAAATATTTTTGTGAAATATGTCAAAATGTATTTTGTCTGACAAATGTTTCAAAATTTCCAATATTACATTTACTATGTGAAAAACCGAAGGATTATTAATTCATTTACAAGTATATTCATGCAGTGGAGTGTTTACGCCCAACAGAACAACCACGTTCCAAACTCATTTTACCCAATATTGGTTCTTTCAGATGTTTTTCTGTCAGACACCCAGAGAGTAGTATCAATATGTAACAAAGTTTGCAGGAAAGATCCCAACCCGACCATCTTCCAGTTGCCCCTCCCACCAATCATACTGGGAGTCTGTCTTCGTGATGACAGTGATACGGTCGCCTGGAACAAAGCTGAGGTCACCTGGCTGCTCCCCTGCAAAGGGATGTGTCGCTGTGACAACCATCAGCCCAGTGGCTCCACCCTCTGATGATCCCCAAGCTACAATTAACAAAAACAAAGAAAGTAAAACAGAAACAAAACAAACATTTGACAAAAGCAGATTTAATTTACTGCAAATTCACTGTTTAACATAGGTCTGATATATTTATGTTGTACAATTCAGAATATTAATATTTATTTACAATAACACATAGAAAACAGATGTTGAAACTGAGACATTTTACTATTTCATGAAAAAAAGCTACTTTTGAATTAGTTACGAAAGAAATAGTAAGGGTTACTAAAAAAAAAAAACAGCTGGAGGCACATTTTTCATCTAATTAGATCATGAGAAAATCTCATTCTCTAAATTACATAAAAACATCAAAAGCTTAAGAGAATCTGGGAAAAAATTAAGGGACAAGGCTGAAAATCAATATTGGATGCCTATGATCTTCAGGCCCTCAGGTGGCAGTGCTGTCATGGAAATCACTGCAAGGACTAAGGAACACTCACTGTGCCATCCACAAATCTGAACATAATCCATGTCTTGTCTAGACCAAAGTTAAATTAAAGGGGATCGAGGCAGAGTAGAAAACTGTTTTGTGGACAGACGAATCCAAATTTGAAATTCTTGAAATTCTAGTATATGGGCACTACAACCTGGGAACTTAAGAGAACTTTGATAAACAGGCTCCTTATCACTATTTAGTCCAAGAGGTATGGGGGTACATGAGTGCCTTTGGAACCGGCAACTTGCACATGTGGAAAGGCACCATCAGTGCTGAAGGTATCTAAAAGTTTTAAAGCAACATATATTTTTACACATTTTATCTAGACAATGCTAAACCTTGGGGGGAAAAAAGACTCAGCACTACTGAGCAGCTAGAATCTTCTACCAGGCAATACATTGCCACAATTCCTAGTTTTATGGACTACTGTTAAATGAAGAGGTGCTGCCATCAAATATAAAATGTGCTTATGTTTTTTTTTTTTTCCAGTTTAAACATTTGATGTGTTTTTTATGCTTTATTGTGAATAAAATATGGGTTTATGAAATTTGCAGATCATTTCATTTGACTTTTATTTAACTTTTGCACAGCACCTCAACTTTCTTGTTAACTAGACTAATTTTTTGTGTGAGATGTGTCAAATATTCATACCGTTCATCTGAGAGTTTCTGGAGGCAAACTTACCTGAAAGAGAAACAAAACATCAATTTGAGTCACGGCTAATGAATCTGGAGAAAATTAATCTACAGCTGTGAAAACATTAATAAAAATAAGTTCTCAAACAAGAAATATGAAAGACTAATGCTCTTTTTCCATCTTCCTCCATTAAAATTTATTCATTAGTGTTTAAATAAAGAACTTATTTAAAATAAATAGCGCTGCAGTTTAAGTTGCAGATATGTGCTGTGAACACTAGAGAGAGCTGCAGCCCCAAAGTTGATAACAATATATTAATGTCACTGCACAAGCAATCATACTGACTTACATTAATTTGCTGAAGACTCACTGACCTTAAACCACGTCTTCACCATAAAATTAATCATTTACCTTGGAGGACTCTTTTATCAACACAAAGGGGTCAGGTCCCCGCAACGTACCTGTTTGAACAGGTGTGTGTCGCCGAAGTATGCACACGCACATACGTACATACACAAAACACTAGGATTATTAATGGGTTTTGGTACTGGCTGCATCAAGGTCGTGGGTTAATAACAGACTTGAATACACGGTGTGCCATGTGACCACATGGAGATACAAAACAAGGTAAATACAAATGGGAGACAAAATGACTGAAAACGATGCTAAACAACCACATGGAGAGTTGACAAACTGAAAGAAAAGGGATACAAAATGAGCACGAACAACTTTTGTTCTTTTTGTTTTGCATCAGTTTAACCATTTCTCGAGCAAAAAAACCCCAGGATGTTGTTAAGCCGTCCATTACAACCACAATGCCGTGCTAAACAATTATGAAGGGACACAAACTGACCACAGAAACACAATACGGCCACAAAAGGCATGGAAATCTGCCTGAAATGGGACGCAAAATGGTTTAAAACAAAATGACAACAAAAAGGATAAAAAAAAAAGAAAAAGAAAAATGACAAATTCTGACTATAATAAGATGCAAGCAAAAACCCAAAGAAAAGAAAAATATGTTTGTACTAATTGGTTGATTTGAATTCTCCAGACCCAAAACCAGTTACTAACATGGGCAACAAAACCAAGTCAGAGGCCTCTGAGTTTGAAAGTGAGCTCAAGGAGTCACAGCGGTCCTCACAAAATGACAATGAAAGAAAAAAAAAAAAAAAAAAAAAAAGAATAGCTGGTAAGGAGTAAATAATGAAAGTTAATGTAAAACTCACTTGAGGTTTCAGATTTATAGACAGAGACACTTGGGTAGAGAGTGTTTTTAGTCCTTACTCCAGCTCCTGTACTCAGACACATAGATGCAAAAACACACAGACACACACCCCATTACAGACAATTTCGTCCATAAATTAATAGCACCTGAACAGTTGTATTTCTGAGCTTTACCGGCACTGGCTGCTGACACCTCGGAGTAGCTTGGTGGCTTTGACTGGATCGGAGCTGGTGGTCTGGCTGGGCGAACGGATGACTGGAGACAAACACAAATGTACACTTTATGTACTGCATATTAGATAAAGGCAAAAAATAAATAAATTAAAAAAAAATAAATCACATGACATTCAGTATAACAGTCACTGAGCTACACTTAATTTGTGTCTCCATTGTTTGTTTGTTAGGCAAATGCATAAACCAATACACTATTGAACCACTATGTAAAAAATAAAGCACAGTAATTGTCAGGGTATTTTAGATGGATGCTAAACTGCATACTGCCTCTATTCCAACAGCATGGCTTTGTATTAGAAAAATCTGTGTGCTGAACTGAGCTGCCTGCACTCACCTACCCTTTAGTGAGCACACTGGAAACTATTTAGGGCATCATTTGAAACCATCCTCACTTCACACATAGCTGCCTTTCCTTTTTGAGTTAAGCTTTTGGTTTGCGTACCCTAGTTTGCAAGTTCTTGCTTGTCCAGTCGGTGGTGTAGGCCTCAGTGTAGACATCTAGGATGTGGTAGAGGTCATAGCACTCTGACGGCGGTTCCACATCACCATTCAAAATGGCAGATGCGCGGATGTCTTGGGAGTAGAATCTGCAACAACACTACTGGATTAAAGACAAGCACTTGTTTGGAAAAGAGAGAACTAGTTAAACTTCTGACATGCAGCAGATTGATTCGTGTTTTTTCCCCCATACTTGCGGTTGGTTTCTTTGCGTTCAATGAGGCAGGATCCCTCCAGAGAAATACCTGCAAACAAACCTCTGGACCTGCAGTAGGTGTACACAGCTGCAGTACTCCGCAGAGCCACATCAGCCTCCACGTTCCTAACAAGCAGAATTTATTCTATTGATCAAACTGGCAAAGGTGAAGTTTAAATGGTCAAGTAAAATTTCAGAATTTGAAAACATTAACACCTAATGACCGGTTAATTAGCACTAGTGATATGTTTCACAGAACATGATCCTGGGTCCTATGCTCTTTTTAATTTTAAAAACATTTTTTCTGCACAAAAATAAATAAATAAATGTTTTTCCAAGCACAGATTTGTTTTACTGGATGAAAAAAAACAAAAACAAACAAGAAATAAATAAAAACAAAAACCAAACAAACCAAGCTGCAAGTTGGTTCATAACTACCCCCCCCCCCCCCCCAAAAAAACAACAACCAAAAAAACAAAAAACACAATCAAATAGCAAAATAAAAAAAACTGCAAAACTTGCTTCAATGACCAATAAATCTGTGTTCCAGCTTTTGTGAGTGAAGCTATAGCTTTTTATTGGCTGTTATGACTATTTAGCAGTTTGTACCTCTGTAATGTAGCTTGCTAGTACAGTTAGCTGGCGCTAGTTGATACCTTAGCTTTTCAATCTCTCATCCAAAGATGGCCACTTCTGGCTACAAAACCCCAGCATAGTATAGGGGAATGTGTATATATATATATATATATATATATATAAAAATCACAGTCCTTGGTTTCTCCAAGGACCTGCAGTCTTCTTTAGGTTTATTTCCTGCTGTGTCTGTAAAACTATAGCTGGTTGCGGGTTATTCAATCACTGTGTATGTGACTAATTTCATAGTACCATATACACTCACACATAAACTAACTGTAACAACTGACCATCTTCTTCAAACTAATTCAGCTCTGGCTACCATTTGTTGTCTGTCTGTAACATTTATTGAGAATGAACCGACTGACATGTAACTCGCCACGCCCACAAACACCTGCCAATACATGAGCACCAAAACCGGTTAACCCACCCTGAAACCACCTTATTCTAAAATTAACCTCAACATCTTAATTGGCCTCTAAAGTAAATCACGGGTGATTTTTTTCCCCACCTCAGACAGTTTGGCTATCTGCTTCAGGCCTCAAAACACAAACTGTCATTAAATGTCTCATAAATCTCTAAGCAGAATAGGACAATCAAACCTAAGCTGTAATTTACATAAACAGAAAGCATTCAAGGCAATTAAAAGACAGACAGACAGATTGTGTTAGGAGAGGTGGGGAGTAGACTCACCTTCCAACAGGTCCCACGGCGACAGTGGCGTTCCCGCCAAGCGTCAAGTTCCCACCCTTTGTGAAGGCTTCGACGGCCCTCCGGTAATTCAGGATGATCACCAAGTCTGACACCTGAGGGGGGACCAGAAAATTAGCTTTTACTTCTGCTTTCCAAAAAGGGATGTGGTGCATTAAAGGACAAATTGACATCTCAGTGATGCAAACCGCTGCATTCACAACCTTTAAAAACACTATTGATACATTTATGGCAATTATTGTGAACCCCTAAATTCAACACAAATACAAATGTTTCGTCTTGGAACGCAAATCAGAAATCAAATAAATAAAATTATAAGATTTGGGATTATACCTCCACCCCGATTTCGAAGCCTCCACCCAGACCAGCGATGCCAATAGCTGAAGGTGCTGACCAGCCTGCAGACACAAAAACACACAGAATAAAGCTCAAGCATGGATAATATTTATGGCTGAAGCCAGGATGGATTATTCACACTGCTGGTGCCAGTGTTTTCAGATGTGGTGAACTGCTCCTTTAATGTGAAAATCCAGAAAACCAACAAAAGAGCCTGAAGAAGAAGAGCAGGGGTGGTGGCACCACTCAGTAAGGCCCATGTGACCCTCGGTGGGTTCTGGCACCACGGCAAACTCAAACATCCGCCACCGCCGGTGTGTCAGATGACTACAGCACACTCCCAACACTGCAGGGAGGCCTGGTTTTTAACCGCAGGAGCCCAAAATGTCACAAGACAAAACAAAACAACAAAAGGATTATTGAGAGACTCAGGAAGATCAAAAACAGCAAAAACTGAACCAAATAAGAAGAAAAAACAGGACAACAGGCAAACAGCAGCAAATCACAAGAATTGCTTCGTAGACTGCGGCTAAATCCATGATTAAAAAACAGCTATTATTTCCTCCTCCAACATGACACCTCTGCTGTTGAACTCTCTTTACCTTACTAATAAAGAGTACAGACTTTCTAGAACACAAAAAAAAATGTGTACTCATCTTATACTTTGTGACAATCAAATAACAGAGGAATAATAATTCAGTCACTCAGATCAATCATGCAGATAAATTCCAGAAGCAACATGTTTCTACAAACATACAAAGACTTTACTTGGAAGGGTAACAAAAGTACACTACTGTCAAAATGCCATCTACAATTGATTACAATCTTTTTTTTTTTTTGAAGTTCAGTTGCTTTGTACAACTGTTACATCACACAGACACATGCTAAGAGATAAGAGCATATAAATTCCAAGAATTCCACTACAGTTTAAGCACAGAGTTCTTGGACTGTCCTCGTAGTACTGCACAGCAAGTAATTTTCCTCAGATATTTGGATTCGAAATGCCCCCAAAAGGTGCCAACAGTACAAACATAGACCAGGGTTTAATTGGACTCCAATTAGCTAACATGAAGCCTAGCAGACAGCTAGTAGCTACAGCCACTGTGCCACTATCAATCTTTCAAAGAACATAATGGCATAAAATGCGAACTTTAAGCCTTTATACAATTTAAACTGGTGATTTTATAATTCACAGCACTAAAATTGTATAAAGGGGGGAATTAGCTATAAAAACCAAATCTACTTTTTGAAGCAAGCTGTAAAAATGTTAAATTCTGTTGTAAAATGTCTTCAATTTCTCCAGACTTTTGGTGCTTATATCCTTCAGACAAATACAAGCTTGCAAAACCATATTTATTTTGTGTAGAAAAACAAACTGTTATATCCACAAGTAAAAACAAACAATAGAGGACTCAGAATCGTGCTTTGCGGAACACCATGCTAGTACTGCTGATGCCTCAATCGCATTTAATTTTTTTTTCTGGAATAGCTTAATTTCTCAGGACTGGAGTTTGATGCTTGTGAGTGAATCATTTTATTTGTCAATGAGGCTGAAGTGCTGGTTGGAAGGAGCAAAACAATTGTGGCTTGATCGAGCACGGCTTTGTTCTATCTGACAGATGAAAAAAAGAAAGACAACATAAGTCTCCACATATTTTGGCATCTGGTGACTTACCTGAGCAGCCTTCTTAATTAAAGTTTATATTTTTTGAAACACACCGACAGTTGCCTGTGCAAAATTCCAAACCTTTACAGAGCATGGAAGGAGTGGTGATCTTACGTTTGTCAGGAAGCCTGGCGATTACTACTCCGCTGCCTCCTCTGGCTGTGATCATGAAGCCTGCCTTGATGACAGAGATGATGGCCAGACCCTCAGCCTTAGCTATTACGTGAGCTACAACAAAAATATGGTAGAGTACACACTTTTAGCTACACTACAGTAAAATACTTCACATTTTAAAATATATTGTGATCTGTACGCTCGAGTGGGATGGCCTTCGTTGTCCTCCAGGAGGTTTGCTCACTGGTGCATCTTTATTTATAAGGCCCTGCTTGGACAAATGCCCACCTACATTTGCGATCTGCTCACACGGAGAAGTACTGTTTCTTACAGCCTGCGTTCAAGCGATCTTTTATTGCTCAATGTTCCATTTGCCAGAACTGAACTGGGAAAGAGGGCTTTTACTTATGCTGCCCCTTTCACATGGAACATGATGCAAAAAGACTGGAAGATAGCAGATCTTATTTCATTAAATGCTTTTAAGTCCAGATTGAGAGAGCCAGAGAAAAATGTTTTTAAAATGTAATTGTTATTTATAATATGTATGTAACTTTGTAATTTCAACGTGTTGTCGCCTCTTGGCCAGGACTCCCTTGCAAAAGAGGTTTTTAATCTCAATGGGACTTTTCCTGGTTAAATAAAGGTTAATAATAATAATAATTAGAAAACCCAAGTATTTAAAGAGCACTGGACTAGCCCTCAGTATATAAAGCTGACAATATGACAGGTTGTTACCGGGGATGAGTTTGTCTGGCCCATTTCTGCTGGAGATCTCGGTGAAGTCTCTCAGGATCTTGGCAGCTTTCTTGGCCTCAGACTTCAGGTTGGATGGGATTGGGTTACTCACTGCAAACACCCAAATTACATGGCTCATTAAAGGCATCAGCAGCTCATTCAAAGCTGCCCCCTTCCACCCTACCTTCCTCAACAGCTTGAAAAGTTATCATCCTGGCAACAAACCGAAGAGTAACATTCATCAATGAGCTCACTGTTCACTTTAATTGATCTTATCTTATCTCCATCTGCAGCAAACAAACTTCCCATTACGCTTTCACTGTGAGGCTCAAAAGCTCATTTATGCTGATAACTGGCACGTTATTTTAAGGGACATGTTTACTTATTAGAAAAAAAAAAACAATCATTTTGCTCACGGCTGAAACGAGCTGAAGAGGAACATTCAGTCCAGAACAAGAAGAAATAAGGACAGATATGAGCTTTTCTGTGACATAAAAGGAATTCCCTTTTTACGCAGCTTCCTGGCCAATAACTAATCCATTAGTGTAATGTCAGCAACACTTATGTGCATATCCAAATAAATTTCCATTAAGGAGGACTACCCAATTAATGCACTGAATATTTTTTTGCCCCTACTTTCTATATTTGGATTTATTTACCTTAAAATAGAAAACAGACAAAACTTCTGTAACTGCAGTGGTAAAAGCAAATTTTGTTTTTTAGAAACTTTTGCCAATACAAACAAATTTTTTAGAACATAAATATTTGTGTAGTTAAACCCTCTAATTTTTACATTTGTGTGTAACATTTATAAAATGTGATTTTCACAATATCAAAATTAAGTCTATTATTTAAATATATAAATTTTAAACTACTAAATTTGTTCACAGACAAAAAAAAAAGAGAACATATCTGAAATATAAAGAGATTTAAATAAAAACAATATTAATAATTTTTTCTAGTATTTAAAGAGATTTAAAACAAGTCTTAAAACTTATTACTCTTAAAACATTAAAGTCTAAAATATATTAAGTATGAAATAAAATATAATTAAAATATTAAATACATTAATAAAAAGTCAAAAATGTTTTAATTATCTCAGAGAAAACAAATATAACAAAATATCTGAAAATAGAATCTTTCTCATATATAGTATAACACACACACACACACACACACACACACACACACACACACCTCTAATGATTTATCATAATATTAATTGATGGATGTCTAAACCTGTAGATGATAACACATATGACACATAAGTCTGCAGGTGCAGGACCTTTACATTCTTTTCCAGAAAGAATTAAATGAATCATTCACACACATATATCATTATGATCGTGTTTTATTCTCTACCAAGTCATGGGGATTCTTTGAACTCTTATTTGAAAACAGCAGCTCAGTGTTCACATTTAAAAAATATATTTTTAAAAGTTAATACCAGAAAATGAATTTGTATTTCTGCTTTTGAAAACAGTAAGAGATTAATTTTCTTCCCATTTTCTCTGTATTTGATTTTTAAGATTAGATGACTCTTCTTCAGGTCACATGTCATAAGACTTTCCAGGAAATCTCTGCAGTGAGAGTCAGAGAGCTGTGACCAGTCTGCCGACATGCTAAAATGCACTCCTGCTGCAGCAGCAAATTCCTGACACATGACACAGCCTGAACAGCACATCCAAACGTGCCGCTGACCAACAACACGCCAACATGGCCAAGTGCTCCTGCAGCATCGCCTAGACTCCATCACAGCCTGCAGCACTGATGGAGAAAACACTGACTCCGAGAAACCGCCCAATCCTCCATTCTGAACGTGAATCCAGTGGCTTCAGTTAGACTCCACAGGGCTAGCACTGAGGTGGTGTTAGTTATAGCCATCTTTCAGACAGAATCTACCTGTGTATGGAAGTTCTATTGCTCTTTTTAGACAATTCTAGTCAATCATGCAAGTTTAATTAGTGTCTAAGGAGGTTGAAACATTCCTTTATGTTCTAGTTGTTGGTCAGAAGTTCTGGTAATTAGACTGTGATCATCTACATAGAAGTTTGACTCATCTTTGGAGCGGTTATACAGGATTTTAATTGTTTTTTTGGTTGGCTATGGGTGTTCCTTATGCCTGCAACAATGTTCCTTTGGACTTTAAGATGGTACAGTTTGTTAAAGGGATGTCTAAATAGGTCACTAGGGAGGGTTCCAAAGTCACTGCATGTCAACTGATGATCTGTGATTTCCCTGTGATTTGCTCATAAAAACGTTGAAGGGGTAATTTCAAGTCTTTTCAAGCCTTTCAATTGAGCTATTTTTTAAATAGCTATATCTAGAGAACTATTTAACCTATGTCATTCAAATTTTTAATCAAAATATTTATTACTATGCCCTCAGGAATATGGCATTTTGAAAATGTAGCTGAAGTCCAACATAAAATTCTGAGACCTTGGATTAGTATATGGCTTACAGGAAGCTTAAATTCCACCATGTGTGTCATGAACTAGATCGTGTTATAGATAAATTTATCATATTTTAATAGGTTCTGCATTACTTTTGATATACTTGACAAAAAAAAAATAGCAAAACAACAGCTTTGTAATTAAGTTTAGTTTTGGTGTTATTTATAATGGTCATTGCAACATTTATCCACAAACCTATCTAGTGAGATAGGTATGTGGATTAGCTTGATTAATACAATGAGAGAGGCTACAGTTACCACAAGTGGGCGTAGGTATACAAGGAGCATGACATCACAACTGCTCACAACAACAAGGTAAATAGCTTAATGTGAACACGATGGTTTGATGTAGGATAGTAAAACACAGTTATGATGGTCAAGCTGGGAATGTTTCTTGGTTTGGTCAGTTCTCTGGCTGTTCTTGATGATGGAGTTCCTCTTAGTAGTTTCTAGTGGTTTATGGTTTTGATCCATGCTATAGTCATCAGACAGGATTAACTTGTCTTGGTTAGTTAGTCATTAATAAGAACAGTCAGATTTTTGGCAGAAGTCCTTTAGGTTTTAGTTATTTAGGAGCTGGGTTGTCTTTAAAGAGGTTTTAGATGTAAATGAGGAGCTTTTGCTAGAAATTAGCACAGATTTCTTGCTTCTGTTACCTCCACAACGAAGTGCTGATTATTTTTCATAAGATTCTGGTCACATATGACTAGGTCCAATGGCAATAAACTAGTATAATTAATCTTATTAATTTCAGACGTAACATAAACCCAGCAGCACAGAGAAGCAGTCACTCACAGCTGATTAACAGCTAACGATAGCCCATTAACACTAATTAGATGTCACAGATTCTCCACAACATGAGCAACCCTACCCAACCCAATCTAACCCTATGGCCAAGGCCAAAATAGGCAGCATGTAAGTTTAATTAAATATATATATATATATATATATATATATATGGAAAAATATCTTAAAAAAAAACAAAAACCCGAACAAACTGTCAGATGTCTTGTAAAGTTTTTTTTTTTTTTTTTTGTGTACACATATTTTAATAAACAAATATTTATTCCCTTAACCCACATATCCCTCTGCCCGTGACCCTCTGGGGGGTCCTACTCTTCAGTTTGGGAGCCAGAAAAAATAAAACTGCCGTTTATAAGGGAGTAAACATTAAACTGTAAGAACGTTTCCTGGTAAAACTGGTCTTCTTTTACTAAACCTAACCCTGTAGGTATCCAGGTAGAGCAGACAGGTAGAACAGACCGGAAACAGCAGGCACACACATAAAACAACTCCTTGTGTACTTAAATTACTTTTTTATCTTTAACTTACTTTTTTTCCCTTGTTTCTTCTCTGTCAGTTTGACTGACGACAGGTAAGCAGTACAAGCCTCTTCACTTCACTTCCGCTTCACCTGACGCTTCTCACAGCCGGAAACTGCGCGCGCAAAAACTACGTAAAGGAGAAGCTCTAAGCGGAGGCACGTGGTTAGGTGAGGGCAGTTGGAACTGTGTCGGTTTGCTGTGTGAAGGCTGGTGCTCTCTATCAACTAGGCGCGCTCTCGCGTGTCTGCAAGGTAGCTCGACCGGGGGCTTTTCCCCTGATTTCAGACTCTCAGGTGCGCGGTTAATGTGGAGGCTTTTAATTTGGTACTCAGATGTTTTTTGTTTCTCAGGTATATTGATATCTGACAGTAAAAATACTGCATCCAGATAATGAGTTTTACCTCTGGTAGTTGCACATTGAATTGATTGATTGTATATATTATTACAATATCTAAAAAAAAGTCTATATATAAATATACTGAAGATATTAAAAAATATGTTATTTTTATCAATAATAAACAATAAAAATGTAATAAAAGTGTCCATTGATATATAAAGCATCCATCCATCCATTCGCTTCCGCTTATCCTCTGGAGCCTATCCCAGCTGTCATAGGGCGAGAGGCAGGGTACGCCCTGGGCAGGTCGCCAGTCTGTCGCAGGGCTAACACACAGGGACAGACAACCATTCGCACTCACATTCACTCCCGCATTCACACCTATGGACAATTTAGATTTTAAAACTTTTTTTAAAAGTATTTAAATAAAAAAAAGTATTTACTATTTAGTAAGTAAACTATCTCGACAACAATAACAGAGCTACTATTAGACCAATATAAAACAGAAAAATTATAAATAGAATTATTAAAATATCAGATATTCATATATAGTGAATGAAGAATTTTTTGTATTTTGTTAGCAAAATGGAAAATAGGTGCAGAGTTTTATTGAGACATGTGCAGGAAAAAAATAATGCCATTTTTAGCCACTCTATTAATCATATTCACAAGAGCTCACAGCAGATAGCTCCACATGCTTTTTTGTGGAATGTTTACAGGAAATGCTCTACCTCACACAACCCCAAAGGAATTTGTGTATTTTTTTGCTTGTTAGGCAAATGTGTAAACCACTACACTATGGAGCGGCTACTTAAACGTGTTCAAACATACATGGAAGTAGTCATGCATGCCTCTCCTCTTTGCCTTTTCTTTCTGTAGTTTCTCTCTTTCTTTCTCTCTCACTCTCACGTGGAATTGTGGCCGGTGTTTCCTTGCTGATGGGTGGATGATATGGCATGTTTCTGGCTAAGAGTTTTTTGTGGAAAAACACAAAATTATGTCTGTTAAGCTGTGTTATCATTGCTGTTTTTTTTAATTGAAGAAATGATGTGCGTTTGTGGTAATCTGCAGTAACAAAGTGCCTAAAGATATATTTAAAATTGTAGGCGTCTTTAGGCATCTGTAAATCAACACTGGTTGATATCTTTAGTTGTGCCTGTTTTGCCTGAATGTCTTGTTGGTCACTGTTAACTGGTTCAACAAACAAACAAACAAACAAACAAACAAACAAACAAACAAACAAACAAACAAACAAACAAACAAACACACACACAGAAACAAATATTCCTCTGAAAGTGGTCAGGTACAAGGACTGGACTGAAAACAAGTGGAAAATCTGCCAATGTCCAAAGAAATATTTTAAAAGATCTTCAGAAAGTGTGGAGAACGACTGCTGAAGATCACTTTGAAAAACTATAAGAGTGCCTGGTTCATTGGAAGCAAAAGATAAAGAAAGAAGCAGTGGCTCAAGACTTTTGTCAAGTAGTCGCCTTGAGGTGACTGCTGTTGTGATTTGGCACTATATAAATAAAACTGAATTGAACTGAATTGAATAATATCCACCACTGATACTACTTGTAGTCTCGAACTGATTATAGTGGATGATTTGCTTCTGACTCTTAAGGCATTTTTACACTTAGCTGAATTTTTAAATTATATTATTATGTTTTTTAAAATTTTAAATAATGACATTTGAATGGGAAAAGTTTAAATTCTACAAATGTAGAAAACAAGATAAAGGTTTCCAGAGGCAGTGACTTCCTGACTGGAGATAAATATGCTTTTCTGGCATCTTTAGCTGGACTTAATGTTAGCTGCCAGCATCGCTGTGGCTGATATAACAAATCACACAGTTATATCACTCAGTAGTAGTAATGTTGTGTAACCTGTAAGTTCACGACTCCATCTACTGCTGAGAAAATGCAGCGCGTAAATATTTAGAGAAGGGAGCTTATTGAATTTAGACATAGCTGATCTTGAATCACCCAGTTTACCAAAAACTTGTTTTTGGACAGTTTCATACCTTATTTACCTGTATTTACCTGTATACCTTACCATACCTGTATTTTCATACATTTTAATGCATATTTTGTAGGAATCATTTAGACTTTTTAAACTATTTTATTGTAATATTTGCATTTTGTTTTTTTAGTATTTCCTAATACTTTATTCTGACATTTGATATGTTGCAATGATTCCATTAATATATTTCTTCTTCTTCTTTTTATTTTTTTATATTTATTTTTATTTTACATTTGCTGATGTTTAATTCTGACATTTTAGTTTAAAAAAATGTAATATCAGTTTTGGACACTAATATTTTGCTAATATTTTCTGGTATTTGTGAACAAACTCAAAACAGGTTTTGATAAAGTATTAATGAGGGTTTTTTTTCATTTGTGCATAATTTTATGATGGTTTAAGATGCTTGATGATTGAAAATGTTACCAATAATTCACTAAATTAAATATTCATTAACTTTTATCAATAATTTCCAATCAGGCTGACCTGTAAAACTGGCATGTTTACATTAGTTAATGAACATTGTCCCTTTCAAATAAATGTAAACATGAACAAAATCATATATTCTAAAGTTTGCTTTAATCTAGCATTTTACTTAAAAAAATGTAAATTAAACATTCATCAATCTTCCTCTCTTTATCCAATTAAGTGTTGCAAAGAGACTGGATCCTATCCCAGCTACCACAGGCAGGAGACAGAGTATACCCTGGACAGGATGCCAGTCTGTGAGTGTGAATGGAAAGACAACCATTCACACCTATGGGCCACGACCAAATTAACCTAACCCACTAACTACACTTGGACTATGGACAGAAGCCGGAGTACCTGGACATTAGATTTGGATGGAGGATGTTCTTGATGTGAAACAACAGTGACAAGCACTGGGCCACTGTACTGCCCCATAAAATTAAACAGAATGATCAATGAAATGCATAAAAAGATTTAAATAGCGAAACAAATCATTAATGCCCTTCCTTATCCATGTTTTCCTTTTTCTCAGCCTTGATCTCTCATTTCCTCTCATCCCACCATCTTTATCTTTTTCCACAATCGCTTCTCTTTAAATAGCCTGCTGGATAAACATCTGTCTGACTGCAGCCATTTGTCTTCCTAATGTGTTTCCACTCAGTGTGTATGCGTGAGGCCACCCAGTCTCTACAAGACAATTCAGGGCTCCCACTCCTCCAATCCTCTACAGGCCTCCTCAAAATCCTCAAAAATCATTTTTCAAGTCCTGCAGTCATGATCTGTCTTCTTTAAGACTTTCAGTTACTCTTCACGTCCACATAATTCAGTCTTTAAGTTCTCTTAGACATCTGCAGATCACCCTCACCCCCAACCTCCAGGTTCAGATCTCTTTCCAAATCATCCACAAATCATTCTCCCAGGCCTTCAATTCAAGGAATCCAAAATCCTTGTAAGTTCTTGAATCTATCTGATGTTATCCTATGGTAAAATGAGTCTTTAATCCTTAGTGGTCTTAAAAGTCAATAAAGCCTTCTCCAAGTTTCCCAGTTCTCAGTGATTGCTAGTTCTGGACCATTTTCCCACTCTTTCAGTTGTTTGTTCTCTATTCAGCCTCTTTTCTATTAGTCCCCCCAAAAGTCTCTTTCAAAGTTGTCTTTTACCCTTTGTGTCATTTCCAGTTTCCAAGCACTCCAATACCCAAGTAACGTAATGCCTTTTTTATATCTCCATTCCAGTCATCTTAATCTTGTTAATTTACTGTGAGTACACCTCTAAAGTCACAGATGAATTTTTGAGTTCTTCCCTGGGTCTTTTAGCCTTTTCAAGTCATCTTCTAGTCTTTGAGTTCTTCAGATGTTCCTTTCAGGCCTCTTCTCCCCATAAAAGGTTGAATTTACTTTAAAGTTGTTTTTCTCTAGTCCAACGTAATGCATAAACTTCAGAGTCCTCAGTTTCCACAGATATCCTCTAAGTTGCCAAATCCTCTAGTCTTCTAGTCCCTTCTAAGTCCTATTGTCCATTAATGGTCATCCTCCCAGTTCTGCACTCCCCTAATAGGAATCTTGTATTAAGCCTTGACATTTGTCTTGTCCTTACCAAGTCCTCTCACAAGTACTACAGTTTCATACCATCTCTTCTAGATTTAACATAGTCTATGCGGAAGTCGATTCAATTTTCTAAGCTTCTAAAATCCATCTTAAGTTCTAGAAATAGACAGAAATGTGTTGAACATTTCACCCAAAAACACCCTCAGTGGGCAAATCAGGACACAACTGCTTTTACATCTGTGACAATTAGTGACAGACTGTTAACGAACCTTCCTCACACGCACAGAAACCACAATGTTACCTAGTCATGCTGACCACGCCCCCGGGCTGTCAGTCAAACATCCCCTCCCAGGAATGTAAGATGCACAGTGTGTGTGTGTGTGTGCGCACACTCAAGTCTACAAACGCAACAACTACAAGAATGTGTTTATTTAAAGTATGTGAGTGTGTGTGTGCGTGTTTGTGTGTTGGGATGCAGACAGTAGCAGTGCAGTTCTGGCAGACGTTAAGGAGTAATCCATCACAGATTAGTCATTACCTGCTTCAGTTGTTAGTCACCTCATTTCACCGCTCCTGCTGTATAGCCTCTGTTGTTTTTACAACTATTTCAAATAACTACCCCAAAACAGCAACCATTTTATGTTTAACTGTATATTCTAATACGTTTTTAAAGTGCTGTTTAGATTTTCACCACATACAATGGAGTTTTTTCAGTTTTTTACAGGTTAGATTAATCTTTAAAAGTTAAATTATACAATTTCTTCACTGATCCACACACATTGTAAAAATAGAAACAGGCTTTGGTACGTTCTGTGCATGTAATAACAGTAAAATACTGAAATTTAAATGAAACATAAACTTCTCAATTAAAACTTTAGAAATCTTTTTTTTTTGACAGGAACTGCCTCAGGTATTCTTGAGACTGATCCTTCAAGATTCCCCATCTTCTCGGAACTTGATTGTTGTTTAAATCTCACCAGTGTTGCTGTGTTCAGTTCAGGCCTGGGCTTTACGAGTTTTCTATTAGAGAGTTAAATTTCTTTGCTGCATGGATGATTTGGATCATTGTGTTGGTTAAATATAAACAAAGCATGACAAAGCGTGTAATAAACACACTGGTCCACTGTGTCCATTCCATGCTTTGCCTCTTCAAAATGTGAAATGTACACACATGCAGAAGTTGCAGTAACAGCAGAGATATTTTATTTTAAGCAAATATTAACAGATTTACATGTAAATACACATTAGCCGCCTAGCCTAATAATTTCTGACGATTAAGGACCCTGGAATATTTTTGCTCACTGCTTTAAATATATTATCTCCTCCTGCTGGTAAGACAATTTCTCCATGCAGTAAAGCAATTTCTGCATGCATGTCCATTTCGCTTTTTGGAGAGGCAAAACACAAAGTGGACACGGTGGACCAACATGTCTATTACACTTTTTACTGTGATACTGGGTTGGAGCATCCAACCCGGCCGATTTATTTTAAAACTCATATTTCATATTTTGTCTGGATATTTCAGTCTTTAACTCATGATGAAGTTTTCTATTGCTGGTTTAGAAGATTGTTAACTAACTTTCCAACTCTTCCAGCAACAAATCTAATAAAATCCTTTTACATTATTTGTTCTTTCAAATTTCATCTACAGTCAACCTTCAGTCAAAAATAGACAACTGGGACAAGTGTAAGATCGATGACATAATATAAATAGGAAATACACTGGATGGCAATTTGGTGCAAGGAGAGGCCTGTGTGCAATCATGTGGACTGTGGCAAGTCAGAATTTATTATGCTGATATCATGTGAAAGCAAACCAGTTTTCTTCCCAAACCTCTTGTGAACTCTGCAACACAGAGACACAGTCATCCGCAGATCAGCTGCCTCCATCTGAACAGATGGGAGCTGGTAAAAAGTATCAAAGAGAGAAATGAAGAGAGTTTACTCAAACTCAGAGCAACAAAGCAGCCCTCTCCAAGTCCACAAAAGCCATGGTTGGACAAACTCAAATATCCTCAAGAGGATAAAGAGTTGGTCCAAAGATCTGTGAAAGGACAAAAAAAAAAAAAAAAATCAGATTGTTCTTCCTGAATCCAAGGTTTGACTAATGGACAGATTCTCCACTCTCAAACCTTGGAATAAACCTTCCTAGGGAGGCTGAGGAGTGATTCCTAGGAAGGAGTAATCCCTCTGTAACTACAGCTCACCATCCAGCTCTCCTTCTTCAAAACAGGAATCACCATTCAAATCTGCCAAGACTAATCTTTGTGTTGGTGCTGCCTTAAACTTCCTCACGATGTTGCAAAGGAATATTAATCAAAACAGAGCTGCAACATCTGACTAACCGGAACTGTGGGTGACTATCTGCCTTAATGATGTCACTCCTAGTGATAGGCAAGTCATCTTCCTCATCCCCAGACTCTGCTTCATTTATGGAAGCCATGTCATTGAGGAGGTCCCCAAAGAATTCCTTCCACAGCCCAAATATATCCTCAGTTGAAGTGAGTAGCACCCCTGGCCCAGGCACTTATCCTTGGGCTTATCTTCATTGCTGTTTGTCTGGCCCCTCACCCAAGACCAATTTGCCTTGCGACACCCTACAAGAGGAAAAAGCCCACGACAACACAGTTCCTGGGATTTTTGGGAAACATAAACCTTGCCAATGCAAAAACGCAGCATTTCAGAGAGGGATCCTTTAAACTTTGATGTTAATGTTTTTCGCCTTGTGAGACTCTACCAGAGGAAAGAGCCCATGACAACATAGCTCCTGGGGTATAAACAAAAAACCTGTAAACAAAAAATGTTCACATCAAATATTAATGAATAATAATGACCACGTGCTTTAATGTCTTTTTAATTTCATATTCTCTCTCCAAAATTTCACAAGTACCTTGGAGCTAAACCAAACAGTTAATCAACTTTTTACGCTTTTCTGTTTCATCATTTAAGTTTTTTTTTTTTTTTAGAAGAACAAGCTTCTAAACAGTTAATATCACCCTGTTTTCTTTGACGCTAAATAGGGGATTTACGGGGATTTTTTTGACTCGTTGGTCTGGCAAAACAAGATAATTAAATATGTTGATTTGGGTTTCACTGAATAATGGTGGCTATTTTCAACATGAGAAGAAATTCATTACACATTGGAAAAGTTTGGCTTTAAGGCATTGTGCCAGACAGGTTTTATAAAAGAGGCTAAACATTGTAAAAAGGTTTAAAATTTAAACCCAAAGTAGTTTCTTGTTTATTAAAAAGTAAAAACTGAAACAAAATACCTATTTTGGTAGATAACCTTCACATTCCATGTCTTGATAGGATGTTTCTAACTTTTCAGATATTGTGCTAATGCAAGAAAGCAGTCCCACATAGTTTTTTAATATCCACATTGAAAGACATATCCTGGTCAAAATTGACTTGAAGATTCCTCACAGCGTTGCTGGAGTCAAAGGTAATGCTATCTAGAAGAAGTATCTGGTTTGAAGCCATGTTTCTAAGATTTTTAGGGCTGAATAAAATAACTTCAGTTTTATTTGAATTTAGAAGAAGGAAATTAGAGGTCATCCAGGTCTTTATGTCTTTAGGACAGTCCTCAAGTAATTGATGTGTCTAGTAAGGCTTCATTGACTGATAAATTGAGGTATCATCTGCATGCCTTTGCTTGACACTGCCTAAGGGAACCATGTATAATAAGCCTATTCAAATGGCGGCCCGCGGCCACATGCAGCCCAGAAGCAACTGCGAGTGGCCCTGCCTGTGGTCCTGGCAGAAACACAGAGAAAACGCAAAAAAGTAATTGATTAATTTTTTTTAAATTCAAAATTCCTACAGCGTAGTGTAGACTGTGAATGCAACACTCCTAGTAGCCTAGCAATATTTAACCCACAATGCACCGTGATGTAAACATATTAAACTATTGTAAAGTGTAGAAGTAAATTTAAATCTAATTTGATATACAAAGAGGTGTTTACAAGGGTTATAGATCTAGTTATGTAGCTATTTGGTGGTTACGTGTTTTGATATTTACATGTTTACACATTTGAATGTTTACACATGCATGTTCAAAGCAGTAATATGTATGTGTTATATCTACCTAGTTGTTTTCCCTGCATTGAGCTGAGTATAAGAGTAAGGAGGCTGCTAAAAAACGTTATCCATCTCCATCTTGCTGTTCCTAATCATTCAGAGAGATTCCAAACCATCTAGTGAACCCTCACGTTACACCAGACCTTCCCAAAGTTTGGGGCCCGCCGAGCCATTGCAGGGGGGGCACGGTATGAAAAGGGGGAAAAAAAACCAAAACGCTTGGACACTGCTAGCACAGGGCGCCCACACAAACGCAAAGCAGGAGATGAAGCATCGCTGAATATGTTTCCAAACCAACTTCATTCCAAGCCAAAGACTAGAAAATATGGTGAAACATATCTTCCATTTGGTTTCACCTGCACAAGTGCCAGGTAGGTCTTCCCTGCAGAATTTGTTTTTCCTTCGTGGGGAGCACGCGTTGGGCTCTCCAAATCACAGACAAACAGTATCCCACATTCTTGATTTTTAGTTCACAAACACTTCTTGTATTGACTAACTCCTCCTGACATTTTGGAGATGTTAGCTCTTTATACAGTAAAGTTACAGTGGGATACAAATAACATCAGGCTGATCCTGCCACAATTTGTTCCCTGGGTTCAAATCCCGGACAAACAGTATCCCACAGTTGTTTATGTTCTTGAACCCATTTTGCACAGAGAGGCATTTTTTGAAAAATATATTGATAGCAATGTTGAATATTATTACACAGGAAAAAAACAACTACACACCGTGACGCCTCTGCCATTCTAAATGGAGGGACAGTAACTGCGTGTCTGTATGTAAGCGTGTAAAACCTGCAGATGGTAAGATTAACAGTAAACAATAACGTGGCGCACAGCGTGACGTCAAAAAAGGCACATACCTTTGACGTTGCGTGACAAACTCTGTATTCCTCGTCCACACGTAAACGCAAAAAATGGGTTTTAAAAAAAATCTCTGTTTTCGGTGATTTGAAATGCCGTTTACGTGAAAGGCCCAAATGCATAGAAACAGCTGCGTTTTCAAAAACCCGTGTAGGTGTGGATGTAGCGTAAAAGAGTTAGTAGTGTATTTTATTGCTACCTGTAATTTATTGCAGTTTACTTGTATTTGCTTAATTGTTTACTAAATGTTTGAGGTGTGAAATAAACCGCAATGGAGCAAAATATGGGTGTGTGTGGTTGGAGGATGTGTGCACAAACACATTTTTCTTGTAAAACAAAGGGGAGCCTAGCAAAAAAAGTTGGGGAACCACTGCGTTACACTATCTTCGTAATGTATGATGCGACAACAGCATGTCTTTCTCAGTCCAAAAGCGTAAAATTGATAATAAAAACCGTCGGTTTAACCCTGCCTGTACTGACAAATACTTTTTTCCGCCAAATCCAAATGCCAAACCTATGTGTTTAATTTGCAGTGAGTGTGTTGCGGTACTTATGAAGGCACCACAATGACAAACACCAGACTTCCTGCTCAAACTTTCCAGAGAAATCTCAGGAGAGGGCTGCAAAAGTACAGTTTAATTGCGAGTTTAGTAATCTCACAACCGGAGTTGTACTACCATGATGAGGGTCCTGAACAGCCCAAGAGAGAGCTGCAGCTTCCTTTCTTGTTTGCTGGATCTTGGCGAAGAAGAAAAGGCCTTTCACAGTGTGGCGGAGGTGTGGTCCCGGGCGCGGCTGCAGGGGAGGAGTGGTGCGGTGAGCTCAACGGGGCGGTGCTGGAGACGCAGGTGAGAACAGCTGATGGCGTTTTGGACTGATGATGGTTTCCTTCCCTTTTATAGTGAGACGTATAGTGAGACGGGAGAGGAGCGGGAGATCAGCTGAGACCGACAGCTGTTAGACTGTGGCCGGTCATAACACAGGACACTATAAATAAATGTGGCATCTGGAGACAAAGACCTGTGCGTGTGTGTCCCTGTGTGTAGTGCATTTCACACCAGTGATGCCCAAACCCAGCCGGCGTGGGGATGTCTGACCCACAGGCTGCGCCGCCCGCCCAGCCTTTGCAGTTCCTGGCGCAGATGCTGGCGGAGGTGGCGAAGATGAGCCAAGACCAGGCAGCGGCCCAGCGAGCTCACCTGGCTAAGCTGCAGGAGCAGGCGGACCGGCAGACCCAGGTTCTGTAGCGGCTGGTTGGGGCCGCTGCTCTGCCGAAGCCCCCCCCCCCCGCTGTCGGTGGCGATGCGGGGGGCGGGAACGACCCCCAGGTTTTCATGGAGACTTTTCGTGCCACGGCGGAGGCCTGCCAGTGGCCGCAGGTGGAGTGGACTCCGCGTTTGCTTCCTCTGCTGTCGGGGGAGGCTCAGACGGCGGCCCTGAGTCTGCCGCCGACCTCGAGGGGCAGCTTCCAGGACGTAAGCCGGGCGGTGGTGGACAGGATGGGACTCACCCCTGAGGCTGGCCACGGAGGATCAGCCGTTTGCTTGGGCCTGGAAGCTGCACGACGCAGCGGTGCGGTGGCTGCAGCCGGGATCATCAGAGGGAGAGAAGCTGCTGGTGGACAAGGTGGTGCTGGAGCAGTTCGTGGAAGGGTTGCCTGCGGAGACGGCGAGATGAGTCCGGTGCCACCTTCCCGCGAGTCTGGAGGTCGCGGTAACGTTGGCGGAGGACCACCTTGCCGCTAGAGCGGGGAGCCCGGGGACGGCGGCCAGAGACCGAGCAAACAAGCCCCAGTGCCGGCACCAAGGCGCCGGGTACCTGCGCCAGGGCAGACAGAGCGGGCGCCGGCGCTGAGCCCCACTAATCCGTTTGCTTCGTTTGTGCCTTCCCAGGGATCAGAAATGAGTGGTGCCGCCCCTGAGCCACGGAGAGCAGCACAGACGCCGGGGCAGGAGTGCTGGAAGTGCAGGCAACCGGGACACCTGAGGAGAGACTGTCCTCTGATGGAAGTGGGGCAGGTGTTCTGCGTCGCCGGTGCCCCAGCACCCTCTCCCGGTCCAGGAGGGACGTACAGCATTCCGGTAAGGACTCGAGGGGGTATACGCCATGCTTTGGTGGACACGGGCTGTACGCAGACCCTCGTGCGCCAAAGCTTGGTTCGCCCCGGGGCATTGCTGGAGGCAGAATGGGTGGAGGTGAAGTGTGTTCATGGTGATGTTCACAGGTATCCCATAGTGCCGCTGTTATTAAAGTATAAGGGCAAAACGCATAGAGTAACGGCTGCGGTTAGCCCGCGCCTGTCGCATCCCCTAATTCTGGGCATGAATTGGCAGGGGTTTCATCACCTGTTAGGGCAGTATGCGGGGATGCAATCACGACCGTTAGTAGCGTGTAGTGTCTGGGATACGAAAAAACTCTGGAGCGAATAACGGCCCGATTTTATTAGCTGGGCATCCGAGCGGATGTGCGCCGCTGGTGCGCGTCCTGCCCGGACTGCCAACTTGTTAATCAGCCGGCCATATCAAAAGCGCCTTTGCGCCCGCTCCCACTCAGAGAGGTCCCGTTTGAGCGCATTGGTATGGACCTCATCGGGCTGTTTCATCGGAGTGCACGCGGCTACCGCTTTGTATTAGTCCTGGTGGATTATGCAACGCGGGACCCAGAAGCAGTCCCGCTGCGCAACATCTCTGCAAAGAGTGTGGCGCAGGCACTGTTTCAGGTCATCTCCTGAGTCGGAATCCCGAAAGAGATACTGACTGACCAGGGCACGTCGTTCATGTGTCGCACACTGCAGGAACTGTACGAATTACTGGGCATTAAATCTATTCGGACCAGCGTCTACCACCCTCAGACGGATGGGCTGGTGGAGCGGCTGAATAAGACTTTAAAGTCCATGATTCGTAAGTTCATTACAGAAGATGAACGCAATTGGGATCGCTAGCTAGACCCTCTGTTATTTGCAGTGCGGGAGGTGCCCCAGGCCTCCACGGGATTTTCTCCCTTCCTGTTTGGCAGGAAGCCGCGTGGGGTGCTCAACCTGATTAAAGAAAGCTGGGAGGAAGGTCCGAGCCCCGCCAAGAATGAGATTCAGTACGTGTTGGACCTGAGAGCAAAACTCCACACTTTGGGGAGGTTGTCACGGGAGAATTTGCTCCAGGCTCAGCAGCGTCAGCAACGCTTGTATGACAGAGGGGCTAGACTGAGGCAATTTTCACCGGGAGAAAAAGTGCTTGTATTACTCCCTTCTTCTAGCTCAAAGTTGCTCGCCAAGTGGCAAGGACCCTTTGTGGGCACACGGCGAGTTGGGGGCGTTGACTATGAGGTCGCTCGGTCGGACAGGGGAGGGGCCACGCAGATTTATCACCTCAATCTCCTTAAAGGGTAGAGAGAGGCTGAAACCGCTTCTCTGGTGAGCCTGGTTAAGGAGAGAGATGAGTTGGGGCCGAAGGTACCAAATTCCATCATCCCCGCCTCCCTCCCTTGTGATGACCATCTCACACAGGCCCAGAGAGCGGACGTTGTCGCGTTACAACAGTGTTTTGCTGATGTGTTCTCCCCCCTGCCCGGCCGAACGTCTCTCATTGAGCATCATTTTGAAACGCAGCCTGGCGTGACGGTGCGTTCACGGCCCTACAGGCTTCCTGAGCATAAACGGCAAACCGTACAGAGGGAATTGGCTGAAATGCTGAAAATGGGAGTGATAGAAGAGTTGCACAGTGCCTGGTGTAGCCCCATCGTTCTTGTGGTGAAGAAGGATGGGTATATACGGTTCTGTGTCAACTATCGCAAGGTGAATGAAGTGTCACGCTTTGATGCTTATCCCATGCCCCGGGTTGACGAGCTCCTGGATCGGTTGGGCACGGCCCATTTTATCACGACACTGGATTTAACCAAGGGCTACTGGCAGATTCCCTTGTCTGCCGAGTCCAAGGAGAAAACGGCCTTCTCCACTCCGTACGGTTTGTACCAATTCGTTACGCTTCCGTTCGGATTGTTCGGAGCCCCTGCCACCTTTCAGTGCCTCATGGACCGGGTGCTGCATCCGCACGCTGCGTATGCTGCTGCCTATCTGGATGACGTGATCATCCACAGCGACACCTGGGCGGAGCATGTGCAGCGGGTGGCCGTGGTTCTGGAGTCCCTGAGGAGGGCGTGGCTCACGGCCAACCCGAAGAAGTGTGCGGTTGGACGGAGGGAGGTGCAGTATCTGGGGTACCACTTGGGGGGCGGGCAGGTGCGTCCACAGGTGGAGAAGACGGCAGCTATCGCATCTTGCTCGCGCCCCAAGACTAAAAAGGAGGTGAGACGGTTTCTGGGGCTGGCAGGTTACTACTGCCGTTTCGTGCCGGGGTTTGCGCAGCTGACCAGCCCCTTGACCGATCTCACCCGAAAGGGTGCTCCAGATCTGGTTCAGTGGACGGGGCCGTGCCAGGCGGCGTTTGTGCAGGTGAAAAAGTCTCTCTGTGGGAAGCCGCTGCTTCACACTCCTAACTTTTCCCTCCCTTTTGTTCTGCAGACTGACGCCTCGAACAGAGGGCTGGGGGCCGTTTTGTCCCGTTCTTTACATCAGCCGGAAGCTGGCAGAGCGTGAAAGACGGTACAGCATTGTGGAGAAGGAGTGCTTGGCTATCTGGTGGGCGGTCGACTCCCTCTGCTATTACCTCCACGCCCCGCTGCAGTGGCTCCACCGCATGAAGGATGCCAACGCCCGGTTCGGCCGGACGGCTTCCCGGCCTCAGTCGGGTGGTGGGGGTGTGTGGCGGAGGTGTGGTCCCGGGCGCGGCTGCAGGGGAGGAGTGGTGCGGTGCTGGAGACGCAGGTGAGAACAGCTGATGGCGTTTTGGACTGATGATGGTTTCCTTCCCTTTTATAGTGAGACGGGAGAGGAGCGGGAGATCAGCTGAGACCGACAGCTGTCAGACTGTGGCCGGTCATAACAAAGGACGCTATAAATAAATGTGGCATCTGGAGACAAAGACCTGTGCGTGTGTGTCCCTGTGTGTAGTGCATTTCACACACAGATTGTGAAACAGTGAAATACTGCATGCTGGTCATGGTGGATGCAGTGATAAGTGACGAAAAAATTTAAGTAAGAGTGACATCTGCTATTAATATCGTACCCCTGTCAGACAGTTTCAAATATTCGTAGAGTTGAAGTTCTGGCTTTAGACGAGTTTGAAATGCTGTTAGATGATCTGAAGAAAACTGATGTAATGTCTATAGCAGAAGATGGGTTCACAGACAGAACTGATAATGCACATTTGTGCATATATGTCCGTTTTTTGGATGGCAAATTGCTCGGCTTATTACCGTTAGGGGGACACACAGCTGGCGAAATAATGTTTTAGAAGATTTCAGCTTTTTTGAGGAAATGGTCTGGAAATGAAGTGTGTCTGTATACTTGTATACTCCATCCATGGCAGAAAAAGTGAGTGGCCAGCAAAATATTTATTTTAATTTGAAAGGGAATTATCAAAATGTTTTTTGTTATTATTTGAAATGTGCAAAAACAAAAAAAAGGTTTGGTTATAGCTCCCTTTTTTTAAATGGACCTTTTGATGTGCATTTGTGAGAGGTCACCAGATTTACAGGGGGAAAAAGAATAAAAAAAATACTTGTTTTTCAATACAGTTGTGTGAGTTTGAAATTGATCATTATCTGGCCCAGATAAATTCCTCGGTTTGAAAATCTGGTCCAACTAAATTTTTAGTTGAGTAGCCATGATGTATAATATAATGCAAAATTGGTCCTAGGACAGAACCCTGTAGAACTCCATAAATAAACGTTGTATGTGAAGAGGAATCTCCATTTACATGAAGAAACTGGAGTTTCTTAGGTATACAGTATATGAATCAAACCATTACAGGGCAAAGCTTTTAATTTCTATGGCATACTCTAATCATTTTTAACTTTCACTAATGCTCTGTTCTATGATGAGTTCTGAAACCTGACTGAAATTCTGCAAATGAAATACTTCTCTGCAGACGGTCAGTTAGCTATTTTACAACTACTCTTTAACCCTTTAAGACCTACCATAGAACCAAGGCCGCCAGAGCTTTATATTTTTACATGCTCTAGAGCCATTTTTGGGAGTATTTCAAGTTGCTATACATCAATACAACTGTTATAGCCCATATTTTATGTATACATTAAGTCCATAGTAACTACATAAATTGCAAAAAAGTGCAATAAACTACAAAAAATCTTTTTTTTGTTTGTTTGTTTGTTTTTACATATATTTCTACTTGGACAAATTTAAGAGGTTTATCCCTCAAAACTTTAAATACAAAAAAGTTGCAAAAAATAGTTTACAACAGGAAATTTATTTTGAGTGTCTTTATAGTTTTATTTTTGAGATACATCAATTTTTATATACTGCAGGAAAAACGAAAAACAACCCTATGATGCAAATTTGCAAAGAAAACAGCATGTGCATCAAAATAAACTATTTCCAGCAGTGCAATTCGAGTTCTAAGCATCCCAGAAACTATTCAGGAAAGCATAAAGTCAAACATGACTTATAAAAACACCAGTATACACTTTTAAGGCCTACAAGTAAAAAACTACATTTTCCACGAAAATGACGTCACTTCCGGTTTCGGGCAGGTAATGGCGGACATGCGATCGTGCTGATGTCTGTTTCAATGTAGGAAGTGTTATGAACAGCTGATCGGATCGGCAAAGCGTGTTTCTGGAATATTATGTTTTTGTTCCTGCAAGCACTTTTTATACAGTTTTTGCAAAATTATATGTGGAAGGAAACCGTGACCTAGGACAAGCTGATGGCATAAAATGTAAGTACAACTCCTCCGGTTTCATATGCAAAAAAAATTATTGCGCTAGCTTACGCGGTTCCGGTTCTACAGGGATTTAAAAATATTTACGCAAAACGGAGCGTGCTGCTCTGACCGGCTTTAAAGGGTTAAATAATTCTTGAGGTTTTGCTTCCAACAACTCCTGGGTTTCACTAGATGACTTGGGTTTTGAAATACAACCATGCTTCTGTGACCCATAAAGCTAACCTAGTTAGCAAGTAGTTTCTACCCATTTGGGAGCCTCAACTTCCAATTTGTCTAACCCCTGCAAAATCTCTTATTTACAGATTCTTGACTTTAAACGCACGTGTTCACTGAAAGAATTTGGAGAGGTTTTTTTCTTAGTATTATCTTAGTGCTTTTTTGGTTTTAGGAAATAAAGTTGAATTTGGGCCCAGAAATGGTTAATAATATCAGATTTAATAAGCAGACATATCAGTGAAGTATTTCTCACTAAATAACATTTGCATTGTATTTACAGTCATTAAAAACATAACTGTCACAAGCTTAGTAACTGTTTATTTGATCAAAACTCACATGCAAACAAATTGAAACAGAGTCAGCTTGGAAACAGAAGTCCATATGGTCTCTGAAGTCTTGGTATGTAACAGATTTGATTGTTGACCTTCGTACAAGCCTCAGTTAAGCAAAGCAAATGGAAAAACAGCTCAGTTCAAGCTCAGAACAAGATAATGGAAATGGTTGCCAAAACTGCAGTAGAGCTGGTCGAACTACAACCACACACACACACACATTTGACAGTTTGCCTAATTATTATAAAATTTCTTGAAGTAATATTTTGGGAACATCAAGCTAAAAGCAAACAGGCAGACAGACAGATCATTACCCTGTTAAAGGACTTGCGCCATTTCTATTATTACTCCAGCTGTGCGTTATTGAACAGTCAGGAGAAATTCCTGCAGCTGCAGACAGGTTTGTGTGAGTTTTTTTCTTTTTTGAACAGGATAAACAAAAGATTCAAATACCTGAAGTTTTAACAGTTTTTAAATATTCTATGGTTATTCAAAAGTTCAGTCACGCACGTGTTTATGAGTGGTTTGTTGGCACTAAAGTTGAAAATAAAGACGTGTGCGTGTTGTGTGAAAAGGTCAGAGACATTAGTCAGATTGGCTCAGAGACAAGAGAGGAAATATTCCCTTCAAACATGAAACCGTGCAGCAGCCAAAGTCAACAGTTCTGCTATGTTGTTCACCCTGTCAGAGACAAACGACTCCTCCAATGGCAAGTCACACATTCACATCCAAGCTCACCAAGAGCATGATTTACCTCTGATCTACTGAACAAGACGACAGGACAAAGGATCCTTAAAGCCACTGGCTATAAAACACCCTCAAAGAGATTAAAAAATGATAACGAATGATAAAAATTACTTTCAAATTTAAATAGAGTTGCAGTAAGTAACCACAAACTGATATATAATGAACATATAATGATAAAACTTATTGTACCTTCATAGGTACAATGGCTTTGTGACTGGGACGGTAACTTCTAAAGAACTGCTGTTATACACTTGACTCGGTACTTACTATATGTTGTTTACATTTGTTGTTTGTACCTTCTAGAGACCAATCTTGAAAAAGGATAGAAAGAAATACACTTAGTTGAGTCTTGGCTAACAAAATACTAAACTCAGCTTGCCCTAAGGCTTTACAGGGTTGATTAACAAAAACCAATGAACCACTTGCAATTTCCACACAAGCACCCACAAAACAACAACAAAACTAAAAGGAGTACTGTTGTCTACAATCATAGGAAGAGTAAGATGACAAAAATATCCTCAGCTCCAAATATAATTACATATTAATATAATGTGTCACTCAACATGCCTCTCCCATCAGAGCACTCATTAATTTCAGAGCACTACCAAAAGGAATTCCTTTGATGTCATTTTGATGAAACCCTGCAAAGAAATGACGCTTCTTCAGTGCGCAGTCCAGCACAAGCACGTCAGAATACTGTGCAAATCATTAAAAGCCCATTTTAATTGAAAATAATACAAAAGCAATATGTTGAATGTTTGGTTTTTGGAAAAAAAAAAAAAAAGGTTATTTTGAGTTTGATGCCAACAACACATTCCCAAAAAGACAAGAGTAGCTAAAAAACTGTATTATGGTATTATGGTTTGACCAATCAGAATCTGAGATTCTGTTTGGAAATGATGGTCACTGTATCTTCTGGGCTAAAGAATCTAGTTATCTAGTTTCTGGTTAACACACTGTTTAAACCCAGCATTGGTGGTGGTATAGGGTATTAGTATACATAGCACTGGTAACTTGAATATTGTAAAAGTACTACAGGGAGTGCAGAATTATTAGGCAAATGAGTATTTTGTCCACATCATCATCTTCATGCATGTTGTCTTACTCCAAGCTGTATAGGCTCGAAAGCCTACTACCAATTAAGCATATTAGGTGATGTGCATCTCTGTAATGAGAAGGGGTGTGGTCTAATGACATCAACACCCTATATCAGGTGTGCATAATTATTAGGCAACGTCCTTTCCTTTGGCAAAATGGGTCAAAAGAAGGACTTGACAGGCTCAGAAAAGTCAAAAATAGTGAGATATCTTGCAGAGGGATGCAGCAGTCTCAAAATTGCAAAGCTTCTGAAGCGTGATCATCGAACAATCAAGCGTTTCATTCAAAATAGTCAACAGGGTCACAAGAAGCGTGTGCCCAAAAGCACAAGGTGTGCAATACTCAGAGACATGGCCAACGTAAGAAAGGCTGAAAGACGACCACCACTGAACAAGACACACAAGCTGAAACGTCAAGACTGGGCCAAGAAATATCTCAAGACTGGTTTTTCTAAGGTTTTATGGACTGATGAAATGAGAGTGAGTCTTGATGGGCCAGATGGATGGGCCCGTGGCTGGATTGGTAAAGGGCAGAGAGCTCCAGTCCGACTCAGACGCCAGCAAGGTGGAGGTGGAGTACTGGTTTGGGCTGGTATCATCAAAGATGAGCTTGTGGGGCCTTTTCGGGTGGAGGATGGAGTCAAGCTCAACTCCCAGTCCTACTGCCAGTTTCTGGAAGACACCTTCAAGCAGTGGTACAGGAAGAAGTCTGCATCCTTCAAGAAAAACATGATTTTCATGCAGGACAATGCTCCATCACACGCGTCCAAGTATTCCACAGCGTGGCTGGCAAGAAAGGGTATAAAAGAAGAAAAACTAATGACATGGTCACCTTGTTCACCTGATCTGAACCCCATTGAGAACCTGTGGTCCATCATCAAATGTGAGATTTACAAGGAGGGAAAACAGTACACCTCTCTGAACAGTGTCTGGGAGGCTGTGGTTGCTGCTGCACACAATCTTGATGGTGAACAGATCAAAACACTGACAGAATCCATGGATGGCAGGCTTTTGAGTGTCCTTGCAAAGAAAGGTGGCTATATTGGTCGCTGATTTGTTTTTGTTTTGTTTTTGAATGTCAGAAATGTATATTTGTGAATGTGGAGATGTTATATTGGTTTCACTGGTAAAAATAAATAATTGAAATGGGAATATATTGGTTTTTTGTTAAGTTGCCTAATAATTATGCACAGTAATAGTCACCTGCACACACAGATATCCCCCTAAAATAGCTAAAACTAAAAACAAACTAAAAACTACTTCCAAAAACATTCAGCTTTGATATTAATGAGTTTTTTGGGTTCATTGAGAACATGGTTGTTGTTCAATAATAAAATTATTCCTCAAAAATACAACTTGCCTAATAATTCTGCACCCCCTGTATTAATGGTGAACCACAGTTATGGGTTTAGGGGCAAAACATGCTGCCAACCAAGTAGGGATTGGAACCAGTTCTCTACAAGAAACAAGTTCCCAGTAGTTCAGTTCCTTAGAATTGTTAGCCTGCTTGCCTATCATTCCCACTTATCAGTTCTATGTGCAGTTGCTCTACAATCAGCTGATTTTAGTCTGTGCGCTGGAGGAGGAAAATATTTGCACAGTCTGCAGGGTGGATATGGACAATACCTTTATTTTTATTCTATAAAAGGATAAAAGTGTGATAGTAAAGTGTATACTGCATCCAAGACAGAAACATCTGCATTGTGATGCTACAACTTTGTATCAAGCATCTGCACAGACAGCATGCTAACACTAAGGCTACGTTCACACTGCAGGTCTTAATGCTCAATTCCGATTTTTTGATCAAATACGATTTTTTTGTCTGCTTGTTTACGCTACAAATAAAATGCGACAGCAAACGCGCTCTAGTGTGAACCCTCAAAGCGGCCCACATACGCAAAAGAAGACGTCACACACAACGCACTCTGTTTAGACCCAGAGCAAACAATATTGTTTGACTGATGGCCCTTAATATAAAGACTTCGGACTTTACGTTTCCCAATTTTTTGCTTTAAGTTATTTTGTTATTTACATAATAATGTATATAACCTAATAATTATCCTTATTGCTGTTTTAGAGAGGAGCGGTGCTTCAAAGGATAGTTGCAGATTTCTGTCAGAATCTGCAGATTATACAGTATAAAATCTCCAACGTTGTCTTCCCAACAGTTTCACTGACATCTACGCTGGATGGCCAGGAAGCGTTCACTATGTCTTCTCGGGCGCGTCTCTGGCACTGATAATTGGCGTCTGTCTTGTGTTAGTGATGTAAAAGACGGATTTAATGCGACATGACCGTTCAAACAGCAGTCGCTTTCTAAAACATCGGAAATGTATCGGATTCAGTACCACATACGAAAGTGAGTCAGATCGGATTTGAAAATATCGGATCTGAGCTGTTCACACTGTCATACCATGATCGGATATGGGTCGCATAGGGTCAAAAAAATCAGATTTGATGCGCTTTCACCTGCAGTGTGAACGTAGCCTAAGCCACCCAAGAACCCAAAGTGATGTTAAAGCTGAGTGAATGATGACCCCAGACAAGGAGTCATCTGTTTGTTGCCTGAACTTTAATAGGCAACAGATGTTTGACTGCAAACAGTTTTGACCTGTTCATGTTTCTAAAGGAGAATCACTGCAGTGGTCACTGATCACAAGTCTTTTTGTGGTGTTTTTTCATCTTTGCTTTGTGCTGTCTGCTTTGTGTTTATACCTAAATACCTAGTGAAAAATCTTATGTGTGTCCTCATTAGGATAGGAATTTGTGTTGGTGTATAAGAAAATAGTCTGCAGATTTATATGGTTTATTGGCAATTATGAGACAAAGACATTTCAGGTAATTTTAAGGAGAAACACTGAAGTAATGTTACGAGTAGTGCAAAGAATTACTTTCTGTTTGGGAATAATTAAGTAACATACTGCTTTACTTTTAAGAAAAGTCTAATTTTGTAATACATTATAAACAGTTGACCACACAGCATTGAATTAATTTGTATGAATGTGATTTCTTTTATGTGCTGGTTAGCGATGGTGGTGACTCTTAAAGACACTGCAATAGAACCCCTAATAAAAGAATCGAGATGAACTGATAAGTGGTATCAATAATGGAATCCCAATTGCTAAATTCTTGTCCAGTCCCATCCTTAAATCCAAGCTATGTGTTTTTTTAGGGAAGGTCTTGCTTATTCAGTGAGACTACACCAAACACCATTCTGCAATGATCTAAACACTCATGATCTTGATTGCTTGCATTTTGGACATATCCAGATCTCACAACCATAAGTTCAGGCTGGAATAAAGGTGAACTGGTAAATTGAAGAATCTCTCTTCACCACTGTATTGCTGCTGAAGCCACACCAATACTCCAATCCATCACATACTCAATCTTTCTACCATATGTGAATAAGAACCAAACATACTCGAACTCCCTTGTGAGGAACTCCCTCGCTTGGGGGAGCCCTCTCCTCCAACCCGAGGAAGCATTCCACCATTTTCCAGAACTCCCATAGTCTCAGACTTGGAGATGCTGACTCTGATCAGAGCTGGTACTAGGCAAAGGGCTCCAGTGCATGCTGGAGGTCTTGCTCTGATTAAAAACCAATAGAATCACATGATCTGTAAGAAGCAGGGAGGTTTCCAAAATGGATTCTCTCCATATGTCAGCTATGCTATCAAATCCTGTCCATGAATATGAAGCTTATGCATAATTTCAATAAAGATCTGTAATCACTCATCTGCCTGCTTTTCTTGGATGTTAGGCTGCTTTTCTGTTCTAACACTGACCTCTCCTTATTTAAATCACAAACAGGAGATGAGCGACAAGCATGGAGGAGTCCAGCATCCACTGAAAACATGCTTGACTTTGTGTGAAGGATGTGGAAACAGCTCTCTCTTTGGTTATACAGGGTGGTCCATTTATATGGATACACCGTAATAACATGGGAATGGTTGGTGATATTAAAGTCCTGTTTGTGGCACATTAGTATATGTGGGGGGCAAACTCCTCAAGATGGGTGGTGACCATGGTGACCATTTAGAAGTCGGCCATCTTGGATACAACTTTTGTTTTTTCAATAGGAACAGGGCCATGTGACACATCAAATTTATTGGGAATGTCACAAGAAGAACAATGGTGTGCTTGGTTTCAATGTAACTTTATTCTTTCATAAGTTATTTACAAGTTTCTGACCACTTATAAATTGGGTTCAATGTGCTGCCCATTGTGTTGGATTGTCAATGCAACCCTCTTCTCTCACTCTTCACACACTGATAGCAACACCGCAGGAGAAATGCCAGCACAGGCATCCAGTATCCGTAGTTTCAGGTGCTGCACATCTCGTATCTTCACACCATAGACAATTGCCTTCAGATGACCCCAAAGATAAAAGTCTAAGGGGGTGAGATCGGGAGACCTTGGGGGCCATTCAACTGGCCCACGATGACCAATCCACTTTCCAGGAAACTGTTCATCTAGGAATGCTCGGACCTGGCACCCATAATGTGGTGGTGCACCAGCTTGCTGGAAAAACTCAGGGAACTTGCCAGCTTCAGTGCATAAAGAGGGAAAAACATCATTATGTAGCAATTTCAAATATCCAGTGGCCTTGAGGTTACCACTGATGAAGAATGGACCCACTATCGTTGTACCCATATACCACACCAAACCATCACTTTTGTTGTTCCAACAGTCTTGGAGGGATCCATCCAAGGTGGGTTAGTGTCAGACCAATTGTTAGATTTGTATTGTTGATTGTCATTTATGCTTAGAAATATCTACTCATATACGCTTAGAGTTTTATAATCAATGTCATGTTGGTAGAGGTTTGATCCTTAGTAGTCTGTGGAGACTCTGTGTGCCTCCCAGAGCACTTTGGCATGCACACGCAACTTAAGGTCATGAGAGAGGTTATATCTGCTCTTTCTGATTTATGGTATAGAAGGACACCTACTCTGTATCTGGTTAAGTACAAGAGCCTTTTGTTTAGATGGACCGCTAGACTCCTGGCACCAGCTTTGGGGAGTCTTCATGGGGTCACATCTTGACACCCCCCCCCCCCCCCACACACACACACACACAAACACACACATACTTACACGACACACACAGACAAGGTATTCTTTGTCCACATGTATACCTATATGAAACGTCATATGTTAATGAACCTATACACATTCATGTAACCAAAATAAAAGGAGTGCTATGGGGAACCTGGCTGAGAGTCTGACGGAGGTCAAGTGGGTGGAACGACACTTGGCTCCAGGCAGGCCTCCCTCATGCATGAGTAACACAAAGAACTTTGCCTACTTGTGTCTTGCTTTTGCTGTGTAGTAAATTGTCTTGAACGTTCCAGCGAATAGGTTTATGCTACAAACCTATCACCAATAGCAGTGGTTTTGTTTGTTTGTTAAACATAAAAGTTTGCCTCATCGCTGAACAAAATCTTCTGCGTGAACTGAGGGTCCTGTTCCAATTTTTGTTTTGCCCATTCTGCAAATTCTGTGTGCCGGCCTGGGTTATCCTCGTTGAGATGCTGGAGTTTGTAAGGGTGCCATTTGTGAGTAGCAAATATCAGCCGAAGGGATGTTCGACTAATGCCACTCTCCAGTGACATGCGCCAAGTGCTATGCTGTGGGCTCTTGCTGAATGAAGCTAGGACAGCCACTGATGTTTCTTCATTAGTGACAGTTTTCTTGCGTCCACATTTTGGCAAATTGAAGGCTTCAGAGGGGCTTTTAATAAATTTAAGGGTCCTAGAGGAACCCTTTGAGGGAGGAGGTGTTACGTCCCTCTGCAGCCCCTAATCATCTCAATGTCTTCAGTTGGTGCTAATTGGCCACACCTAGTCAGGTGTGGATAAAAGCATACCTGAGGCAAGCTTCCCAGGGAGCTCACTAGTCTTTGCCTTGGTGGCACTAGCCATTTTAGCCAACCTGATAGTCCATTTTAAGGTAAAACCTCGTTTCACCTACACTCTGGTATTCGTCTCCTTTTTTTATGTTGCGGCTTTTGAGCCGGGTCGTAACACAAATCCAACACTGAACCAGTTTCACGAAACTTAGCAAGCAGTTTGCTAACTGTAGCATGGGAGATGGGTGGTCTCGTAGGGTGTCTTGCATTGAAATCTGCTGCAATGACTCAGTTACTGCGTTCACTAGATATAAACACAATTTTGATCTGCTCCCCATGTGTTAACCTCTTCGACATGTCAATGGCTGTGAACAAAGAGAAACTTGTAAATAACTCATGAAAGAATAAAGTTACGTTGAAACCAAGCACACCATTGTTTTTCTTGTGACATTACCAATAAGTTTGATGTGTCACATGGCCCTCTTCCTATTGAAAAAACAAAAGTTGTATCCAAGATGGCCGACTTCTAAATGGCCACCATGGTCACCCCCCATCTTGAGGAGTTTGCCCCCTCACATATACAAATGTGCCACAAACAGGACTTTAATATCACCAACCAGTCCCATTTTATTACGGTGTATCCATATAAATGGACCACCCTGTATATTGACAATGGACGCAAGACCCACACTCCTGCAGTACACCCTATAGGTGTCCCCTTGCAAACCAATTGTAAGCCTTCTCCAATGCCATAAGTTCATGCAGATTGTATGGTCAAATTCCCATGATCCCTCCAGATGTTGTGCATGGCTGAACATCTGGTCCACTGTCCCATGGCCAGGATGGATTCCACATTGTACCGCCTGAACACAAAGTTCAAGAATTCATCTTTCCCAAACAACATGAAATAAACTTTCCTGGGGAAGCTGAGCAGGGTGATACTCCAATAATTGACACACATGCTCCAACTCTCTAGTTCCCCTTTTTTAAAAATGAGAACTAATTTCATGACCTACCACTCCATTGCTGCTGTCCAGGATCGAGGGGGTTTAAGGGGTGTGACAACTAAGTCACCCTCACAAAATACTGGACACTAACCAAACTTAATTTAATGGTAGTGTAATAGTATTCATGGCCGTCGGGTCTATAGGTGAATTTATTTTTTTTAAATTGCATTATTTTTATTTTATATTTAATATAGGCTACCAGCATTTTATGAAACTCTTCATTCAGCTTTTCCCCCCCTAAGAATAAAAAGATGGACTTTACAGATTCAAAAACAAAAAATGAAGCAAAAATGAAATCTCACACGAGCATGGATATATATCAAATGATTATCTTTAATCCTTTTTCTGTATTTACATATTGCACACTGGGCTGCAGCTTTAACAATATAAATATATGGAATATTATTACTTTAATTATAAGTAATTATTATGTATGATGTCACATAAAACACATTCAGCATCCACTCAGAGGTTTAGTCCATTTTGTTTCCCCCTGCGTCTTCAAATAGAAGGTCAAACCTTGGCCCTTTGTCCAAAAAAAGTCCCCAAACACTGAAGAAGACATTTTGTCCCAGGTAAGTTTTGTCTCTCAGTTCCATGTCCAAATAGCTCTGTTATAAACCAGTAGAGTGTCTGAGGTTGTCCAGTACAGCAGGAATCGACCAAAGAACAGAGTAGAGGTAAAAAAGGCAAAAATGATTCGACGAATGCCGAGATGAGTCTACACAAAGTTGAACAAAACTCAAGTTTTTGCTCGAAAAAGTCCAAAAATCCTGTCATAGAAAATTTACACCTGTCTGTAGTGTGTATACAAGGTGAATGGTTGTTGGAGATAAACAGCTGAATCGAATAAAATAGAAAACAATCATTTTGATTTCCAATTGTGGATCAAGTCGGCTGAGCTCACTGGCTCCAGCAGATTTTCAGAGGTTTGTTTATAACTTTTCCTGCTGCTGGTCAACAGAGAGGATGAACCTTCTTGCTGCACCCTGTTATGCCAAAACTTCATGTCCAGAGCCTGTGGAAGAAAGACACGAAAAAACTTTTGCTAAGATGAAGACTGAAGAAGAGGATTCAGAATAAGCACAGATAAAAGGTACTTGTGATGGCTGCATGTACAGCCACACAGTGGTAATATCCACCATGTTAGTGTAGAGGCTTATATATTGCATTCACATTTGTCTTTAAATAGGACTTAATTTACAGGACAACAAATAACTGGTTTTGGTTTAGAATTAATTCACATGTCCACATAACAGTGTATTCTATAAGAAGTGCGCACATTTTAGTTTACACTGTTATGTATGATTTAATCTTTGTTTTCTGAGTTACCGTAGTTGCAGCTGCTCCAGTCCCTTGATTGAGGACCCAAGAGGTGGAAAAGGGGTGGAGCGGGCTTTGATGGAAGACTGCAAATTAGCTCATTCCATAACTCAGGGCCATGGGGGGGAATTGGAGTTCATTATGTTAGTTCCAGTTAGGTTTTGTGTGTTTTACCCCTCTGTGTTTTTGTGGGCTGATCAGCCACTATTTAAGTTTCCCCTTTGTCTCGTTAAGTGAGGTCAGTTTGTTTGAGTTATCAGTATGGTTTGTTAACTTTGAGTTCTGTTATTTTAACCTCTTTTATGGGCCCAAGATTTTGATTCTTTTTGCATGATTTAACCAATTATGTTTTTGGATTAAATAAAAATCATTTTTTTGGACTTTAACCTGTGCCTAAGTTTCCTTCGCTGCTCAGTCCATCACAGTACTGCAAATTGTTTTTCAGGGGCTCACGGTTGTTACATGTTCAAGTAACTGTACTATATTGACTTTATAAATTAAACAAAGGGGGAAAAAATATCCAGGCTTTTAGTTTTTAGTATGAGTCAGTTAGACAGGCTCTGTAGAACTTGTGGTTCTGTGTGGTCTATAGTACAAGTACAGGTCGTACAGGCTCCAAATAATATCTTGCTGGTTATACAGGTTCCACACGTTACAAAAGATTTTTTAATTCAAGTTTTACAGGTTCTGCTTGATTTTATTAGATGTAGATATTAAACTTAGCAGATTCTACTTACTCAAAACTATAACAATTTTATGAGAAAAGTCTGAAAACGTCACATTTAACAGGTTCTACAGGCCCTTTCTGACACTGGGCTTTACAGGTATTATTGTAGGGTGCACCTACAGGCTTTACAGACTGGTTCTACCATAAAGGAGATCAATAAGCCAAGGGAGTCATTGGCTTATTTTCTCATAGACTTCTAAACAATAATAGTACTTTTGCAACCAGAGTTGCATTTTTCACTAATTATCCATTAGTGAAAAATATGCCTGTCAATGAATATTTTAATTTTGTTAAGACAAATTAATATTTTATTCAAAAGGAACATTTGATTCTGAAAATTAATCAACACTACCAGTAGCTCACTTTTTCCTGAGTGGTACAAATTGTTAAGCTTTTCCATTTGTTAGAACCAACACTGTTGGTGTGTTAACAAATCACCATGAGCTATTTGGCATCAGCTGATATAAAAGTCTCACTGCCTAAGGCACTGCTGCCATTGAAAGGAGAGAGCCATAAAGATTGGGCCTAATGAAATATTTGAATAGTGTGATATTAAGTATGATTTTTTGAATGAATAACTTAATAAATTTGATTGCTCAGGTAGAGTAGAAAAGTGCTAAATGAGTACCTGTTCATTTACCTTAAGTATCAGCATTGGAGACAAATGGTTTCCGTCTGGTCCCGTCACCATAAAGCCTTGCAATGATATCTGTCTTACTTTAATGTTCTACAATCAATACAAAGATACACTGGATCTCAATACTGGTCACTAAATTCTTGTTTAGATGATTCCCTAAGGTCTTATGCCTGACTACTTACATGGTTACCATAGATGATGGTTTCAAAGGACTGCTTTAAAACGTATTATCCTTTTTGATTCTAATTGGCCTCCGTCAGTTCTAACGTTTTACATAAAAGGACATAATTAAAACATCTAGCCCTTGCTAAGTCATCAAATTAGCTACAGTGGGGCAAAAGAGTATTTAGTCAGCCACCGATTGTGCAAGTTCCCCCACTTAAAACGATGACAGAGGTCAGTAATTTGCACCAGAGGTACACTTCAACTGTGAGAGACAGAATGTGAAAAAAAAATCCATGAATTCACATGGTAGGATTTGTAAAGAATTTATTCGTAAATCAGGGTGGAAAATAAGTATTTGGTCACCTCAAACAAGGAAAATCTCTGGCTCTCACAGACCTGTAACGTCTTCTGTAAGAAGCTTTTCTGTCCCCCACTCGTTACCTGTATGAATGGCACCTGTTTGAACTCATCATCTGTATAAAAGACACCTGTCCACAGCCTCAAACAGTCAGACTCCAAACTCCGCCATGGCCAAGACCAAAGAGCTTTCGAAGGACACCAGGAAAAGTATTGTAGACCTGCACCAGACTGGGAAGAGTGAATCTACAATAGGCAAGCAGCTTGGTGTGAAAAAATCAACTGTGGGAACAATCATCAGAAAATGGAAGACATACAAGACCACTGATAATCTCCCTCGATCTGGGGATCCACGCAAGATCTCATCCCGTGGGGTCAAAATGATCATGAGAACGGTGAGCAAAGATCCCAAAACCACACGGGGGGACCTGGTGAATGACCTGCAGAGAGCTGGGACCAAAGTAACAAAGGTCACCATCAGTAACACACTACAACGGCAGGGAATCAAATCCCGCAGTGCCAGACGTGTTCCGCTGCTGAAGCCAGTGCATGTCCAGGCCCGTCTGAAGTTTGCCAGAGAGCACATGGATGATACAGCAGAGGATTGGGAGAATGTCATATGGTCAGATGAAACCAAAGTAGAACTTTTTGGTATAAACTCAACTCGTCGTGTTTGGAGGAAGAAGAATACTGAGTTGCATCCCAAGAACACCATACCTACTGTGAAGCATGGGGGTGGAAACATGCTATGGGGCTGTTTTTCTGCCAAGGGGACAGGACGACTGATCCGTGTTAAGGACAGAATGAATGGGGCCGTGTATCGTGAGATTTTGAGCCAAAACCTCCTTCCATCAGTGAGAACTTTGAAGATGAAACGAGGCTGGGTCTTCCAACATGACAATGATCCAAAACACACCGCCCGGGCAACAAAGGAGTGGCTCCGTAAGAAGCATTTGAAAGTCCTGGAGTGGCCTAGCCAGTCTCCAGACCTCAACCCCATAGAAAATCTGTGGCGGGAGTTGAAAGTCCGTGTTGCTCGGCGACAGCCCCAAAACATCACTGCTCTCGAGAAGATCTGCATGGAGGAATGGGCCAAAATACCAGCTACTGTGTGTGCAAACCTGGGGCCTGTTCTTCGTACCTCGCTAAGTAAGTTAGCTGGATTAGATTGTTGACGATTTCGCGTGATCCTGGATCGTTCGGTTCCCCGAAGCTCATCCGGGACTTGCTGTCATAGCAACAGAGCCGTAAGCGTAAACCTGCTCGGGAGCAGGTTTACTTTATGTAAACAGGATTAGATCGCGGCCACGCAGGTATGTCCGCTTCATTTATACGAAAGCAACAGCGATATTTTACCACTGTTTCACCATAAATAAATAACATCAATGTAACTAAAGATAATGCAGCACTTGATCCTTTTATTGATGTCACACAGATACATACAGGTCATTTCCTAAAAAAGGGAAATGTACTATTAACATTCTATTACATGTATGTGATTATTACAGATGTAATTCATATTTCAGAGTAGTAATTGTAAATTACTTCGTGTAATCAAGATGAGAGACCACGGCTATAAAAGCGAAGGTGGATTTGGGAAGCCTGTCGCAGCCATGTCCTGTCCATATACGCGACCAACCCATTGCGGAAGGTGCAAGATTGATAAGGAGAGTCCTCAGAATTCAGCGTATATTGCGGGATAGACAGGATCCTTTAGCTCAGCGCGACAGTGTGCTCATTGAGAGATATCGATATTCCCGTGAGGGTATTATTTACTTAACCAACTTGTTGACGAGGGGGTGCAGGACCACCACCTGTCTTTTTTTCCTCTGCCCTTTTCTTGGTTGCTGTTATGAACAAACTAACAGAGTATTACAGGCCAGTATTACCTTGCCAAGAGACGCAAAGCAATCTAAGAGATAAATATTACCATTCTGTAGAATACTCCTGTATTCCACTTTTACTTGTTCCCATGTTCTTGTGGGTCCTGTTGTGGCTCTAATGTGAAAGGGGATATAATATAACATATTATAATATAATATAATGCCATATGATATTGGACAATATAGTGTCGATAGATCTACCCTACCGCCTACTGGTGTTGGCCAGAGGGGCCGATGGCGCGATATGGCAGCCTGGCTACAACCGTAGCTGCCTCCACCAGTGTGTGAATGTGGGAGTGAATGAATAGTGGTATCGTAAAGCGCTTTGGGTGCCTTGGAAAGCGCTATATAAATCCAATCCATTATTATTATTATTATTAAATTACCTACGAGTTTGATTTGTCAGCAACTTTCTGCCAGCCCTCTCTCCTTGCTTTTGCAGCCTTTGCAGTGTTCTCTTGCGTTTTAATTAAACTCTGAAACTCCTGAAATCCCTCACTCATGAGTTCTTGCTCTGCTGCCGGAAAATACCGAGCACGCCCCTTCGACATTTTCGCCGACCAATCAGCGGGTTGCCGATCAATGTTTCTACTATCGATGCGTAGCCCCTTTTATGACACCTTTTACGACGTACGAAGAACAGGCCCCTGGTAAAGACCTATAGTAAACGTTTGACCTCTGTTATTGCCAACAAAGGTTATGTTACAAAGTATTGAGTTGTATTTTTGTTATTGACCAAATACTTATTTTCCACCCTGATTTACGAATAAATTCTTTACAAATCCTACCATGTGGATTCATGGATTTTTTTTTCACATTCTGTCTCTCACAGTTGAAGTGTACCTCTGGTGCAAATTACTGACCTCTGTCATCATTTTAAGTGGGGGAACTTGCACAATCGGTGGCTGACTAAATACTTTTTTGCCCCACTGTAAATAGAACCTCACTAACTGATCGTCAGCAAGTGTAACCAGTATGCAGGTCTGTGCTATAAGTTCTACTGTCTATACAGTAATGATTTCCAACTTGTAGTCACAACGCCATTAACATGTGGTTGTTTAATTGAAATCTATTTTTAAACAACTTCTTGTTTTCCTTGATTGTCTCTGTTTTTAATACTTTACATTTTGTCTTATCCATATTTACCAGTTCTATAGCTCTCAGGGCTCTGAAATATTACCATCTGATCAAAGTTCTCTTATTTTAAGGCTTCTTAACGATTTTTTAGGTTCTCTTGATTCCTCATATTCTACAGACTTCTGCTAGTCTCAGGGTCATTTTGTGTTAAACTCTGTCTGAACTTATCTCTGTAGTTATTTGGGTGCTAGATATAAGCCTAACAATGGTCACATTGTGTTGGGGCTGTTTATGTTCTTCTTCTGTGGTCTTGTGGTCTGCACTGAAATGGATGCTCACTGGAAGCTTGCCCGGTGCTTTGCACCCTTAGTGATTTCACATAATGCTGTTAATACTGCGTTTTAGTCTGTCTTCTTGAGTGCATCAACAAACAACAAACATTTTCTCTTTCTTTAGCCTTGGGAACGATCAGCTTCCCTGGTAGGTTTCTGTCATCAGACTTTAACCTCACGGTTCATCAATAACATCTATTCATTACTGCTTCTACCAGCTTTAAACTTTGACCTGTATATATTTCCTCTAACTGCTATTTCCTGCCTTTGGGGTTCAGATTGAAATGTAAGAAAAGGAGTATTGACAATTTAAACATTTATCATGAGGCATAGCTGCAAGAAAAAAAAGTTTATGAACACTTTATTTCCTGATCAAATGAGAGCTGACCTTCATCTAAGTCAACTATAGATCAAAATGTCATTAATGACAATAGCCCAGTATGCAAAAAGAAAGTGAAGCCCTTTTTAATTAGAAAGTTACTTCAAGGCAGGTGTTCAAGCAAAGGAAAATAAGATTAGAAGTGGAAGGCTGATGCTTTGCCATAGCTAAAGTTATACTTTGATCATAAAAACTTAATCCTACAGAAATCACATCATGAGCACAATCGTGACAGAGGTAAAGAAAAAACCCAGAAGTAACACATTTTCCTGTTATTTAATTGCTTTTCTGTTAGTTGATTACTGTGGTGTAGTATGAATAGCCATAAAAGTTAAAAAATCTATGCAGTTGTCGGTCTTACCATTTGTCTGTTTATCTCTCTGAACAGCGAGGGCTCTTGGCCAGTTGAATCAGGAGACGAGCACATCTTTTATAGTCTGCAGAGAAGCAAAACAACACACTGTGTTTAACTGCTGCTTGAAAAAATCAATTTACTAAATTTCCAAAACCAAACACGACCTGCAGCTGCAGTGTCACGAGATGTTTAGCCTAGATGAGTGAGAAGACTGGTAACAAGAGGAACTGTTAGCTAGAAGCCATCCGATCTGACTAATCCTGGGGATAGCAGTAATTGATCATACATCACCAAAACGTAACTATTAATAAAGTGAAAAACTTGTTCTACTTGGACTTGTCATGAACAAAAGTGTTTAAATACTCTGTGAGAAAACTGCCCTTTTAAAAATGAATGGTTTTCCACACATGACTAATTTCCTAATTGATTTAACTTAAATGTGAGTTTGTATGTGCTTGCTCAAACATTTTATTTATAGACATAATTACAAAGCAGTGACATCAAAAGTTTGGGTAGTAAATAAACTACTGTCTTGAAAGCAATCTACTATATTATATATTATTATACATAAATGTAGGACTATCAAGGTGTAACCTCTGATGTATTTAGTTGTATTTATTGTGTTTAGTTCAGTACAAAACTCTCCCCATACATCCTTTGATTGCCCTAGTAATGTATCTGCTTGTTAACCTTGAAAGTCTGCAACAAGAAGACATAAACCTTCCCTCTTGAACAAACCAGGTCAAAAACTCAATATTTTAGGCAACACAAAAAATTCTTCTATAACCTCTGTAACCAAGACGGTGCCCATAACTAAAGTATGGGCACCTTCTTGGTTGCACTGTTTGTATATTTCTAATTTCCAAAGTCACCACCATGAATTCACAATGACATCAACTTCAGATGTGAATGAGATAAGAAACTTGAACTTAGATAAACATTTTTTCTTCTCTGTCGTCTGACAAACATCCAGCCGATAAACCGACGGATTTACTGTGTAAACAGCCTCTGAACAAGTTTGAACCTCCACAGCTCCTGTAGTGCTCACCTTTAACATGCCTGACACTGCCGCCACACAAATGCATACACACACAAACACATTCACATTTTTAGCTGTGTCTCTGTGAAAACCTTTGTTCAGATACTTTAATCCAAGGAGATTTCAGCTACTACAGCTCACTGGTTTAAACTTTATTGTAAAACAACAAAAAGTTCCAGGTAGGCATCAAATGAAAGTGGGAAAAGTGCACCTGTACAAATAAAGTATATGACTAATGATTCATCTAATGGTTCAGGGCAATAAGAAAAAGAGAATATTCTAATCAATGTGGGTATTAAATGAGAATTATTATGGATGTACGCTACATGTCTGAGTGTCCTCACAATTAATAAATCAGGCTCAATCACGAGCCTTAAATTTCACAGCGGTCCTCACAAACTTGCTTGGGCACACATATTTCTATCCACACATACACTCACTCTCTCCAAGAAAAACAAAAAGCTACATGCATGATTTAATATCATAAGAGCTGATGCTGTTCTGACATGATTACACTGATAACAGTGTAACACAGTGTGGTTGTGTGTTAAAACATGTCTTATCCTGTTTTTTCAATCTCAACAAACTCCTGCAGCAACACATCACTGTGACACACACACACTAACAAGAAGGAATCTAACCAGCAATCATTGGTATGACTCTCAAATCATTCGGTGCCTTTGTGTGGATGAATTCCTGTTTAAAGATGAGACGTTGTTTTTGCCTACATCACTACTCTACAGATCTTTTCTAGCGTTCAGACTATTTTAGACTTCATGTTTAAAGTTCTGTGGGCTGAGAATGCCTCATAAAAGCACGAGTCTTCATAAGAAGGAAAAACCAACATTTTTTGTGTGTGTGTGTGTGTGTGTGTGTGTGTGTGTGTGTTAAAAACAGGCGCTAAATTTCAAGAAACTTGGCAGAGAAGCAAAGCATGACCAAAGGAAGAATCTATTTTATTTTGCTACTGAATCATTTTTCTTTAACGTGGGGAAAAAGGACGTTGACCTTGGTGGAGGATTTGCTCTTTCAATCCAATCCTACTTTTCTGCAACAGGAAATATGCTTTGAAGCAACATATGACAGGATCCAGACATAACTTCTAAGATATTTCTTGAATTTATTTACATATTTGACATATTTTCCTTTTCCCCAAGTATTCAGTCCTGGACACTCGTACATTCCTCAGTCTACTTCGGAAACCTGTTTGTTTTTTCTTTCTGTAAAATTTTGCCAGAGAAATGAGAGGGTGAAATGAACAAATAGCTAGTGCAAGTAATTCCACTACTTCAGCTTTCATGTTTTTCAGGATAAGATAATTAAAAGACTCACAGGCTGGCTCTGTGCAGTCCCTGGTTTTGTGGTACAGTCGGTGGAACTGTTTTCGGCACTTTGGGCTGAAGTATAGAGGACCTGAGGAGAGAAAGAAAAGTGGTAAGTCAGGCATAAAAAGTCAACACAATGATGAGCTTTGTTTGTAGAAAGAGCTATGAGTCCTTTAAGAAAGGCAGTGTTGGTGGTCTTGCAACCACAACTAGTTCTGGCTGCAAATGAAAAATTTAGCAGCCAAGCATCCAATAAACTTTGAGCTACTAAAATTTGGACTTTATTTGATAAAGTACTGTAGCCCACAAACACTTTTCTGTTCAATGCTGTTTCAAAAACAAAAAAAGTTGGGAATCAGAATGCAATATTTTGTAAATAAAGAGAATACAGCGATCTGCAAATCAGAGAAAGCCTATATTTAAATGAGAAATCTTTTAAATCCCTCATTTAAATAAACACACAAATATATATATATATATATATATATATATATATATATATATATATATATATATATAAGTGTCATTTAAATTTAAAATTTGATGCAGCATCATTTTTAAAAGAGTTAGAATATGAGTAAAAAGTGTTTTAATACTAAACTAAAAAGGTTATTCGTAGCATTACTGGATATAAAAAGTGAATCCTACAGAGGCTGAGTGAGAGGCTGAATGTCAGCACTGAATTAAAAACAAATATTAGTGCACATGTCAGGAGTCACTGTGAAGGCATCATTAATGCTAAGTGATATAAGCAGGTTTAGGAGCAATGACGATGCGTCTAAACCTCCACATTGTGTCTTTTCCAGCGGAGGCCTCACCTCATTCATCAAGAGGATGCCAAATGACATTGTATAACTCTCCAAACACCTGTGGTCTTATGGTTTTCATACCTGTCAGGTGTATGATGAAATTTTGCTTGCTGTGTGGGTCTTTGGGATGAGCCTCTGAAAAACAAATAAAAATCTATGATAACAAAACAACACTGCAGTCACTATAATAGCAGCAGTATATAATGGTATAGACAAATACTGGAGTCTGTTTATGCCACAATTTGATTTAATATGTTTTTTCCAGACACATAACATATTTAGACCAAGTGGGAATGGGCCTAAATGTTCACAGTGCTGTACTTACTACAAGGGTGTAAAATGGTCAAGGAGGCCTTTTTTTTTTTTATCCTCTAAGCGCATTTGGTTGTACAGAAATCAGACAACTATGAAGGAAATGGTTATGAATAACCAATAAATATACCATACCCACAGGCCCGGAGATCAGTCAGCGATCCCCTAGGAACCATCACTTTTGGGGAAAAAAAAATATTTTCTCTAACCGGCTGTTGAGTGGTTGCCGGGCAGTCACTTGGTGAAATTGGTTACAAAGACGTATAATGTATCACACAGTAAATGTCTTGCAATTGCTTTGATCACTGGCAGGTTACCGGTGTTGCTTGCAGTTTGCATGGAAGATGTCTGCACACACTTGCCAACTACTTATACTGAAGAGGTCCTGAAGCTGTGAAAATGACAAAAGACAAAAACTGAACCTGCACGCCTTCAAAGTACTCTTCAGTTTCACTTGTGGACAGCCAACAATTTTCAGCAACCATTCTCCAACCAACAGGGGAATAGACAGACCTGTGGTTTCAAGGAGGTTGTATGACTGAGCCTTAGATAAGGTGTGAGTGGGCCTTCTTCAAAGTCCTCATCTCATATAAGGAAGTTCAAGGTAATACCTGAAATTTAGGGAGGTTGAATGTCTGGTGTCCTGGTGCAGCCACAACAACCTGGTGCTAAATGCCCAGAAGACAGTGGAGATTATTGTGGACTTCAGGAAGCACACAGCCCCACTCCCCCCATCATCCTGACTGACACCCCCATCACCTCTGTGGACTCATTCCGCTTCCTGGGTACCACCATCACTCAGGACCTGAAGTGGGAGCCCACCATCACCTCCGTCATTAAGAAAGCCCAGCAGAGGATGTACTTCCTGAGGCAGCTGAAGAAATTCAACCTGCCAACGATGATGCAATTCTACACCGCAATCATCAAGTCCATCCTCACCTCCTCCATCACCGTGTGGTACGCTGGAGCCACTATCAGGGACAAACAGAGACTGCAGCGTGTTGTGCGCTCTGCTGAGAAGGTGATTGGCTGCAGACTCCCATCTCTGCAGGACCTGTACACCTCCAGGACACTGCGGCGTGCAGCCCGGATCTCAGCTGACCCTTCTCACCCTGGACACAGTCTGTTTGACCTGCTCCCCTCAGGCAGGAGGCTCCGGTCCATTCGCACCAGAACCTCTCGCCATAAGAACAGTTTCTTCCCCTCTGCTGTTGGACACATGAACAATAACCATATGACTGTTCCCACCCCTAACACATGACCCTACGCTGTGTTCACGGCATCATTCCATGTTTGGCACTGATCACCACCTGCACTCATGTATATATCTATCTACTTAGCACTTTTAATTTTTATTCTTATTTTTATTTTAATGTCTATTTTAGCGTAATTTATGACAGTATGTTTGCACTGAAGCACCGCAGCAATTTCCTAATGTTGTAAACCTGCTCAACATTTGGCAATAAAACACTTTCTGATTCTGATTCTGAAATGTTGCTGCACACTTTGACTATACTTTTCTGTCTATTTTTGTTTTTTATGTTCAGTAACTTGTATCATCAGAAAAAATGAGAATGTAAGAACAATTGTTCTCATAAAAGCCATCAACACAAAAATCCCTCATAAAGATTTTGATAAACGTGTATGCACTGGTGAGCTTTTCTATAGACAGTATTCACATGACACTCAAAGTTCATTATGTTCATTATCTTTAAGTCGTGTTGTATCAGAGATTAACTTTAGAGGAATTCCAGTTGACCATAGTGTATACATCTACTAAAATCCAATTTTAAAATGCAATACATGGATATAGATTAAATACCTAAACAATATGACACGGCTACTGTTTCCTTCCCCTTTACCCACAGTAGCAATACTAGTTGAATCTTACCTGTACTACTTTCATTCAAAAATGGCATCTTCAACAAATAGTTGTGTCATTTTCATTATGCAGAATTTGAGCGTATATTTGAGAGTAAATGTCAAACCAAGCAAAATTATATATGAGTAGCTCTTTGCAGTGGATGCACAGGACGTTATCGCTGGATCCTGAGAGAAACTAAAAAATAAAACTATTCTCAGGCAATTTTTGCACTAATAGGGATCATCTTTCCTCTTTGACTTCAAAGCAGATTTATGAAGGATTATGAAAGTAACAATAATACTGATATTACTGATAAATAATACAGTTTATTGCCCATAGTTCTGTTAACATGAAAGTTTGGAGATGTGAGATTGTAAGTGAAATCACATCAATTAAAAGAAGGACTGAGGCATAGAGGACAATTTAGTTTAGACAGGTTTAAGGTCAGTTTTATATGTCAGCTGGTTTGTGTTTGATATACATTCAAATTTCAAATCCAGTCATCTATTGCTATTGAAGTAGTATTGAGGTTTAGGTGAAAGAAAGAGTTTGTAAATCTGTTTATCTTTCTTATTCCAATTATACAGTGGTTGTGGCAGAGGTGGGGTTCTATCTTGGGTTTTTGTTGAGAAAGCTGCCACTGAAAAAGAAGGTGCCTTAGGCTGCTTACTCCTCTGTGTCCATGCAGAAAGGTTGATGTATTACTAATGTCAGAGAGGAGTGGAAGTAGAAGGAGATAGAGTCCACCAGGCAGTGACAGTGGTATTCATGATGTTAAATCTGAAGCAGTTGTGGGTGTGAACAGAGTTATCATGACACCTTTACAGATGATCTGTTGAATATACCGAGCCTCCCAGGCACCAAAGTAGTAGGAACATTTTTAGATATTCTTTGTTTGGGGTTTTGGACCATAGTTATTTTAACTGAGGGCCTTTTGACTTTGTATTGTAAAATATATAGAGAGTGTTAAACTAAGGGAGAAGAAGGAACCTAATGATGGATTAACAAGAGTCATGCAAACAGAGTTTAAATATACAGTTTCATTGGACTTTGTTTAAGCCTGGATTCCGATGTATTAATGGGTTGAGTATCCCAATCCAAAGAGTTTATAGAAAGAGTTTGGTAATGGAATATCCGGAAGCATTGCCAGAGTTGCAAATCAGACTGTGACCTGACTGGATGGAGATGGAAGGACGGTTGGTTTCATATACCAAAATGTCATCGGCATATACAGTAGACTCAATTTTATGATAGTGTGAAATGGCAAATAATTATATGAAATGTGTAAATAATACTGGTAAGATACCACAATGTGGAGTCAAACTCAGGAACTTCTTGCTGTGAGACAACAGAGTTTAAAGAAATATAGATCAGCAACTAGCCACAGGGGGCCACAAGACGGTTCCTACCAAAGCCTCGATAAATGGGGAGAGATGCAGGAAAGGTCTTTGCCAGCTTAAACATATGGATCATCACGAATAAGATTTCCACCTTTTGAGTGAGTTAGAAGGAGAGAATCTCTTTGCTTCCATCACAAGATCAGACTGGATAACAGTGTAATAACAATAAATCAGTGACACTGAGCCTTTATTATTTTTGTTCAAAACACAGTGGAAGAAACTGGGAGGCTTCACATTCTCATCTGACTCAACCGTAAAAAAATCACAGAAATATGAAACAGATGTAAAAACTCCTGAAGGCCAAACTTGTGACATGACCTTGCTGATACATCAGCAAGACTGTTGTTTTAAACACAAGGAACTTACAAGTTCAGCTGCAGAGTTACCCTCTTTTCTCAAAAGACACTGAAAAGGTCAAACGTGTCTCACTAGTTTTCTTTGCTGAATAAATGGAGGTCACACTGATGTGGAAACCCCACGGACAGGCCTGAAGTCATTTATTCTGTCATATTTCTGTTCTTTGGCAATTTATGAAGTTAAACGCTCTGGGATTTAAATGAAATAAAAATAGGAGCAAATATATTTATCGTTATTAGGAATTTAGATGAACATAACCCCCCATAAATTTGGTCTCCTACAACAGTTGGAGGTCCAGGATCTCTATGATAGATAGAAGGACTCAATCTTTGACATTAAAGGAATTATTTCTAACACTTTTATCCAAAACATTGTACAGAAAGCCATAAGATAGCATAGAGTCCTGAAATCATTTGCAGCAGCACCTGTTTCACTGTTATACAGATGGCTATTAAAATCTCATGGGTCTGCTAAAAACACCTTTAAAGCCTTAAGTGAGCTTGAGGAATTTCTGTTAGCAAAAAAATCCCAAATTCACAAGCTGGAACTAGAAGTTGAACAATCTTGTTCAACATTCATGAGATTTATTAGTACAAGCAAATCTCTTTGCTTCCATCACAAGATCAGACTGGATAACAGTGTAATAACAATAAATCAGTGACACTGAGCCTTTATTAAAAGAACTCAACTCACTGCAACTCAAGCGGTGCATACATCTAATCCAGCTTGTTCACAGTCTCACAGGGTGGAAAGGATTAAGAGTTTAAGCAAAAGTAACAACATAATGGCTAAAAAAGTAAAAGTCCTGTGTTGTCACGCTTGACAAATTTCAAGATAAATGGCAGCGGGTCACATTCTAATAAAACACAAGGCCCATTCCAGTACCTGGACGACATGGGGAGAAAAAGGATTAAATAGAGTAAACAATAGTTCAAATGTCTGTTGGAGAATAAAATCCCAGAGGCTAAAAGTTAAATGTGAACACAGCTCTGAGGCTGATTCAAACAAGAAGTTCTTTTTATTAATCTGCACTGTTTTACTGCTGGACCCCTTTGCCTGCTTTTTAGAGAGTATAACATTTTATGTTGTTTTCCAGCTGTGAATTATGAATCATTTTCAAATTAAACTCTCAAAAGCTGAATGGAACTGTGGAAAAGGATCAGTCATTGGATGGATCAGCTACAACATGGTCACCCCCCTCCTAAGCTGCCAGTCTGGCATGGGGGCGCTGGTAGTGTTGGGTCAGGCTTGTTTTAGTGCAACCCGCAGGTGATTGAATGAATCTGGGAAGTTTTTTATGCTTGTTGACATGTTTCTTGAGTTGCTTCCAGGCAGTTTTTGTGGTGTTTGATCTATGCATGCAATGTTGTTTCACCATGTTGATTTTCTAACGTTTTTTTTAACACTAACAAAGCATATTGGGAAGTCTGCTGACAGGGTAAGGTAGATACTTTAAGCCAAAATAATTTACATTTATGACTCTGACATCATCTGAAAGTAAAAAGTGGACACTGTTTGTAACCATCATTAAAGCCTTAAACTGTTCCTGTTGTGAGGTTAAAGTACTTTCTGCTGTTTTAAATCCCAATGTATTGTTCACACAATGCAGTTGAAGGAAAAAATGTCCATCCCGGTTTTCCCTCCAAGGCACGAGCGATAAGCAGAGTTCTGTCCTTTCCTTCTAAGATTCCTAATTATTTAAAGTAACACTCAGGTATGCCATTCAGCTGGGTTAGTTACGACGTCGGGAGCAGCTTGGGAGAACAAGGAAACACAGACTGCTTCAGGTTGTCTTCCCAAATCGACTCAAAGGTTTATTTAGTACATAACAGCTTATATAGAGGAAAAAAAGGTTCTTGTGTCAGCTTTCCCAGTTCAAACCGGTACAGACCAAATAAGGAAACGTCTTCCTGCCTTGTGAGCAAAGAAGTATCCTGTGTGTAGTTTATCAGTTCAGCTACAATTTATGATCATCCCAGCAAAATACACTCCTAGACATAAAATACAGAGTTCTTTCATTAGTGAATTCTGAAACAAACCACCTGGCCTTTAACGAGCCTTTTTCTAAGAGATAAAGAAGGGAGGATGGGAGTAAGGAAGTGGTCTCGTCTCTGTGGTGTTTTCGACCTTGGGGTACCAGCTTGTGAGTCTTACACATTAATTCTTGGGTCACAGAGAAAGAGAAAAACAACTAGTAGATGGGCCTTATTGAGTAACAGTTTTCCTGTATAAAACAATATCCTGTAAATGCTAACCGTGGTATCAAAATATCACAACAGCAGTCCTTTCTAAAATTGGACACATTTGCTCTGCTGAACTTTTTTCACACATAAGATGAGAGTGGACCCTCAGTAACAGTTATTCTACAAAATTTTTGTAGGGCTGGTTTGAGTCTACTAAATACAAGGCTTTGCAGTGAAGAAATATTGGCTTAAAATGATGGTAAAAGATAAAATGATCCTTTAAGAGGTGCCCTGGCTGATAGTTCCTCAGATGTGCAGAGGACCAAACAATGACAGCAGTCTGCTCTGTTAAAATTATCCTCACAAAAGTTCCTTTAAGGGTCTGGCCTCAGCTCGCAGCTCTAATGGAGCCAGCTGTAAATGCTCTGATGATTTAAGAGGGATTTGTCTTGCTGATCCAAACAACAAAAAGATCTCAAACGGCTGCAAGTCTGACTGATTGCGCCGTCACTCTTGAGGCATTTCTGCCTTTTCGGCACCAGCTGGAGACGAATGGACCTCACTCAGATTTCTCTGTGACATTGCTTTTGGTTTGTTCACACAAACAGAAATATTTGGATTTTCTGTCGTTCATCACACAAGACAATGCTTCGGTCTAGTTTTACTTTTTCTTTCATTTGTTTCACATAAACTGAATCTGTTTAGCTTGAGAACTCTTACAAAACAGACTAGTCTCAAAGTGTTCCATTAAAAATAAAAGAAGTCCTGCATGCAAAGACATTGTTAACATGACAAATGTACAATTTTGTTTCTCAGTCCCTTGTTGCTATTTATCCATCAGGATTGTTTTAGTGTCAGTTGCTTAGTTTTGGTGATATCCACTGTTGAGATGTTTGTCTTTTCCTGAAAATAATGTTATTAAATGGCATTCACTGGTGGTACTCAAAGCCCCAACTAAATAAATAATTAATAAATAATAGATCGAAATTAAATCAAATAACAAACTCAACATTTCTTTCTCAAATAATGACTAGACTACTTAAAAGAACCCCCCAAAAATCCAATTCTTGTTTAACAAAAGGTTCCCTGCTTTACTTCATATACAAATTGTATCCAGAAAAACAATAATGCTCCTCACGTTTGGCTTTTGACTGGCTCTAACCCAGCAATCAAACCTGTAGAAGAAATTTATAATCTGAAAAGATAATATACATTATATTTGGGTATGTTCCTTGTAGCTATTTTAAGAGTTGAGTAAATGGGAGGAAAAAACAAACTAATTGACCGGTTGTAAAGTCACAAAATTCCAGGAAAGTCAAATTGAAGCCCTAATAAACTATGTCTGTACAAATATTTAGACTGTATTTGAAATCCATTTTAAACTACCAATCATATTTTTCAGTGTTCTTTAATTAGTATTTTAAACTTTGCTCTGACACAGTTTACATACAACCATTTGTCATCTGGACCAAAGCGCTACAGAACCACATTAGTCTCTGGAACTATCATCTTTCTATGTTGGATTTATAGTCCAGCGTTGGGGTCCAATATTCTAAGCTTCCACTATGCAGAGCCGAGGATTATCAGCATACAAATATCACAGATATATTTACGTGCAGTCCTCCAAAAAGCCAGCAGTGTGCAGCCAGACTGCAGTGATGACAGATCAATAAAGCTGCCTGAAGCTGCATATGCACTGGAAGAAATTCAGGGCAATGTGATCACCAGATAAGTGAATGACACGCCACGACTTCAAGCAATCATGGGTGAAATAACTGCTGGCGATGGGAAGTAGGTGGGATGAGATAAACTTTTCTCAACTTCCAGGGGAACGACTGTAGCGACCACCAATCAGAGTGAAGAACACTGTTGATTGACATATTCCGGGGCAGCAAATACATTAGAGGATCACCTTGGCAACAGAAACCTGGAACTTCTACAAGCGACTGTTTGTTAGCTTCAAAGCAATGTGTGACAAGTAAATTGCTTCAGTTATTGATGCAGCTGGAGAAGCCTCAAGACGGTGGTTGTCATAGACTATTTTATTATTTTTAGGCTCTTTCCTGTTTAATCTTGTCGACAAACAAATGCAGACCCATTATTGGTACTGTTGACTCCGCCCACTGGTGACACTACGCAGCTGCACCATGATGGTCTGTAGAGTTCTGAGTAGCTCTTAGCTTGTTTGCACCTTCATTTCAGAGAAGAGGGTGCTGCCTTTTTGTAATGAGGAACTCGTTAACACTCAAGAATCAACAATTATCTGTAACTACTGGGGTTGGGTTAGTTAGGTAATTCTAAAATTGCCCTTAGGTGTGAATGTGAGTGTGAATGGTTGTCAGTCTCTATGTCCTAGCCCCTCATCAGATTGGCAATCTGTCCAGCGTGCACCCCGCCTCTCGCCTGTCATGGTCCTGGGTGTCTGACCCAGCGTTTTGAATTGGTTGTGGCCTCACGATTCTTTCTGTTCATTTAAGAAATGACTTAAGTGTCACTGCTTTAGTGACCTCTAGTGCATCTGAGTTTATTTCTACTTTCTGGCTTTGGTTATTTGTTCTGTTTATCCCACGTCTCAGAGTCACTGTGTGTGTTAGTTCCTGTTTTATTTTGATAGTCTCCTGTTTCACGTGTATTATGTTCAGTTTCGCTTCCCCTGTCTTATCAGTCAGATTAGTGTCAGCTATGTTCCCACCTGTGGCCTGTTTCCCTCGTTATCCTCTTTGTGTACGTATTGTCTGCATTGCCCTCTGTTCTCTGACGTGTTCTTCCTCATGGTTGTGAGGAAGGAGCAGGTAGTATGAACACATTTTCTGTGGAGCTCGACTGGCTGTAGGGGGTCCCCGTAGGCACCATGTTTTTCCATCTGCTGCCTTGCCTTTACTTGGTCCTCCAGCAATTAGAGTGCATGGATTCAACCTGTCACCTCAAGCCAACTTTTTCACCTCAACGACGCTCAGAATTCCCTGCCTCTCTCCCAGGGTAGAGAGTGGCCAAGCCTGAACACTAGCAGCAGTTGTCAAAGAAACAGGCTGTGTGTCCTGTGCAGCCCCAGCCTGGACCTGGGGGCAGCAGTCTGAGCCAGAGGTCTCCGTGTCGTCTGATCATGTGCCACCCAAATCAGAGGTCTGCACTATGCCATCTGATCCTGCTCTGTCCGAGCTGGAGTCAGCACTGCCCACACCACCAGTGCCCGAAACTCCGGAGCCAGAGCCGCCAGGACTAACAATTCTCCACTTTGACTCCTGGCCTCCGTTCCCATTGTCTGTGGGTATCTGCTGCCCGAGCCAGATGCTCAGGCACACACATACACATGCCTTTTGGGGGGCGTTGTTCTGTTTCTCATGTGCCCTCAGGTTTTTTGGTTCGGACTCGGTCTCAGCCTCCACGCAACCCTCATGAGGACAGGTCAAAGAGAATGGATGAATGGCAGGTTGGAGATTCATAATTATTTTATTCCTTGCATTTCTGGTACTCACTAGCAGGGACAGCACCATTTAAATATTTAGTCATACTAAATACTACATACTACTTTAGTCAAACTGCTACCCCCGTGACCCGAACCCCGATCACTGGCAGAAAATTGATGGATGGATCTTAGTGATATATCTGTACTAGCAGATTATCGTAGGCTAAACTTGAAAGCTTTGAGTTCAGTTATTAACTTTGAAGTTACACTTTGCTACATTTGGACTGGCGTCAGGGTGCGGTTTCCTACAAATGTTGAGTCTCAGGATGTGCAGAAGAGCAATTTTGACAGTTATGAGTACTTATAGAGCACTTCACATAGAGGTGAGTGTAACTCTGAAACTAAGTGTCAAGTATAGGGGGTAGCTCCTTAAAAAGGGTCATGGGATAAATGTGAGTGCCCGATAAGCATTGTGGTTTACAAATGGATAAAGAACAGTCCTTTGACATACATTTTAATTCACTGGAGTATGAATGAAACCACCTCAGGAGTTTAATTTTGCAGTTTGGAATCAGCTTTTTTGTGCTTAAAAACAGCCCCATCTAGATCGTGAGAGTGTATCTTGGGCGACACAACAGGTTCACGCTCCTCCTAAATCAAAAAGGATTTAATGAAATTACAGCAGGACGGGCCCAACAGGACGTGACGCCCTGCAGCCTTTTGCTTCTGCACTCATTCATATTTTTTGACTCTCTGAATGGATGAATAAAGTTCAAAGAGAAACCGCAGACCGCGGCGTGATTACGATGTTATCTCACTGTTTCCGCCATCAGTACTGACCCAGTCCGTGCTGCGACCCATGCTGTACTCCCCCGGGCGTCTCCGTCCTCGTCCTCGGGTACCGGCCGATCAGCTCCACCATGCTGCGGCTGTCCGTCTGCGTGCCGGAACCTCGGCGAAGGGCCGCCTCGGTGAGCAGCAGCAGGAGGAGGAGGGCGGACAGGAGCGTGAGCCGCGCGAGCAGCATCACCACGGACCTGAGGGTGCAGATGAGCAAAGTTCAGATTGTTTTGTAATAATGTTCCTCCAAGGAGCCAAAGCCGTTTCCTCCCACGTGCTGGATCTTCTGACAGAATCACATGATCTTCATCAGGACTCATGTGGACCCAACTGTGAATTTGACAGTTTTTAGGTCATAAGAGAGACTTTGAGTCAGACTTTTTTGTAATGAAAAATAAAGATCATGTGATATGATCAAAAATGAACTTCTAATGAAACAAAACCTATTTTAATAAAACCAAACTTACCTGAAATAAAACAAATTTATCTAAAAATAATAATAATACTGCTGTCTATTTAAAGATACGGCGTGATTCTAACGTGAGTTTACTGCTTTTAAAAAATCCATGTAATAACGTTTTTCCAGGGTTTAGTTAAAGATTCAAGTTTTAAAAGAGGCGCGTTTTACGTTTGCTTTTGATTCATTCAATGCGGTAAACTCTTTGAATGATTCTGAAGTAAAAATGAGTTTCCAGCAGTAGTTTCGCTCCTAAACGCGCAAACAAAATATGTCCCAGTAAAAACACGTTTAATGCTCTCGCTGCACTTTAAAAGGAAGCATCACCCTCACACATCCTGCAGTTATTACAGAAAACTGTTCAACATGTCACATTTTACGCCTAGGAGAGGTTTTCTGTCTGCGAACAAATTTCTTCACCGTTCGGCTGCTCCCTCAGCTCACACACTTAAACTCACCTGTCTTCCCTGCGCAGCTCTCGGAGCGCTCTCTGATCCCGGGCTCTCCCTCCCGGGCTCCTCCCGCCGGATAATTACTAAACTTCTGCTTTCTGGTGTGTTTTCTTGTCTCTTTGTGCGTGTTTTATTATCCCGGGTTAGTTTCGAGCCGAACCGCGTGCCGAGCTCCAGAGGCCGGTGGCATCTTAGAAAAGCGCTGAACTTTGACTGAGCGCGTGGAGCTGAGGGAGCCCCTTCCTCCTCATCCTCATCTGGTCCTGTTCGCAGCAGCAGCAGCTGGCAGACAGCTGGACGGGGTCATTCCTCTGCTTTGCGGACCGAAGAGAAGAATTCTTGAGACTCGGACAGACTCTGGAAGCGTTTGGCACAAAGCACCTGCAGCCCGGGACACTTGCTGACCTCCGCTCCTCTGTCGACCAGTGGGATCGGCTCTGTGCCACGCGCTCTTTCCTCTGTGGAAACAATCCACCGTGTCTTCTACTCTCCACACGCGCAACTCCGACAGATTACGGAAATACGGCAGGAGGAGGGAGGTGCGTGCGTTTGGCAGCTAGCATGCGCACACACATACACCCGCGCACAGTCAGAAGATGACAGATGAGTTTCTGCCTGCAGACATCAGCGGTGCACCATTCCCTCTCAGTGGATGGAAAGAAAAATGCTTTGTGCGTCTCCTCCTCACCTCCTCTCCTGAGTTGATCAGTTTCTGGGCTTCCACGTTTGCTGTTTTGACGAACTGTTACAGTGGTACTGTGTGTTCATTTGTGTTACACAAATGGTTTTTAATGAGGAAAATATAAGCGATCCTGGTTTCAAGTGACCGAGTGAACCAGAACTACAGCTAACTACAGCTATTTAACCACCAGAGCAGACCCACCTTCAAAATAAGCAGAAGAGAAAATATCCCAGGGTTAGGGTTTAAGTCACTTTAAAATCTTGACCTGCAGCAAGTTTTTTTTTTTTTTTTTTTTTTTTTTTAGAAAAACAAACATATATTTTTATATTCCACAGTCAGCATTTTGCTAGTTTAAATTTTAATTCAAAGTACATTTCATTCAGTCTTTTGCTATTTTTGACATTCATAAGTTAAAGTATCTCAAATTTTAAACTTAATAATTCAACATTTTGAACAACTGTTATTTTAACAGCTGTGGATCTGAATCGGAGGGTGAGATCATTTATCAGACTGTGTGAAAGTCTCCAATAAAGCAAAGGTCACAGGATACATGCTAATGGATTGGTGACATCACCCAAATTGCCAGTATCATTCATGCTAAGCCCACAAAAACAGACAATATTTCAAATGTTTCAAATGTTACTGAGGCTTTTTTTTAAATTCTGTAAAACAAACAGAAATTGTGACTAGACATTGTGGCTTACCCTTTGTTTGAAGTACTCTTTTGTATGATACCATAGGTCTGATATCTGGAAGATTGTTCTTGAAATATTTTTATAGCTTGTGTTTTCACACTGTGTGTGAATCGGTCTGTCATCATGGCAAAATGTGGTCCGGCGGAGCCCTGAGGCAGTTGCGAGTACTGTGGCAGGTGTTTATATGTCTGTCTGTCAGTTGGTTTTCAGCATTATAGAATTACGTCTGTGCAAGATACAGTCACAGAATTTTAAAGGTGTGTATTTGAGATCAAAATGAAGGCCGGGTTTGATGTGAGGTGGAACTGATGGGTTGAAATATCAGCATGTTGATAGGGGGAAAAAAAGTATAGAGGACATATGAGGTTCAAAACAGATTGAAACCAGAGACCATGTTGTCAGGGGATCACACCAGCCGCTATACCAGCAAGTTTTCTGACCACACGCGTCTTTGAGCTTTACCTTCATTTTGATCTTGGCTGCATACCGTTAATATATTGCGTAACTGTGTCTTGCACTGTTGCAATGCCAATGTGTTGAAGAAATCTGCCTGCAGATATCCAGATAGACATCACATCAAGTACTCAAAACTGCTGACAAACATGTTCACATGGTAAAAACTGTGTTTTTATGGCTTCTACTTCCACTTCTGAATTATGACTTGACAATGCTTGGGTAAAACATTTGTTAGAGTTAGGCATAAAAAGCAGTTTCCCATGTTAAAGTCATGTGTTGTCTTGACCCATCCATTCACCCTGGCCTCCTCTCTGTGATGAGTTTAAAGCTGTAAAGCAACATCACCAGACCCCCCTTTTGCACCACTCATAAGTTCTTTGATTGCTAGTGGGCACTTGACATTTTATCTAACAAGGGGCTGTAAGAAGCAAATAAAGAGCACTGTTTGCATCACAGAGTACCGTGACTGGGTCCTCCTTTCCCCACATCCCCACGGTCTGCCAACACAGACTGTGACACTGTCCGTTTTTCACCTCAGACTATGCCAGCACCAATGCAAAAAAACATTTGTAAGGAGGTGTTGTTGGAATATCAAACCTTTTAAATATCAAACCGCACATAAATAGGCCAACAACATATCGTCTGTGGAGACTGGGCACACTAACAGAGGTCTTGAAGCATTTGCAAGTATTTTCTTTTTCTTTTTTTTAACACAAGAAAACTCACATGACATAAAAGTTCAAAATTGATTTGGATGTTATTGAGTGCAGTCAGTCACTGATTAGTTGTGTGCACGCATGGAACACAGATTACAATCAATCAACCAATCACTTACAGATACTCTTAATCTTAACATGTTGTGTGTATGAAGACCACCTGTCCACATATTCAGTTTCTTCTATTCCAACCTCTCCACTAACATTGGCAAGACCAAAGAGCAATCAAATGACATCAGGAACAAGACTGTAGACCTGCACAAAGCTGGAATGGTCTACAAAACCATCAACAAGATGTTTGGTGAAAAGTCAACAACTGTTGGTGCAATTAGTCTCAAATAGAAGTCACCATCAATCTGGTCTGGAGCTTCATGAAAGATCTTGCCTTACAGGGGTTAATCATGGTGGATCAGCCCAAGACTATATGAGAGGATCTAGTCAATGATGTAAAGCAGGTGGGACTACAGTCACAAGAAAAACGTTGGTAAAACTTGTCGAGTGTAAAGCGCATATATCACTTTACATTTTCCCCTGGTCAAAAGGCACATGTACCGGCCCATCTTAAGTTTGACACTGAACATCTGAATTAGTCATTGATGGTTTGGGAGAAAGTTCTGTGGTTTAGTTAAACTAAAATCAAGCTCTCTGGCACCCACAGTTTTCAGTATGACCCAAAGAACACCATCCTCACAGGGTGGTGCATTGTGCTTTAGGACAGCGGTCCCCAACCCCCCGGCCATGGACCGGTACTGGTCCATGAGTCTTTGGTACCGGGCCACAAGAGTTGAGGCTCGGGTGTGAAATTTATGGTTTTCAGGGTTTTTATTGTTTTTTATCGTTATTTTTTATCTTTTCTATTGTTAACTCAGTTTCCCTGGGTCTTTTCCCATGTGTTATGCATAAATCTTCTTTTTTTTGGGTACCCGTACGGGTTTTATTTTGTTGTATTTATCCGCGACACCTTAAAGGGTGGTCCGTGAAAATATTGTCAGACATAAACCGGTCCGTGGCGCAAAAAAGGTTGGGGACCGCTGCTTCAGGGTACAGAACAACTTCATCACATTGAGAGGCCAATGGGTCGGAACATGTACCATAAAAATTTGGACAGGGACCTCCTCCTTTCCTTCCCAGAACAGTGAAGATTTGTGGATGGGTCTGCTAGCATGACAATGACCCAAAACATACCACCATGAGAACAGAGGAGTGGCTAAAGAAAAAAGTACATTAAGGTCATTGAGTGGTCTAGCTAGTCTCCTGATCTCAGTCCTGTAAAAAGTTTGTGGAGGAAGCTGACGCTTTAAACTATCAAGCAGCAGCTGATGAACTTAAAGGATTTATCAAGTTTCTGTAAAGTGGAGTGGGCCAAATTCCTTCCTGAGCTGTGACAAAACCGGCTGACCAACTATGAGAAATGACTTCCCACTGTTCTTGCCAACAAGGTTTTCCGCACCAAGTACTAAGTCATGTTTTGCTTGGAGATACATATTTTACTCAATGACATGCAAATCAAGCCATAATTTAATGAAATGCATTTGGTCTGATTGAGTTTTGGTTGATATTTGTGTCTCTCTATTAAAATGAAACTATCATAAAAATGAGAAAAAGTTAATATCTTTATAAGTGAGCAAATGTACAAATTCAGCTGGGGAAATAATTATATCTTCACTGTATAAAGATTTTCATGAAATCACTGAGGAATTTTAGAGAACTTGAATTTGGTTTCAAGGGCTTATTTTTTATTTATTATTTTAGAGATATTTAGGATATTTAAAATATGGCACATCTTGAAAGATGTGATTTTGAAACTTTCTGGGACTTCTCAGGATGTTTTGTTGGTCTGTAAAGTCCCAAGTATGAGACCGAAAGAGTTTTTAGGCAGGAGGTTATCATGACCTGTTTTATTATTTAGTCTCCTCTAGCAGTTATGATTAATCCATGTTCAAAACAATTTTATTTTAAAATATGTCTTTAAAACTAAAAAACTCTGAACTTTTTTCAAGTTGTTTTTATTACAAACTAACACATTAAAATGCAAGTAGTACTGTATTAGCAAATTTTTCAGAAGAAGAAGAAAACCCTGTTCACAGTCGTACAATTATATGAGGCATCACGGGTCTAAAATGTTCAGGTGAAGATGTCCAGGCTTCTGTCTTTGCCTGGCGTTCTGTCTTCATAGTATTGAGTGTCTGTCCCTTGTAGGTGATGGTCATTTTTTGACCTCTGTCCTGCTGAGCCAGATTCAGGCCCACCCAACAAACACTCCCCAGTGAGCTTCCATCCTAGGTCTGGCTACAGGATAAAGCCCTGGTTTCCCACCTCAGAAGTGATGAAGCTCCCCTGTTCTGAGTTGACTTCTATCCGTAAGTCTGGCTTTTCTCCTGAATACAGGTTATCTTGGGACCAATTTATCTTTCCTATAAACAAAAAATTTCTCCCTCTAATGGCATCTAGTTCCAACAAGAAGTCTTATTGACATCCAGTTATCCTGCACATCTAAAAAGGATCCTAAGGGGTACCCAGTGCTTTGGTATCTAGATAGCATTTTCACAGCATGAAAACCAGGATGCATGGATGCATTAAATTTTACCTCAACTAGATAAGGCTGTACAGAAATAATAACTGAAATCTAATAACAATGGTTCAAATTTAAAAACACACATCTACTGGCAGCCTGTACTCAAAGTTCCACCCTTATTTGTTCATCTGCTCTATCAGATATCAAATCACTCAGCTGCTCTAAATGTGTGTGTTGGACTGTATATGTAAACACATTTCCACATTAGTTCATGCACTCTTGTTTAGGAATGGGGATTTACTAGGAATCAGGATTTATCAGGAATGTATGTGGGGGACATTGCAAGGTCATATGTATGTGTAAATGTGGCATGTGTGTGTTTGTGTATATATGAATGAGCGAGAGTAGTAATGTTTTTTTAAACCTGTATTTATACAGGGTTTAGTGGGAGGGCTGCAAAGGAATAATGTCCTGTATCTCCAAGTGAAAGCTGTTTATTCATGCAGGTCATTGCAGTACAGACAAAGTTTTCTCACGGTCATTAATTCTGCTTAGTACATATCCAGACCTGTACCACAGTACTGCAGCTTTTACTACATTCCCTGCTTTGGAACATTACCAAGAACCTCTGGAACCTCCCCAAGGAGCCCATTACATGTCTTTAAAAACACTTCAAACCTTTTAACCTCAACTGGCCCTGATATCGGAGGGACCTCTGGACTCCTGTAAGAACTTTGTTTTCAGTAAGCATGCCTCCAGAACCTCCTCAAGATACCCTCCATAATACCTTTTTAAGCTACAGAGAAACTTGAACAGACATCATAATGTCTGTTCAAGTTCGAGAGTCTGGGCGTATACTCAAAATTCATTGCATTGGGATGTTCTTTAAGAAATTTTTAGATCAAAGACGTACTTGATTTTGATACTGTCACGATTAGTGGAGCGGACTCAGGCGCAGACCACAAGTTTCTTCAAATAGAAAGTGAATTTATTTACAGTGTTCTCCACGGTGAAATATATATACACACACACACACACACACACACAACGGTGTCTGGGGAAAACGGGCCGGGGTTCCAGGGTCCGGGAGTGAAAGGGGCAGGAGTCCAGGGAGAGGAGATTTCCATACAGCCCTCGCAGCCACACACAGCTCCTCTTCTTTCCTCTATCACTCTTGCTCACGCTCAGTCACCGTGCACAGGGAAAACAGGTTCAGGGGAGAGGAGAATAAACAAAACAAAGCGCCTGACTGCTGTTAGGTGGCGAGGTGTGGGGACCATGACAGTACCCCCCCCCCCCTCAACGGGAGCCTCCCGGCGACCCACCAGGCTTGTCCGGATGCAGGCGGTGAAACTCCCGGAGCATGGGCACGTCCAGAACGGCCGCTCGCGGGACCCAGGAGCCTTCCTCCACGCCATAGCCCTCCCAGTCAACCAGGTACTGACAGCCACGCCCCTGGTGAGTCCATTATGCGAGTGATGGAGTAAGCCGGCAACCAATCCACAAGCCGGGCGGGAGGAGGGGGCCTGGAAGGAGGGCACAGAGGACTGGACCGGACAGGTTTGATTTGTGAAACATGGAAAACATCATGGATTTTCATATTGCGAGGAAGTTTTAACTTCACAGAGACGGGATTGACCAAGGCGGAGATTTCAAAAGGGCCGATGAAGGTGGGTGTAAGTTTCTTGGATTCAGTCCTGACCGGAACAAAGTGGGTAGAGAGCCATACCTTCTGGCCGACAGAGTATTTGGGTGCTGGAGTCCGGTGCCAGTCTACAATGCGTTTGTTGTTCTCCGTCGTGCGTAGTAGGGCCACTTGAGTTGCCCGCCAAACTCTGCGGCACCTGCGCAGATGAGCCTGGACGGAGGGTACAGAGTGCTCACCTTCCACAGCAGGAAAAAGAGGAGGCTGATATCCCAAGGAAACTTCAAATGGAGACCGGCCGGTGGCAGAGGCAGTCAAGCTGTTATGGGCGTACTCGATCCACGGCAACTCCTCACTCCAGATGGTTTGATTGGTGGAGGCGACGCAGCGCAGGGCGGTCTCCAGTTCTTGGTTGGCCCGCTCGGACTGTCCATTGCTCTGAGGATGATAGCCCGAGGATAGACTGACCTTTGCGCCCAGGGAGTTGCAGAACTCTTTCCAGACCCGAGAAGTGAATTGAGGCCCTCTGTCGGACACTATGTCTTCCGGGATCCCATGCAGGCGGAAGACGTGAGTGGCGAGTAGGCGTGCGGTCTCTAGAGCTGTGGGAAGCTTAGGCAGAGCAATGAAATGAGCCGCTTTAGAGAAACGATCGATTATGGTGAGAATGACAGTGTTACCTGCTGATGGAGGTAGCCCGGTGATGAAGTCCAGTACTATGCGAGACCATGGCCTGGAAGGAGTGGATAACGGATGGAGCTGACCCGCCGGGGGTTGGTTCGATGGTTTGTTTCGGGCACAGACCGTACAAGCAGTGATGTATTCCTGAGTATCTTGGGTGAGTGAGGGCCACCAGAAATACTGCTGGAGAAACTTGACGGTGCGATGTATCCCTGGGTGGCATGAGAACCGGGCTGTGTGAGCCCATTGCAGAACCTGGGATCTGACAGAGCGCGGAACATAGAGTCAGTGGGCGGGCCCCCCTCCCGGATCCGGTTCGGCTACCTGAGCCGCCCGGATGGCCGCCTCGATCTCCCAGGTGATGGCCCCGATAGTACAGGTTGCCGGCAGGATGGAATCCGGATCCGCCTTTTCGTCAGCAGTGGAGAACTGACGGGAGAGAGTGTCCAGCTTGACGTTTCGGGAACCAGGTCTGTAGGTGATTGAGACGTGGAAACGGGTGAAAAACAGGGCCCATCTGGCCTGTCGAGCGTTGAGACGTTTCGCCATTTGAAGGTAGGCCAGGTTTTTGTGATCGGTCCAGACCACGAAGGGTTGAGTGGTGCCCTCCAGCCAATGCCGCCATTCTTCCAGGGCGAGCTTAATCGCCAACAGCTCCCGATCGCCCACATCGTAGTTACGTTCTGCAGGGGTGAGACGACGGGAAAAATAGGCACAAGGGTGCATATTACCCTCCCTCTGTTGGGAAAGGACGGCCCCCACCCCTGAGTTGGATGCGTCGACCTCTACCACGAACTGAAGAGTGGTGTCAGGTTAGACCAGGATGGGTGCTGAGGCAAACCGTTTCTTGAGCTCCGGAAAGGCTGATTGGGCAGCGTCACTCCACTGAAAAGCAAGCTTGGGAGAGGTTAACTGGGTTAATGGTAAGGCAATCCTGCTGAAGTCCCGTATGAATCTCCTGTAGAAGTTAGCGAAGCCAAGAAAGCGTTGCAACTGGCGACGGTTATTTGGTTCGGGCCAGTTCACAACAGCCTTGACTTTCATAGGATCTCCACGCTCGATTATGTACCCTAGGAAGGCAACTGTGGGCACATGAAACTCACATTTCTCGCTTTTGACGAACAGCCTGTTCTCCAGAAGGCGTTGCAGTACCAGCCAGACCTGGGTCTCGTGTTCAGCCTGGGAAGAAGAGAAGATCAGAATGTCGTCTAGATAGACAAACACAAATCAGTTAATAAAGTCCCTTAGAACATCGTTGACCAGAGCCTGGAATACTGCAGGTCCGTTAGTGAGGCCGAACGGCATGACCAGATACTCGAAATGTCCAAGGTGGGTATTGAACGCTGTCTTCCATTCATCGCCATCCCGAATCCGAACCAGGTGGTAAGCGTTTCTCAAGTCCAGCTTGCTGAATATGACGGCGCCCTGGAGAAGTTTGAAAGCGGAGGTGAGCAGAGGCAGTGGATATTTATTCTTGACCGTAATGTTATTGAGTCCCCGAAAGTCAATACAGGGTCGGAGGGTCTTATCCTTCTTTTCCACAAAGAAGAAACCCGCTGCGACGGGTGAGGAAGAGGCACGGATGATGCCGGCAGCGAGGGATTCAGTTATATATTTCTCCATAGCCTCCCGTTCCGGCAGCGAGAGGCTATAGAGGCGGCTGGTCAGCAAGGGAGCTCCCGGCAGCAGGTCTATGGCGCAGTCATAGGGCCGATGGGGTGGCAGCGACTGGGCTCGGTCCTTCCGAAACACCTCAGCAAGATCGTGGTAAACAGACGGCACATCTGCTAAGTCGGAAGACCGCGGTGGCTCTGGGCCGATGACCGATTTGTTAGGAGGTACGGCAGCCTTAAGGCAGGTCATATGACACTCCTCTCCCCAGCCCGTGATGCCTCCTTTCTGCCAATTTATCGTGAGGTTGTGTTACTGGAGCCAGGGATGACCGAGAACTAACGGCGTTTGAGTGGAGTGAAAAACAAAAAAGCTAATCTCCTCCGAATGATTGCCAGACAGTGTGAGGGTGAGCGGCTCAGTGATGTGTGTGATGTCGGGGAGGCGCTGCCCTGATAAAGCCGTGACGTGTAAGGCGTGGGGCAGTGACTCCACAGTCACACAGAGTTGTTTTGCTAGTTCAGAGTCAATGAAATTTTGTTCTGCTCCAGAATCAATAAGCACAGAAAGTGAATGACACTCGGACTGGACCAGAAGCTTAGCCGGCAGGGCTAAACGTGGAGGAGATTTATCCTGATTCAAACCGCCCACCAGTACTCCTAGCATCACTGGCGGGCGCGGCCTTTTGCTCGCAATGGACAGGAGGCGATCATGTGTCCCTTGTTACCACAATACAGGCACGCACCGGCCGTGATGCGTCGCTGGCGTTCCGCAGCAGTTAGGTGGGAGCTGCCAATTTGCATGGGTTGTACCTTTCCGTCGGCACCCTCTGGTGTCCGGGAGGACCGCTAATCGGCCGAGGCCTCCGCCCCCCATGGCCCCGCGGCCTCCTGGGAACTGGAGTTCCGTGCTTGTCGACGAGCCCGTAGCCGCTCATCCACCTTAATGCATAAAGACATCAGTTCATCAAAAGCAGTGGGAAGGTCCCGCATAATCAATTCATCTTTCAGATCCTCACGGATGTTTTTTAACAGTGTGCTCCTGAGCGCATCCGGTCCCCAGCCGGTTTCTTCTGCCAAAATCCAAAAGTCGATTGAATAGTCTGCCATACTCCACTTACCTTGCTTGAAGTTAAGGAGGCGGAGCGCCGCATCCTCGGCTCCAGAGCCTCGGTTAAACACAGTCTTAAAGTTAGCCACAAACCTCTCAAAATAAATCTCCGGGTCGGAGTTTAATACCACCTGGGCCCATTTCAAAGCACGATCTCGTAGCATCTGTACAAAGAAAGCAATCTTCACCCCGTCATTGTTATGGAAGCGCCGCTGTTCGCGGAAAATCAATGAGCACTGGGCCAGAAAACCAGAGCACTTTCCTGTCTCACCCTGTCACGGCTGTGCAGCAGTCGTGTGGTGAATTGAGAAAAGGATCCAAAATGCAGGCACAGGCTGGGGTGTGAGTGAATGCAGACTCATGAGCAGACACAATAACACCATGGACAGACAGAGGGAACACAGAGAAGTGGGAGCAGGCAGGCAAAGAACAGAAACCTAACAAATGGCAAAATCAGAACAGAATACACACTCGGAATGAACAAAAGCATAAGGAAACACAAAACACTGAGTCCTCAGACTCAGGACCATGACACACCCGTAAAAGGTTCAGGTGAAGGCAGAGGACCGTCAGAGGATGGAGTGGCTGCCGATGAGGGACCTGCCGTGGCCGCCGCGAGTGTTTCCTGCGGGGCAGGGTGAGCTGGCTGGGGATTCCCCGGCTGTACGCCCCCTGGTGTAGTCAAACGGGAAACAGCTTGGGTTAGTGTGGCAATCTCACCTCGCAGCTGGTGTAACATTTGTTCGTGGCGGGTCAGCGCCGCTTCTTGGGCAGCCAGTGCCTGTCCGACGGTATTCTGGTCTGCTGAGTCCATGTTGTGGCTGGATTGTTCTGTCACGATTAGTGGAGCGGACTCAGGCGCAGACCACAAGTTTCTTCAAATCAAAAGTGAATTTATTTACAGTGTTCTCCATAGCTGGACTGGCCATCGGGCATACCGGGCATTTGCCCGGTGGGCCGCTGGCGATTTTTTGTTTTTATGGGCCGATGGATTATTATTATTTTTTTTAGGAAGGGTATATATAATGAAAGGTGTTGGATTGGCCAATTGGTCATGATCGACTCTGGGCTGGACCAATTACAGCCGAGGAGGCCGAATGCACCCGCCCCCTTGTTTAGCAATCACGTGATTTTCGCGCATTGCATGCCGGGAACTCGTGGCAAAACAATCCAAGTACCGCATCAAATGCAAGCATTTGCAGCAACGCAAAACGTTCATTCTCCGGTTCCAACACCTTCTTGTTTTTTTCTTTGCCGCACAAAAAAGGAATGTACAAAACAAAAGGAGAACAATGCCGGTCCGTACAAAGACAGACTCGACGAAAAGACAAAGAAAAGATACGAGGAAAAATCAAAGGAGTGAAAGGGTCAGACCCTTACGAGCACACAGAGTGGACAAAAGACGTTAGCGTGCTGCCCAACTTTCACCACGCTCATATTTATAATTATACGGTTCTTGGAGTGAGTGCATACACTCATGAAGTTTAGTAACTTCAGGTCACTGCAACAAGCCCAGGTACAGTTTACCGACGGATGGGTACAGGACCTTGAAATGCACCATGTAGAAAGTAAAGACCATCGTACGAACAAAGGTAAGTTTACCAGTCTCACAAATCGTCGTCATAAATACACATTCGTTAACCGTTTATTAATAGGAACTTTAAGCTCAACGGTAATTAATTAGTAGTGGAAATAATTTCTGGTAGCATCACAGAAATGTAGCAGTGACAATAATATTGTATGTTGTAATCGCACTGGACAATTAGTGATACAAAACAACTGTTTTATCCTGTGAATAAAAGTATATGTTTTTGTCAATGTACCATAATAACAGAAGCGAAACGCAATATTGTGTCAGGAAAATTCACTATTTATGCACAATAAATAAAGGAGCATAGCGCAACAATTTCTGTTCAGCGCCAGACTTGCTTGTAACCTATTTCACCAATTATGTTAAGAAAAATGACGTATTAACTACTACAAAACTCTGACCTTTGTGGGAATGCCTGGAGCAGACTAACATGTGAGCTGGAGTGTTCTGAGACGTTATATTTGGTATATCCAGACCATCCGTCGGCTCTTACTTCGGAAACATGGCTTAAAACATTTCTCTTCAACGACGTAATCCAATAAAAAAAAAAAAAACGATCTCTTTACCCTTCGGCTTCCCGTGGCTGTCATACGACCGGCTATTGCAGTTAATAATACAACAGCTTCTTGCCATTTTCTGTGTTTCTTTTTATCGCTGTGTAACCGAGTTCAATTGAAAGCCTGCGTGCGCTAGTACCTCTTGCCACAAGTTCCCAGAATCCTTTGCGGTTTTACCCCTGAATGATGTCACATTTTCAATCTTTATCCTGGTGGGCCGGTCTCTAGTCAAAATGCCCGGGCCGATTTTTTGTCCCAGTCCAGCCTTGGTGTTCTCCACGGTGAAATATATATATATACACACACACAGCGGTGTCTGGGGAAAAGGGGCTGGGGTTCCAGGGTCCGGGAGTGAAAGGGGCAGGAGTCCAGGGAGGGGAGATTTCCATACAGCCCTCGCAACCACACACAGCTCCTCTTCTTTCCTCTATCACTCTTGCTCAGGCTCAGTCACCGTGCACAGGGAAAAGAGGTCCAGGGGAAATCTATACACAGACAGAGAAACAGTTAGTCTCCTGGTTCAGACGTACTCACGAACAAACTTTGCAGAGTGCAGGATGACTGATGCTGATGGCTTAACAATCCAGCGACGAGTAGAGCAGACTTGCCATCTTAAGTAGGACTCCAATTCTCATAATCGGCGGCAGGTGTGCTGATCATCTCCAGGTGCGTGGGCCAGGAGCAGGAGCCCATACTGAGCTCTGCCCCGGCAGGAGAAAGAGAGAGTGGGAAAGGACGAGAGAGAAAGGGAGAGCAGAGGCGAGAGAGGAGAATAAACAAAACAAAGCGCCTGACTGCTGTCAGCTGGCGAGGTGCGGGGACCATGACAGATACACAAGGTTGCCTTGAGACTTCCTGAACCCCAATAAAAGACTGGATGAACATAAAACTTGAATAACACTTCAAATGTCTTAAATACCATGTTAGCCTCATAATTCAGAGATAAATTAGAACATTTAAACCTTGAATAACCACTGGGCCTGGAGCTCTAAAATGTATCGTGTATTTATCAAGGCATGAAAGTAAAAAATAAAATTTGCTCTTTGATGTAACAAAGACGATTTTATGTGTTAGTATGTTTATTTAGAAATATTTTACTTTGGTACACTTTAATTTTCATTGTCAAAAAAAGTCTAATTCTAAATCTAAATACTGGAAGGTAGACTTAAACGAATATATCCAGTCAAGTTCATCAAAGGTTAATAAGAATGAAGAATATCATTTCCCAGGTTTATTGGACCAGTTCAGCTTTAAGTAGAGAGATGTGATGGCTTCATCGTGCAGTTTCAGGCTTGTTTGAAAGACTAGAAAACTAACATTTTAAAAAATGTCTATAAGTTTTGCAGCCAACTTCCACAAAATTATTTTTAGTGACATAAAAACTCAAACACAAATTCCTCTGCTTGCTCTTGATGAGCCATGAAGATGGTACACCCAGTGGCCACAAAGGAACATGTGATGAAACCTCTTTGCTCTTCAAAAATGATTGACATACTCATCTTAATGGGACTTCAAAATGCCACAGTCTATTGTAGTCTGGAAAGTGTTTGAAACCAAAGCCACCAACATTGATCATTATCCAAAAGATTTTTCTCTGGGCCAACTTCTTTAAAAAGTCCTCTCCCCTAGAGAGTCGCACGAGGCACATAAATCACATAAATCAAATAATACTTTTTTTTTTTTTTAAATCACCAGAACTTCAGGAGCCTTCAAAGGAACACTGAGGATTTTATTTGTAGGACTCTTTCAGGAAAATTCAGAGCAGGTGATTTTAAAGTTTAAGGCACACTGTGACCAATACTAGTGAACTCTGGAGTTATACCACACAATGCAATACAGGCTCCATCGCAAACTCAGCATAAAGAAAGAAACAATAAAAACTGATGCGGCTTTAGATAAAATTTTGCAAATAAGAACATCAGGAACACACAGACTAATCGCCCTGGTAGCTGTTACACTTGGTATGATTTAGTCTATTCATCTAATGAAGCCAATCAGCCAAATAAGAAGGTAACCATCAAAGAAACATTATCTTCAACATAAGCACAATATTCAGGATATGATGCTGTTGATATGCACTATTTTCGACATGTTGCAGATTTAAACACATGAAAGTCCTAAAGATTACGAAAGATAGGCAGCTTCTTTGTCAAAGCTTGTCAGTTGTTGCCTCTTCGATGTGACTTTTTTTTTTTCAAAAATACTAAGAAGAAAGAAAGAATTTAGAAAGGCCCCAGAAAGAGAAAATCAAAGCCAACTTGTTAAGAGAATAAACAGATGAAAACATCTGTCATGTTCACAGTGCTGCAGTTTCTTTGTGATGAGTGAGATGACTGAAAGCGTTCCGTTACGCCAGATTCATTCTGTGTTATCATTACACACACACACACACACACACACACACACACACACACACACACACACACACACACATATATTTGCTGCCAGAAGAGCTCAGGCACACATACACAGGACATGTATCCAAATTCTTAACCACATGGGATTGAGCTGAAATCAAAGTATAACAAGTGTATAAAATGTGGTAATATTCTTCACTCTCATTCATTGTGTGGGATTAAACATTCATGATTCGCGGATACAAGCGGCAGAAATGAGCTTCCTCCAAAGGGTGGCTGGCCTCTCCCTTAGAGATAGGGTGAGAAGTTCGGCCATCCGGGAGGGGCTCAGAGTAGAGCAGCTGCTGCTCCACATCGAAAGGAGCCAGCTGAGGTGGTTCAGGCATCTGACAAGGATGCCCCCTGGGCGCCTCCTGGGTGAGGTGTTCCAGGCACGTCCCACCGGGAGGAGGCCCCAGGGCAGACCCAGGACACGCTGGAGAGATTATATCTCTCGGCTGGCCTGGGAACGCCTTGGTATTCCCCCGGATAAGCTGGAGGAGGTGGCTGGGAAAAGGGAGGTCTGGGCCTCTTTGCTTAGGCTGCTGCCCCCGCGACCCGGCCTCGGATAAAGCGGATGAAGATGGATGGATGGATTTGCATTTATTTGGTGCCCTTTCATCCTAGTGGTTTAAAAAGCACTTCATAAATTTTGAAACTTATTCAGTTATTCCACTAACATAAAAATGATGGCAGAGCCAACAAGTAAGGATGACCTTTGGCCTCATTGTTTTACCTAAACACAGTTGAGCATGTGGACAGCAACTAGAAAACAAACTCCTTCCTAAACCAAACATCACATGGCCTTTGGAACTTGGTTTTTATGCTTCTGACCATTCAAAGCAAGATAATTTTGCCTTTTGGTTCTTAAAAGACATTAAAGCACAACTGGCACTGCACCAGCATCATGATGGTGGAAGAATGGGCAAAAAATAGTTAAAATTACCAGAAAGAGAAATAATGCCTGCTTAGACACAAGATTACTAGAAAGGAAATGCTCAAAGCAACAAGACGGAGGATGACTTCAAAGAAGTACCTACAAAAAGAGATGAAAGAAAATGCAAAATAAGCACAGAAACAAAAGTCATCAATTGTTTCTTTCTTTTCTTTTTTTTTATATTTTTTCTTTTACCACCAATGTGTTTCTTAATCTATAACATATGCCATGCATTTCCATCAAAAAAAGGCTAGTGCTAGCACTAGAATGGTATTGAAAAACTGTTGGGCCCAAACCAGAAACCTAGAACCATAAAATCTCTGACTATTGGAAAGGCAATCATAAAAATTAAAACATTTGGCACATGCAGCCCACAAAATCTGTCTGTATGATTTTCATTACAGATTGGCCAATGGATCCAGTACTACAACCTGTTTACAAGTGAGCTGGTTTTCAAAAGGAACCAAGGTTGAAATGATGCTGCACCAGCATTGAGTTGAGGGGAGGGAAGGGGAGCAAAAGAGAATCGAAATGACCAGAAAGAGAAAGAATTCTGCTTAGAGACAGAAATCAGCCACAATGAGACAAAAAATTACTAGAAAGGCAAGAAATGTTTGAAGCGACTCGAAAAAGACAAAATGTCTCAGAAGAGACTGAAGATGATTTCAGCAAAACAGACAGAAAAGAAAAATCCATAACCAGTGTGGTTCTGTTGCCCAATCTATTCCTGGTTCCATGCATTTCCTTTTTCTTTTCTTTTTTTGCCTGTCCCATTTGGCACCGTAGCAATCAGAATTATTGTCTGAAGGCCAAGAAAAATCCCCAACGGATGCTCAATCATCCAGGTAAGTAAATTACTTTTTTTTTTCTTTTTTTCTTTTTCTTTTTTGTGTCCCGTTTGGATCTTTAGCCATCAGAATTGTTGTCTTAAGGCCAAGAAAGATGCCAAGCGGATTTATTTTACCAAGTGGATCATCATGGCCTTGCCATATTGGTCCATTTGATTGACCTTTATTATAATTATGAATTTATTTTATTTTCAGTTGCTACAAACGGGACAGACATGACTGGGGGATAGGACAGGGAGAAAGAATGAAAGAAAGAGAGGGAGAGAAAGAAAACCAAAGGGGAGAAGAGACGGTGAGAAGGGGGGGAAGAAAGAAAAAAAAAAAACAAAAAAACAAAACACCTGGGTCACCTGTATGGAGAAAAAAAACAGAAGAGAAAGCAAACAACAAAGAGCAACATAATAAAAAAAACCAGCACCATCACAATAAACTAGCTAGCAGTAGATATCAGTAGATACTAAATAATAAACGATATTGTGCAGCACGCAAGATAGACAGGGCACAATGTGCTTTGAGGCAGCAGCCAAGAAAGCTGTAGTCCGCATCTGTGAATACCCGTGTGAATACCCGTGTGAATACCCGTGTGAATACCCGTGTGTATACCTGTGTGCATACCTGTGTGGATCAGCATGCTTGCATTCCAAAGGTTTCTTCATGTAACGATCTGCTAGGGAGTGTGGGGAGCCACAGCCCAGGGTATGAAGCAGGTATGGAGGAGATCAAAACTCCAGACATCCAGAGGCCCCCAGAACACAAGAGACCAAGGAAGACCAACAGAGGGGCAGCCGTGCCACTGTCCCAGTAAGAGCTGAGGAGAGTCCCAGATGAGGGCTCATTCAGCAGCCGCGGAGCAGAAGCCAGGGGGAGTTGCGGTGATGCGCCCATGAGCTCCGCCGGCAGCCAGCTGTGCCTGAGTGACCGAGCCCCAGGCCGAGAGGCCGGGGGCACCCCACCTCCGAAGTGGCCCGAGCGAGCCCCAGGCTCCAGGCCCCGATAAGCGGCCGCCAAGGAGTGAGCCGGTGTGTACCTGGACGCCCACCCCCAGACACAAAGAACCACCAACGCACCGACACCTGAGGGAGTCCGCCACTGGCAGGGGAAGTGGTGGTAGGGGGAGATAGGCCTCCAAACCTTGGAGGGCCTGAGATGTCCCTAGAGAGGTGGCGTCTGATACCCAACCTGACATATAGACACAGACATACAGCCACACACAGACACAAACATCCATTCCCACCCTCATGCTCTCATATGCACTTACTCCACACTCAACCAACGTGGAGACAGACATAAAGAGACGCTGTACACACGATCACACTCCCCAAGCGTACTCTACGAACCGGGTCTAGGTACCCTTGCCCCTGGAGGGGGGAACTGCAGCCAGACCCAGGTGGTGTTACCCTTTTCCCTGCGGTGGGGGGAGGCAGACCGCCCCGACTCCGCAGCAGCAGGGAGGCCCCACACTCCAGACTGCAGTCGGACGGCCAACTCCTCCTAGCCCCCCCACTCCAGCAGGCCGTAGAGAATGGGGGTGAGAGAAGACTCCAAACCTCCCTCCACCCGCTCATTGTAATGTTGATGCATGTGTGTTCTAAGGTGCAATTAAAACCCAGGAGGGCATGGAGCTACCTGCCAGAGAGCAGCAGGTAAGCGCATAGTCCCTCCTGCTAGCCCTCAATGTCTACGTGTATTTAAAATTGAGAGGTGGGCAACGACGCCAGGGGTGAGGTGTACACCCTGATGGTACTTTGGACTCCGTGTATCGTGCCCACCCCCAAGATCCTATATGTATGTGTAATGAGAGTGTGAGTAATGTGAATGTCTAAGTTGTGGGATAAAATTGAGGCAGAGGCAGCCAGAAGGGGACAGAGGGGGGGGGGGGGGGGGTAGCCTCCTCTGCACCCTGGTGACATACCCCTAGTCCAAGGCCCTGCATGTGTGGGTGGTTGTGGTGGAGCGGGAAGGGGGAGGCAGCTGGAGATGGGGAGAGAAGGAAGGGAGGGGCAGGTGACCCCTCCCTGGGGCCAGCTCCCCCGCTGACCCCAGTAGGCACCCCCATACTCCGCAACCCGCCAGGGAAAGGGGGCCCAGGCCCATCCAGACCGGGGCCCAGCGCAGCAGCGTCCCCCGGCCCCACAGAGCCCGGGACAGTCCACCCAACCCCACCACAGAGAAAACTGCACCCACCCCACCATCCACTCATCTTCCAGACTACATGAGACAATAGACGCCCAGGCTGAGATCTTCCTCCACCTCTCCTGTATCTCCCCCTCCTGCAGAGAGTTCCTGAGGAGAGGAAAGCTCCTGCAAGGTGTGACAATCTCCCCCACCAGTTAAAGAGCCCCCCAGGTGGCTCGACGCACCGGCGGCACCCTGCGCCAGGGATGGGCCCCCATGCACCCACCCGCCCACAACCCCGGCAACACACAAACCAGGACCCAAGGCCCCGAGGCCCGGCCAGGGCCCCAGCCCAGAGACGGAGCGCCCCCAGAACCTCACGCACATCCCGGACCCACCCAGGGGCAGCCAGGCTACCAGGTCAGTAACCCACGTCCGTCAGCACAGACCCTCCCCTAGCCCCACTGCACGCAGCCGCGAGGAAACAGTCACCTGAGAGCCAAAAGAGCCCCCAACCGGACATGACCGCTACCCCGGGTTGAGCCCCCCAAGGAAGATGCCTCCAGGGAACCCCCCGACGCCCTAAGCCTGTCCTTACCCCCACACCAATCACAACAGTGAAGGCGGGACCAAACTATGACCCCCCACCCCCTCTAGGTGATGGAGCTGATCAAAGGAGCCCAGAGCAATTGATCTGATGTGGTGGCAGAGGCTGTATCAAGACTAATGTAATCTAATAGATAATTTCTATATTGGTTAGAATTAAGATTGTTTTTATTTTTCCAGTTCATGAGGACTGTTTTCTTGGCTATGCATAGGGCAGTGAAAACCATATGGGCGATATTCTTTTCTGAAGTGACATTATCTAAGCTGCCCAACAAACACACTAAGGGGGAAGTTGGAATGTTACATTTCAGACACTTCGATAAGTCTTCACATATCTCGCGCCAAAACTTCTGAACTGGTGGACAGAACCAAAGAGCGTGAATGTAATTATCTGGTGTATTGCCTTGACAGTGTGAGCAGTTGTTGGAAGATGTAAAGCCCATCTTGAACATCCGATGACCTGTATAGTGCACTCTGTAACTCCCTCCAAGTTGAAAAACAAACACAAGGCGTTCTTGATTTACTGGCATTTATTGCACACGGGCGCCACCAACGATGCCACCAGAGATGCCGTAACGATGCCATGAGAACTGTACAACAACATAAAATAATCAATTTCCACCGTACATTGTTCTCATAGATAATAAACAATAAGGTACATCATTAAACAACACAAATGCTTACAATTTACCTTCACAAAATGCTAACATATACACGTGGTTACCATAAACTCGCTCGCTCTATCACAAACAAACATCTTATTTTCTATCACAACATATACAAATTGCATACCTCATTGGCCGCATTAACTTGCAGGGGTTAAATGAAACGCTTCTTGTAGTGTCACTCTTTCCCATAGTCGAACACTCCGTTGCATGCGTCTACATGTTTCTACCACCACCAGAGAGAGACGAAAAGCATGCTGCGCTCTACCGAGTGTGGCGTGTAACTGAAAATATTGTCACCCCAAACAACAGACTAAACATTGGTTCCACCCCGGAAACATTCTGTAACCCTTGTAAATGTATTTCCAGCCAACAACATACATTACATCACACACATATATTAACAATAAAGTATTTCACTTATTCATTGTAACTTGAACCATAAAATTGTCTCAAATTGCATAACTGCTGCTGACGGCAGCCACACTCCCACCAAATCATTAATGATTTTTCAACTGAACCTCGTTGTAAAGGCAAGTGTATACAGTCCCTTAGTCACATAGATCACAGAGACAAGAATTCTGAACTATTCAGCTTCAAGTAGGGTAACTGTTTTGTGGATAGGTCTTTCAAGATACACTGGCTTGTTAACTCTTTTTCCTTGGTCATCCAATGTCGCATCACTGATTAGCAGCTCGAGTTTCCTAATGATTCCATCCTCACTAGGGTACACCTTGGTTACCTTGGCCAACTTCCACTCATTTCTGGGTAGACTATTGTCCATCAGCACCACAATGTCGTTGATCTTAGCATTTCTCCGTGCCTTGTACCATTTTCCTCTCTGCTGAAGATTCAGCAAGTATTCCCCTTTCCATCTGGTCCAGAATTCATTAGCCAGGTTCCTTAAATCCAATAGCCAAGACTCCCACCGTGGTTTGAGCTCTTCTGACAGTGGTTCATCCCATCCAACCTTGTCTTGACACATCTGTTGGAGTATTTGCTTTCCAACCAGAACAAATCGTGCCACAAAGCCGAGAGGGTCATAGATGGATGCCACAGTTGATAAGACTCCTCTTCTAGAAAGTGGGCGTTCATCCACAATCACTCTGAAATGGAACTGGTCTGCAACAATGCACCATTTGATTCCCAGAGCTCTCTCAATTTGGGACTCACCAAGAACCAAGTTGCGGTTTCGTACTGAATCTGCACGTTCACTCTCTGGAATGGATGCAAGTACCTCATGATTGTTAGAAATGAATTTGTGAATTCGCAGTTTGCCAGCACTGCAGAGTTGCCTTGCTTCCTTTACCAACTTAATGGCTTCATCCTTGGTTGCGACACTTGCGAGCCCATCGTCCACGTAAAAGTTTCGTTCAATGAACTGAATGGTCGTTTCACTGTAGTGACCATGTCCTTGGGCAGCAACATGTTTCAACCCAAAGTTTGCACAACCAGGGGAAGAGGCAGCTCCAAATAGATGCACTCGCATGCGATAGACTGATGGTTGAGCCTGGAAGTTTCCATCGTCCCACCAGAGAAATCTCAAGTAGTCCTGGTCCTCTGCTTTGACGTGAAACTGATGGAACATACGCTCGATATCGCACATTATGGCAACTTGTCCCTTGCGAAAGCGACAGAGAACACCTATCAGGCTGTTCGTTAATTCTGGTCCGGTAAGAAGGTGATCATTCAGTGACACGCCTTCAAATCTTGCTGAGCAGTCGAATACAACCCGTATTTTTCCTGGCTTGTGTGGGTGATACACCCCGTGATGAGGAATGTACCACACAGGACTGTTGTTAATTTCTCCTCTTGGGACCTTTTCTGCATCCCCATTTGTTATGATTTCACTCATAAAGGTCGTGTAGTCCCTTTGATATTGTTTGTTCTTTTCAAATCTTCCTTTCAAACATCGAAGCCTATGGACTGCACACGTCTTATTGTCTGGGAGATTTGGTCGATCTTTCTTGAAGGGGAGCGGCATTTCACAGTGACCATCCGCCTTGATTTTGATTCCTTCTTCCATGATGGTTAGGAAACGCAAGTCTTCCTGAGATAGATTAGCATCCTCTACTCTTCTCTCACTGAAGTCAGACTCAAGCATCCTCAGCACATCTGGCGGTGAAATGAACTCCTTGACTTGGGTTCGACATATATATTTCACTTCGTTTGTGAGCTTCTTAGATGTCTGGAGGTGAGGTTTCACTGACTTCATGACAATCTTGTGACTGCTTCCTATAGCATCACCATAGTCGACACATGGGCTAACACAACCGACTATGCTCCATCCAAGATCTGTCTTTTGAGCAAATGGCTCATTGTCTTTACCTGGGACGACCTCTCGGGGCAGCAAAGCCTGTGGACAGTTGTATCCTATGAGAAGCCCTACATCGCACTCAATCAATGGAGCGATCTCCTCTGCAAGATGCTCTAGGTGTGTCCAAGCTCTTGCCGTTCTTGGTGTAGGAATGTGACTTAGATTGGCAGGGATGAACTCTCTTGAATAGGTTACAGGGAGAGAAATCTTCTTTGATGAATAGAAACCTCTCACCTGCAGTCCAACTAACCTTTGACTTGGGATGATTGTATTTCTGGATGAAAGTGTGGAGAGTTTTAACTGCACAGCCTCCCCTTTCATTTCCAGAGCTTCTGCCTTATCTTGCATAATGAATGTGGTATCGCTTTGGTTGTCAAGTAGTGCATATACAAGAATTTCATTCTCTGGGTTACTTGATGTAGATAGCCAAACTGGGACAACCGTAGAGGAGTACATGCTGTCCATACCTTGCACTACTCTGTTTGACGTGACTTCATTTGATGGTTCAGGAGTATGTTTGCTCTCTGTTCCTTCCGTTGACTTAGCATATTTTGAGTTTTTTACACTCTCCCCATGCTCATCACTGCTTTTCTCTCTTCTGGTTGCTCTTTCACGGTCTTCATGTAAACATGTTGGGTGTTTTTCCTTACATGTCTCACAAAGACTCCTTCTTTTGCAGGTCCTTGAGAGATGTCCTGGTTGTAAACATCCAAAGCACAACTTCCTTGTCTGAACAAACTTAACGTGTTCCTCAACTGGTCTTTCCCTGAACTTCCAGCATGTCTGTATGCCATGATTGCATCTTTCACAAAAAGTGCATTTCTTACGTTCTGCATTCTCTTCAGAGTTGCTCGCAAGCACCTTTGCACCAATGTTTCGTGCCTTTGTTATCTTTACCTTTTCACCATCATTAAACTTCAGGGCATGAAGAGAAGTCACTGGGTTGCAAGCTATTTTTGCTTCCTTTGTGATGAATTCCACGAACTGACTGAAAGTAGGAAACACATTACAAGTTTCTTCTACCTCGGTCACCTTCCTGTTCCAACTGGCCACCAGCCAATCTGGCAGTTTTGTTAGAAGTTTTTGATTTTCATCACAGTTGTTCAATACTTCCAGACCCTTAATCTGGGACATTGCAGCCTGGCAGCCTCTAAGGAAGTCTGAAAAATCCCTCAGCTCAACACTGTCTTTGGGTCCAATTTTGGGCCATGCGGCAAGCTTATCCTTGAAAGCTTTAGCTATCACGAATGAACTTCCAAACCTTTCTTCCAGGATGTCCCATGTTGAGTTGTAAGCTGTATCCGTTCCTAATAGGAAGTAGCTTTCAATGGCCTTTTTTGCAGGTCCGCCAACATATTTACGAAGGTAATAGACTCTTTCCCCTACTGGAATGTTTTTCCTACCTATCAGGGTTAGAAATGACATCTTCCAATCGCTATACCTTAGTGGATCACCCATGAAGATAGATGGTTCAGGTGTTGGGAGACGGCTTACATTAATAGACTCTGCTATTGCTTCAGCGAGGACTGTGATACTATCTGCTTGGTGTATCACGGGATGCTCACGTGGACTCCTTACAACTCCTGGAGATCTATGTTGTTGAGCTGCGTGGTTATGAAGTAACTCTGTTATTTCCTCATCCGAGCTTATGTCTTGTTCATAAACTTGGAGTCGTGCCTTCGCCGCACTTAGCTCCTTAACAGTCTGTAAGCGCTCTATTTGTCTGCGTTTCTCTTCCAGTGCTTTCTTTCTTGCCAAATTTTCTTCCTCTTGTAATGCAATCTTCTTTCGATTTTCTTCTTCAAGACTTTCAAGTTCTTGTTGCTCACATTCTATCTCTTGCAGGACCTTTAGTGCAGCTTGTGTAGCAGCTAGCTCTGCTACGGCCTCTTGTCTCTTAATGGAGGAAAGGCTTGACTTTTGTGACTTTATGCTGGAACTGCTTGCAGAGCTTAGACTTCTTTGAGAGCCCTTACTTATGCCTTGAGAAGCTGAAGATGAAAACACTGAACTAGACTCAGGCCAGACTAAATCCTCTATCTGAACGTCTTCGTTATCTTTATTCTGAAGGTAAGTGGTTGCATTGTCCAAGATTATTTTGGATACCGCGTCACAGGTGTCTGCCCTACGACGGATCTCACTGTCTGGGGAAGCACATTTGCGCAAATCTTCATATGCGTGTTTCACATCTGCTGATGCACAACTTAACTTACACATCAAATCCTTCACAACCTCAACAGAGGGGGCTCCCTTTATCATTTTCTTAGCTTGCTTGGCGTTTGCTTTCCATTTATCACAAGTTGTAGTGAAACGATGCTGAAGTTTTTTTGACTTATCATCATGCAGTTGCTGAGCCTTTTCAGTAAGCTTTCGAGGTCTTTGACTTCTTCGTGGCTCTTCTTCACATGACTGCTGTACATTTGTGGCACTACTATCCTCAAGTAAGTCGCCATTCTTAGTTTCATATTCAGTTGTTTGATCCATTCTGCGATGTTTACTTATTACTTGGCACAAAATAAATTCTAGCTATACCTTTAACAGACATGCGGTTTAACAACAGACCAGCTCAATTGCCTGAAATATTAATAGCTACAAGCTTAACCTTGTCTTTAGGTGAACTTGTCCAAAACATCAAGAATGGATAATACCTTCAAGATTTTACAACACCTTAAACCTTAATAAAATATCTGAATGAATACCATCTTGAGTCGTATAAATATGGTGAACTTTGTTCCTAAACCAACAACACATACGACGCAGCACTTAATTCTACAACACTTCTAGCATCCAAATAACACGAATAGGTAAAATGACTTCACCTATAAAAAATCTTATTAGACAGAACCATGAACTTAGAAAGGAGATATGCAGAGCACCAGATTACTTTCAGTTCTTACAGTGTTCCGTTAAACAGTCGTCAAAGTTGACCCACTTCTTAACATTTAACTTGTTTTAAATGCATCACTTAAAGGATCGTCCATGTAAACTTCAACTGTTTGCTGCTTAGGTTAACTGGCGTATGCATAGTCTTATCTGTCTGATGCTAGCGTGCGATGAATTTCTTCTTGCTCAGTGGATGACGACACCGCTACTCGTCTCCTCGCCTCATGCCGAGCAGACTGAGTTCTCACTGTAACTCCCTCCAAGTTGAAAAACGAACACAAGGCGTTCTTGATTTACTGGCATTTATTGCACACGGGCGCCACCAACGATGCCACCAGAGATGCCGTAACGATGCCGTGAGAACTGTACAACAATATAAAATAATCAATTTCCACCGTACATTGTTCTCATAGAGAATAAACAATAAGGTACATCATTAAACAACACAAATGCTTACAATTTACCTTCACAAAATGCTAACATATACACGTGGTTACCATAAACTCGCTCGCTCTATCACAAACAAACATCTTATTTTCTATCACAACATATACAAATTGCATACCTCATTGGCCGCATTAACTTGCAGGGGTTAAATGAAACGCTTCTTGTAGTGTCACTCTTTCCCATAGTCGAACACTCCGTTGCATGCGTCTACATGTTTCTACCACCACCAGAGAGAGACGAAAAGCATGCTGCGCTCTACCGAGTGTGGCGTGTAACTGAAAATATTGTCACCCCAAACAACAGACTAAACATTGGTTCCACCCCGGAAACATTCTGTAACCCTTGTAAATGTATTTCCAGCCAACAACATACATTACATCACACACATATATTAACAATAAAGTATTTCACTTATTCATTGTAACTTGAACCATAAAATTGTCTCAAATTGCATAACTGCTGCTGACGGCAGCCACACACTCTATGTAGTATTTTGTATTGTATTAATTGCAGACTGGAATTTTTAATCAATTTAAAGGTTTTTAAGCATACCTGAGACCAGAAGTTTTGGTCTAAACTGACTGATAAATCTGCTTCCCACTTTGCAATAGGAAGTGATATTGATTCATCTAATTTAGAAAGTGTTCTGTATATTTTAGATAATAATTTGGGGGATTTAAGAGTAAGGAAATGTGCCGCACTTGGTGGTGTTTGTAGTTCAACTTGACTGAGGTTAAATTTCTTTTTTACTATGGATTTAATTTGTTGATATTCTAAAAATCTTTTCTTGTTGATCCCATATTGTGCAACTAGTCTGTCAAATGGAATAAATTCTGTTCCCTCTAATATATGTTCTAAGTATTTAATTCCTTTACAACTCCATTCTGGGAAATTAGGCTACGTTCACACTGCAGGTCTTAATGCTCAATTCCGATTTTTTGATCAAATCCGATTTTTTTGTCTCCTCGTTCACACTACAAATAAAATGCGACAGCAAACGCGCTCTAGTGTGAACGCTCAAAGCGGCCCGCATGCGCAAAAGAAGATGTCACACACAACGCGCTCTGTTTAGACCAAGAACAAACAGTATTGTTTGACTGATGGCCGTTAATATAAAGACTTCGGACTTTACGTTTCCAAATTTTTGCTTTAAGTTATTTTGTTATTTACATAATAATGTAAATAACCTAATAATGATCCTTATTGCTGTTTAAGAGAGGAGCGGTGCTTCAAAGGATAGCTGCAGATTTCTGTCAGAATCTGCAGATTATACAGTACAAATAAAATGTTCACGTTGTCTTCCCAACAGTTTCACTGACATCTACACTGGATGGCTAGGAAGCGTTCGCGATGTCTTCTCGGGCGCTGATAATTGGCTTCAGTCTTGTGTCGGTGACGTAAAAGGCGGATTTAATGCGACTTGACCGTTCAAACAGCAGTCGCTTTCTAAAACATCGGATATGTATCGGATTCAGTACCACATACGAAAGTGACCCAGATCGGATTTGAAAATATCGGATTTGCGCCGTTCACACTGTCATACCATGATCGCATATGGGTCGCATAGGGTCAAAAAAATCGGATTTGATGCGCTTTCGCCTGCAGTGTGAACGTAGCCTTAATCATATTATTGTTTTGTAATATGTCAGGGTTATTCCAGATAGGTGTACGTTTGCATGGGATTAATGAAGACTCCGTTATTTTTAGAAACTCCCACCACGCTGTCAGAGAGAAGCTGATGTTGATACTTTTAAAGCATTCATGTCTTTTGATGTTTGAGCTAATAAATGGTAGGTCTGAAATCTCTAGATCCTTGCATAGTGCCTGTTCAACATCTAGCCAGGGCTCATCTAAGAAGGTATGTTTTGACCATTCTGAGATAAACTGAAGCCTGTTGGCTAAGAAGTATTGGTGAAAATTAGGCAGATCTAATCCTCCTCCATCCTTGATTCTTTGTAGCGTTTTTAAGCTGATATGCGGGGATTTATCTTTCCAAAGGAATTTGGAAATATATGAATCCAGAGATCTGAACCAATCTTGTGATGGTTTGTTAGGGATCATCAAAAATAAGTAATTTATTTTTGGCAAGATCATCATTTTTATAGTGGCGACCCTTCCCATGAGTGATGTGGGTAAAGATTTCCATCTAGTCAGATCGCCTTCTACTTTCTTTAGAAGTGGGATGTGGTTTAATTTAGTTAAGTCTGAAAGCTTAGGAGAAACATTAATACCTAAATATTTAATATTTCCGGATTGCAGTGGGGCAGAGGAAGAATTATGGAAGGAACAGCTGTGTGAAGGACCAAAAAGCTCTCCAGAGAGTGATCCGTACAGCAGAACACTGCTGCAGGATTGCTCTCCCCCCGCTTCAGGACACCTACACCAGGAGATGCCGGACTAGAGCAGCGCAGATACTGAAGGACCCGTCCCATCCTGGTAACAAACTGTTCCAACTTCTGCAATCTGGTAGAAGGTTCCGCATCTTCCGGGCAAGGACAGAGAGACTCAAGAGGAGCTTCTATCCCCAAGCCATCCGTGCTCTAAACACACACACCCGCCCTCTCACATCATCTATAATTGACTGAGTCAGGACTCTTCCAGACACTCTAAACCAAGGCACAATGTACATTTCAATTCCTTTAATTTTAAATAAGTTTATATTGTCTATCCTGTAAAATAGTCAGATGTCTATTCATATTAATGTACAGAATTCACCTGCTTGCTGCTACTACTGCACGTTCACCCAATGTATATACTACATATATATATATAATGTTTTTCCTCTACACCCCCCCCCCCCCCAATTTTTTTGCACATGTTGAGGAGCGTGTCAGGCTACATTTCACAGTGTGTTATACTTGTATAACTATGCATGTGACAAATAAAGAACCTTGAACCTTGAACCTTGAACCTTGAGCAGTTAATGGGGAGAACTGTAGAGAAGTCATGAAACGTTTCTCCAATAGAATACGCTACGTCCAAATGAATAGAATCGACCTTTTGGGGCCAACAGATTTATTTTTCCAAGTGGATTACTATAACTTTGCCAAACTGGTCCACTTGAATGATATTTTATTTTATTTTATTTTATTTTAAGTTTTTATAAACGGAACAGGCATGACTGGTGGATTGGAAAGGGAAAGGGAAAGACGTAGACAAGAAAAGGCGAGGGAAAGAAAAAAAGAGAGGAAAAGCACAAGACTGACAACGCACACTATGCTTTGAGGCAGCAGCCAAGGAAGATATAGTGTGTGTCTGTGAGCACCCATGTTCACACCTGTGTGAGCGAGCGCACTTGTATTCAAAAAATTTCTCCATGTAACTAACCCCCTAGGACATGAAGCAGGCATGGAGGAGATCCAGGCCCCAGACATCTAGAGGCCCCCCAGAGCGTAAGACCACTGGAGGGTCAGCTGTACCACCATCCTGAAATGAGCTGAGGAGAGCCCTAGGCCAGTCTACTCGGCCAGAGTGGACCAAGCCACGGGCGCCAGGCCCCGCCAAGCAGCCCCGGATGCTGAGAACCACCAGTGCACCTACAGTTGAGGGCATTAGCCAGCAGCAGGGAGCATGGTGGGGGGAGATAGGCCCATGCTTGTCCAACATGGAACCAGGAACATTTTTGTGGCTAACAATAAAAAAGACTAATGTTAGTAATTCACATTCAGATTCACCAACAGATAAGACATGTTGATTGGACATAATAGACCAGCAATATATGACCAGAAAAACAAACAAACAAAAAATGACAGGTGTAGTCATTCCATAATTTAAACATTGAGCAACTTTTCCTGAAACAAAAAAGATCCATAGCTAAACAAATTAGTAGAGAGAGATAAAATGAGAAAGAAGGAAAAGAATAACAAAACCTTGAATATTTTTGGCCCAGCAATCAGACAATCAAAACATCATGGACTTCATAATGACACAGATTAAACAGAGTCAGGGGTCATGGTAAATTATTTGTTCACACAGTTTTAGAGACTCTGGAGACATCTGAACAAACCAATGTGAAACCATTACAGCTCTGTAAATCTGTCTGGAGTGTCTTAATGATTAACTCCATATCATTTCCTTCTGCTGTGTTCTCCCCCATATCTGAGGCCGCGGCACCAAACTAACCACCATGCAGCTGCTGAGTTTCTTTGCCCAACAGCCACACGTGTCCAGGTTTCAAGCCTCAACCAGCTTAACATTAATAAAAAGTCTCATAAATAAAATGCCTCCTGCTTTCCTGCAGAATTCTACAAAGAATTCTGGTCGATTCTAGCATCAGTTTTCTACAGAACGTTGTTGGAAATTAAAGAAAAGGGCAGACTTCCATCAAATATGAATTTTGCAAACATTAATCTCCTGCTAAAACCAGGCAAAGACCCTGTATATCCCTCAAGCTATCGTCCAATATCCCTTATAAATGTAGACCTTAAAATAATCTGCAAAGCTCTCTCAAAGAGACTGGAGAAAATAACCCCCCTCTTAATTCATCCTGACCAAACTGGTTTCATAAAAGGTAGGCACTCATCAACAAATACACGTAGATTACTTAATTTGATAGACTACTCATACAGTAAAAACCTAGAAACTACAATATTCTCTTTAGACGCAGAAAAAGCATTCGACAGAGTTAACTGGAAATTTCTATTTGCAACTTTACACAAATTTGGTTTTGGATCCTCTTTCATAAACTGGTTAAAAATATTATATAATTCCCCAACAGCTTGTGTTAGAACAAATGACCAGACATCCTCCAGCTTCTGTCTCTTGAGGGGCACCAGGCAGGGATGCCCACTCTCCCCTTCACTGTTTGCAATTTTTATTGAACCACTAGCAGCAGCAATTAGACAGAATTCAGTAATTAAGGGCATAAAATGCAAGAACGTGGAACATAAAATCAGCCTTTATGCGGATGATGTGTTACTCTTTCTCCAAAATTCACAAACCAATATCTCTGGGGTGATTGAATTGATAAACTCTTTTGCAAGAATATCAGATTACTCAATTAACTGGTCAAAATCCACAGTCCTACCGATTAATTGCTCCCAGAGGTGGGACCAAGTCATTGTTTTGCAAGTCTCAAGTAAGTCTCAAGTCATTATCCTCAAGTCTCAAGTCAAGTCTCAGTAATGTCAGGCAAGTCAGAGTCGAGTCTCAAGTCACTGGTGTAAAAGTCCGAGTCAAGTCACAAGTCTGAAACTTTGAATTTCAAGTCCTTTCGAGTCTTTAAAAAAAAAAAAAAACGAAAAAATAATGTTGCAGTTATATGCTAAATGTAAATATTAGACCATGTAATTTTAAAATCTGTGTTTTTCTCAACACATGACAAAATAGTGAACTTAGAAAATATACACAAATTGTGAAATTGCACCTCTTTAAAATGCAGCTCAATTAAACCTAGCTCCAAGAATAATTTTCACCGACAGTTCTGAGATAAGCTGCATGTTATTCTTGGATGCGGTTGTAGGACCAGCTTTAAAATCGCATGACAAAAATATCATACACATTAAAAAAAACTGTATCACCAACGTAGCCTGGACAACATTTGCTAGTTAGATGAAGTCAGCTATCTCATCGTAGCATATTTATATGCATATTTATAATCATACGGTTCTTGGAGTGAGTGCATACACTCATGAAGTTTAGTAACTTCAGGTCACTGCAACAAGCCCAGGTACAGTTTACCGACGGATGGGTACAGGACCTTGAAATGCACCGTGTAGAACGAAAGACCATCGTACGTATCATAAGTTTACCAGTCTCACAAATTGTCGTCATAAATACACATTCGTTAACCGTTTATTAATATAACCTTTGAGCTCAACGGTAATTAATTAGTAGTGGAAATAATTTCTGGTACCCATCACAGAAATGTAGCAGTGACAATAACACTGTATGCTGTAATCATACTGGGCAATTAGTGATACAAAAAACCTGTTTTATCCTGTGAATAAAAGTATATGTTTTTCTCAATGTACCATAATAACAGAAGCGAAACGCAATATTCTGTCAGGACAATTCACTATTTATGCACAATAAATAAAGGAGCATAGCGCGACAATTTTTGTTCAGCGCCAGACTTGCTTGTAACCTATATCACTAATTATGTCATGAAAATGACGTATTAACTACTAAAAAACACTGACCTTCGTGTAAATGCTTGGAGCAGACTAACCTGTGAGCTGGAGTGTTCTGGGACGTTATATTTGATCTTTGAATGGCTGCAATCCAGACCATCCGTCGCGTCTTTGTTACTTCGGAAACATGGCTTGAACAATTTCTCTTCAACGACGTAATCCGATAACAACCAATCTCTTTACCCGTCGGCTTCCCGTGGCTGTCATGTGACCGGCTATTGCAGTTAATAATACAACGGCTTCTTGACATTTTTGTGTTTCTTTTTATCGCTGTATAACTGATTTTAATTGAAAGCCTGCGTGCGCTAGTACCGCTTGCCACGAGTTCCCAGAATCCTTTGCGGTTCTACCCGTGAATGACATCACATTTTCAATCTCTATATAATATGCATGTTAAATTTTATATTTGGGGTAAAATATCAAGTCTTTTCAAGTAAACCGGTTCAAGTCCAATTCAAGTCCCAAGTCATTGGTGTAAAAGTCCAAGTCAAGTCACAAGTCTTAGAACATTTTTTCAAGTCAAGTCTAAAGTCATAAAATTAATGACTCGAGTCTGACTCGAGTCCAAGTCATGTGACTCAAGTCCACACCTCTGATTGCTCCCTCCATAATTCCTCTTCTACACCACTGAAATCGGGAAATATAAAATATTTAGGTATTAATGTTTCTCCCAAGCTTGCAGATCTAACTAAATTAAACCATATCCCACTTTTAAAGAAGGTAGAAGATGATCTGGCTAGATGGAAATGTCTACCCATATCACTCATGGGAAGGGTTGCCGCTATAAAAATGATGGTCTTACCAAAAATAAATTATTTATTCTCAATGATCCCAACTAAACAAACCATCACAAGATTGGTTCAGATCTCTAGATTCATGCATGTCCAAATTCGGAAAAATAAACCCCCACGTATAAGCTTAAAAACACTACAAAAGTCCAAGGATAAAGGAGGACTAGAACTGCCTAACTTTCAGCACTACTTCTTAGCCAACAGGCTTCAGTTTATCTCAGGATGGCTAAAACATACCCTCTTAGATGAACCTTGGCTAGATGTAGAACAAGGCACTTTGCAATAATCTAGAGATCTCAGACCTACCATTTATCAGCTCAAACATCCAACGACATGAATGCTTTAAAAGCATCAACATCAGCTCTTCTCTGACAGCATGGTGGGAGTTTCTAAAATTGACGGCGTCTTCATTAATCCCATGCAAACGTACACCTATCTGGAACAACCCTGACATATTACAAAACAATAATATGATAAACTTTTCAGATTGGAGTGGTAAAGGAATCAAATATTTAGAACATATATTAGAAGGAACAGAATTTATCTCATTTGACGGACTAGTTACACAATATGGGATCAACAAGAAAAGTGTCATGCGGCGGCTGTGTGAAGGCAAGAGAGGACCCAAATACACGGCTCTAGACACACGGGGATGAACTCAAAGGCAGGTCTTTATTAACAGGAACATAAGAAGTCATACAAAAACTATACTGGGAGCAACTAAAACTGAGGCGCTGGGAAGACACGGTGAATGCACACAACCTAGAGGGACGACGCAACAATACGAAACAAATGAAACACAACGAGCCAGAAACCAAAACACAGGGAACAAAGTCCAAAACAACAGCACTGAGGCCCAGGAACAGTCCAAAAGCAAACAAACAAAAGAGCCCATGAAAGGCGCAGGGGTCCAAGCAACAGTCACGAAAAAGTTCAGGGGACGGCCCGGAGGCTGACGGCCCAAGAGCCCAGAGAACAGTTCAGGAGGCCGGGCAGGCGGGAGGCACCGGGGGAGACGGAGCAGTTCAGGGGGCCGGCCGGGCGGGAGGCACCGGCGGCGACTCAGGTGAAGGGCGTCCGGGGGCCGGCCGCGCGGAAGGCAGCGGCGGCGGCGAAGGAGACGACGACGGAGCAGTTCAGGGGGCCGGCCGCACGGAAGGCAGCGGCGGAGGCTCTTAAGTGTCAGGCATACTGGCCGAGGCTCGGTGGGCACAGGACCAGTCGAGGCCGGACCAGACGGGGATGAAGACCCGGAGGAGGCCGGACCAGGCGACGCCGCTGAAGCTGACGATGCTGGTGCTGGTGACGATACCGTCGCGGCGAGCTTACTTTGCTGCTGCTGCGGCGGCTGACGGGCGGAGATCTCCGTCTGCAGTCACTGTGGTGTGGAATCACGGGAACGGACACTGTCTGCCAGTTCACGGGCTTGTAATGCCTCCTTGGCTCGGCTCAGTTCATCAATAAAGCCCTCATAGCAGGTGAGCTGGTGAAGGAAAGGGTTTCCCTCGATTATTGCCTTTATGGCGTTAAGTCCGACGGAAATTGTCCGTGAGTCCGAGGCGTGGGTTATTCGTTGCACCAGACTCTGTACACGGAGAATATCTCCCTCACGGGCGGAGCCTGCTGGGTCCATTTCGTGGTTGCGTCGTTCTGTCATGCGGCGGCTGTGTGAAGGCAAGAGAGGACCCAAATGCACGGCTCTAGACACACGGGGATGAACTCAAAGGCAGGTCTTTATTAACAGGAACATAAGAAGTAATACGAAAACTATACTGGGAGCAACTAAAACTGAGGCGCTGGGAAGACACGGTGAATGCACACAACCTAGAGGGACGACGCAACACAGAACAAGGAAGTGGGAACACACGGGGAACACAGCTGAAGACAATTACTCATGACCGAGCAGGGAGGACACGAAACTGAAAATACTGACACCAAGATGTGGACCTTAAACACAACACAGTACACAGATATGAGCACAGAGAGAGAGAGGCAGAGAGAGAGGCAGAGAAGAAGGATGAATACGAGGGGATGAGGAGAACACAGAACACAAAGGATGGGAACACGGTACCAGAACAAACACCACAATAAAAACATGGACACGGGGGGAATCCAAATAGCAAACCAAACAATCCAATGGACATAAGGAACAAAATACAAAACTACAGGAAAACTAAGAACACTGGGTCAAAATGACCCAGGACCATGACAAAAAGATTTTTAGAATATCAACAAATTAAATCCATAGTAAAAAAGAAATTTAAACCGGGTCAAGTTGAACTACAAACACCACCAAGTGTGGTTCAATTTCTTACTCTTAAAACCCCCAAATTACTATCTAAAATATACAGAATGCTTTCTAAAACAGATGAATCAATATCACTTCCTACTGCAAAATGGGAAGCAGATTTATCAGTCAGTTTAGACCAAAACTTCTGGTCTCAGGTATGCTTAAAAACCTTTAAATTGATTAAAAATCCCAGTCTGCAATTAATACAATACAAAATACTACATAGAGTGCACTAAACAGGTCATCGGATGTTCAAGATGGGCTTTACATCTTCCAACAACTGCTCACACTGTCAAGGCAATTCACCGGACAATTATATCCACGCTCTTTGGTTCTGTCCACCAGTTCAGAAGTTTTGGCGCGAGATATGTGAAGACTTATCAAAGTGTCTGAAATGTGACATTCCAACTTCCCCCTTAGTGTGTTTGTTGGGCAGCTTAGATAATGTCACTTCAGAAAAGAATATCGCCCATATGGTTTTCACTGCCCTATGCATAGCCAAGAAAACAGTCCTCATGAACTGGAAAAATAAAAACAATCTTAATTCTAACCAATATAGAAATTATCTATTAGATTACATTAGTCTTGATACAGCCTCTGCCACCACATCAGATCAATTGCTCTGGGCTCCTTTGATCAGCTCCATCACCTAGAGGGGGTGGGGGGTCATAGTTTGGTCCCGCATTCACTGTTGTGATTGGTGTGGGGGTAGTGACAGGCTTAGGGCATCGGGGGGGTTCCCCGGAGGCATCTTCCTTGGGGGGCTCAACCCGGGGTAGCGGTCATGTCCGGTTGGGGGCTCTTTTGGCTCTCAGGTGACTGTTTCCTCGCGGCTGCGTGCAGTGGGGCTAGGGGAGGGTCTGTGCTGACGGACGTGGGTTACTGACCTGATAGCCTGGCTGCCCCTGGGTGGGTCCGGGATGGGCGTGAGGTTCTGGGGGCGCTCCGTCTCTGGGCTGGGGCCCTGGCCGGGCCTTGGGGGCTTGGGTCCTGGTTGGTGTGTTGCCGGGGTTGTGGGCGGGTGGGTGCATGGGGGCCCATCCCTGGAGCAGGGTGCCGCCAGTGCATCGAGCCACCTGGTGGGGGAGATTGTCACATCTTGCAGGAACTTTCCTCTCTTCAGGAACTCTCTGCAGGAGGGGGAGATACAGGAGAGGTGGAGGAAGATCTCAGCCTGGGTGTTTATTGTCTTATGTAGTCTGGAAGATGAGTGGATGGTGGGGTGGGTGCAGTTTTCTCTGTGGTGGGGTTGGGTGGACTGTCCAGGGCTCTGTGGGGCCGGCCGGGAGGTGCTGCTGCACTGGGCCCCGGTCTGGATGGGCCTGGGCCCCCTTTCCCTGGCGGGTTGCGGAGTATGGGGGTGCCTACTGGGGTCAGCGGGGGAGCTGGCCCCAGGGAGGGGTCACTTGCCCCTCCCTTCCTTCCCTCCCCATCTCCAGCTGCCTCCCCCTTCCCGCTCCACCACAATCACCCACACATGCAGGACCTTGGAGTAGGGGTATGTCACCAGGGTGCAGAGGAGGCTACCCCCCCCCCCCCCTCTGTCTCTCATAGTGCTTTTTTCCAATTAGTTTTTAAAAGTCAGGTCAAGGCTCCAAAAGCCCAAAGGCGATATAAGGGTGGCGGCTCACAACAGTTTTTCTTTGCTACATGGATCATTTTACTTCAGCTTGGTGTCTTTCCCTTTGTTATATTTTTTTAAGAGTTCAAAATGTGTTAATTACATAAATAAAATGTGATTTTCTCTGTAGCACTTCATGGATGGATGGATGCTGTTGAGAATTATGCCTGTGAACTATTACTATTAAAAAAGTAAATAAAATATCTAACTTCCTTTTGTGGTGCACCAGCACACTGTTATATTTTGCACTCTGGTCCAGCCTTTGGCCAATTTCAAATTTTCGTCTATTTAATTTTTTGTCTGTACTGTAAGCCCACTCTTTGTATGGTATGTGTTTTATTTTACATGTCTTTCTGTCTTTCAGTTATGCCCACATATATCTGTTTGGTTTTGTTGATTCATTTGATATGCCACCTACCTGCTATGGACTGCAGCTGAAAATTAGCTCTGCTGAATCTGTTGTTTGCCAAAAGGGGAAGAATGGCATTGATGCAGTCTTATTATTTGAAAAAAATGTTGACAGGAACCAAAGGTGTACATGTCTGTTTTAGTTGATCAAATGCTTGCAGCTGCATAGGATACACAGGTGCACATCCAAGTGAGAGTAGTATTGTGCTATTGATGGCACAGTGTCAGCCGGTGATCGGCTGTGATCAGCTGATCACGGGGCCGGGGTTAAAAGAGAGACGCCACCCACCTGTTCGCCGCTCAGACATCAGTCTCTTCGTGTCAGGAGCTCCGAAACTCTGCCGACGTCAGTCTCCGCCTGATTCAGCAACCGTGAGTGACAATCCCTTTCAATCCTTTTTCTCTTCCCGGCTCTGCTCGCTCTCTGTCTGTAACGACAGTTCCGAAGCCACGTTTCGTGCACTGATCATTACTAGAATAACTGCGTGTCTGCTCCAAACCCACCGCTAGCCTTCGCCGCGCTTGGGTCTAGCCAGCACGCCACACGGGCACGCCGAATTACTGTGTGTGATCCGCCCGACCGTGACAGGATGTCTGAGCCGCATATAGACCCAGCGGAATTCGAACGGCTGAAAGCCGAAGTATTATATCTTCGCGGTGTGGTGGATCGGATGAGCACAAAGATGGAGTCTCTCACCGAAACTGTCCTCCAGCTTTCCTCTTCCGTCACCTCGCTGCAAAGTCAGCCAGCGCCGGTGAGCACTGAGCCCCGGATCGGACTACCAGATAAGTGGAACGGAGTAGACGGCCGGCCTGATGGGTTGCTCGCCACCTTAGACATGATGTTTGAATGTCAACCCACTAAATACGCCACTGCCCGTGCAAAAGTGGCGATGCTAACCTCTCTCTTGTCTGGCCAGGCTCAGGAATGGGCCGCGGCTCTCTACAACAATAAATCTGCAGCGTGTAATGACTATGCTCTGTTTGTGGAGGAGTTAAAAAAGACTTTCGTTCCCCCCAGCAGTGAAGTGGAAGTGGAGTCACAGCTGCTTCATTTACGCCAGGGCAGCCGACCAGTCTGTTACTTCGCCTCCCAATTCCGCACCCTGGCTGCTAAGCTTCAATGGGGAGATGCTTCTCTGCGCTCCATCTTTCTAGAGGGACTGGCTGATTACATCAGAGACGAGATGGCCGGCCGTGAGGCCCCAAAGACCTTGGATGAGGCCGTGGACCTTGCCCTGAAGATCGACCAACGTGTGATGTCGCGGCCTCGCCATGCCCCTCGGGCCTTAAAACCCTTCCAGCCTCAGCGGACCACGTTGTCGCGACCTCCTCCCCCCTCTGATGGAGCCACGGCTAGCCCAAGCAGCACATCCAGCGAGGAGCCCATGCAGCTGGGTGGACTCCCCAAAGAGGAGAAAGAGAGACGCTGGCGTGAGGGCCTCTGCGCCTACTGTGGATCAGCTCGACACCGTCGTCCCCAGTGCCCGCTACGGCCGGGAAACGACGACGCCAGGTAGACTGCGGGGGTGTCCCACCTGGCCCTTCCCACTCCTCCGATCCCTCTCGTTTTCTGTTACCGGTCACATTTCACCTGAAACACCAACAGCTCTCATCCGAAGCCCTCCTGGACACCGGAGCTGCCGAGAACTTCATCGACCAAAAACTAGCCTCTCGGCTTCGCATCCCATTGACTTCCGTCGACCGATTTCTCCCGGTGACCTCAGTAGACGGGCGACCACTCCAACCCTACCCGGTCCAGTTCCAGACCCAGCCAGTCCGCATGTCTGTCGGGGATCATCAGGAGGAGATCCGGTTTCTAGTAGTCTCGGCCTCTTCCTCTCCTCTCATCCTCGGATACCCCTGGTTCTGTCGACATGACCCCCACGTCTCCTGGTCTTCCTGCCAGATCCTGGACTGGGGTCCCCGGTGTTCACGCCGCTGCCTTCTCTTCCGGACTGGACAGGACTCAAAGTCAGAAGAGGCGTCACCCCCGGAGCCCATCGATCTGGATAGGATCCCTCCGGCTTACCATGACCTGTCCGAGGTCTTCAGTAAGAGGCGAGCCTCTGCTCTCCCTCCTCATCGCTCCTACGACATGGCCATCGAGCTCCTCCCGGGAGCAGTCCCTCCTCGTGGTCGCCTATTCTCGCTGTCAACCGCAGAGAACAAAGCCATGGAGGAGTACGTCGCTGAGGCTCTCCAACAGGGCTTCATTCGCCCTTCTACCTCCCCTGCAGCTGCGGGGTTCTTCTTTGTAAAGAAGAAAGACGGCGGGCTTCGCCCCTGTATAGACTACCGAGGCTTGAATAAAATCACTGTTAAGAACCGCCATCCTCTTCCTCTGCTATCCACCGCGCTCGATTCCCTCTCCCAGGCCTGCATCTTCACCAAACTAGACCTACGCAGCACTTACAATTTGGTGCGGATTAGAGAAGGGGACGAATGGAAGACGGCCTTCATCACCCCTAACGGGCACTGGGAGTATCTGGTGATGCCCTTCGGCCTCTGCAACAGCCCTGCTGTCTTCCAACACCTGATCAACGATGTCTTGCGGGACATGCTGGGCCGGTGGGTGTTTGCCTATCTGGATGACATCCTGATCTACTCCCGCACCGAAGTGGACCATATTCGCCATGTGCGGGCCGTGCTAAGCAGGCTGCTCGAGTACCAGCTGTTCTGCAAACTGGAAAAGTGTGCCTTCCATCAACGGTCCACTACCTTCCTGGGCTTCACCATCTCCTCCAATGGCCTGACCATGGACCCGCAAAAGCTCCAAGCCGTGACCCAGTGGCCTCAGCCCTCCAGCCTTAAGCAGCTACAGAGCTTCCTGGGCTTTGCCAATTTTTATCGGCGCTTTATCCGCAATTTCAGCACCATTGTCGCGCCACTGACATCCCTCACTAAACCAGCTAACCTGCCCAGGCCCTTCTGCCTCCCCCCTGGTGCGAAACAGGCATTCTGAGACCTTATCCGTCGGTTTGCTACAGCTCCCGTCCTGCTCCACCCTGATCCTGCCGGAGATTTTGTGGTGGAGGTGGATGCCTCCGATGTTGGCGCTGGCGCCGTCCTCTGTGCTCGGGCCAAGTCCTCCACCCAGCCGCCCGCTGGCGGCCTTCACCCTCTCCCGGTGCCAAGACGTCCCTGGTCCCATGTCGGCCTTGACTTTGTTACCCATCTGTGGACGGTCTTGACACCATCCTCACCTTTGTGGACCGGTTTTCTAAGGCGGTGCACCTGGTCGCCCTGGCCGGCCTCCCCTCCGCCGAACGGACGGCCGAGCTCCTCCTGGACCATGTCGTCCGGCTTCACGGATTCCCCAAGGACATAGTCTCCGATCGGGGGCCACAGTTCACCGCCAGGTTCTGGAAGGCCTTCTGCCGCCTGATTGCCGCCTCTCGTCCGGCTATCACCCTCAGACCAATGGGCAGGTTGAACGGACCAATCAACAGTTGGGGCGCTTCTTACGGTGCTTCGTCTCCGCCCAACCGTCGCTATGGCCTCGTTACCTGGTGTGGGCTGAGTTGTCTCATAACCTTCACATCTCTTCCGCCACCGGTCTCTCGCCCTTTGAGGTCTGTCATGGATTTCAACCTCCTATCTTCAGCCATCAGGAAGCGGAGGTCGACGTGCCGGCTGCTGAACGGATGGTCCGCCGCTGTCGCCAGGCCTGGATCAAGGCGCGGGCTGCCATTTCCCGGGCCAACGCTCTGTACACCCGGCAGCATCACCGCCGCCACCGCCCGGGTCACCCCTTCCGGCCGGGGGACCGCGTCTGGCTCTCCACAAAGCACCTACGGCTGCGCAGTGAGTCCAAGAAGCTCGCTCCCCGGTTCGTCGGCCCGTACGAAGTCACTGCCCGGCTCAACCCCGTGGCTTACCGTCTCCGGCTTCCGCCCGCCATGAAGGTCCATCCGGTTTTCCACGTCTCGCAGCTTAAGCGGCACGTCGCTTCCCCACTGGCGCCCCCCTCCCGGGCCCCGCCCCCGCCCAGGATCGTCGATGGGGGTCCTGTCTACACTGTCCGTCGGATCTTGGACTGGGGGTCCAGTATTTGGTGGACTGGGCTGGCTACGGCCCTGATGAGCGCTCCTGGGTGCCGTCCCGCTTCATCTTGGATCCTTCCCTCATCTCGGATTTCCGTCGCCGCCGTCCTGGCCCATCGGGTGCCGGTCCTCGGGGGGGGGGGGGTCCTGTCAGCCAGTGATCGGCTGTGATCAGCTGATCACGGGGCCGGGGTTAAAAGAGAGACGCCACCCACCTGTTCGCCGCTCAGACATCAGTCTCTTCGTGTCAGGAGCTCCGAAACTCTGCCGACGTCAGTCTCCGCCTGATTCAGCAACCGTGAGTGACAATCCCTTTCAATCCTTTTTCTCTTCCCGGCTCCGCTCGCTCTCTGTCTGTAACGACAGTTCCAAAGCCACGCTTCGTGCACTGATCATTACTAGAATAACTGCGTGTCTGCTCCAAACCCACCGCTAGCCTTCGCCGCGCTTGGGTCTAGCCAGCACGCCACACGGGCACGCCGAATTACTGTGTGTGATCCGCCCGACCGTGACACACAGAGAGTGAACCACTCAAGACCTAAAGTAAATAACGGTTTACTTTTTTATTAATTTTGTTACACAGTAGCTGTCAACAGGTTCTGGAGTACCACAGTGTGTCAAACCTGCCATACTTTGATTTTACTGTTAGTAAAAGATAGATTTGCCATTTAAAATGACCAAAGCTAAAAAAGGCATACCATTTTAGTTTCCCACAACAAAATCCCAGATTCAGACGCCAAATTAAAAAACCTATTACCTCCAGCCAGGTGACCCCTCTATGACCCTCCATCAAACCTACCCAAGTTGGATGAGGCTCTGCCCTGTGCTGCTCTGTCTTGCAGTTCTTGAGCAATTTCTAGCTGGTTTTGGTGGTGCTGACGAGCCCTCTCCAAGTCCTGAACGAACAAAAATAATGCATTTTTATCAGACTGTGATTCATTATCTCGTAGTTATTTGTTTTTCAGTTAACTACACCTTTATAGTTATATACCAACCTGCATGCATCGGGCAGCGTGCCCCAGACCAGCATATGCCCTCATCCCAATTGCTCTGTCGACCAGCTCTTGGGCCAGGAGATGAAAAATAAATAAATAAATAAATAAATAAATAAATAAATAAATAAATAAATAAATAAATAAATAAATAAATGAATGAATAAATAAATAAAATGCCTCGTGTCTTTCTTCTTCAAGTAGGGAGGCAAGAAACGTAATAATAGTAATAACCATTTCATTTTCTGTTTTTGTCTTTCCTCAAGGAAAGACAAAAAAAGCTGCAGCATCATTCTGATAATACAGATATTTATTTGTCTAGCTGCTGCATCTGACCTTGTCCATGCAAAAACACACAGCTTCTAGCACTGTGACGAACAAATTATCTGTTCTTTCTCATATCTCATTTACAACAATCTGACAGGGTGGGTGATCTATTGGTAACAGCTCAGATTCATAAGAAAAGCATAGGGCAGCCTGTCCTCACCATCTGGGGCATCAAATTTTGCCCTTTTGTCAAAGCCTCCAGCATCTCAAATTTAAGTGCAGGGAACCCAAGTGACGCACTGGGTTGTAGTAATAATGAGACAGGTCTGTAACTCATAGGTCATAAAAAAACTAAGATTGTGAATGACTCCACACTGTCAATTTAAAAAACAGCAAATAAGGGTCGTATTTCATATGTTAAGTAATGCCCTACCCCAAGTCACCATCTTTTCCTTCCTTTCACCATCTGGTAAGGTTTAGGCTTAAGCCCCAAACTTTACCAGCAAGTGAAAGTAAAAAAGAAAGTGGGAACAAAAAAAGCAAAGCAAGCATAAAGGTCCTATAAGGACGGGAACTATGCTCTACTGACAAACCACACCTCCAACCCTCCAATCTTCATGTGACTTGTCATTTTTTAAAGGTGTGCCATTATCTCTCAGAAACCAATATTCCCACAGCCCACAGCCAGCGGCAATGATGGCGAGAATCAAACATCATCTGACAGAACTGGAGCATTCGATGCCCTAGGATGAAAATGTTTTGGTTTAAGCAGAGACCTAAAACTTCTTTCATAACTCCTTAAAACCACTCCTTGGCTCTTGAAACCTTATTTAAAACCTGAGATGTGTCCTACATCTTGGAACCTGTTGACACTTTTCCTTAAATAACCTCCCAAACTCCTTTAAGTAACTTTCAAACAAGGATCACAGATCCAAAAACATCGGGAACACCTCAAGAATCCCTCAGAAATCTTCAACTGACTTCGTTAATAAATCCTGAGACTTCTTCAAGAAATTTTAAAACATTCTAACAAACTCCATTACAGGCATCTGGAGCAAGACCACTAACAAATCACTTATAACACAAAAAAGCTACATTTGATACCACTTTGAGAGATATTTGGACATGTTCACCAAGCTCTAAACACACCTGAGAAGTATTTAAACTTCTTCAGGACTCTTAATCATCTTTTAATCCCCTTTAGATGTGATAAAAAAAAATCACCTTAAACCAGGGGTGTCAAACTTATCTTACAATGCAGCCCACTTTGATCTTAAGCGGGCGAGACCAGTGAAACCTCCTTTCTGTCAGTGTCTGTTTTTCTTCATGGTGAAAAAAAAGCTGCTGTGACAAAAATAGGAATCTGTCCACACAGCTCTCTGGATTTAATATGAAATACATGTGTAAAATTACGGAAAAAGCTATCATGGCCCAGACTGTCCAGTTTTTTGATTTGTTTTTAGGTTTAGTCATAAAAAAACAGAAATGTCTATCATAGAAAGGGGAAAACAGACACTTTTCCTATACTCACAAAGTTACAGAGGTTTTATTAGAGACACAATTAAGTGTTTTGCTATTTGGCATAATGTGTGAAATTTCTTTGGTAACCCCCCCCCCCCAAAAAAAAACAAAACAGGGCTGACAACACTTTACACAATGGTAGAACAAGTCACAGATTCAGAAATCAATTTGTCCTTTATTGCTTCCATTTCTACATTCACCTTTTTACATACATTTCCATTTCTTTCAGTTCTACCTTTTTGCTGCTTTTCTACACATTCAGTTCTCCATTTCATCCCGATCATCACTTTAACCTAAGACTTCTTTTCTCACAGTGCTTTCCTCATTTATTTCAGTTTCCCAAGTAAATTCATTCATTTTATGGTTAATATAGTAAATCTCAACCTCTTATGTCCACACAGAGAGAAGATAAGATTATGTTTCTAAATACAAAGTCTCCACCCTAAAAAGTTACTTCTGATAGTTTGCAGTCGTATTAGCTGCTACCCATGGAAGTTTGCATCCATTGCTGAAAAAAACAAGGATTTTTTCAATCCATAAGTCGAAATTTAAGGTCATCATCTCAAGATTGAAAGTTTCACTGACTAACTCAAACTTCTGAGAAAATGAACTTGGAATTTTGGAACTTGGAATTAAGCCAAAATTTTGAGATTTTGTTTGTATTTTGTTTTTGTCAGTCATGGAAACAAGCTTCCATAGATGCCTACCATGAGATAAACAAATCTGATTTGAGGGTGAAAACTGAATGTGAGTGTTGTATGACTCATTAAGCTGGAGGCTGAAAATGCTAACAAAATAGAAACAAAGATTCAGCTGCAAAAGTCATACAAACAAGAAAACATGATAAGAGAGAAAAATGAATTTAGGGATATTTACAGAAAAGGACCATCTCTATTCCTTATTAGTTACAGTCTCAGTGAATGCAGCTGGTCATAATGTAGAAAACCAGACTTTTAAACGATTATACTGAAACAAACATCAAAACACAAGCCATTACAACATTTACACTAATGCTTAAATTTGGAGACGCATTAGCCCAGCCCAGTTACTTAGGTGATAATAATAAACCCCAGTAAATAGTTTGAATCGGCTGATTTAAGCGTCAGTATCGAACATTTATTTTGCTGAAAGCATTGTGATATTACTTTTCTATTGAAGAAAAAAAACAATGCTTAATTGATTTTGTTTTCCCCAATATTTTGACCTAATTGATTTACATGATTTTTAACTTCATGATTAACTGCAACCACAAAAACATTTCTTGAGTACAAAATACAAAATTCAGGAACATTTTCTTAATGTGATAAATTAATTTGTTTTTGGATCACTTTTTTTGTGTAAACTAATTTTTAATATTATACTGGCTCCCCTCCACAACGTCCATGATGTGGGTCTAGATGGATCTTCATCTAGTTGTTGATATTTTCTTAACAACATCAAGATTGTAGCTCCCATGTATTTCAGTTTGATTTGTGTGTGATATGAATATGATGTGAAAAGTCAGTCCTTTACACAATTCCTGGATCCACATGAGGAATCACCTCCGGCAGAGCATATCCAATTCAACACAGATGTGTATATTCTAGAAGTTGCTGAAATTGACTGTTTCAGAATATTTAAAGTGTGATCTCAAGAAAACAAAATTCTCATGTGTAGAACAAACACGGGTTACTTGGCGAATATAAAGTGCAGAAGACAGAAGAACGTGAATTTATCAATGTCAAAGAAACTTAGTGTCACTGACGTTGGAAAACATATAACTAGTGTGGTTTAAAAGGAAATAAAAAGCGAAGAAACTGTTGGAGTGAAACTCTTATGTCATCGCAACAAGCTTCTTTTCTTGAAACCATTAATATTGTACACATCCTTTTAAGGTGACTGATGTAGTTAATTAGGAAGTGTGCTTTAGTGCATTCAATTAAATGCTTCAGGTGAGTTTCAGCTGAGTCAGCTGAGACTTTGCCACACATTCATGACCACATCCAATTTTTCTGTGGTGTCTAACATCCATCTGCTCCCAGCTACATCAGCAAGCTTTCTTGTCCATCAAGCAGTCTCAACCAGTGTCAGACTGGATTCTCCATCAGCTCCCGATGACTCGTTGAAATCCTCTTCATCTTCCTCCTCATCTTCCCCTTCAAAGATTGCAGTCATGGGGGCTGCAACAAGGCGGCAGCGGGCGGCAAAGCGGCGGCTAGCCGAGCAGGGAGGAGTGAGGGAGCGAGGGCGCGTGGAGGAGGATGACAGGAAGAAGAAGGGAGAGGAGGAAGAAGATGAGAAGAAGAGGTTATTATGTGGCAGATCCTGTTGCCTCCATTCCAACATCATGGAGAAGCTCTGAGCACATGGAGATCTGGGAGGTTGCTGAACATTAAGAGTCAGGTGGGCAGTGATGTCATGTGTTTCTCCAGTTTGGAGGGAGCTTGTGGAGTTTACTTGGTCTGAGGATATGTGAGGTGGTGGTGCACCATGAAGGTCAGCTGCTGCAGTGGGAGAAACAACTTTCCGAAGTCGCTCAACTGCTGAGATTCGAGATGAAGAATCAGGTCGACTGCCCTTCCTCAGCAGGAGAGCCTTAAAGCTCTCACTTCTTGCTGACCTTTGACTCTTGAGTGCTGCAGGTCGCATTAGCTGGTCAGTGGGAGTCACCGGAGGGGAGGGGGAGGAGGAGGAGCTCGAGACACGATGTTTGTCTTCTTCTAGATCCCTTCTTCCAAGCATCTTCCTCTTGGACCTGACAGAAATGTGACAGAAAACAGTGAACAATAGTAACTGTATATTTAGAAGCTACATGCACTGAATTACATGGCCACAAGAGAGTTGCTCTATTTTAAAAGTTTCTAGTTAACATCAAGAGGCAACTTCTAGAAATCTGAAAAAATCTAATAGACAACAAAGACATAGGTTCCTAAGAATATGTTTAATATATACATAAACAATGACATGACAGGAATGGAAGGGAACTTGGATTGAAGCACTTTTGTTTCTCAAGTATAGGAGAAGCTAATTAGCTGGGGGATCAAAGAACAAGTAGACGAAGTAGATATCTTACATTTAGTGTCTGAGGAAGAACAGGTTGCGAGTTTACCAGTGATTATGTTTTTGACTACATTATCTTGGTATCTGTCTGGAGGTTTGAACCTACTTGTGGCTTTGAGAACCAGACAATGTCTGGAGATAGTTTTGTACCCTCTACTGTGTGTCGTACTGCTTGATGTTATCATACCTTTGTTTCCTTACCTCCCCAGCAGGAAAGATGTATTTTCCTGTCAGTGGCTTACATTCCCAAACTGACTATATCGGTCTGTAATTATTGTGTATACATGAATACCAATGATCCCTGACTCCTCCAGTCTACATGCCAAAGTATCCTTGGGCAAGATACTGAATGCCAAATAACTTTTGATGCATCCATCTGAGTGTGAATGGGTGTGCTTGAAGGCATAGAACAAAGTACTGAATGAATGTGTTTGTGAATGGGTCACTGAGGCTTGTGGATAAAAGTGATTTGAGTGCTCAGTTAGAATAGAGAAACACTATATACGTACTACTACTAAATCTCTGGATTCTTTGACAGCTACAACTTATTCCTATTTGGGGCAACAGGGAATAAGGAAGAACTAGTTTCTATGTATAATAGGAGAATAATAATGACACTACACACTTAGTGACTAATTAAAGGCTTTACCTGTAGACAAACCCCAACTACCAGGGCATTCATGCTGTCCCTTCCCATACAGCACTGCTCCATAGAGTAAGAGGTAGAATTCAAACCAACAAGTGAGGATGTGGTTTAAAGGATTTTACAGAACAAGTGCATAGTATACATTTTGTGTTCCCACCTGTGAATGATGGTGAATAGATCCTCTGTGGTTCGCGGACAACCAGAGATGAACATCTGATCTGCTGAAATGCTGCCAAACACATCAGCTGGGAAGGAAAGGACAGTGAAAAAAAACTGAACTTCAATTGTTCATTTAACAGTTCAGTTGAACTGAAATTGAAATGATGAAGAATACAATAATAATAATGGATTGCATTTATATAGCGCTTTTCGAGAACCTCAAAGCACTGTACAATTCCATTATCCATTCACTCTCACATTCACACACTGGTGGAGGCAAGCTACAGTTGTAGCCACAGCTGCCCTGGGGCAGACTGAATACAAGAGCAAGAATAATTATTTATTTATTATTTATTTTCCAATAATAATTATTAAAGATACCTGTATGCTCCGAAGATGACATTCACAGACATGATACTGCGGTATATAAGTTCCTATGTATGTAAGTTCCTATTGAGCTGTAGTCTGACTGAACCACATGCTGTACCTTATCTGCATATTTTTGTCTACTCTCACAGCTTGTTTGGGCAGGAAACTTGGCCCACTTTGCTTCACACCTGCACAAACAAAAGCTCTGCCTACATTTACTGAATGACTACTAAGGCAGATACTGGGGACAGCTAATACAGAAAATGCTTACTTAGTTTCACCAAGGACTCCATAAATTATATATTTGAGCATTTGGTGAACAATAAACAGGGATCTATAAATATTAGCTGCTATAATGCATAATAGGCTCACCACAATCTGAATTGGATAGGTTAAGAAGCAGGATCTGTGGTCTTGATAGAACTTACCATCCTGGGGACTGCTAGCCTCCTTTGATTTTTCTCCTCCTCTCAGAGCTCCGGGCTCGTCTTGTTTTTCACCTGGCTCTTGTATGAGAAGATCTGGTAGTGACAGTTCACCCCGCAGGCTGTCAGTGGACAGTACGCTGCTGAGAGAGTACCTGCTCTGACCAATCAAACTGAAGGAGCTTTCAGAGTCACTTGTGTCTTGGTCCCAAACTTTAGTAACTTTCATCTTCTGGCTTATTTGGATTGTCCTGTCTTTTCTTACATCTCTCTCATCTCCAGATGAGGATGAAGAGGATGATGAGGATGATGAGGATGATGAAGATGATGGGGAGGGTTCCATTTTTGCTGAGATCATTAGCAGCTGCCTGCCTGGCCTTTTCTTCTTCTTTTTCCTTCCTTTGTCTTTTTTCTTTGTGGTGGATGACATCATCATCATCCTTGCCATGTTAATCCTTCTCTCTTCCAAACTTTCCTTAATATCTTCCTCTTCATCTTCAGCTAGTGATGACCTCATCATTCTCCTCTGAAATGATGTATCATCTTGATAAAGTTTTGTTTTGATATCACCACAACTGGGGTGTGTTACTTCAGTTTGGGTGCCCTCAGTCCATGTGGAAGTAGTTCCTTGGCCCTTTGAGTTCCCTAATGTGCTACGGGTAGCCATTCCCATGATCCTTGAGGAGGCGCAGGTTCTATACATTTCCATGGCTCCTAGGGAGTAGTTGGTCTTTAAGGTATCCAAGGTTTCATTCAAAGTGTTTCGAGCCATTGTGGTCCCGGTGCCTATGGTTTTCAAGGTGCTACTGCTAGCTGTGATGCACAGACTCTGTGAAGCACCTCCAGTCCCAGAGGTCCCCATGGAAGCCCCTCCTGTAATTTTAGATGGAAAGAGTGGTTTGGTTGTTTTGGGTGAGGTCAGTGAGAGATCTGGTCTCTTGTGCAAAATTGGTGTTTTTGTCCGTTGAGGGGAGCTGGCAGGTGAGTGCATGGTGATATTGGCAGATGTTGTGTTAATTGGGTATACAGGTGTCACTGAGTTATCACTGGTGGACACCAAGTGCTTTGGTGAAGGGGGACTATGGATCACATGTTTGTGTAAAGGTGTGCAGAAAGAATCATCAGGAAACTGTGACTGGCTGTTGAACCCTGGAGAAAATGCTGTACTTTGTCCATTGCTCCTCACCACATTGAGTTCTCGTGTGGCGTTGGGGGATGTTGTGAGACCCAGAATGCAAAGATCAGGCTTCTTTGGTGGAACTGGCTTCTCTGGAGAGCAGATCTTTCTTGTGCTACTTGGCTTCAAGTCCCTGTTACAGTGTTTAATATCAACATTCTTCAAATCTCCATCAGCAGCACAGAGTGACTGCATTTGTGATTTTTTCTTGTCATTTTGCTCGACTTCCTCTTTGCTCTCTAACAGCATTTTTCTGCATTCTCTTTGAATCTCTGCAAGTTCTTTGAGCTTAGCATCTGTTAGCACTGTTCCTATAATGTTTCGTTGGAAAGACGTAGGTTGACTTATTGTGCTGACATGGTTATTGTCAGTTTCATAAGACATTTTCACCCATGGACTCTCAGAACTGGAGATTTCATTGTTAGCTAGTGTAGCATACATGTCTGAATCTTTCTTTTTCTGTTCACTGGACTGTCTGCATTGAGGAGTGCCACCATTCCTCAGCTGAAGCCCAAGACTTCTCTTGCTAGCAGTGTTATGAATAATGCTTTGTGAGCTTTGAAGATTGTTGAAATCTGATTCATCTGCCAAAAGCTCTGTTTTTGTTTGTTTGAAGAAATCATCATCTGATTCATGTTTAGGTTGTTTCATTTCAGCATTGTCTGGGCTGTGAAGGCTAGCATTATCCAAGGATGCACTAGCTGTATTATTGTCATTGTTTGCAACATAACAGATATCGTTTTCTGATCCTTGTTCCGCTAGGTTAACACTGGTGTTGGAAACAAGGTTTCCTTTAGTCAAGTCAGCCAAGTAGTGTTGAGCTTCTTTGATTGGTAGATCCTGGTTACCATGGTTACCAACAGACAACAAAGCGCCATCATCAGTAGATGTACCATTGGCTGGCAGGACTTCCTGGTTCTTAATAGAGCGGAGTTTGACGTCCTGCAGAGCTTGAGCAGTTACCAGAGGGCAGGGGTGTGCTTTGCCATATTTGTGTGGAAACGCGTCTGGGCTTGGTCGGGAGAAGACAGAGGCAAAAGGTGTGGGGACAGTAGACAAAGGAGGGAGAGGGGGAGGTGGTGGTGGTGGAGGGAGGTCAGCAATTGGCATGTCTGGGAGTTCTGAACATGGGGGAGGAGGGGGAGAAGTTGGGGGAGGAGGGAAGTTGGTGGAAGATGACACTGTAAATACCAGATCATGATGGGAAGTCTGCCTGACAGCGTAGGAGTAGGGGGGAGGAGGAGGCCGGGAGAAGGGAGGTAGAGGAGAAGGCCTGGCAAGGGATAATGGTGGGAGAGGAGGCGGTGGAGGGGGCAGAGGAAGGGATGATGGTGAAGGAAGAGGAACAAGAGAAAGTTTAGTGAAAGAACAAGGAGCAGGTGAGCAGGACTGCAGTGGAGGAGGAGGGGGAGGAGGAAGAGTTTCATGAATGGGAGAGCAGGAAAGTGAAAGCAAAGAAGACTCGAGAAGAGGAGGCCGAGGTGGTGGGGCAGGAAGATTAATATGTTTGGCAGAGGAGTCTGAGGAGGTGCAGGAGGAGAGGGAAGAGGTTGAAGAAAATGAGGATGAAAGGGATGAGAAAAGTGAAGACTTCCTCTCTGGCACTGGTGGCTTTGGTCTGCCTTCACCTCGAGACCTTGTCCTAGGCAGGGAGGATGCGACAGGGGAGAGGGGGAAGGAGGTAAAGCAGGAAGAGGAGAAAGGTGAGGTTGGGGGGAGGGAGAAAGCTCCAGGACTTGTTGTGAGAGGGGAGGATGGGATGAGGGGTGAAGACACTGGCGTGCCAGGAGTTGGAGTGTTAGACTGACTAGAGTACCCACTGGAGGGCGAAGCAAGTCGCTGAAGCCCAGGCACAGAAGAGGAAGCTGGAGGTTGGTGATTGAGAGTAAAAGTCAGACCTTCCTCCTCTGAACCTGGAGACCCAGGGCTGAGGTGAGTTGGTTCGAGGTTGGAAGGAGGAGAGTCAGAAGAGGTTGATGCCTGGCAGTCTGGGTTTAGAGGCTCAAAGGTTGAAACTGTACCACAGTTAAGTCCACTTTGGCGTCTTTTGGTGCTACTTCGGGGCACCCAGGGATCCTGAAAGTTCTGGGGAGATGACGCAGGTGTGTGCTGCATGGTGCGTTCCAGGCGGGGACCGCGCTCCACCTTGGGACTAGAAGAAGAACGCGAAGATTTGCTACGACCTGGCCGTCGCCTCAATGAATCAGAACGCAATGGTGGAGGAGGTGGACGCTTGGACTTGCGAAGGGAGATGCTGCGGGTGACAGAACGAGAGTAGCAGGAGGATGTGCTTGACTTCCTTTTCTCACGGTTTAGCGAGGGAGAGGACATCTTCACTGAACGCAAGGAGCTGCTATCAGTGCAAGAAGGGGAGGACCGACCAGAAGAGAGAAGTGGATCGAAGTTCCAACCTTCATCAGAAACACATCTCATTTCCTGGGAAATTCCACTGTGGACACTAGAGGTTGGAGAGAGGGTTTTGTAGCTCCATCTCTCTCCAGTCAAGGAACAACCATCTGAGAAACACTGGGTGTCCTGCTTTGTGGTTGTCAGGTCATCCTCTGCTGGGTAATGAAACTGAGTCTCTGAATCAGTGATAGGGGAAGAAGGAAGAGAGCCGGGGGAAGAAAGGGCCTCATTATTGGGCTTATCATTGGGGGAAGCCCACTCTGATTGTAGGGCACAACTAGAGGTTGCAGGGACAGATGATATAATAGGTGAGGAGGGAACGGAATTAAAGGAGGAGGAAGGAGACTGTGGCATTACTCTGGCAGTGGGGTCAAAGGGCAGCAGAGGGTGAAGATCACTGGGGAATCCCTGTAGATCCTGTGACTGGAAAAGAAAACAGGAATAAAAAAGAGAAAAATTATTTAAAATGTGCTCCAGGCATTTCTAATTTAGCATAACTTGGTTTCCTCAAAAAGCCAGTATAGTAAATTTAGTGTGAAAATCCAAAGTATCTGATGCTCTTCTATTGCTTTGATATTTCTCTTCTACCCAGCCGACAGTGAGCAACAGTAACTTAAAAATTTAGAAAGGTCAACAAATGAAAGGCTCTGAGCCCATGACATACTCTCAGCATCTGTAGGACATTCTGTTCATTGGGGACATGTTTGGAGTCTAATAATAATGGATTGGATTTATATAGCGCTTTTCAAGGCACCCAAAGCGCTTTTCAATGCCACTATTCATTCACACACTGGTGGAAGCAGCTACAGTTGTAGCCACAGCTGCCCTGGGGCAGACTGACAGAAGCAAGGCTGCCATATCGCGCCATCGGCCCCTCTGGCCAACACCAGTAGGCGGTAGGGTAAAGTGTCTTGCCCAAGGACACAACGACCAGGACAGAGAGCCCGGGGATCGAACCGGCGACCTTCCGGTTACAGATACGCTTCTCAACCCCCTGAGCCACGGTCGCCCCACAAGTTCTGAACTGTCTTCCCTCTGGCCTATGTTGGCTGACATTAGCATGCCAGTCATCTGGAAACTCCTTCAATTTATGCTTTGACTTTATTAGTGTAATAATAACTTCTGATTAATTTACCTGGTAGCAAGATGAGGAGGTGCTGAGAGTCCTGCAGGATACACTGTTACAGCTGGCCTCGGAGTTCAGGGAGGAGTTGGTTGCTGGACGGGGGAGGGTGTGGCTCTCCAAGGATGGTGAGCAGCAGGAGCCGGAATGGCAACCAATATGTGGGGAAGAGGTAAGGGAGGCCATGAGGCTGGACATTCCCTCTCCTTTAGGGGCTCGGATTCTCCTTGTTGACAGCTGCTCCTCTTTTCTTAGATCTCCCTTTTCCTCCACCTCCATGTTCCTCTGCTGATGAGGAGAGGTACATTCAGATGCAGGTCGACCCACAGTGGAGAACTGACCAGGAAGAACGTCAGAGATAGATGGTGACTTCGGGAGGGCATTATCTGGTATCCCAGTAACTGTCTTGCGTCGGCTCAATTTCCGGGGTCGTCGGTTTAGTGAGTCAGCATTGGAAAGTGTTCTTCGAAAACTGGCTTGGCGATCAAAACTCTCACCTTAAGTGTGAACACATACAAAAAGGTAACAGTCAAGACATGAGAAACCAAGTCGCTACTCCGAATCCAAGTTTAGCCTATGAGTCCTGCTGTAGTTTACTTAAACCTCACATCATTTCCTAACTCTGATGTTTCCCGTTAGTTACTTAGAGTCCTGATAAAATCATATGTCCCTTTAAGGTCTTCAAGATAAGCTTCTGTTGAAAGAAAAAATCTCAGTTCCAAGTAAGATCTAAAGCTATAGTGGATAGTTATACAGTTATTTAACAAAAGTTAATCAAGTTTCTGTGAGAGCAGAATCCAGATGAAAATGGAGGCAATGTACCTCCGATTTCAACTCCTGGTCCAGAGTTAATTCTGAAAAGGCTAAAGGTAATTTACCAAGTCCCAAGATTTGGGTGAGTTAAATTGAAGTAAAGCCTCAAGCCTAAGAAGAACTTCAAGTTGGATTTGGGTCTCATTAGATTACTCTAACTTATATTTCAAATCTGAGTCCTATCCAGACTCCAGATTTTAAGATTTAAGGCATGAATCAAGATGACAAAAGCTTTCTGGTCTGCTCTAAATTAGAAGAACTCCCTATGAAGACCAAACTGATTTGAGCCTGAGAAAAATTTAAAGGTAAATCTCGAGTTTATGTCTCAGTCTATTTTTGAAACCAGATGCAAGTAGAAATTCAGTGTAGACAATATGGCAGAAATAAATTTAAAGTTTTAGATGAGTTTCAATAGTAAGTTCAGAGTCCTTACAAACAGAATCTGGATCTGAGTCCAGCTGTACCTGTTACATTAATAGGAACAATATCTGCTGCGACTGCTTCGGCCTGCTGCCTCATCCTCTCCTCCGGCGTTGGAAGTCGAGGGTGCGGTTCCACATCCATTTCGACTTTTGGCTCATATGTTTGCTCATCATCATCCCAACAGGAGGTGAGATGGACGGGATTCAGGACCAGTGGTGTCAGGGGTCGCCTGTTGTTCAAGATGAACATCTCATCTTCCTCTGAGGATGTTGTGGACTGACAAAGAAAAGAGGCAGAAATTAACAGTTTGGTCTACAAATTGAGTTTTGATACAGTTAAATCTAGTCCAGCAGCGTTGGGGTCTAATCTAGCCTGGAAGGGTCAAATTAAGACTTTGTCGACTGTTAGGGTAAAAAGCCTGTTTGGGTGTAACTGAGATGCTGCCCTACTTTAATTTTATCTAATCTAATGTACTACAGACATGTTTATTCCATGTTTACCTTTCTTCTCCAAACTGAAAACTTGAAACAAACTGAAAAGCAAGACTTAGAGAAAAAGTCCAAGACTCTGGACCTCTGAGGAGGGTTGAGAACATGAGGGAAGGATCAAGGGATGAGAAAAACAATTAAAGGAAAGGTTAATCATTGAGTATAACAAATAGATGGCAGAAGATGTGTCAGTGCTTCAGTTTGACCAGCAGATGGAAATAAAACACAAAGATTCTGCACTGATTGCACAAACAGAAAAAGATCCAGAACACACCAAACCAAATGTCTGTAGTTTTAAATCAGGAAACTGGATTGAAAAATAAACAATGAACATATATAAAACTCCAGGCTCCTTTAAATATATGGGGAAACAAAGGGATTCTTGTCCTTTAAGAAGCCGTTGTCTTGTATTTTACAGTGTGGCAATAAAAATAGCTTGAAAAATTACCAATAACAATTATTCTTATATTCTTTCAGATGTAATGGTGAGCATGCTGGGCTGATATAATTGAGTTCCCGGGCCATGAGTAAGAGACACCGAACTGGTAGCGCTGGTGTCATTGTCTTCAGCCCCATTAATATATATCACTACATCTGTATAAACATCTTCACATGTTTCTCACCATCTTCCTGCTTTTGTCCCTCCACCCTCGTCGTGCGGTTCCGTCTGATTGGTTGATGCTGGAGAAGGGAGGAAGGGTGGGGCTGGGGGGGTGGGGCTGAGAACCACTTGGGATGCTGCAGCCATGCTGAGTCAGCCCATTACATGCTACAAACACACCATGATGATAGAAAATAGTGAGTTGAGTACATGAGAATGATTGTGGACTGTGTGAGCTTTGCTGCAGTGATCAGCTGAGATCAGCAGGAGAGCTCAGCCTTCGTCATTTATGCTTTCTCACAGTGACATGTGGCACTGCAGCTGCTGCGAAGCTGCAGAGCGTGCTGCATGCAGACCCCTGCAGCACTCTGCAGTCTGCTCACAGGCTGCTGTCACCTCTAAGCTTAATTACTTCTCTGATAAGCATCAAAGAACCAGGATTTATGGCCTCAAGCGAAGGAAACTGATCATTTATAAAGCTTAAGTACTTCATTGAAAATTTATGGAATCAAACACAGTGTAAAAGGCCTTTATTGCTCAGCAGCTATAAAAACAGACAGGAGGCTGTTTATCAGGACTGATGGCTGATTGAGAATATACTGCAGATTTCAGAGACATAAACATTTAAAGAGCAAATGATGAGGATCTCTTTGAACAGGCAGCTGCTTTTGCAGTCTTTCCTGGCAGACTTGTTGGTGTAAACACCCAAACAATGTTAGCCTTAGCGACATGACAGTGTTATAAACAGTTAGTGATCTGCCACTGCAGTGAGGAAGACTGTGAGTTTTCCACCTTCAGCCCATAAAGAACAATATCAAGAGTGGAGAAGAGTACGTATTCTTTCAGCAGCAATTCTGTGAGTGTGTCAGGTCATAAGGTCACTGTCTGCTGGCATCTGTCAGCCAATGCTAATCCTACAGGACACACACACACTTAGGACTCGAGGTTTGTGTGTAACAGACTTCTGAGGCTCTGGGGGTTCACACACTTCTTGAACTTGACCCAAAATAATTTTCAATTTTCTTTTTTAATTATTTTACACAATATATAATATGACATAAGGAAGACAACAAATAGGGAAAAACACATTTATTATTTATTCATTAATTTACTGTAAAAATTTAACTTAAATATTTTCAATTTGTTTAAATACTTATAATCTACTTACTGATCAAAAATCTTTTCCACCTGGGTCTACATCCAAGAATGGATACAGATACAATCCATTAACTCACGCTGTGAATGTTTTCTGAAGCAGACGTCATTTAGCCTGACCAGATGCTCCATGTCATTCATATGTCCGACTTCCTGCCCTCCTCATCTGCTCTGTGCGGCTTGAAAGGACTTATAATTAACTTGGATTGCAGAGCCACTTCAGAGATGCTTCTACAATGTGGAGCAGTGGTTTTAGTGTTTTCAGTCATTTCTACCGCAGCCGCATTGCAGTTTCTCCTCATGGGACTCAGGTATTATTGATCGAGTTTATACACAGACTTCTTTAAGTGAACTTCTCAGTTCACAAAACAGTCTGATTGCTGTTCTGGACTCAGGTTCAAAGCTGCACCCTGTCTGTTCACTTCTTCTTCCTAATTTAATCCAGGCTCTCTAAATATTTGAGTTAATGAAGGTTCTCTCCCCCTCTCTGTAACCAGAGCTGGTAATTCTTGATGTCAGTAAACATTTTTTTTCATTGGTTTATGGTCTCAATAGCTACTTTTAAGTCTTATTGAAGATAACATGGCGTTCCTTTTGGATAGTATGGTTCCATTAGAGTGAGACAGGACCAGAAATCAGGGAAGGATTTAAAGTGTGGCTACTTATTTTCATCTAGAGACTTTCTCAAGTCTCTTAGCATTACTCTAAATGTGTTTCCCCACAGATCCAGTTAATCTCACATTTTTGTAAGGTTAACTGATGAAACACTAAAGTACCACTCTCACCTCGCAGGTCATCAGCACTGCCTGATCGCCTTTTGCCAGGGATGAAGCGCAGACCCTGCTGAGGCTTCTGGGTAGTGTAGTGAACAGACCACTTACTGTCCCCGTCCCCTGCAGCACAAACAAAGACAGAGAGAGAGAGAGGGAGAATGAGTCAACTTTCTGGATTTTAATCTTGTTTCAGCAAATCTTTTCACACTCAGAGGAGCAGTGATGATGAGAGCTGCTGCACTCAGCACTATTCAAGGTGACCTCCACATCACAGGGCTTTTATTGTGAAAGAGCTGCAGATTGACTGTCTGTGGTATTCAGTGGACAGATGTATGGACAGATGTGGAGCTTGAGTCTCAGCCTTCTGCATTCTGCAATGTATGTCAGGACCAAAAACACCTCTTATAATACAAAGTAGGAATTTCTTACAATAACTTATGAATGATTTTGTTTTTCTGCACTGACAGCGTTTTTTGTTTTGTTTTAGTCATTCATCTCATCCTAATAATATTCAAAAAACAAGAGAGAAAAGATAATTTGTTCCCATTAATCAATCACATCTCTCTTTAACCGCATGATCCAAGTCATCACTGATGAGTGATGGCCGATTGTTTATGTTCTGTTGTCATATTTTTTGTTGTCATTCAAAAGACAAGTAAATAAACACCATTACATTTTAATCAAGAAAAGGTTATTTTATTTTTTCTTCTGAACACAGCTTTAGAGGTTTAAACCAAACAATGGAAACAAACATTACGGGGACTGAAATGGCGATGCAGGAAGCTCCTGAGATCCTTGAAGGAATGCCAAAGTCCTTGAGAAATATGAAAGATTATTTAAGATGTAAATATGGTCCTTGAGATTTTGTGTGTTTTGGTGGGTTCTTTAGAACAAGCATGCAGAGGCTGAAATATGAAAATACACGCAGTGGTCCGATAAATACTTTAGACAGTTCCAGAAGTGTCAGAAGGTATTTTGGGTTTTCCAGAAGCATCAGTGGTGCTTGAAGTTCTAAAACATTAGAGATTCGATATAAGGCTTGCGGGGTTTTCACTGGCTCTGAAAAAGAAGATGCAATTCTTCTAGGAAGGCTTAAACAGTCTTTACGGGGTCCAAGTAATCCTCAAGGAGGTCTGACAAGTTGTGACAGTTTTTAAGAAGGGACCACAGGTGTTTGAGAAGATTTAGGGAGTCCTGTGGCAGGTTCTTGAGGAGGTTTTTTATGTTAGAAGGAGGCCCTTGATGAAGCCATAAGAGAATTACAGGAACCACCAAGGAGAATGATAAAGAGACCATCCTGATTCTTGAGGTGCTTCTGCTGGTCCTTGATATGAACCTGAAGAAGCTTGGTAGTTCTTAATTGGGTCCCAGAAGTTCTTGGTAGGTAGTGGTCCTTGACCAGGCAGTAGACGTCTGTGGCAGATTCAGTGGGTCATTGCAAATGTTCCAGTGATTCAAGCTGCTCTTGTATGTTGAGGACATAATAAATGTCCACACTGATCATCAAGAAGATACTATGGTTGCTTAATTATTTTTTCCAATTGTCGTTGAGAAATAACACAGGTCTGTAAAGAGATTTAAATTGTTCTTGAGGGCATTCTAGAGGTCACTACGAGGTTATAAAGCTCTGAATAACTTTTCCGAGAGTCCATGTGGAGATTCCAGGGGTCCACAAGTCCTGACAAAAGCCTTTAAATAAGCCTATATTGTTCTTGAAGAGTTTCTGGGGGTTACTGGTTAAAGGGTTAAAACCTTGAGAAGACATCCTAAGGGTCCTTGTGGGGATTCCAGGACCCCTTGAGAACACAAATGCCAAAAAAGTCTTTAAATGATCCCTAAATTGGGTTCTTGAAGTCAGTAAGATTATTACAAGGCATTTAAAGACAGTCCTGGAGACCTTGAATAGGGTCTCTAATGTTTTAGACTATAGTTACAGGTAATATAAACTCACATTTCAAATGCTCATTAAACTGCTGATCTAAACTACGTTTGACATGATTTTTACATGCACCTGAGAGCCAATCAGGGGGTGGTATCTATGAGGTCATCTTTAGAGAGCTATAACTCACTCTACCTGTACAGCTCAAAGGTAAATCAATCCCTCACCAATACAGCGGCACTCACCTCTGGTCTTACTGAGATATCTGAGGACAGATTTGATTGCCGTTCCGATCAGAACCATAACGACGCCACACACTCGTTTAGACACACACACCGACACACACACTCCTGAGGCTGCAGCAAACAGAAAGAGAGCGGGCGAGCAGCAGCAGTAATGCAGCTCGACTCGCTGCAATGCTACTCTCCTCCCACTCCTCTCTCTCTTATTCTCTTTTTATGTCACTCGCTCCCCCCTCTTTCTTCTTTTCTTTTCTCCACACACACACACACCGTTGGCAGGAAGCCAGTACACGTGTGTGTCCTTCATGTGTGTCGCCAGGTGATGAAGGTTACCCGCAAATACCGCATTATCACAACGACACATGAAACATGATGCTTTGTAGATGAAGAGAGATGAAGAAACAGAATTCAAAGTGTGTCCGCGCCTCTGATGTATCCCTGTTCATCTTTTATTCTCTGTGTTCTCATGTTTCTATCTTTGTGAGGTCCAAAGAGAGTGAGGACATGCTGTCAAAGTGTGGACATCAGCCTTGACATCAGCATCTGAGGGATAAAATGAGGAAAAATGCCAAAAAAAAAACAAAAAACAAAAACACCAAAAAACCTTCAGGGTATAACAGGTGCTAATGCACAAAGAGATAACCGCATCCAGTATTTGAATAGATGCAGGTGGTGCATATTTCATGTTTTTACAGTCAGATCTGTATATATTTTTAACAATAACCTTTCAAAAGAATGATATAAATACAGCAGAATACAATTTTCTTATTCATCCATCCATCCATCCATCAATCCATCCATCTATCCATCCATCCATCCATCCATCCATCCATCCATCCATCCATCCATCAATCCATCCATCCGTCTTGTGGTGCTTTTCTGAATGTGGGGCAACAGTCTATGTAGAAAAGCCCAGATCTCCTTCTAACCAGCCTGCCATCCAGGTCTTCTGGAGTGACGGCACGGTATTCTGAGCTAGCTTTACAAGAGACACTAAATCTCTCTGGGATGACCAAGCTCCTCATCCTATTTCTGGCAGAAAGCCCAGACAGCCTGAGAAGGAAATAATTTCCTTGCTTATATCTGTGATCCCATTCCTTTGGTCACTGACCACAGTTCATAGCCATAGGTGGGGATGGGAAGGTAGATGTAGTAACTCTAGAGCTTCGCTTTCATACTCAGCTCTCTCGTCACCGCAATAGACTGTAAAAACATCTGCATCACTGCTGCATCAATCCATCTGTAGTCTATTACTCCTTCCTGGCCTCGATTATGAACCAGACCCCAAAATAACTCCACCATTTAGTGCAGAAGCCATTCCCAGCCTTGAATCGCCCCACCACACTTTTCTGACTGAGAACCATGACATCATGGAGACTTGTTTTTTAAAATTTGTAACATATTGTTAAAAATGCCCACTTGTCTTAGTAGATGTGTTTAGTGGACATAGCAGGGGTAACTTGTACACTCCTGAAGGTTTTATTAATCCTTAATAAATATCCACAGGTTTTGGGCTACATACCATATATTGCCATGAAGATGGTGTCTTTTTCAGGTAAAGCATTGCTTATTTCAACAAGAACATCATTCTTTAACTGTCATTCCTTATGGCCTAGACACTGGCTAATGTCAGTTTCATAGTTTTCGTGACAAAATGTTGGCATTTTGTCAAATTTTGTGGAATTGTTTTTTTCTTTTTTCTTTTTTTTTAGGGAAAATCTTGCTTTTCAGCAAGACTATATTCTGCACATATTCCAACAGCAGAACTCCACAGTAAAAACGTGTGCAACCCTAAGTATTTGTGGTAACACTGGCCATGGCTGATAGAGTTGACAGTCACCTTCATCATCACCAACTGGGACAGTTCCAGTCTGTAACTGTGCCGACTATGTGGGCCAGTGGAGCAGCTAATTACCGTCTTCATGGCTGACAGCCTGTCTGTCTGTCTTCACCTTCTCACTGTTTTAATTAGTTTCATTAATTAGACAGTAAGTAGGACACACTATCATTATGTCATAGTCTTATATATAGTCGGAATCTGTTAAACTCTGAACTCTGTCAGCTGTCCAGTCAGGAAAGAGGAAGGATGAGGACAGAGTCACGTACCACTGACTGATTGATGCTCAGTTTTCTTTGTTTTAACATTATAAACGCTGAGACGTCACCACAAAGGCAACATGAGGGCGGGATACTGAAGGTAGATGTTAGGAAGCTAACAGGTAGCAGCTGTTGCAGCTAAAAAGCCTGTTCATTATCTGTTATTCGTGGAATTAGCTTTTAGGCCAATGCGTGGAGCGGCAGCTAATCCTTGCACACACACACACACACACACACGTACACATGAAGAAGATTATGCACACAGGGGAGATAATTAACCAAGAATATGGAGAGCTGGTGTGATTTTCTTCTGCATATTATCAGAGAATAATAGCTGACTGGTGCTGTGATGCATTATTGATCAGACAGTCACACAGTGTGTGTGAAAGTGTGTTTACTCTGCCACAGGAGACGTGCAGGCACTGAGTTGCTGCTCTAATATTCTCATTTAAAAATGGAGAAACTGTGAGGCAAAGACTGAACCAAACTGGGACGAGCTAATCTGGAAGATTTTATTGTATCACACTTTCATTTTACTGATACCACTAATTATGAATATCTGCCGTGAGAAATCTCTTCCCAAGTCATCCAGGAGCAAACTGAATTTAGTTTAAGTGGATCCTAGTCTGCCCTGATGAGAAGAAACACATTAAAATTTGTGCGAGATTTAGAACCAAAGAGAGCCAGATAAAGCCATCTTTCTATATTGAAATGGATAAACAAGAATAGCTGAAGACATTCAGGACCTCAAAGAGTTATGTCAGACAAACTTAGATAATTTGGGACCAGACTAGTGGCTAAAAAACATTCATAATATCAAAGAACCAAATAAACCAAAACAAAGTAACTACTCCAATTTCACGTCTTGATGCATGCTCAATCATCCAGGAAAGTAAATCTCCAAAAAGTTGATTCTGTTCATCTGGACGTAGCGTTTTGTGGGAGAAACGTTTCGTCCCTCATCCAAGTGACTTCTTCAGTCTCAGCTGACTGCAGGTTTCCCCAAACTTATAAACAGTACATTTGCATAATGACTGAAACCAGCCCACTAAAGGAACAATGGGCTGGGAGGTCAATTCCTTAATCATAATTATGCAAATTCTCATGACCATTGATCAACAACCACTGACCAAAACCCACTGATCAAAGACCACTGAATGGTCCAGAGATGATCAAAGACCATCTCTGAATTGAGGAGGGGGCCTAAGTGTCCATCTTTCACCATCTTACAATGCTGTGATTGCAGCCATTCCCCAACTCTCTGTGAATGGTACTCATGGCCATTGATCAGTGGTTGTTGATCAATGGTCATGAGAATTTGCATAATTATGATTAAGGAACTGACCTCCCAGCCCATTGTTCCTTCAGTGGGCTGGTTTCAGTCATTATGCAAATGTACTGTTTATAAGATTGGGGAAACCTGCAGTCAGCTGAGACTGAAGAAGTCACTTGTATGAGTGACGAAACATTTCTCCCACAAAACGCTACGTCCAGATGACCAGAATCAACTTTTTGGATACTCCAATTTAAGACTATAGCAAACCAAAACACGACAGGTGAGAACATCCAGGGCTTTATAACGCCAAACTAGGTGAGTTACTATTATTTGTTACAAAACTTAGCTAGGACCATTTAGAATATCAAACCGAGCTTTTCAGGGCCAAATAAAGCCAGACCATAATAAATGGGATAATTCAGGACCTCAAGCTGGAATCTTGGAGACCAAAGTGAGCTAAGCAAGGCTAGCTAGCAGCATTCAGGGCTTAACACAATTTATAGGACATTTTACATGCATAGAAATGCAGTCCTTCCAGGTGAGATCAAACAAAAGTACATTTCAACTAGATTTAGGCTCAAATAAAATTTGAATTTTGTGCCAGATTGAAGATCATAGAGAGCCAGACAAGCATAACTCACAGAACGGAAATGGTCAAATAAGAGTAGTTGAGACTATTCAGGAGGTCAAACATCAGGAACATCACGAAAACTGAGATTATTTGGGACCAAACTAGAAAGAGCTAGAGTGGTAGTAACCATTCAAGTCCCACGATTTAGCACTATTCTGGGCTGAATAAAAGCAAAACCTTTGATTATGCAACCTCGAATAGATCATCCAGGATAACAAATGGTACCATTTATAATATCAAAAAAGTAAGTGTTCCAATTTGCCACAGTGTCACAGTGTATTTGGGACTTTTAAAAGTCAATTCAGGCTGACTGGGATCTGTGGGAACAAAACTGAACTAAGCTATAGGATACCCTGGACCAAACTGGGATAACCCAGACCTGGTTGGTTAATTAACGGTCTCAAAGAAGGAGGTAATTCGGAGTGTGTTATGCTGCCTGATATGATTGAGTACCACATAAACCCTAATACATGTGTCTATTTGACTATCATCTGAAATCTTTGAGGACCAAAATGGTCCAGTTGCACAACTCAAAACCAAAAGCACCATTTCAGGATTCCCAGCTTGGATAGTATCTTTCTAGCAGTGTAATACCAAGTACTAGTAGCAGTATTCTGATTACCCAAATTTCTTGGTAGTACCTTTGTGTAGAAGGGGTGTAGTTTGGGTTGCTTCCTTCCCAGACATTCTCCCTTTGCGACGTCTAAAGCACAAGAAGCTTGTCTTGCACTTCCTGCTGGGCCTGTAGCGATATTGTGGTGGCGGCTCTGGCTCCTTGAATGGGGGTGTAGTTCTAAGATGAAAGGGGACAGGCATGGTGTAACCGGGACGGGGCTCTGGGGTTGGGGGGCAGGAACTAGTTCTGCGTCGCTGGGTGAGAACTGGGCAGTTAGGGCGCTGCAGCTGAAGCGGCAGAGACTGTGGATGGGGTTTACCGCAGGCCTCTGGAGTAAGGAACAGTTTCCCACGAACCTCTGGGGTGAAAGAAGGGTTGATATGGGAGCGTGGTGGGAGTTGCTGCGGGCGGAACCAGGGACTGTTTCCTTGATACTGCAGGTGAGCTGGGAGGGGCTTTTTTTCACTTGAGGCTGATGCAAGCTGTCCCACGCCACCTGCATTTAACCCATAGATGGCATCATGGTGCTGGTAGATTTTAGCTCTGAGCAGGCGCCGGCGCAGGCTGCCCTCTGTTTTTGGTTGCAAGGAAATCATCTTGCGTGGAAGAAGCTCATCTCGCTCTTCATCAGGACCAGAATTCCAACAATGCGACGTCACACCAGGCCCCGCCCCCTCCCCACCCAGGCATTCCACATATGAAATCATTGTTTCTCGAGCTGTGATTAGGAGTTTGATGGGCTGACAGATTACAGGTGACTCACCACGACTAAACTACAATAGTATTATCATCTTTTCGCAGTAAGTCTTCTCTTGGAGTCAGTTTTCAACCCCTTGTTATTCAAACTCATAAAGAGATTTGTATCATCCAGGTCCTTCACAATAAATGTCCAAAGAGGATCAATAATTCCAGAAAAGGTCCTAATTCCTCCAAATTTAGTTAGCCCTGCCTTATAAAAGAGTTTGATTCTGCAAAATAAGCATTAAAAATAATTTTTGCCTTTTTTAGTTGAAGAGAAAAATGAATGTCATTGGACGCACATATTTTCCAGTTATTCACAAAACGAGCCTTGAGCATTTCACAATAAAAGTCTTAAAATGCTATATCTTCACAAATAGCACATTTGGGTTCAGAACAACTATGCAAATTTGTATTATTACAAAAGGTTGATAAAAAATAATAATTTAAAAAAAATGCCCTAAAACAAAGTCCAAAATGTGCTCAGTCGTTTATAAGTTATAAGTTTATAAGTAAGATCTCCGGATCCTCATGTCCACATGTGCAAATGTCCATTTCTTACAACAAACAATCCCAACATTTCACAGTAAAAAAAAAAAGAAAACCTTCGTGTGACCCTGGAATGAACGCAGTTAAAACCTTTAGGAGCTCTGTCCAACTTCTTCTTATTCCTTCACAATAAAAACCTCAGACCTCCAAACCACAAACCAAAAAGTCTCCCACGGCCGATGTGAATCCAGAAATGATTACAGTCCAACAGTAAATGTGATTTTTCTTCAGAGGTGTTGACATAGTGCTGCTTTCTTTCCTCTCCTCTCTCTAACTCTAATCTACTAACAGGGATTATCCAGGTCTGCAGATGGCCGGTGTGGGACAGGTATTTATCACCACACTCACAACACATGTTGCTCAGTAATGCGTTACTGTGTTAAACTGGGTATCTCTAAATTTAGATCTTAAACAGAAGGTTAACATCCTTCACAGCTTAGTTAAACTTCACCTGCACACCACACGATGTGGGTTAATACACACCTGTCAACTGCAACAAATGCACCAAATCCTACTTCTATAGCTACAGTTAGCAGTTATAGAAACTCGCTGAGCCAGATAACGTTTATTACAGCCACAAAATGACGGCATTGACAGCAGCAAATCCTCTTTGGATTCATTGACCAATTAATGTACTTCAGAACCAACACTTCTTATCTTGATTCAGCATGCAAATACGCAGAATGGACATAATGATGTGGAGCTTGAACTATAGAGACTGCCATTAGTGTCATGTGCACCAAATCTCTACTAGATTTTATTTTGTCATCTTGCTTTTTCATTGTGTGTTATTGCACCTCGGCTTGGTTTTGCTGTTGCATGTAGCTGACCCTCCAACACGACCCTCAGCTACATGCAACATGATCTGTATTCCATTACCTCCATACTGAAAGTAAATAAATGCCTCAGTCAGGTATCCACTACCAGAACTGGATCCTGCTAAATAAAATGTTAAGAAGAAAGGGGACAGTCAGCAGTTGCAGCACATTAAGGGGAACCACAAACCAGTGTGGTTTATAGTGTTCTCATAAACCACACTGCCTCATTTGTGCACACAAACCTTCAACCAGGAAGTCCTGAAGAAGGACCTGTGTTAAAACCACTTGAACAATATCTTAGATTACCCAAGAAAAGAAACAAACCAAACTTTATATTACCATAAAGGGAAAATTCAAACGCTGATAGTCAGTGCTTGACTGGAATTTTAGATTCACACATAGCATAAATGCACTACTGGCTGCTGTTCATCTGTTTATTAACACAAAAATCTATTCAGCAAGTCACATGGCAGCAATTCATTGCCTTTAGGCATGTTTAAGACGACCTGCTGAATTTTAAGCCGAGCACCACATTGGTGATGAAAGGTGATCTAAGCGCCTTTGAACATGCCATGGTTTTTAGAATTTACAGAGAATGGTCTGAAAAGTTGAAAATATCCTGTGAGCAGCGGTTCACAGAAGATTGGAGAGACAGCTTTGAGCTGATAGGAAGGCAACAGCAACTCAAAACCACTTATCACAACTACATATGCAGAAGAGCATCGCTGAATGCAAAGCGCATCAAACATTTAAGCAGATTGGTTACAGCAGCAGAAGACCACACCGAGTGCCACTGATGTCAGCTAAGAATAGAAAACTGAGGCTATGGTTCATGTGGATTCACCGAACTTGAACAAGAGAAGACTGGAAGATGTCCCCTGGTCTGAAAGGCCTTGATTTGTGCTGGTACATTCAGAGGTTGGATCCATCCCAGGTTCCAGCTGGTGGAGGTGGAGAAGTGTCCAAAGTGACAAAACAAAACATAAACATAATGAAGAAATATTCACAAAGAAAAGCAGAATAATGAATGTCTCTGTTTTCAGTCAGTTTGGGAGGCTGATGGTATTTTGTTGGTAAAACTGTGAGGTGTTCCTTTGAGGTGTATGAGTCACAGGGAGGTGAGGACCACAGACAGAAAGAAAGTTAAAAATGTTTATTGTTTAATTATGAAATCAGTTCTAAAACAAAAACAAGAGTTTTTAACCAATTTTTAAAGGTATCCGTGCTTCATATAAAAGCAATGATAATATTCATTCGTTTTCTGCCTGGAGGTCTCCCTGATCAAACGCTTGATTGACTCAGGGATTCACCTGGCCAACAAAAAAAAGAGAAGAAGAGAAAGTGAGAAGGGTCCCATCAATCTTCAGTTCCTCTCCCCTAGCTTTTTTCCTACGTCATCCATCGTCTGTGTCCTGGCAGCTCAGTTGTGTTTTTGAAGTGAATGTCAGGTACTTGACAGGGGAATTTCTCCCGAGGGTGAAAGTGTTTACTCTGACGGATGATGGGACAAAAATAACTGATGCGATCTTGTCCTGGCGCATTCAGTTGTTATATTTTGTGCTTCTAACTCTTACTATTTTTTAACCACTTCACACAGGTATGATTAATATATTGAGCTTGCAAAACATGTAAATACGATCTAATACGAATACTAAATACTGCAAGACTTGCTTCAAGATGCATCATGAGTACAAATACAAACGAAATTGAGCTCTAATGCAAATGTAGCTTATAATGATACAGAATGAGGCCACAGATGAAAGCAAACAATCTTAAAAAGAGGGACAATAAGATCATGGGTGAAACATTTAAACATTAACTGCTAATTTGTTTTGTAGCTAAAACTGAAACATCATGAGTCGATAAACATTCTAGCAAATTTTATGTGTGCTCTTTTTGTTTTTGTTTGCTTGAGGAAGTGCAGCATCCAGGATTTCATTAAGGAAAGCTCCACAGCCACGTCTGAAGCTGCAGGAGAAGGACAGCTGTGTTATGGAGGCTCAATGCGATGCTTCAGCCTGCCCCGACAGGCCGACAGTCATTAAAGACTTACACACACACACACGTGCCAGACTCAAGACTGCACACGTCTCTGACCCAAAACTTGGATGAACCAGCATCATCAGTACTTGCAGTATCAGAAGTACTTGTAGTAGTTGAAATACTAGCGGTGCTATTAGGAGCAGTAACCATAGTAACAGTTGCACAAAGGACTCCTGCAGCTGTAATCATGAAAACAGTGCATCTAGTCAACTCTTCACTCCCTCCATTAATCTCTCTCTCTCTCTCTCTCTCTCTCTCTCTCTCTCTCTCTCTCTGTGCTCAAAATAAAGCATGCTCAACCTTCTTCAGTGCTCCAACACACACACACACACACACACACACACACACACACACACACACACACACATTCTCTCTTTCTCACTCACACTGCAAAAAGGTTATGAAGATAACGGTGTGTGTGTGTGTTAATGTTGACAGATACAGAAAAAAATGACCCACATTTCATAACTTCATGCCCTCTCTCTCTCTCTCTCTCTCTCTTTCTCTCTCTCTCTTACCTTTTAAGCAGAGCATGTTGTCCTCACTCGCCCAGCGTCCCTCAATATGACACCCAATATATTTGTGTGTATGTGTGTGTCTGCGTTTGTGAATCTGAGATGACAAAGACTAAAGGAAAACACAAGTTCAAACTCAGATACCTCCCTCTCTCCCTCTGTCTACCCTCCCTCGTTCTACCACAATAAAAGCCTTCTCTCCTCCTCTCTCCCTCCTCTCAAACCAATCCTCACTCAACCTGAAATTACTCTCCCATTACTCCTCCCTCTCACTCACTCAACAGGTGACCTTCAACCTCCCCATTAAGATGAGTATTTCTGCTTTGATAAAGCTTTGATCCACTCACTTCAAAATAAAAGCCCGGTCTGGCGTCATCTGCCTTGTTTTAATTTATTGTTTAACGTGTTATATATATATATATATATTTGCAATGTATTGCTGCTTATATTTTAAAACATATAATTATTCTTTCAACCCCACCTCTCAATTTTAAATCTCTCCCGTGTTTTAAATGCATTGTAGAACAACATGCAGCAACACTACACATGAGGGAGGTTTGGGGTCTTCACACACCCCCGTTCTCTGCTGGCCATCGGGGCGGAGGGGCTGGGAGAAGGTGTTGGCCATCCGATTGGGACCTGGGATGCGGGGCCTCCCTGCTGCTGCGGAGCCTGGGGCGGTCTGCTTGCCTCCACCCCGGGGGAAAGGGTAACATCTCCTGGGTCTAGATGCCGTTTCCCCCTCTGGGGGCGTGGATACCTGGACCCGGGGTATAGAGTATGTTTGGGGAGTGTGATTGTGTGTATGTCCATTTATGTCTATCCTTACGTTGGGTGCGTGCTGAGTATTTGTATATGTGTGCATGAGGGTGGGAATGTATGATTGTGTCAATGTGTGCCTGTTTGTCTGTGTCTATATGTCAGGTCGGGTCTTAGACTCCACCTCTCTGGGAACTCCAAGGCCCTCCAAAGTGTGGAGGCCTATCTCCCCTCACCACACTCCCTGCCGGTGACTGATGACCTCAAGGGTCGGTGCGTTGGTGGTTCTTGGTGTCCGGAGCTGGGCGCTCAGGTATGTACCAGCTCACTCCTGGTGGCTACTTAGCGGGGCCTGGCACCTGTTGCTCGGTCAGGCCTCTTCCGGGGCAAAGGGGTCCCTCGGGCCTCTGGGCCTGCGGCTCGGTTCACTCTGGCACAGCTGGCTGCCAGCAGAGCCGGCAGGCACGCCACTGCAGCCCCCTCTGGCTTCTGCTCCGTGGCTACTGGGTGACCCCTCGTCTGGGGCTCTACTCAGCTCTTCCCAGGAGGGTGGCACGGATGCCCCTCCGGTGGTCCACCTTGGGCTCTTGCACTCTGGGGCCTCTGGATGTCTGGAGCCTGGATCTCCTCCATGCCTGCTTCATGTCCTTGGAGACGGGGCTATGGCTCTCTACACCCTCTAGCAGACCGTTACACGGAGAAACCTTTTGAATACAAGTGCGCTGATGCACACAGGTGTTCACTGTTCATAGACATAAACTACACCTTTCTTAGCTGCTACTTTCAAGCACATTGTGCGCTGTCGGTCCTGCGTGCTGCACAACAACATTCAATAATTAGTATTTACTGCTGTTTACACTTAGCTAGATTGATGCTCATCTAGGACAAACATCTTGAGAAAGTTGAGGGTAAACAGTAACGTTTCCCCACCCCCACCCCTAAAAAAAGAGAAGAGAAAAAACAAGCAAAACAAAACAAGCAAAGAAAAATAAAATACAACTGAAAGGGAGTAAAGAAGAATAAAGAATAAGAATACCTTTATGAGCGATGACGAAGCAGTGGATGACAGAGATGTAGTGCTCTGCTTCCTCAGCAGGTGGTGGGTTTCTGGAGACAGGATCAGCCTTATTAATCACAGACTAAGGAGCACACGCTTCAGCCTGATTATAAATAATATTCAATAAACTTTATGTATCAGTTTCTTCTATTATCTTTATTCATTTATATCTAGTTCACTTGAAAGTGTAGGCTAGTTTGTCTCACCAGAGCCGGAAGATTTTATGTTTTTTTCCTCTATAAACGAAGGAATGTCCGACAATTATAAAACACCCCAGAGATCTCGCGACAATTGAATGCTAGACGAGAGCCTGGTTAAGGGAATTTTGTGATTGGTCAGTGGCGGACGGCTGAAGTGAGTTGATTGGCTGTGCTGGAGGTAAACACGGAAAAGGGCGGTAGCAGAGAATCTGCTGAGCAGGCCGGCGGTTAGCCTAAAAGATGGAGATTTAATCCGGTTCAAATGTTTCTCCTGAGTGGTTTTATTGTTATTTCAGGTTCAGGAACTTTGTTACAAACTAACACAGCCGGCGGTGGAGTCAGGTGGGTGGAAAAACTGGTTAAAATATGTAGTTTTTAGTGCAGGCAAGCCTGTTAGCTGCGCTCTTCTATCCCATTGATGTGAACAGCGTGCAGGAGCAGGGTTACCGTTATCCCAGTCCCAGGATAAACCGGGATGAACCAGGATAAGGTGACTTACTCTGGAGACAAATCTCACTCCTAAATGTGCTTAAGTGTTGAAATTGTATCACTGTTAATGGGGAAAAAGATTAAATATTAAAAGAATCCGTTTAAAGGTTGAATGTATTTGATGAAGATAAGTTTACAGGCTGTGGAGGGATGGAAGTAAAGAGACGTCCAAAGTACCTGGTTGTGATTTCCTGAAGTGTTAGATTATTTTAATGGAATCTGTTTATTTATTTTTTATATATATTTAGAGCTGCTATTTTTAAACCGGACTATAGTAAAAAACCCACACATTTCTGCTGCTTGTGTGACAGCAGAGCACACAGCACATATTTTTACATGTAACGTGCACAATTTGGTTTCGGTAAAGGTCTAACATTGGCTGTTTTTGAAGTTTTGTATTCCTGGTTGAAGCAGACATAAAATATACTTTTTGAGCAAATATTTCGAAATTGGATAAATCGAGCCCGACAGATATTTTGCTATTTCCCAATCTATTTATAACAAGCAATAAAGAAATGAAAACAAAAATATAGAAGAGACAAGAGAAACACCGTTCAACCATGTTATGACTGTTGGTGTTGCATAGTTTGTCCACCAGAACGCACTCTACATTTAGCTTTAAGAATTTTTTATCTTGATCTTAGTGGCAGTTTTCTGAGCTCACCTGGTCCTGACCTGCTCTGTACTATCTTTGCAGGGATGTCGGTTATCATACAGACTCGTGGTGAAGTAGGCGGGGGTGTCGCGGCTCACCTCCAGTGCCCCCACTGTGGCCATTTCTCCAAGAGCCACGCCCATCAGCTCTCCCACATTGCGGCATCCCACCCCTCCTGCCTTGACGGTGTGGTGATGGGACGCCTCGGGAACATCCTGATGTACCAGAGCGGCGCCCGGCTCTTCCACTGCTCCTACTGCTTCTACACCAGCAGAGACTTCACCAAGCTCTACAAGCACATCATCACCAAACACTGCATGGATGAAAGGGACAAGGGAGGCGACAACGGGAGCGAGAAGGGTGACGAGGAGGACGAAGAAATGAAAGATGTCACCAAAAGAAAGCAAACTATTAAGACTGAGGAAGAGGAAGAAGAAGAAGAAGAAGGGAAAGGTGACGCCAAAAGAAAGAAGAGCAATGAGGAGGAAGGAGAAGGAGGGAAAGATGAATCTAAAATAAAGAGCATCAAGACTGAGGAAGAGGAGGAAGGATGCAGGGACGTCCTGAAAAGAAAGAGGAGCAGTGAGGGTGAAGAAGAGGAGGAAGGAGAGGGGGTGGAGTCGGTTAAATGCGAGTATGATGACAAAAGCGTGCTACTGTTTGATGGCGCCAGGTACCGCTGCCTAATCTGTGGTTGGAAGAACAAGCTGAAAGCTGTGGGTGTCAGCCACGTGGTGCGCAAGCACAACATTCCCAAAGCGTACGCCAACCAGGCCATCAGACGTGACCTTGCCACAGCCAACCAGATGCAGAGTGGCGGGGGGGTGGAAGAGGAGGAGGCAGCGGTGGCCGGGCTGAGCGGTGAGCTGCTGAAGGAGGAGATGGAGGCCACGGCCAAAGTGGTGCGCTTCATCTCCAACCGCTTTGTGTGCCTGATGTGCGGCTGGAAGACCAAACTCAAAGGTACCCGCCCACGCACGCAGCTCAAATCAAACTGATGCAGATAAAAGATAATGAACTCGAGGTCCCAGGTACGAATCCCTGCACCTGCTATTCTTTGTAATGACCAGCAGGGGGCAGAAAGCAGTTATTACATGTATGTGTAATGTAACACTTCTGTACTACTTAGCGTTCTGTGTTTTGTAGCCGTTTAACAGACTGTTACCTGGAGGACTGCACCAAACTGGGACAATAAAACTTTGTGGTGATACACTGCCCCCTGGTGGTAACATTTTAAAATATATTTAGAAGAGACTACCGTAACTACAAAAATGACCTTTTAATGTGACATTTATGTCTTAAAGCTTGTATGCATGGCACAGATACCACATCGGGCTGTTGCTTTAAATTTGTAAATGTGAGTTAAAATCCCAGAAATGAAGGAAAGCAGACATAAAACGCCAGAAAATGTAAACACAATCTTTACATTTTAATTACTCTTTAAGCTGACTTCTGTAGTATTCTTTTGGACTTTAAAAAAGATTAGATATGACTTTTTTGACTTATTTTATGCGAATTATTATATTTTATAACAACAGCAACAACAAAAGAATTTTAATCAGCTTATACTTGGTAATTGTATCTTTTTGGTTGTTTTTTTTGGGGGGGGGGGTTTTAAGCAAGCAAAACTAAAAAAAAAAAATCTTTATCTAATTGTTTTTCAAACCAAACAAGCAAACAGATAACTAAAAATAATCCAACATCAAAAACTATAGATTTGTTTTTATTGTCATCTGTGTCGCCGCAGGTTTCGCCATCAGTCACGTGGTGCGTTGCCACGACGTCAAGCGGCCGTACAGCTGCAAGGACTGCAAGCGCAGCTTCTTCTTGCCGAGCCGGCTGCAGCGGCACATCAGCTCCGCCCACCGGCCCGGCCGCTACGCCTGCCCCTTCTGCTGCTTCAGGTCGCACTTCCTGGGAGGCTTCGGGAGACACTGCAGCCGCTGCAACGCCCGCGAGGAGGAGGGGGATGGCGGTGATGGAGGGGCAGTGGAGGAGGAGGACAACGAGGAGGAGGAGGAGGGAGAGGACAGGAAGGAGACAAGAGGGGAAAAGAAACGCAGAAGTCTGGGGATGGTGGCGGCGGAGGAAGACGACGATCAGGACGAAGATGACGAAGACTGAAAAGGAGGAGGAGCTACAGAAGCACGCGATACTCCGCTGAACATTTTTAACCTGCAGAGAACAAATATCTGTTTCACCGAGTCCGAATAAGCTTCTTTTTTTTTTTTACGATTCGTCTGCTTTAATGAAGCTTCGTGTCTTAAATTTGGAGATTCGGGTGTTTGAAGCTCGACTGTAAAAAGAGCTTCAAATCACCGCTTGAAAATGAATTTGATGGCGTTTGTGGAGACTGCTCACATCATCAGCATCTGGATCCAACTCTTTAACAGACTGAGTTTGTTTAATTACGCTCAGCTGAATGTAACCGCTGGTTTAAACTTTATTATTCACGGTTTCATTCACAGTTTAATGCAGCGGTCTTAAAGATTTTAATTTAAATGCATGTTTGAGGTCACTGTGATCTCACAGCAGTTTGTGTCTCTGAACACGATTTCTCATCTGACTTGTGTCCATTTAGCTGCCAAACTACACTGGGAAGACGGCAAACGTGTTTAAACTCATCACTGCCAAAACTTTTGGACACAACTGAACTCAAAACTAATATTTTCAGCTTTTAAAAGGTCAGAATTGAAAGGTTTAGTAATGATGTGACACATTCACATCGGAAACCCAAATTAGAGTCTTACGCGTCACTGGTCTTGACACTGCAATTGATTTTTTTTAATACTCATGTATGGATCACCATTAAAAACTATTTGTTTAGGTCTAGGAACCGCTCGTGGCCTGCTGCTTTGTGTTTTCTTGGTTTCCATGGGGATGTGTAAACGGGAAATAAGCTTACCGTTAACATAGACAAGGTTCAAAGTCATGCTGTTGTCTGTAGTGACTGCATTAACTTACTGAGCACTTAGTGCTGCTTCAGTTTTACATTAATAGTATTAAGCTGACAAACGAAGTGGACGTTTATTGTGAAGTAGCCAAAGGAAATGCAACATTAGTCAGCAGCATTTACCACTATAGTACAAGAATGATTTTATCATCCATCCTAAAATGTCTAGAGAAGAGAGGAGCTACCTGACAGAGGTCAGTGTATGTGCAAAAACACTTTTTTTTTTCTACTTTTGGATCTGGATGGCATCACAGAGAGCAAATCACGTGAGGCACACAGGAACCCCGCCTACCTGCTGATCAAACCTGTTTGTAAGGTGCAGCCAATTGGAAAAACTGGCGGCTAAGACAGCCTGTGGTACATGTGAAGCTCCTCTGGAAAAGTGTAAGAGCTTCCAGGAACTGGCCAATCAGAATAAAATCAACTTTAAGGGAGCAGAAACAATTTGTTTTATAAAAGCTGTGAAAAGGGCAGGTATCTGAAATAAACTCAATCTTTAAAAGGCTGGTGAAGTCTCACTAAAGCTCTGGAGTTAATCTTTTTACAGTGTGTGAGAAAATCACCTTCAAGCGAGCGTGTAAAAGTAAAGCGACTGAGTATAAGAGATTTATTTAATCCAAACATACAAAAACAAACCCGCTGACTGTCCCGCCTCCACCGGACAGAAAGGAAGGAGACCTGCTTTAAGATACCAACTCAAGTCTAAGAAAGCAGCGTGAAGCATACAACACTTTAACCCCCAGATAAAAGAAACCCAAGTCCTCTTCTCTTATCACACTCTGCCTGCCCTTGCGTGTACACATTATTTTGAAATAATTTTTTTACTGCACCAACTTAAAGCCGTATGACTACAACTCATCTTAAAGGTAACATATCAATCTATAGCTGCAAGTATTTATTATTGTATTAATTTACTTTCTTTATTGTGTCTCTCTCGGGTTTTAATACTGGCTGAAGGTGTGATTTGCTGGCACATGACAAAGGATAAGCACCAGATTTAAGGAGCAGAAACCATAAAAATATGCAATAAAACCTTTGGCTGTGGAGATCTTTCCTTTTTAATAACACACTGCTCAGTTTATCCACTAGGGGGAGGGCTAATGTTGAATCGCCTCTCTCAAATTAAAAAAGTGTCTCATATGAAAGCCTTAAATAATTCCTAAAAGTTTAGGCTTCAGACATGTGAGACATTTGAGTGGTTGCTCATCGCTAATCCAACGATATACCTGCTGTTTACTAACACAGGAAAAATTCGGAATATTTGATTTCAGGTTTTCAGATTTTCCTTGTCTACCTTTGTAGGTGTTGAATGGATTTGTTGGATGAAAAAAATCCTTTCGATGAGGCCACATTGGGCTGGTTGGTGTTTTCTACACCAAATGACTGCATGCTAGGATTAAATGACCACACACATACTGAAATTTGCTTGCAGCGTCTCTCAGATTACACTTTAAGACGGCAGCATAACATCTTTTCACCTGCAGATACTGTGAAGTCTCCATATTTTTTGGAAAAGAATCTCTTTCATTAAATTTTGGCTAGGAAGCCATAAAAAAACAAAATCTATCAGTAGTTAGGCTTAAGTTCCTGCCGTGGAAACCCCCCCCCCCCCCCCAAAAAAACCACGGCTTTTCTCATTTAAAGAAGGAGAAGCATTATCCCTCTGAGAACTAAAATCTTATGGACAAAAGTAACAGACCCACATTTTTTCCATTTCACAAAAAACCTCCAGATTTAAGTCTTGTAGTCGACACAAATCGGCATTTTCCTCATTCTAAACTGGAACCTGAAGCCACTGGCGTCAGTTTGTTCCCTGCTGTGTTTGTTTGGGAGCCACAGATCACCACGGTGCTCCTTTAAAAGGCCAACGCCAGTGGCGTCCAGCCCGTCTCATCCTCACTTATCAAACAGTGTCCTGACAAAAGCTTAAACACCCAACAGAAAAAGACCATTTCTATAAAACTGCACTTTCACATTTTGATTTTGTTTCACTGGCAGCTGGAAGTTGGTGCGACTCGGTCCCTGTATGGCTCTGCTTGGTGGGTTCACTGGTACAACCAGTCCCATAATCCCCTGCTGCGAGTCAAAGGCCATACGGAAGCTTTTAATGTTCATCGACCCAATTAACTGACATCAGCATGTTATGATGTTGGGAGGTCAGAGGTCAGATGTGTCGAGGACACCATGCTCCCTCCAAGGCAGCCATGTTGATTCCCCTAAGGTCGTCGAAGTCGTCGCCGTCTCCGTCGCAGTACTCGCCGTCGTCGTCGTGGTCGTCGAAGCGAGGCGTGTAGCTAGCCAACGCCTTCTGCTGCTTGGATCAGATGTCATCCGGAACAAAACAGAAGAGACAACAGAGAGCGTGAGCAGCAAGTGCTGAAGGTTGGACAGTCTGAAGCTGATCAATGAGATCATTAAAGGAGGCGACGCCTACTTTAACCCTCCAATACAGAAGCAAGACACGGTGTTGGTGGCTGATCTGCACGTCTGTACCAGTTTTTTACCTGTTTGCAGAGAATTTTTGGGTCATTTTTCAGCCATTATGCGTTTAATTTTGGTGGTCTCTGCAGGTACTTTATGGTGCGCTTGGACACCATACTGGTATCACACCATACCAAGATATTTAGAAAGCCTAACAGTGTCACTTACACTGACACAGATGTTACGCTGAAGTCATGTTTCACTAAAAAGACGCTAGAGGGCATCCCCTCAGCAGTGAACAGTATGCTGAGCTCAGTGAGTTGTGCAAGATAGCGACTGTAAGTAGTAAACAGTGTAATTAGTAAACTCTTTAAATTAATTTTAGGCTTGAGTTCTTTGAAAAAAGGCGAGCCAGCCAACCCCGGTGAAGCTGTGTGACGGAAACACTTCAAACTGGCCCTGAAGTCAGCTCCTGATGTCCGCTGTCTGCAGCAGGGCTGCTCTCAGCAGCTAAAATCAAACAAACTAAAATCTGGACAGTCAGACTCTCTCAGTGTAGCTAATGATTTTCCATCACCAGCAGCTCAGCCTGCAGCTTTTACATTTTTAAACTCAGACTGCAGAGAGTGAGAGATGCAAGATGCAACAAACCTCCAGAGTACAGGGGACTTTATCAGATCTCCGAAGATCAAAATTGTTCTGGGACCTGAAACTGAAGTGATCACAATAGCCAAGTATTGAGGCTTCATTAATGTTTCCAAGATTCAAAGTTATTTAGGAATCTTGTTTCCCCCTCCAGGTAAGGAAACTAGTAATTCTGGTAACTTGATTTATTTATTTGTTCATTTTATTGGATTATCGGTTCTTTATGAATACACCTGACCCACACCTGAAGCCAGCACTGTGGAAATCATGTACATCACTGTATACGTACAGAGCTTCCTACTGATTCTTTTAATATACACAGCTCTGCTCAGGTACGTTACTTCTTATCTCTGTACATGCATGTGTAGAAACCATAATCAAGTCATCCTTCTCCTTGTGTTTGATTCCTGACAGTTTACATTTGCTGCACCTTTTACCTGAAATAATCTCCAATTAAGCACAAACAAATTGTCACAGTGGAAGATTTAAGAATATCTTAAAGCATTAAACAAACAATTTCTTGACCTTAAAGTTGCTCTTGTCCTTGATATCATCTTGGTGTTCTCCTCATCCTCTTATATTTATGTTTACTGCCCTCAGCTCATTAGAGTAAAGCTGTGCTGCATAAACCTGGAAGTTTGACTTTTCATTTTGTCTTCCTGCAGTACCTTCTCAGCCACTTCCCTTTGCAGTAATCCTGTCTTTGTAGTTCATTTGTCTCCAGTTAACCAGCCATGTGCATCAATGCCAGATGTTGAAAACCAACAAATAATTACGTTTCAGTTTTGACTTCAGTCTAAAATCCCCTGAAAGTGTCTTTTGATTTTCAGAGCGTTGCAGAACCTCTTACCGTTCGGACCACAGGCTCTCTGAAGGGGGGGCAGACCATGTGAAAACGAGGTATGGCCACGTGGAAAACTTCCTCTTTACTGGCTATGAAAGAAACAAATATGAGAACAGCAGCAAAACATCTGGGAGGCGTTTCTGTTACAGGTGGAGGTAGTTACCAAGTCTGTGGAAGGTGTAGTGACCCTCCATGTACTCTGACGAGGTGGAGAAGGTCGTGCAGCTGGCGTACTCGTGTACTTTTCCAGGCGTCATGACCGGGAACTCCCCTGCACAGATACACACACAAACACACACATTCAGCAGCTGGTCTCAGCCAATCACAGTGGAGCAGCCCAGGTGTGATGCGGGCAGCGTACCGACCACGCCGGGACCCTGGACTTCCTCCACGTTGCCATCAGAGGTGGTGATTTTCCAGTAGCGGCTGTCGAGCTGACAGGCAGCTTCAGGCGAGGCGCTGCTGGACATTTCTATTCTGAAAACACACGCCGGGTCATTAAAACGCTGAAAAGAGGCGGTGAGAGACATGGCGAGCAGAGAGGAAGTTACCTGATGCGGTAGGTGAAGAAGAAGTGTGGAGGATGGACGGACGAAAGCTCTGGCAGGAAGGAGGTAGAAACGGAGACGGTGATGTCGCCGGTGGTTGCCACGCAGCTTTTGTCGTGCACATACCTGCAGAGCAAAATCAGCTTTGAGCTTCACAGAGGCTCAAACACACAAAACACTCATTAACGTGTGCGCGACTCGTTGTTACCTGAAGATCTGGTCTCTGATGATTGGATACTCTCCCGTGACGACGTTGTGCACGTAGGTCGTGAACCACTCCAAGAAACATGAGCCTGCACACACAAACACTCACAGTTTCCCACGTTTTCATGCTCAGGGTTTCTGCAGCTTTCACACAAAGTTAAAGAATCACAGAGAACAAACTGACACAAACTTATAATCTGTCTGGGTGATTTATCCAACTGGAGGAGAGAAATAAATCAAGCAGCTGCTGAAACGGTCTCGTGTTTAGGACTTTCGGTTCGGTCTAAAGTAGCTTATACCTCAACTTTATACAAATGAATGAAGAGTGGACGACTTGAGTCAAATGTTCCTGCAAACCTGAATCTATCAAATCACATTTCACAGCTGGATACGTGGACAGTACCTGGGTTTAGCTAAACCACGGCAAAGACGAGTAAGCCCAGTGATAGACCCGCCTCTCACATGATGACAGCTGTGATGTGTTCCAGCACACTGGATGCTGAACTGAATGTAGGGAATTCAAATGTTGTCTTAACTCTGTGAGATTACTCAGATTCACTGCTAGACCTGTTGTTTCTTTCTTTATGGGCTCCACCCTGAGCGTAGGTGACATCACCAAGAAAGCAGTCAAACACTCAAATTCACCTGCATCTTTATCTGCTCTTTTTTCCACCTTGAAACTTTCAATGTCTATAATTGCCGTCTGACAGTTTGTTCAGCTCATAGATCTCTTGAACTATCAGCCCGAGAACCTTAAACCACCAAGAAACCTGCAGTGAGTCTGTCAAGTTGGTTGACCTTTTGCCTTCATTTCCTTCTCATTGCATCCATCTTCAGACAGTGAGTGAGGGAGGAGGTCCGTCTGCCTGACTTTTGCGACCGCGCAGTATCATCTGTGGAGAATTTACATTACAACTATGCCACGCCCCAGGCAGCGGACTTCAAAGAAGCATAACAGGAATGACTTCTTGGCCGCCGGATCTCCAGCTGTCCGTGTCCGCAACGGAGTATAATTAAGACCTCAGGCATAGTGTTTCCTTTAATGATGTGAATTTCAGGGCAATTTTGGTTTTCCGTTTGCTGTGTGGCTCCAAGACCCGAAGCAGAGTTTTTGTTAACGAATTTAACTAAAGAAAAATGGGTTATTTAAAAAAACAAAACTGCATCGAACAAACGTCCGCCTACTTTAAGAAGTTTGGACTGCAGTAAAAACAAGAGCAGGGTTAGGGTTCAGGGTTTGTTATTTGCTCTGTTTAAATCCGTTTTAACCCACCTGACATATTGATTGATTATTTTTTATTTATGTGGATATAGAAGATGTATTAATTTGTTAAAAAAAAATACTGAGTCAGAGGTCAAACATGACATTTTAAATCTTTACACGACCTTCTATATATTAACATTACACGCTGAGTTGACCATGAAGACTGGATGTAAGAAATATTTGAACATGACCTTTCTCTGCACTTCTACAAAGCAGAATTCAAAATTTTTCATGTAATTGTGATTACAGGTAGAAAGTTTATTTTAACACCTGAGAGAATTGGACCTTTTTGTTTGACGGACTTTTGGACCTGGAAATGTTTAATGACATCAGACTGAACGAGAAGACAAGTTGCAGAAAATCTTGTGACATCCAGCTTTAGAGTTCGACAGCAGGGCAGCAAAAACAAACAGATCAAACAGAGAGACGAGCTGTCGCTGTTAAAACTGAGAGGAGAGTGCACGGTGAGACACTTAACAATGTTCATCTGAACTCCTGTGAAGAACTATGTGATAATACAATTGCACTCAAATACATTACACCCCAGTCAAATACAGTTAACTGACTGAACGTACAGAAATGTTCTACTGGAAAGCTTACAGGATACTTCAACATAGAGGTTTAAAAAGACAAAAAGTAAATGAAATGATTTTTTCTTCCTAAAACCGATTCAGCATTAATCCTAAAAGCCTTTTAACAGTTCCTCTTCAAACTTAAATATCACTTAAATACTCATTGCACAAGTTTTTCACAAACTGAAAATAACAACTTGTCTTAAATTCTCTAAATATTTAGTATTTGTTTTCTCTTTATCGTTATTATTACTGCTATTTTCTGTTATTTTCTTCTTAATTTAACTGCATACTTCTATATGCTCATGTAAAGCTGACGAACACGAGCCAAAGTATTTCGTTATGGGTAAATGTTTATCTGTACATGACAATAAAACTTGAAACAGCAGTGCTCAGAATGATCATAAAGGCTTCCTGTTTCTGTTCTGTTTGTGGTTTAAAATAATATGAGATTAAACTGGAGGCTGTTTTACGGGTTTATACCTAAATTATGTTTCAGTTTGGTCTCGTGCGGCTTAATTGAAAACCCCTCTTAACCCAACGTCATAAACTTCCACATAACCTGACGTGCACCAAGAAATGGGACAACACGTTGCGTTGACGCAGCCCACAATGACTAAAGGTGTAGAAGGTTACAGCGTAGGGTTAAAAAGAGCATTTGTGTACATCATAATTTGATGTACACAAATGTAGATTTCCTGCTGAAGCAAAATTAAGGCATCAGTCTGAATTTTGATTTGAAGACACAGTTGGTTCTAAGCGATGTTTAATTAAGATTTTAATAATTTAAGTATGTGGTGTAGTTTTAATATTGAGCCACTAGATGGCATTGATGTCAGCTTTGATTACCATGTCAAACTTGCAATTCACTAATTCTTGTAAATCTTCCGTTTCACGAACTTTGGAGAACGACACCCTGATCACAGCAATTCTACTGAAGCTGAAAGAATCTGGACTCTTACCTCTAAGTGTTTTTTGATTTTAGGAAAAGTAACAGCGCTTAGACCAGAAATTATACACATGGTCTGCCTAAAAAGTCACCAGTGACAGGAAAATGAAAACAGGAGTCATCTGCAAGTCGAAGAACTTCCTGACCTAAAACCACAATTCATACTTTAAAATGTTAAATAACATTTTCTGAATATAACATTTCTAACACAGTTGCAGATAAAGACTGGCACTGACCTGTGATGAACATGTCGATGGCTGAAGGATCCTGAGCCGTCTGATCCTGAAACACAGAAAGAAGAAACTGTTCCAAATATGTCCACTGAATGCTACAGAGCATTTACTTTGAAAGAATAAGCAGACAGTAAATGTGCTGACCGGGCAGGGGTAGAAGCTCTCAAACATCTGGCGCCCCTCAGCAGGCTCCAGCGCCATATACTGACTGAGGCCTGTGTGGAAGCAGAAGGTGAGCGGCAGGCAGCGCCTCATCCCCTTCCTCTGCTGGAAGCCGCCGGCCGCCGTCTCCACATCCAGCAGCACCTCCGAGCGGTAGTGGTTGGACAGAGACATGCTGCCCATCAGCCTGAGGACAGAGAGACAGGTGGAGAGGAAGGTGAGACAGGAAGAAGGGGGCGTGGCTACAGTCTGTGTTCTCAGGCTGACACTGACCCTGGGATGACCAGCTTCTGACCATTGTGGATGCGGTAGGAACAGCGGTAGTCGTCTGGGAGCTTGCAGCCGATCTGTGCCTCGATGTCATTCAGCTCCACCTCGGTGGTGCCCTCTGAAGACAGAAACAGGAAACATCACCTTTAAAGGCGATGCTAATGGGCTGACAGATATAAACAAAAAAGGTTTTCTTGTAGTTTATCTTCAGGAGAGCTCAGACTTTACATGCAATTACTGATTATCAAGTTTTATAGAAAGAAGGTGACGAGATGTGTGAATGACTGAGAAACATGAGCAGAGAGCAACCCAACAACTTTCAAACATCAAGAAACACTTTACAGCAGAACTTTGTTTTACTGAAGCAGAAACAAAAGAACTTGATTCTTTTAGCTCAAGAACAAAGAAAATTTGGCAGAAACATGCAGATTTCTCCTCGTTACACTAAAAATGGCGGAGCAGTGAAGGCAAGCCTGAAGCCATCTGCTTCATCTGTCATAAAATAACGAGTAGGGCTGCCACGATTAGTCGACTAATCACGATTACGTCGACTATTAAAATCGTCGACAACTAATTTAATAGTCGACGTGTTGTTTGAGGCTTTGTAAGATCCCAAAAGACGCAGGAATAAGTAGTAGGATTTAAGAGTGTAATAACGGACTGAAACAGAAGATGGCAGCACTGCATATACAAGGATGCCAGCTGCCGTTAAAAAAAGAAGAAGCTGTGTCCCAGAATCCATAGCGCCCTGCTCCGTTTCCAACAATAGTGGCAGCTAGTTAGTTTTAATATTACTCTTATTATTCTTTCTGGGTCACAAAATAAACGTTTAACATATTTTCAGGCGAGACTGTAGCTGTGTAAACCTCAAATATCGGTTCAGTTTATCAGGACACCACATATTTTGAAAAGCGCTCCGACGTTTTCAGAGACGTCTGTTACCCACCAGCTCGATAGCTAGCCGGGGGCTAGGCTCACTAGAGCCCGTGAGAACGCCGGACTCCCGGCAAATCGTTTTCAAACCCACCGCCGTCTTTCGCTACTCAGGTTAAACATATATAAGTCACTTAGATAACTTAAAAATAATATTGTTTGGCTTTTTTTTAGTGTTTTATTTGTTCCTGAGTAAATCGTTTGGCTGAGATTAAAGTTATAGTCTTTACACAGCTGAATAAACGTCAAGCAGACAGCTGATTATCAGAAGTGTGAGATGCTCGAGAATTTACTCTGGTGTCCTGTTATATTTTAGATAGCAAGGAGTTTATTAAACTTCACCGAAACAATCTGCAAACTTCATTAAAATTTAATAAACTGTGATCATGTCTTTATTTTTAGTTAGCACATACCTTAAACACTTAAAGCTGTAAGCTAATGATAGTTATATAAGAGCAGATGCATGCTGGTGCAATAAGCTGTAAGTTGTACGTCCAATGGATGTATGATCTGATTAGTCGACTAATCGCAAAAATAATCGGTGACTAGTCGACTATCAAAATAATCGTTTGTGGCAGCCCTAATAACAAGTGAAGCGAGCCATGAAATTGTTTATTACTCAACTGTCTGTTGACTTTACTTAAGCCTCTGAAAACAGGGGGGCGTGTTTAAAATAGCTGTAATTCATAAACAGCTAATTCTGTACTTTAGTTAAACCCTTTGAAACAAACCTGAAAGTCTGGATTTTAATCACATATTGATTGTTTCGTGTAAAATCCACTGTGGTGACGTGCAGTGAACTTCAGGCTTTGTTGATGCAGTGAGCACAAAGAAAGCCAAACTCGGAAAGAATCTTTTTGTTAATGAAGAACGACATTTTTATTTAATTTTCAAACCTCTGTTTTTAAAAGTCTAGAATTCTGGTGTTGCCTTTCAAACAAAAAGCCATGGTTCCAGTTTGAACCATGTGATATCTGTGCGAGCTGTGGTGCATCCAGCTGTTGAACTGTTGTGTGACACCTTTGAGTGATGCGATCATTCGTGGACACCTCTGCTGCAGGAAGCTCTTGAGCTGCTCCCACGCCCTCTTCAGCACTGCGTAATACTGGATGTACCGGCCCAGATCAGTGTAGTACTGCTTGAAGAGGCAGAACCAGGACACACCGCTCTGCAGTCGGTCGTCACTAAGTGAGCATACATACAGAGAGAGAGAGAAACAGAGAGAGGTGAAAAGTCAGAGTGCGGCGAGGCTGCGGCGAGGTGTAAAACATGTCGGGGTGAACTCACTCTGTCAGCAGCCAGTGTTTGCAGCACTGAGACTTCCAAAGAGGATTGTGCTTAGAGAGCTCGTTCAGGCGCCTGCTGACAAAGCTGCAGCTGAGGAGGAGGGAGAGGGGGAGGAGTCAAACACAGAGAGAGGAGTTTTATCTCAAACACATCTTGTGGTTTACACGAGAGCAAACAGATATAATGACACATCCTGAAAACTACTCAACTTTATTTAAAATTTATGTTTATTTAAAACAATAATTTTATTTAAACCTGAACAACATATTTAACTTTTTTATCAACTAGAAAAGTTTTACGACATATTTATGTACCTTTGCTGCAGGAAACCAGTGTACCTTAACTGTAATAACCCTTCTGCTATAATAATCAGAACATATTTGTGTGATTTCACTGAAAGAATCGGATGCCTGTGTACTTTTATTACATGGATTTAATGCGCTTTTTAGTACTTTGATAATAAGTTTCAGTAGATTAACATGAAAAGGGTTGAAGCTAACAGACATGCGCAGCAGGGGACGTAAACAAATAGTTAGCAGCAGTTAGCATGCGGCTAACTGTAAACGCGATCATATCTCGTATATGGGGCGTTTTAAAGTCTCTGTGTTGGCTCTGCGCTACGTGACAGCTGCCATTAAAGTTACATTTTCATGAATACTTGCAGTAAAACACTGACAGCACCTTTTGTCACAACTCTTTACTCAGAATTACAAGAACAAAAATTAAAATAAAGGGGCTCGCCTAACGAGCTGCTGTCGTTGTTATTAGCGGTTAGCCTCTAGCCTGCGTTTCCTCCTGCAGCTTGTGTAAGAAATCAATGGCGTGTTTTCTTCTTCCTCTCCTGGCTACACCGTGGAGGTGTGGGATACGTACTGCATCAAGTCCCTGAAGTCCAAGTAGGATAAAATGTGCAGCAGCGGGTCTGTGGGCAGTTGATCCATCCGTAACTCCATGAAAGCGGCTGCCATTGTTAGCAGTAGTGACGCTGTTTCTTCTTCTACAGCGTTTAACGGCTGTTGGTGAACTTTACCTGGTGAACTTCTGTACTTTACCGCCACCAGCTGGTAGTCACTGTGTTTAACGATGTTTAATATTTATATATTTTTTGACTTCTTTGGTGTAAAATTTTGTGGCTTCTCTGTGCACTCTTACCTGTAACCTAAATGTCCGTAACAAGACACGGTCTTGTCTGGTCTTACTGTGGAAATGTTCCACCCAGTGTTGCCAACTCGTCAGTAAGGAAAATCACTATTGGCTGTCCGAAAAGTCGCTAGAAGTCGCCAAATAACGTCATCGCCTAATTTGAATAATTGGTCATGCTACTGTAAGTTGTTTGAGAGAGAAATAACATCGTGGAAGAGACATAAAGTGAGTAAAAAACGTCCTAAATGCAGTTAGAATTTATTTAGAACTACAAATTAAATTTATTTTAGCAATTATTGTTTTTTAATGTCACAATTCCAACCCTGCTCCTTTATCCGGGCCTGGACCGGCAAAAGTGACCCGAAACTGGCACTCTGGTGGAGTTACTTTGTGTGTGAGAGTGTGTGTTTATAAGTAGTTTTAAACCTTGTGATCCACAAAACAGCATAACAGTAAAAGAACTGACTGGTTATAGTCAGTGCGGGAGCAGCGGCTTCGCCCATGCGCGATTCATTTGCCGTTTGGACGCATAGGTGTGAACGTCTTCTGCCCTGATAGCAGCTGGGGGAGGACTATCCTCCACCTGTGAGCGCTTTGGCACGGGCGGTGCCCAAGGCAGCACCGCTGCTTGTTGAGCGTAAGAGCGATACGCGTTTTCACGTCAAAAAGTCGTCATAAATAAGTCTCCAATAATACTGGAAAAAGTCGCCAGATTTGTTGCTAGTCGCTTTTTAGAAAAAAAAAAAGTCGCTAAGGGGGTCTGAAGTCGCTAAGCTGGCAACACTGGTTCCACCCTCTTACCCGTCCTTCCTTCAGAGGAGGAGTCTCTCATTCAAGGGAAGAGCTCACATGTTCCAGTCTTTACCAGTGAGGAGTGCAGAGTCATCGTCTTCTCCTGTGTTTAAATAAACTGTAAGCTTTTATTTTATTTTTTATTTCACACTTTAATTATTTAATGCATGTAGCAATAAGACATAGGCACAATGGTACTTTAACAATGCTAAAGTCTGTAATGTTTGTAAGTTGTTCGACTGGAACTTTTGTCTGTGAAGGTTCTCAGTCATCCAGGTCATCGTAGTCAAAGGAGCTTGCAAAGAAAAGCGTCTGGACTTCTTTAAGTTACTTGAAGACGTTTCACCTCTCATCTGAGAAACTTCTTCAGTTCTAAGGTCAAATGGTGGAGAGTCCCAGATATAAACCTAGTGGGAGTGACCCCCCACAGAGAGACAAAAGGACCCCCTGATGATCCTCTAATTGCCTGAGCCAAGGTGTGAAACTGGGTGTGGGTCCCAATCAGCCAGAGTTTCGGGTGAGTTCATTGTGAAACCTGGCCCCACCTTATCGTGCAAATTCCTGAGGTCAGATGGCCCAGGATGTGGGTGGGCGTAAAGGCGTCTGGGGAGGGAACTCAAAACTGGATTATAGATGGCAGAGAGTTGGTGTTGTAAACCTCCGCCTCTGTTCAAAGATGGTCGCTCACAGTGGACATAGATGGCTTCTTTCACTCCTCTTTCAAACCATCTGTCCTCTCTGTCCAAAATGTGAACATTGGCATCCTCGAAAGAGTGTCCTTTATCCTTAAGATGCAGATGGACAGCTGAGTCTTGTCCTGTGGAGGTGGCTCTTCTGTGTTGTGCCATGCGCTTGTGAAGTGGCTGTTTGGTCTCTCCAATGTAGAGGTCTGGGCATTCCTCGCTGCACTCGGGTTTGAAAGAGGAGTGAAAGAAGCCATCTATGTCCACTGTGAGCGACCATCTTTGAACAGAGGCGGTGGTTTACAACACCAACTCTCTGCCATCTATAATCCAGTTTTGAGTTCCCTCCCCAGACGCCTTAACGCCCACCCACATCCTGGGCCATCTGACCTCAGGAATTTGCACGATAAGGTGGGGCCAGGTTTCACAATGAACTCACCCGAAACTCTGGCTGATTGGGACCCACACCCAGTTTCACACCTTGGCTCAGGCAATTAGAGGATCATCAGGGGGTCCTTTTGTCTCTCTGTGGGGGGTCACTCCCACTAGGTTTATATCTGGGACTCTCCACCATTTGACCTTAGAACTGAAGAAGCTTCTCGGATGAGAGGTGAAACGTCTTCAAGCAACTTAAAGAAGTCCAGACGCTTTTCTTTGCAAGCTCCTTTGACTGGAACTTTTGGATCACTTCTCTTACTGAGACAAGTTTAAAATCAATGTGAGTACATTAAGTTTAAATCTAGGTTATTTCATATTACACTATGCTGATTGTTTACGTGTCAGCGGCTGAGAAAAATACTTATAAATACTACATATAACAAAGTATTTTCACACTGTGATGCTTTGTGGAAGTTAAACACACCTGGCAAAGGGCCATTTTGGCTTTAGGGCTCTTCAGCACACAGCCTCTCTGTGCTGGTGTCATTAGTTTCGTTTCCTCTAAGGCTGGAACCAAATGGAAACTAAAAACTTAATTCAGCTTAATGAAATGAAAACAAGATGCATGATGAAAGGTGTGATACAGAGAGGATCCGACCTGACACCACACACATCAGGAAGGATGAAGTCTGCAAATGAAACATGGTTTTTATTTACCTACACATTAGTAACTGCAACCAACTGCTGGCTGTGCCTGGCTTTAACAATCAGTCTCTCTCACGGCAGCAACTCTGGTATCCTGATATATCCTTTCACATCTTGTTAATGTATTTTTTTCCTTTTAAATGTATTTAAAACATTGTGTTCTACTGACTAAATTGAATTAAATTGTCATGATATATGTAGATTTGGTTGAACCAAAATAAACGTATTACGTGGAAAACCTGCCATCAATCAAATTGAGTTCATCCAATGACTAATTTTTATGAGTGTAGGAGGCAAAAAGCTGACAGCATGGCTCATACGGGTGAGTGAGGGTTCCTGCAACATGATTTGGTATGATTTGCATGTCACTGAGTGAATGAAGCACAGCAGTAGGATTGTGACACACGACCCACAGATGGACACTTCTGCGTGTGTCAGTTCAGCAGTGTTTTATTTACAATCAGGACTGTCCCTGCAGTTTCTGGCTCCTGCCCCTCCGTCACTCTGCTGCTTCTTCTCACTGCAAGACATAAGAAAAGTCTCTCCTCATCAAGTCATTTCCGCACACCTGTTCCTTCCCACCTCTGCGCCGCCCTGTGAGCTCACTGCATCACCCCTCCTCTGCAGCAGGCCAAAGACCAAGCCCTCGCCACAGCAATGTTTCATATATTTGGTCACCAGGTTTCACACATCTCAGGAAGGATTTAGTCCCACTCCTTTTTACAGAAACTCTCTAAATCCTTCAGGTTTCTTCCCTGCTGACTGGCATCTTGAAGCTTCAGCTCTTCACAGATTTTCTATTCTGAGGTCCTGGACCTTAATTTACTTCTTCTTTAGCCACATCTGTGTTTCTTTGGGGTTATCCCCTGGGTCATTGTCATGTTGGAAGGCTTTATGGTACACGGTCTTAATTGGCTCCTTGGTGCAAGGAAGTTGTCCTGTGCTCTAGAAAGAAAAAGACTCAAAAATAAGACTGTGCTTGCAATAAATTTAATAATACAATTGAAGATGTGACAGAAGAGTGCTAAGGTCTGCAGATCTACAAACATGCTGTGCTACAACATGTTTGAAGGCAACTGGGACAGAGCCAGACATCAGAAAGGCATTAATTAGCCCAGTGATACATGGCTCAAGAGTAGGCCTATTAAAAACATCCTTGAGGAGACAGGGTAGGAAGCTGTCACCTTAACAGATCAGCACACATGCTGAACTATTTCAATTAAAAAGGAGAGAGACACCTGCTCAAAGTTCACAAAGAAAACTGGGCAAACAGGATGAACAATGTGATCTAAGACAGGATCTGAGGGGAAAGACCTGATAGGACAATTCGTTTTTTTGATTTTTTTTAAATGTGGAAAACTTTTTCATATGCTTGCTGGGTTTTTCTCTGTATGTATTATTGTAGGGTCTACCTTACAATATAAAGAACCTTGAGGCATCTGTTGTTGGGATTTGTGTGATATAAATAAAACTGAATGAATAAGAATACAGTGCGATAGAAGTAGAATCCCAAAGCAGCTTAAATAGCTCTACAATCTGAAAATCTCCTGTGGTGTTCTGTTCTAGAGCAAAGCTGTAGCAGACCGTAGAGGAGTGTGCTGATGGATTCGCCAAACCAAGCAGCTTGCTCAGCAGGTAGGAGCCAGTAGGCTATTTGACAAGATGTAAGTAAGACAAATAAACATGAAACAAAAAAGTCTTCTTAGAATAATAGAGCACTCTGTACTTCGTGTACAGACATTGTTTATGGTTTATTCACCAAAATACATAAACATACATACATGAGAGTTAAAGTTGGCACAGTTAAATAAGGCAACTTTTTTAAAAATAACTACATATTAGTTGAAGCAGCCATAGGGCACCGAGAAGCACTGTGTAGGGACCGTACCTTGCTCAGGGGTACCTAGGGTACTTATTGAGTGGATTCAAACCCCCAACCTTCCGATCATGGGGCCGCCACTCTACCTACTGAGCTATCCCTGCCCGTGTTTGTTAGCAGTTAAATTCTTTTTCTATAAAACGAGTAACTGTGTATTAAATTTCAGTGAAATCAAATTTATGTTTATTTACCTTTTATTTAATAGGGACAGTTCACTTTAACATAAGTACTTAGGTGCATCATGAATAAATACCCCGTTTTCTGCTGTGCAGGCTGATTTTTTTTATCTGCAGTTACTGGCAAGTTGACTGGAATTTATTGACAGTAATAATTCATAGATAAGAGCCAGAAGTACATGAACAGCAAAAGAAAGACCTACCTGTGTAACACATTAAATATTACATTAAATATATTTTAAATGTAAAATAATGTGAAGTTTTTGGGTCTCATCCATATGAAAATTAAATGCAAGGACTCCAGCACAAATCATTATGTGCGTGTGGTGTCATATCATTATTTTCATGCCTTTTTCTAAAGTTACTTGTTAATTTTCTGCTTTCTATAGTTGTGTAAAGCACTTTGAGTGCTTGGGTAAAGTAGAAAAACACTGTATAAGAAGTGTCTATTTACCATTTGCCAAAAAGAAGTGGGATACACTTATAATATAAATCCTTTATTTAGCTATGGACTGTGTGACAAAGTGGGTGAGAAGACCATTTGTCTACATTCTTAGTTAACATTCTTGTTTTGATTTAACCATATTTCACATGTAATCTGCAATAGGCAAACATCTACTATCCCGGGTTTGTTTATGTTTTGCACTTTTACAGATTATATAATATAACATCTTGGTTTAAATCAATTCCTACAAGTTTGTTAAGTTAACATGTTATTTATTTCAACTGTTAATTTGTATTGTTTCGAACTTACCTTACCTACCTGTCTTGCAGAAGCAAAAGGAGGAAATGTAGTTTTACTTCCTGCTTTATACCTTCTGGGTTCATCTGAGGTCACAGGAAGAGACAAAGTGCAGAAGGGGAAGAATTCTTATAATTTAATAAAGTTGATTTTAGAGGGTTTATAAAGAAATAGATTTATTGTTGTGATATGTATTGATTACACCACAGAGTTTGTTGCCAGTAAAGAGGAGTAGTAGAGGTTTGACTATAATCATGTTCATCTTACCTACCTACTGAATGGAATAGTCCAGAGGAGAAATTGTTTGGTTAAGTGGACTATTTAAGCAGACGAACTCAGGTGTTTCGGGGGAAAAAAGGTTCAGGTCAGTGTAGCTGTGTGCAGTTTGACCTTAATTTCTGTTGATTTAAGTTCAGTTATGTTTATTTGAACTGAGTTAATTATAGAGTTGAGTTTCTTATTTGTTTCTTTGTAAATATTGTTGGGCCACAAAATGGTGAATAAATCACTTGCTACACTGGACAGCATCAGTCTCCTGCAATTCTTTGACCGCTTAAGTCGAGTCCTACCACAGACTGACTATATTACTTAAAAACTGGTACTATCAAGGTTAGACTGGCCTGCTGCAAGGTTCACTTTGATAAACTCCTGTAACACTGAACAAGTTTATCTGTTAAAATAATGATACATATAAGCAGACTTCACTACACTGGAGGTTTGCAGAGGCTACTCATAGAGAGTTATGCTGGGCTCACACTGTGCGATTTTTGGCCCATTTTGAGCCGATTTTTGAGTCGTGCGACCGTTTTGGCGATCGGCCGGATTTTGGCCTTCATCGTGCGTCGTGCATCGTGTAGTATACGTGGGGTAACGAGAAGCGATTAACACCTCACGACCAGCTCCCGATCATCAATCGCTTGGTCGTGAGGTCACCGCAGTTTCTCACACTGCGCACGCGCAAACACAAATGTCAGCGAAAAAGACGGCGCAGCACGGCAGTGCAGCGTGTGATCTGGACACAAGCGATGGAGGCACAACTTGTAGAACTATGGCAACCTCATCCGAGCCTTTTAGATGTGGCCTCACAAAATTATCACAACCACAACAACCGTGAAAATAGGTGGATTTACATTGCTGCTCAATCACAGCTGCCTGATCAATGTTTTTCATTAGCAATTTAGCAAAGTTGATGGTGGTGGTGTGCGTGTCTATGTGAGTGAAAGACAGAGAGGGAGAGCGAGCGACAGAATTTCTGTTATAACCTTAATTTTATGGACGCACAGTGTGAGCACTCAGGTCGCATCAGAGCATCGGGTTGTATAGTGTGAGACCCTGCATCGTGACCTATGAACTTCTAACCCCTGCGAGTCAACCGTGCAGTTTGAGCAGGAGCTGAATCGCGCGACTGAAAAAATCGCACAGTGTCTGCCCAGCATTAACTGTTAAATCTATGTTGGCTGAGCTGACTGACTGAGTTACTAAACTTGTTATTTCAAAAACAAATCAACTATTTAAACAAACAAAACAAAAACAAATTCTTCATTTCAGTTTATTATATTTCTTTCCACAGAGAAGGAGCTTGCCAGAATGCGAACACAGTTTGTGGAGAGGGTGACAGCAGAAAATCTCACACAGCTACTTGAAGCCCTTGTAATAGACAATGTCTTGAATCAGTTGGAGAAAGAAAGGATACAGGAAATAAACCAAAGTAGAGCAGACAAGGCACGCGACTTCATTGACATCGTGAAGAAAAAGGGAGAAAAAGCCTGCAGGATAATGATCAGTCACCTTCGAACCATTGATCCTACAGTTTCCCGACAGCTAGGTTTGTCCTCTGGGCCATCTGCTCATTTAGGTGAGATCAAATATTTTGTTATTAATATATTATTGCGTTATTTGTTAGAGCACTAACCTTTGTCTGTTGTGTGTGTGTGTGTGTCCATCCATTTATGTTTAACCATTTCCAGTTTAGAAATTTCCCCTGGAGAAGTGATCTGACTCTAATCCATTCTTGAGTTGCCCTCTTTGGCTTTTAGGTCCCGGTTCACTGATAATTTCCCGATGAATGAAAATGATGTTTCCTTATGAGGGATTGTCCTGAAATGCCTTTTATGGTGCTAAAACCTACTCCAGCTGGGGACTTCATTGTAATTCCCTTGGATTTTACTGTTCATATACTATTTTTATATTTCACTGGGAGGAATGGCCTGTCCAATCTGAACTTGAATTGTGTTCTCTTATTGGACTGTTGTGGTTATCAGACTTTATCTATGAGGAACAGAACAGTGTTCACCATCTGGAAGACACCCAGGTCCAGGACAGTTGTAGGCAAGCCCAGAGGCTAAAAGAATAAAACTGTGGATACAAGTAATGGAAACTGGCATCCTCCCTCATGGGCTTTGCTTTAAAAAAGCCTTTTTTGCTTTTAAATAGCATAGCATAGCATAGCATCTTTATTTATAACGCACTTTACATCCAACTATGTTGACCAAAGTGCTACAAATATAAAACAGAGTCTCTATCTTAAATTTATTTTTAAATTACATATAAAATATCTTAAAATTAAAATATCTTAAAATTAAAAATAATATAATTAATAAGAAACGTATTAAGAGACATCAACAAGTCCTGCTGTGCTAAAAGCCAAGGTAAATAAATATGTTTTAAGACGTGATTTAAAAACAGATAAGGAAGGTGCCTGTCTAACATGTAAAGGCAACTCATTCCACAATTTTGGTGCTGCCACAGCAAACGCCCGATCCCCTCTGAGCTTACGATTAGTCCTGGGCACGCTCAGGAGGAGCTGGTCTGCCGACCTGAGGGACCGGGAAGGTATGTATGGATGAAGAAGCTCAGAGAGGTACACAGGGGCAGCATTGGACAAACATTTAAAAACAAATAAAAGCAGCTTAAAATGGATCCTAAAATGCACGGGCAGCCAATGAAGTGAATGTGCTATAGAATTAAAATTTATATTGACATTAAGTGGAAATCATGTCTCTATCTTAAATTTATGTTGTAGGTACATTACAACTGCAAACCTTTCCGAAACCCCACACTATAACTTAAGCCATAACTTCATATGCATCTCCCTAAAAATGTACCTACAACTTGTGCTGATGCAGCCTGCAACTACTGTGATTGGTCCATTTATTACTGTTGTTAACCTCTATGTATTTTTGGAGAAGTGGAAACTTTTGCATTTGCACAGTCTATATACACGCTGGAAATAGTACTGGCCACTTGCAAAGTTTACATTGTAGAATCTACAGACGTGTAGATCATGTATATGCATGCACCATCATCAGGGTTCGGCTGGGAAAGCCTTGATGTCTCCACAAAAGAGCTTAAGGTGATGGTGGGATGAGCATTTCCACTTAGACTGCCCCCATGGTTTGGACCTAGATAGGTGGCACAAAATAGATGGATGGACAACAAAAAAAGCTCATCCGAAATTGAATAAAACAACCACAACAGTCCAAAAATCATTCATATTTGTGTGTTTCTATTAGCAGCACTTGACAAGTGTCATCTTAAATTTAAATCTACTCTGAAGAACAAGTTCCAGCGTGTGTTTGAATACACAAAATGTTGTTTCTCTATTCTTTTAGGATTCTCCAGCATGTGTCAGAATAAAATTAAATCTAACCTGAAGAAGAAGTTCCAGTGTGTGTTTGAGGGAATTGCTAAAACCGGAAATCCAACCCTTCTGAATCAGATCTACACAGAGCTCTTCATCACAAAAGGAGGGACTGCAGAGGTCAATCAAGAACATGAGGTCAGACAAATTGAAACAGCATCAAGAAAACCATACAGACCAGAAACAATAAGATTAGAAGACATCTTTAAAGTCCCACCTGGAAAAGAACAACCAGTCAGAAAAGTACTAACTATGGGAGGGGCTGGCTTTGGGAAAACTTTGTTGACACAGAAGTTCACTCTGGATTGGGCTGAAGACAAAACCAACCAGGACATCCAGTTCATATTTCCATTCCCTTTCAGAGAGCTGAATGTGCTGAAGGAGAAAAAGTTCAGCTTGGTGGAACTTATTCATCGCTTCTTTATTGAAACCAAAGAAGCAGGATTCTGCAGGTTCGAAGACTTCCAGGTTGTGTTCATCTTTGATGGTCTGGATGAGTGTCGACTTCCTCTAGACTTCCACAATACAGAAATCCTCACTGACCCCAGGGAGTCCACTTCTGTGGTTCTGCTACTAACAAACCTCATCAAGGGCAACCTGCTTCCCTCTGCTCACCTCTGGATAACCACACGACCTGCAGCAGCCAATCAGATCCCTTCGGACTGTGTTGACATGGTGACCGAAATCAGAGGGTTCACTGACCCACAGAAGGAGGAATACTTCAAGAAGAGATTCGCTAATGAGAAGCGGTCCAGGACCATCATCTCTCACATCAAGACATCACAAAGCCTCCACATTATGTGCCACATCCCAGTCTTCTGCTGGATCACTGCTACAGTTCTGGAGCACATGTTGAGAACCACAGAGGTGAGAAAGCTACCCAAGACCCTGACTGAGATGTACATCCACTTCTTGGTGGTTCAGGTCAAAGTGAAAAAGGTCAAGTATGATGGAGGAGCTGAGACAGATCCACACTGGAGTCCAGAGAGCAGGGAGATGATTGAGTCTCTGGGAAAACTGGCTTTTGACCAGCTGCAGAAAGGAAACCTGATCTTCTATGAATCAGACCTGACAGAGTGTGGCATCGATATCAGAGCAGCCTCAGTGTACTCAGGAGTGTTCACACAGATCTTTAGAGAGGAGAGAGGACTGTACCAGGACAAGGTGTTCTGCTTTGTCCATCTAAGTGTTCAGGAGTTTTTGGCTGCTCTTCATGTCCATCTGACCTTCATCAACTCTGGAGTCAATCTGCTGGAAGAACAACAACCTGGGGCAGACTTCTACAATACTGCTGTGAACAAGGCCTTACAGAGTCCAAATGGACACCTGGACTTGTTTCTTCGCTTCCTCCTGGGTCTATCACTGCAGACCAATCAGAGTCGCCTGAAAGGCCTGCTGACACAGACAAGAAGTCCACAGACCAATGAGGAAAGAGTTCAGTACATCAAGAAGAAGCTCAATGAGAATCTGTCTGTAGAGAAAAGCATAAACCTGTTCCACTGTCTGAATGAACTGAATGATCGTTCTCTAGTGAAGGAGATCCAACAGGCCCTGAGTCCAGGAAGTCTCTCTACAGATAAACTGTCTCCTGCTCACTGGTCAGCTCTGGTCTTCATCTTACTTTCATCAGAAGAAGATCTGGATGAGTTTGACCTGAAGAAATATGCTGCTTCAGAGGAGGCTCTTCTGAGACTGATGCCAGTGGTCAAAGCTTCCAATAAAGCTCTGTAAGTTATATATATTTTTAAATGCATTGCCATCTTTATACAGTAAATGAATAAAAATGTACAAAATTTACATTACTATCTTTTCAGACTGAGTGGCTGTAACCTCTCAGAGAGAAGCTGTGGCGCTCTATCCTCAGTTAGCCTGGAGTCCTCTAATTTAATTGAGCTGGACCTGAATAACAACGATCTGAAGGATTCAGGAGTGATGCTAATATCTTCTGGATTGAAGAGTCTGCAGTGTAATCTCCACATTCTCAGGTAAGAATTCAGCAGATTGTTTCAAACAAGAGCTATTTTCTGAAATTATCTGTCTATAAATATTTCTGCTTATCTAAACCTTCTGTCATTCTTAAACAGCAAGACAGGGAAGCTTTACCACCAAGAATTTCTAGTTATCCCGTTCTGGCAGTTTAAAAATTCTGTGAGACGTTGTTACATAAAACTGCATAGTGAAAACAAGGGTTAGGGGTAACTGATATACATTGAGGGGAATTAATTATGTGTTGAATTTGTACATTTGTTCACTTACAAAAAAACGAATAGTTTTTAATTTTATTGTCATTTGATTAAATGAATGCCTACAGAATATCAACCAAAAATCCAGAAAAAAAACAAAACACATTACATAAGAGTTATAAATTGCATGAGATAAGTATTCAATCCAAAAGCAAAACATGACTTAGTATTTGGAGAAACCCTTGTTGGCAAAGCAGTGGAAAGATGTTTCTTGTAGTTTAGTCACTCGGTTTGCACACATCTCAGGAGGGGTTTTGTTCCAGTCCTCTTTAGAAAAACTCTCTAAATCTTAGAAGTTTCTTGGCTGCTACTTGGCAACTCAAAGTTTCAGTTCCCTCCACAGACACCAGACATTACCACAATCAATTTTAAATGAAACAATCATATGCAGTTTAAGAGGAGACTTTCAGCTTTAATTCAGTGGGTTGAACAAAAAGATTGCATAAAAAAGGTGAGGGACTAAATGATTTTTTAACACAATCTTCTCATTTCAGGGGCTCAAAAGTAATTGGACAAATGAAATAATTGAAAATAAAATGTTCATTTCTAATGCTTGGTTGAAACCCATTTGCTGGCAGGAAAATGCCAAAGTCTTGAACTCATGGTGCCCTACTTGGCCATTCAAGAATATTACATTTCTTTGCTTTAATAAACTCCTGGTTTGCTTTGGCTGTATGTTTTGGGTAATTGTCCATCTGTATTATGAAACACCACCCTATCGACTGCATTTTTGACTGCATTTAGCAGGATGTGAGCAGGCAAGTACGACTCTGAACACCTCAGAATTCATTCTACTGCTTCTGTCCTGTGTCACATCATCAATAAACACTAGTGTCCCAGTTCCACTGGCAGCCATGCGCACACAAGCCATCATACTGCCTCTGCCATGTTTTATGATGTTGTATGATTGGATCATGAGGTGTTCCACACCTCCTCTATACTTTCTTCGTGCCATCATTCTGGTAGAGGTTTATCTTAGTTTCCTCTGTCCAAAGAATGATTTTACAGCACCGTACTGGATTTCTTTTGTGTTTTTTAGCAAAGTCCAATCTAGCCTTTCTATTTTTAAGGGTTATGAGTGGCTTCCACCCTACAGTGAACCCTCTGTATTTACTCTCATGCAGTCTTCTCTTTATGGTAGATATTGATACGCCGACTTCCTGGAGAGTCTTATTCACTTGATTGGCTGTTGTGAAAGGGGTTTCTATTCACCATGGAAATGATCATGCGATCATCCACCACTGCTGTTTTCTGTGCATGTCCAGGTCTTTTTGCAATACTGAGTTCACCAGTGCTTTCTTTCTTTCTTTCTTTCTTTCCTTCGTTCGTTCGTTCGTTCGTTCGTTCGTTGAACCAAACTGTAGATTTCACTAGTCCTGGTATTGTAGCAAAATCTTGGATATGTTTTTTCTGTTTTCACTGTTTAAAGGTGGCTTGTTTCACCTTCATGGAGAGCTCCTTTGGCTGCGTGTTGTCTGTTTACATTAAAATATTCCAGATGAAAGCACCACACCTCAAAACAACTCCAGGCCTTTTATCTCCTTAACTGATAATGACATATTGAAGAAATTGCCCACATCTGCCCATGATATAGCTTTTGAGTCAATTCTCCAATTACTTTTGCTCCATTTAAAAACATGTTGGGACATGTTAAGGATGCTGAAACTCATAAACCCTTCATCCAGTTTGAATGAGGATACCCTGAAATGAAAGCTGAGAGTCTACACATTATGTCCATGTCCATTATATATCTGTAATAGTTTACTTGTGTCATTGTCCAAATATGTATATATGTATATATATATATATATATATGTATATATGTGTGTGTGTGTGTGTATATATATATATATATATATATATATATATATATATATGTACACACACCATAGTCTGGACCTACTTCCTGGGGGTATGACAACAGCATGCAATATAAGATTATTTTTGCCACAATATTGTGAGATTGTGGAGAACTTTTAACAGGAAGGTGCTGCATCTTGGGTAAAGATGATATATCTATATCTGTATATTATTAAATGTGTACACAACACACAACAATGTGAACCACAGTGAAGACTTGGACAATAACATGAGGCAATCACCGTCATGTTGTTTTGTGTGTCTGTAGGCTGTCAGGCTGTCTAATCACAGAGCATGGTTGCACTTCTCTGGCCTCAGCTTTGCGCTCCAACTCCCAACTGAGAGAGCTGGACTTGAGCTATAACCATCCAGGAGAGGCAGGAGAGAAGCAGCTGAAGCAGCTGAGAATGGATATCAGGTATGGAGATGCCTGTTGAAATCACATACAGTGTCTAAAGGAGGAAGAAATACTGTCATGTTGTCAGGCTTTCTAAATCTGCTGTAGGTGTGGATGCGATTGCCTGTGTGAATCCCCGATTGACAAAAGTTTAACTCTACACTGTGTGTTTACCGTACCACCATTTTTCCATGCTGGATCTTTAAAAAAAAGATGAAATATGAAAAAAAAAAAGATTTACAGATTGCAGACCTCTTTGTAAGTTTGTGTGTGTGATTAATATCTCACATGTTGACAAAGTGCTAGCAGCTGAATTTGCATGATGACTAATAAGGGCCTTATTATTTTTAGAACAGGGTCCAAAGTCGTTACTGTTATCATCCTCTCTTTTCTTCAGCCGTTTCACTTTGAACCTCACTGTTCATGCTATGAAATTTCTCCCACAGAAAACCTGATACCAAGAATGAAAGAGTTGAAAGTTTTTAATCAGAGGTCCCAAGTCATCTCTGAGTTCAGTGAGCGAGTTTAGAATTAGGTCGCCGTGTAATGTGTATGTTTTAAAAGAGCTTTTTCTGGTATTTCAAATAAACTGACACAAGTGGACAAACATCTCTCTTTTCTAGAACACACTTTTACGTGTGCAAGCAATAATTGCTGCCATGTCAAATAAATATTGGTGCAAACAGCATGACGCAAACATTAGTACACCTGTTTGCACAGTTGATCTAAGTAGTTTTTTCACCCATATTTTGCAGCTTTAGAAAGGAACTTCCAGAAGTTTATATGCAAGGCGGTTAGTGCAAAAATATCAGTTCCCACATGTTACATGCAATCTTGCAAATCCTGACAGTACTTTGCTGAGTTTGGACTGAAGCAACACATTAGTTAATCTGGCCCTTAGGTGGTTATTTTTTTATGCACTCTGGCCATGATGAAAGCATTTATTTCTATTCCTCATTTACTATTACTATTAGAGAATAATAAACTATGTGTATGAGCCTTGTGTGCATGCTGAAAGAGACTGTGCTGGTCTGACCCTCTCCTCCTTTCAGGGTGGAGCCTGCTGGAGAACAATGGTTGACACCAGGGCTGAGGAAGTGTAAGTGTGTTTTTAATGTGATTCATGAAAACAAAGCAGCACACATTCAACCATCTTCAAACTGTCACATCACTCATTCACACCTCTGATGTCAGGAGTCATCATCAAAGTGTCAATCAATGAACAGATGATGGATCAATAACTGCAGCTGGATTGTGTTTGTTCTCTCCATCAGATTCCTGTCCACTCACAATCGACAAAAACACAGTAAATAAAAACCTCAAACTGACTGACAACAACAGGAAGGTGACACATGTGAAGAAGATTCAGTCATATCCTGATCATCCAGACAGATTTGATGACTGTCCTCAGCTGCTCTGCACAAATCCTCTGACTGGTCGCTGTTACTGGGAGGTCGAGTGGAGAGGAGACATTGAAATATCAGTGAGTTACAGAGGAATCAGAAGGAAAGGACACATAACAGACTGTGGGTTTGGATCAAATGATCAATCTTGGAGTCTGAGGTGCTCTGACAGTGGTTACTCTGTGTGGCACAGTAAGCAAAAAACATGCAGCATCTCCTCCTCCTCTGTTTCTAACAGAGTAGCAGTGTATGTGGACTGTCTTGCTGGCACTGTGTCCTTCTACAGAATCTCAGACAATCTCATCCACCTCCACACCCTCAAAATTACAATTACTGAACCTCTTTATCCTGGATTTAGGCTACGGTCCAATACTGTATCCTCTGTTTCTCCCCCTGTTAGGCAAACTTTTGTTAGACTGTTAAAGATATAAGAATGCTTCTTCCAGTTATTTTTCTCCCTGCAACAGCATTGCTATGTAAAGCAGTGGTGCAGCACCAAATTCAAGAAAATAGATGAATTAAAGTGTTAAAAGCTTAAAACTTGTCCTGATGTTTGTAAGAAATTAGTTATTTAGGAAATTGCCATTAATCGATTACAATACCAAATGGAGTAAAATAAATACTTTTTTTCTGTAAATAAAGCCAAACACAATATTGGTTAGTTAATAGTGTAAAAACCATATCTATAATTGTGTTTATTTATTTGAAGAAAAACACTGCATTTAAGACAAAGCTTGGGCTTGTGGTGGGTCCATTCAAAATAAAGGCCTGGCTGATTTGAATCATGTGACATCTCAAGTTGTGCTACTTTCAGGTCATTAACTCTTTGATTAGTCAATAATTATCTCACTAACTCTCATCTGCCACTTCCTGTAGACAAACTTCCTGTTCTAGGCTCCACCTCACCTGCTCAAGTGTGCCCAATCGTGATGCTACCTTATTGTCTCATCCCACAGCAAATTAAATGAATGATAAAACATAAGAATTTAATGATAGACAAATATATTTTAAACATTAATCAATAGAACTGAAAGAATAAAAAATTAAAAGAATACAAATGTTAGGTAAAACAAATTAAAGTGCTACTAGTATTTAAACAAAAAACGATGTGCAAATAGGAAATTAAAAATGGCTTCTGTCCTTAAGTTCAAATAAATCTTTAGATTAAATCCAAAACATTTTATTTTTCAGTTCAAAATAACACATTTCCAAAGTTTACAGATGATTTAGTTCATGAATTCAGGTTTACAGTGGACATGCTCTGGAGTGAGGCTTGCTGTTATCTTTGACATAATGTTATGTAAATATTGTATACAATACCGGCCATTAGAGCCATTTGAGAGGTGCATAAGCCTCTTTTCAGGACAAAGTCATCTATATGCCTTTGCTTACTAGTAAAATTCTAGTAAAACAGAATGTGACTGCCCACCCTATATGCTCACTGCTCCTCCTCGCTTGTTTTCATCAGCAGCTTTTGTAGGTCATCAGGGAAGTGGCTGCTCAGTGGCGCCCAGTCTTGTTTGCTCCTGGAGTTGTTCCTCCATATTAGCAGGGCTGTCTGGATTGCATCTAAATTTGCTTGCTTCAGTGTCATAAAGCTGTTGGATTTTGTTTGAAATAGTCTTTCAGCACGGCAATTGGAAAGTTGGATCACCTAACGCTCACTGGCACATTTTCTATCCCCCTATCTTCTACCAATGATAGTGCAGTCCAAAGCAATTCATTTTGTCAGAATTTATGACGTTTGTCCGATCGGTGATCGGTGCCTATGCAATCCCCAAAATGCGCTGGCATGATGTCAGGGCAGCATGGGTGCAAGAAACTTCTTTTGCCGATGCCCATGATGCCGCTGTTCTGAGAAACCGACCTACTTTGGCACATCGTTTCTACCCCTATTATAATTTGACGCGACTTCTGACTAATCAACCCCTAACCCCCTGTAAATTAGGGGTTTGTGTTACGCACAGCATATGCACAGAAACAACGGGTAGGATGGTTTGTGAGGTAGGATATATTCCCAGAACACCACCCTTGGTAACAGCCCATGTCACCCATATCAAAAACCACCACTTCGTGTCCCACAGGCTGTCTTGCAGGATGATTGGGAAAAACGGTGACCGACTATGGATTTTAAAGGTTGTATAAAGCACACTGTATATGCAATACAGTGTGCTTTATACAATACAATACATTTAATTTAACTGGACAATGGAATTAAGCTGTGTGTGAACTCTCATTTGTTTGTTGCCAGCTTGAGCCAAACTGGGAACAAGACAGAATTAGAAAAGAGTGTTATTAATCAGAAATGTATTACATATTTATGTAGCTGATAATTCTTGTCCTTTTATTTACAAGAATTTAATATAGTTTTTAGTACTTGGATAAGTTTTAGTGGATTCATTTGAAAAGTTGAGATTAAATGGCATGCCACCAGAATCCAAACTGTCATGGTCCTGAGTCTGAGGACTCAGTGTTTTGTGTTTCGTTATGCTTTTGTTCATTCCGAGTGTGTATTCTGTTGTGATTTTGCCATTTGTTAGGTTTCTGTTCTTTGCCTGCCTGCTTCCACTTCTCTGTGTTCCCTCTGTCTGTCCATGGTGTTATTGTGTCTGCTCATGAGTCTGCCTGTCATGTTCAGTGTCCTGTCTGATTCTCTGTGTCTGTTAGTTTCCTGTTTTATTCTGAAAGTTCATGTCTCATGTCAGTGTGTTCAGTTTTACCTCTCCCCTGTCTCGTTAGCCTTATTGCTCCCAGCTGTGTCTCCCTCCTGTGGCCCATTCCCTGATTACTCCCCGTGTATTTAAGCCCTGTGTTTTCCTGTGCTCTCTGTCGCGTCGTCTGTTTAACGCCGTGTCCGTCTGCATCATTCTGTGTAACCTGGTGTTTAGTAGTGATGGGCAGATGAAGCCCCATGAAGCACTGAAGCTTTTCATCCAATTGGTTCACCCCAACGCGAAGCTTCATGAAGCTTCATTTGCTCTAGCAGGACACCTACTGGACGTAAAAATAATAGCTGGCATGAATTTGAAGAGTGTGGCATTTTGCACACAGCCTGTAAATGTCAACAACAAAAGGAGTGTGTAAAACATGTATATTGTAGTGATGGCAGTATACTGTGTATATTTATAGTGGCAGTATGGGAAATGATTATTTGGAAATGCTTGAAATGGAAATGATCATTTACTGTGAGGTGAGGTGTGGTTGGGGTGTGGACAGTGGTTGTGCTTTTGTAACGTTGAGGTATGGACAGCTACACACTGAGGCTTTGAGCCTCAGTCCTGCCTGTTCACATTTTATTCTGTAAAAACTAAATTTTCACTGCTTTTACGTCCTTTTTAGTGGGGAGAACATAGCTGGGATTTAATGATTTAACAAATCTTTTGAATCCTTTGTCCTCCACAATGCTAAATGGCTGGGAGTCCTCAATCACCATGCTGACCAGGTCTTCATCTATTTGAGATTGTTCTCCTGAGGAAAGACAATAAAGACAAAGCACAAATATAAATATCACACATGTAACTTATAACAGTTGTATAATATTGTTATATCATTTAGTAACATTACTGCATGCTATATTATCATTGCATTTGATGGCTCACCTGGTCTTGCTCCACAATCGGTGTTCCTCTTATTCTCATGCAAAGCTCTGTAGTGCCTAAGCATGGATGAGGTGTTGTTGTTATATCCCAGCTCCCTGGCACATAGCAAACACTTCACCTTGTACAAAAGTCAAGACAGCTCAACATAAATTGTATTGCACCATCAGTATCATGAAAATACATCTTCTGTAGAAATTTACATACCTTGTTGGGAGGAATAAAATCAAAATGTTCCCACACAGGGGAGGACATCCTCCTCTTCTTAGCTGGCTCCATTCTCTCCTGACTTTCTCTCCTCACTCTCATAAACCTCCAAACGGTCTCCAAACTCTCTCTAACCGCAACTCTCCATCAAACACCCACATTTTGAATGAAGTCTGAGGGGTTTATATCGCTGTCATATCTCGCGGCAAAGTTCGAACCGCTTCATGAACCAGTCACGTGGTACAGCCGGGCAGCGAGGCTTCGGACGTCATCATTTTCAGCTCCTCCCATAAATGAAGCAAGCCTCGATACGCGCTTCGCGGAAACGCCCCCTCCATTACTCGACACACGCTCCGAAGCCTCGATACAGAACGTCCCATCACTAGTGTTTAGTCTGCGTCTCTCCGCCATCTTTCATTGTGTATTTTGTTCCTCCCCCTGTGCGTGTTTGGTTTAAGTTGAGTTCTTTAGTTTTCCCCAGTTTAGGTTGGTTTACTCCCCGCTCTGCTCCTCCTGTTTTTGTCCCCTTATCACCTCTGCAAATAAATATTCACTCGCACCCCAGTCAGTGCCTGCATCTTGGATCCTTTACTCAATTCACCACACGACTGCTGTGCAGCCGTGACAGTACGACGCGACCACAAGATGGATCCAGCGGTCTTGGCCGGGGAGAGCGACCTCACACGTGCCCTACGCCTGGTGGACTGGGTAACCCACACCTCCAATGCACGAGCGAAGGTTGTGGGGATAAATGCCGTTGAGGCTATCCTGGCCGGAAATCCTTATCTCCACCAGGTCCGGGGATTTACAGACTTAATCGCTGAGCTGCATAAAGCCCGGGAAGCGGTGCAAGCTCGGGAAGTAGCGGATTCTGCCCAGCAACAATGGACTATGACCGCCACAAAGCATCCGTCTCAGATTCACCCACCGGAGGTTTCACGGCCCGACCCCCCAGAGGATTTTCCCTGCCTGTCGGAGCCGTCAGCGGTGGGGAGGAAACATTCGCGCCACCGGCGCTTCACCCCACAGCCGGATTCAGGGACTCCTGTGCAACCAGCTGTGGTGAGTTTTAAGGACGCTGGTGCTTCTGGGACTGTGTTTTCTGGGGCTGTTCATGGGGAGGGTAAAGACAGTACACGGTGTTTACCTACCTTCGTGGTAACTAACCTCTCACAAGTAACTGACTGTGTTTCATCCACTCCACCACCAACTCCAGTCTCACTTCAACCTGTACATCAGCCTTTTAGCCAGTTCATTAGCCCAGCCTGCATCTATTCCATTAGCCCGGTCACCCGCTCCCTCCATACTGGACGCTGTGTCTGTGCCACCCATTTTGAACCCCGTTCCTAGCACCCATTTTGAGCGGAGAGACAAACGCATTAAAACCACTCTAGTTTCTCAGAAACTGGCTAATTTAGAGACTGTTACTCGCCCCAGGGCCTCCCCAGAGGCTGGGTCTCAGCCCCCAGCAGACTCTGGACCCCTGGCGGTCAAGAAGCCAGCTGAGGACCGCACCCAGCCGTCGCTGCCTGAGCAGACTCAATGCTCTGTGCAGCTGCAGTCTGCCATGTGTTTGCCAGAGGCCCGTGTGCCTGCTGGTTCTGTTCTGTCCCTGCCAGAGGTCTCCGCACCTGCTGGTTCTGTTCTGTCTCTGCCAGAGGCCCGTGTGCCTGCTGGTTCTGTTGCGTTCCTGCCAGAGGCCCGTGTGCCTGCTGGTTCTGTTCTGTGTGTGCCAGGGGCTCCAGTGCCCACTGGGTCTGAGACTGTTTTTGCTGGGGGGCCCGAGGAGCCCGTCCAGCCATCAGCTGCAGTCTCATCACCAACTGCAGTCTCATCACCAACTGCAGTCTCATCACCAGCTGCAGTCTCATCACCCTCGCCTGCTGCGGCCTCAGAGTCTTCGGCCTCGCCTGGTCCGGTTTCAGCATCTGCTTTGTCTTCATCCTCGTCTGGTCCAGCCTCCGTGTCTTCATCCTCGTCTGGTCCAGCCTCCGTGTCTGCATCCTCGTCTGGTCCAGCCTCTGCATCCTCGTCTGGTCCAGCCTCTGCATCCTCGTCTGGTCCAGCCTCTGCATCCTCGTCTGGTCCAGCCTCTGCATCCTCGTCTGGTCCAGCCTCTGCATCCTCGTCTGGTCCAGCCACTGCTTCATCATCCTCGTCTGGTCCAGCCTCCGCGTCTTCATCCTCGTCTGGTCCAGCCTCTGCATCCTCGTCTGGTCCAGCCTCTGCATCCTCGTCTGGTCCAGCCTCTGCATCCTCGTCTGGTCCAGCCTCTGCATCCTCGTCTGGTCCAGTGTTGGGGGAAAACTCTGTAAAAGACCCAGGAGAAATAAAGACACAATGAGACAAAGTTACTTTCTTTATCAAACGTGTACACGGGTGAGCTGCTAAGGACAACTCACACCATGCACAGTGGCTTGGTAATTTTTATAGGCACAGAGCACAGAGACAGTGAGAACAGGATAACAAATAATAAACAGATAAAATAAAACAACTCCATATATGGTGCTAGTCTCGTCAGCAGAGAGCTAGGGAAGATAAAACAATCTAAAACAATATGTCCCAGAAACAAGATGTGTTTGCTGGGAAAGTCTAAAAAGATAATTCTAAACTAATCTAACCATAGGCAAAGGGCAGACAAAAGGCATCATAGAACATTTAAAAGAAGGTAAAGAAACATAGAAACATTTTTCCTGTAACATTCCCTCCTGTTTTAACTTATTTTAAATGTATACAACAATTGTCTGTGAAGGTTATTTATTAAGTATCTTAAGCAATTTTTAAATTTTTCAAAATGTCAGCATAGCAGAAATGGAAGTCATTTGGTCTAAAGAATAAAACAAAAGAAAATAATAAAAAGAAAAACATAGTAAATGAAAATCATAGTAAATGAAATAACAAGTGGAATAAACAAGAAAAAATAATAAAACTACAAAAAATAAAGGATAAAAACCTTATATTTTAAAACGAAAACTACAAAAGATAAAAGGATGAAAACTAAAATGAAACTTTATATTTAAAAATGATGAAAACCTAATATGTCAAATGAAAACTTCAAAAAATACAAGGATGAAAACCTTATATTTTAAAATGATGCAAACCTTAAATTGAAAACTTTATATGTAAAATAATGAAAACTTCATATTTAAAATGAAAACTTCAAAAAATAAAAGGATGAGAACTTCAAAAAATAAAAGGATGAAAACTTTATATTTAAAATAAAAAACTTTATGTTTAAAACTGAAGACTTCAAAAAATAAAAGGATGAAAACTTGCATAACCTACTAATGTTTTAATCAGTGCATGATCACTTGACAAGTCATTTTTAATCACCACGTCATTTATTAGCAGCTAGTACAAGTTCTCCTCTAACAGAATTGCAACGGGATGTTGTTCTTCTTCAGGCACGGCAACATAAGCAGTCATTGTAGTTGTTATCATCTGTGAAATCATTACTCTTAGGCATGGCAACACACACAACACTAATATGAGCAGTGCTATCATGATGAGACCTAGAAGGAAAAATGGCTTTGCTACAGCAGCCAGCCATGAACCGCTGAACAGCCAGTCCAGCCAGCTTTGTGCTGTAGCTGCTCCAGGTGTGTGGTCAGTGACATATTTTTGCAGAGCGGTCAAATTCTGCAAAGCTTCATAAATGTCTCCTCCAGTTTCGTATCCATCAGGGATAAAAGTGCAACATGTTTCCCCGATCAGCTTGCAAACTCCTCCTTGTGATGCTGTTAGCAGGTCTAGTGTCAGTCTGTTCTGCAGCACCATCGTTCTGATGGCCTGCTGTTCTCCTGCTAAGGCGGTTCCCAGGGTCTTAGTCAAGTTGATGTGTCGTAGCAGAGCATATCGGTTGATTTCCACGTGATCCCGCACCTCGGCAACTCCAATGCCGGGGATCAAGCTCTGTAAGAATTTCACTCCACCTCCCCAGATGCGAAACTCTCCCGGCACTCCAGTGTCCACAGTAATGCCGAAAGAATTGGGTGAGGTGAAGTCCACTTCACGTCTCTGTCGGCGGCTTGGGTGATGTGCAACACGTTGCATGAAGAAAACGTGATCTGATAATTCCACCAGGGCGCACAGACCTCCCCAACCTTCAGGGAGTGACAGATAAGCCTTGTTGCCACATAGGAAGTACCAGTCAGCCAAAACTCTGGTTCCTCTGCTGCTGGGTGCCGTCCGTGCACATCCTGTCTGGTACTGAGTCTTTGTTTGTAGTGGCATTCGGTAGCTGTAGTCGGAGCGACAGTTTAGGCTCATCAGCGTTGTGTCACTGGCACAGGTGGCGTTGATTGAACAGGCCATACACTTCCTCTCGTTCCTTGGTGGGCAGAAAGTGTATATGTACTTACATAGGTGTGTAGGCAGCTCCCCCACTGCCCGTGATCCATTGTTCATCACACATACTGGCAGTTGTGATGCATTCAGTTTGTTCAGTAGAATTACATCAGGCAGTGGGTCTGAGACTTGGGGCCAGGTCAGTAGGTAGGTCTGTCCGGAACAGTTCACATTTGTGAGTGACGATGACCTCCAGGTTGCTTTTGCTGGGATGCTGTAGTTGGCTTTGGACCAAAGAGTACCGTAGCCTGGATGTGTTGCCAGGCCCAACAGGCACCAACTGCGATCTTCAGGTATGCTGTACGGCCACAGGCCAGACGTCTGTGAGGATAGGGGCATATGGGTACATGCATAGCAGTCAGTTTTGTTATTCAAATGAGCTGTAGTGTTCATAAACTGCCACCAGAAGTTAGTGGCGTAGCCATGGGGAAACTTGGTGTACTTTCCTTTGTCATACAGTGTCTGCCTTTTCTCCATATAGCGTGACTTGTTGTCCCTCACGGAAGCAAAGGTGAGGAGCCCGGCCATGGTCAGGGCCGCTGCAGTTGTTAAGAGCCACCACCTCATGACGACGGAACACACCCTCCTGTCGCGAGTAGACCCCCCGGCCAGGAAAGCTGACCCCTCCACCGGGCGAGATCACAACAAGTGGGCAAGCCTGCCGTCAGCTGTGTTTAGATGGCTTCACTGACTCGCCTGCAGTGACTCTGATGGATCCAGGATGGTCGTTCCGCAATTTTGCAAGCGGTCGGTGTAGTGAGGAGGACTTGGTATGGCCCCTCCCACCTGGGTGTGCTCCAGTTTTTCCTTTGGAGCACCTTGATCAGAACCCAGTCACCGGGCTTTAGTCTGCAAGACACTGGAGAAACATCATCAGGTTGTTGATTATGTACAATGATCTCTTTGTTTTCTAACAGCTTAGACATCCATTCTGCTAATGTGTTTTCTCTGATTGCTTTGTCTATTGGTTGACTGGTAATAGGCAGTGGAAACGGCCTGCCATGAATGATTTCAAATGGAGTTAGTTTATGGGAGCCTTGTGTTAAGCGCATCCACATTTTCACTAAACCCAAACATTCAGGCCACGGCCTTCCTGTTTCTGCCATGCATTTCCTGAGCCTTTGTTTTATAGTGCCGTTAGTTCTCTCTACAAGGCCTGCGCTCTGAGGGTGATAAGCACAGTGGTGTTTTATGCTGAAACCGAGTGCTTCAGAGACCTTAGTGATGACATCATTTACAAAATGAGTGCCGTTGTCTGATCGTATCAAAGCTGGGATGCCATATGTGGGTATGAAGTGATTGCACAGGCACTTTGCTACTGAAATTGCATCTGCCTTTTTCACTGGATAGATTTCCGGCCACTTTGAGAACACGTCTATAACCACTAGGGCGTATTTTGACCCTTGACATTCGCTTAGTTCAATAAAATCCATATGAATTGTGTGAAAAGGATGAGGCGGAGTTGGAAAACGGCCTCTTTTTGGTCGCAGGTTACCCTGAGCATTATATTTTTGACACGTCATGCACGTTCTGACAAATTGTTTTGCTGAAGTTTCAAAATTTACAGTGTAGAAATGAGAGTTGACAATACAGGTCATTCCCCCCGATGACAAATGCGTACAGCCATGAGTCACTAATGCCGCCATCTTGTGGAGCGATTTTGGCAACACTGGCTTGCCATAACACATCATTAAATCGTTTGTCAGAACTGCACCGTGTTTTAGCCATTTTGCCTGTTCTGCTGTGCTTGCTGCTTTTTGTTCACTTTGCAACACATCCAGTGGAATCTGATGCGTGTTTACTGCCATCAGTGTCATGTTTGTCTTTTGTGCCGCCTGTTTTGCGGCACTGTCAGCAAAATTGTTGCCTGTAGTAATAAAAGAGCTATCAGTTTTGTGTGCTGCACATTTACACAATGCGAGTTGTTGTGGTAAATTTATTACAGTCAGCAGGCGTTGTAAGAGGCTGGCATGCTGGACTGGTTTACCGGTTGATGTAATCATTCCTCTGTTTTGCCAGAGCTTTGCAAAATGATGCACAGCAGAGAAAACATACTGGCTGTCTGTATAAACGTTTATTTGTTTATCTTTGTGTATTTCACATGCACGAATAACAGCTATCAGCTCAGCGCTCTGTGCAGAATATGAAGAAGAAAGTGGTTTTGCTTCTATTATTCTACTGTCTGTGGTCACTGCGTAACCTACACAATTTCGGCCTGTGTTGTCTTTAGAGGCTGATCCGTCCACAAAGACATCAGTAAAACCAGCTTGTGGCTCAGCATGGATGTCAGGGCGGGGTTTGGTGTCTTTGTCTAATTCTGCATGGCAGTTGTGCACATCTCCATCAGCTGGTGTGCTCACCAGAGTCCCTGGATTCAGTGTGCCACATTTTTCCAGTGTGATGTGAGACTGTGATAGTAAAATGCCTACATACGATAGCTGTCTGGCATGAGTCAGGTAAGAGAGATTGGCTTGCAGCAGTATAGATGTGACAGCATGCGGGACCTTGACAACTAGTTTGTGCCCTAAGACAATGTCTGCTGACTTCTTTACTGCTTCTGTGGCTGCTGCACAGCTTTGGACGCAAGTCGGCAGGCCCGAAATTACAGCGTCTAACTTACACGAGTAGAATGCTAGAGGCCGCTGTTTGTCACCAAAAGCCTGTGTCAGAACTGCCTTCATGTAGCCGGCCCCCCCATCAACATGCAGCACGAAAGGCTTGTCATAATCAGGTAGGGCCAGGACTACATTTGTTTGTAAAGCCACCTTTAGGTTAGTAAATGCTGTGTCTGCCTCTACCGTCCACGTTATTGTGTCACGCAAAGCGAGGTTTTTGCCATAAATCATGTCTTGGAGTGGCTGAACTGTTAGTGCATACTCTGGAATCCAAGCTCTACAGAAATTACACAAACCTAAAAAACTCATCATCTGTTGTTTTGTTTTAGGTTTGGGTGTGTTTTGCACTGCCAGCTTTCTGGTTCCCAGCAGTGTTTTGCCCTGGCCTGTGAGTGTGTGTCCGAGATATGTAACGTTATCACTCCACAGCTGCAGTTTGTGTTTTGAGACTTTGTGGCCCTGTTCAGCCAAATGCTGTAGCACAGCAAGTGTGTTGTCTCTGCACGCCTGCTGTGTGTGACCGGTTATTAAAATGTCATCTACATACAGCAAGTATTGACCTAACTGTGGGAGCTTACAGCTAGACATTGACTTCTTCAATGCTTCTGCATAGAGGGTTGGGCTATTCTGAAAACCCTGGGGCAAACGAGTGTATGTGTACCTCTGACCCTCAAAGGTGAAGCCAAACAATGGCTGTGAGTCTGGATGTAGTGGAACTGAGAAAAAGGCGTTTGAAAGGTCGATTACTGAGAACCACTGTTCGTTCGGTGTGACCTGATTTAAAATAGTGTGTGGATTAGCAACCACAGGTGGGATTTGTTCAGTCACTTCGTTTATAGCTCTCAGGTCATGTACTAGACGGTATGCACCCGCGATAGCTTTTTTAACAGGAAAGATAGGAGTGTTACAGGTGGCTGTCTTTGTTTTTATTAAAATTCCTGCCTTTTCCATGTCTGCTATCACTGGGCGAATGCCATGTCTAGCCTCAGTAGTGAGTGGGTATTGAGATATCAGTGGTCTGTGTTTTGAGAGAGGTTTTACTCTTACTTCATCTGCATTTTTTATAAGGCCTACATCAGCAGGGCCTGTAGACCAGAGAGTTTTAGGCAGCTGAGCTAGTGCTGCCTGATGTCATTCAGTTAATTGTGCATGTGTTTCAGCGGCATCGGCTAGGTGTACAGCGGGCCTGACTGCGACCAGCCAACCCAGTGTGTGTCGGAAACAACCCGTCCGGCGGCCTTGAAGCCAGCCTTCATGAGTGTCTTCCGTTTTTTCATAAGTGTCTGCTTCAACCCTGGCTAATACTTTTCCTAAATCCTTCCACTCTGAGTCAATGTTATGCGCTACAGACACGTGTGGCTTAGGCATGCGGTTCAAAGCCCTCACGGCTGCTGATTGGATTACAGAACACACTGCATCTCCCGACTTTGTGACATACAGGTGCTGTAAGGTCAAACTCTGTTGCCCTAGCTTCCACACTTGCTGATCATAAAGTGGGTCTGGGCCTGGAGTTTGTTTAAATCTCAACGTGTTGTGATACTCGGTGGGTTTCTGAAAAGAGGATGTGGCGGGTGTATATTTGCGGGCCACATTGTGTAGTTTTGTGAGCTCTGGCAATTCGAGAGTCCAGTAATAATGTGGGACACCGTGGCCTTGAGAGAGACACACGTTGCTGCTGTGTGCCGTGTTAATGCTATCTGGCTCTGGTGTGTTGTCATTTAGCATGCATTCAGCAATCATGCCATTCTCTTCCGGTATCACGCCTATCTTGAGTTTTGTCAGAGCGTCTCTTCCTAGAAGGTTTACTGGGCATGACGGGTCATATATGCATTTAATGAAGCACCTGCGGCCACTTTCTGTATGTATTAGTTCTAAAGGGGCAGTTAGTTGTTGTACAGTGGTGTGGCCTGTGGCTGACTTCACAACTAATGTATCTTTTGAGTACTGTAAGTTCTTAGGTGCCTGCCTCAAAACCGTTTTACATGCTCCTGTGTCGCATAACATTTGGATTGGTTGCCCGTTCACATGGATTAGCAGCGTTGGTTTGTATTCTGACCCTAATAGCAATTGTTCTATGTTAAAAACTTCCCCTCCCTCATCAATGTTCATGTCTTGTGTGCTGTCTAGTCACATGTCGTTGTTCTCCATAGATTCGCCACTGTTTTGCCTGTCATTGTTCCTCCTACTATTATGTGTCTGTGGCTTACTTCTGCACTCTCGTTCAAAGTGACCTTGTTTTCCACAGTTGAAACAGGCATTGTCTCTTTCATATCTGCTGTCTCTGTTTCTGTGTCTGCGGCCTTGCTGTCGATTACCTTGCTTCCCTTTCTGTCTCTGATAGCCTCCCGAAAATGCAAGGAAACCTGTCTCTGAATCTATGGTGAAGACGTCAGCCTTATTTTTCTGTTTGTGCACTTTTGTGGCGTGTTCAGCATGTAACAGGGCATCTGGCAGGTTGCCAGTGTTCATTGTGACCCAATGTTTCTCTACATGTGTTCTGATTGGTGGGAGCAGGCCATTTAGAAATGCATTTTTTAATTGCTGCTGGAATGGCGTTGCATCGCCATCGGCATAATCTAAACCTGAATGCTGCCTAAAAACTGGGCGCAGGCGGTCTAAAAAGTCTGATGCAGTTTCATTTTCTTTCTGTTTCACCTCTCCTATTTTATTGTAGTTTGGCTTGGGGGCCAGCTGTAATTTCACACGTTCATAGAAGTTATGTAGTTGGCCTTCTAAATCAGGGTCACCTGCACGCAGGGGTTGTGGTCCGTTGCCGACCACTAAAGAATCTAAAGGATTATTAATTGCCCCCCCAGTGAAAGAGCCTTTCACTGAGCCAAACTTCAAACCTAAAAGATCTTGAAGTACCTGGTACATTTCATGACCGTTTAAATACCACTGAGTCCTAATTGCTTCAACTGCTCTCTTCCATGTGTCAAAACCATCATACAGGGGCGGGACATCTTTAAGAACATTTTTGCGATCCTCATGTGACCATGGTCTAAACACAAGAATTGTGGGGTGTGCGTCTTGATGCCCCATAGGTCCAATCGGCTGACCATATCTGGGGTTAGGTGAACTTATTAATGGAAATACTCCTGGGGGGCTTGGGGGGTCAGGCCATATTTCCCTGCCTACATGATCTTCCCCTATATCTGCTTCAGGTGCTTGTGTTAATGACATTTTAGCTAAATCTGCCTGCACTGAACCGTAAGGGTTATTCACAGCTGCATCTTTGTCTGTATGCTTGGGAGTTGATGCAGAGGCAGTAACATAGGGGGGAGGGGCTGCAGCCGTTGCTTCAGGCACCTCACAGCTTTGCTTTTGTTTTTTATTCTGTCTCTTTTCTCTATTCTCAGCACGTCTCTGTTGCTCTTTTTTCCATGCATCTAGGAAAGTTAATTCATTTGTGCGTTTTCCTTTCTTTCTAAGATTTGTGGTTGCACTTATTTCCTTTAATAAGCTATCTTTGAGCTGTGTTAAAGCTGCGGGGCTGCACGTACCCTCCCACCCCGGACATGACGTCTTTTTAGGATTACGCCATCTCCTTGCGCTGATTTTTCCTGCACCTGGATATTTATTTTCTATCCACTGTTCGTCATTAATGAATTTTTGTGTATACTGCCCATTATTGGCAACAGGTTTAGAGGTTTTATTCCCCATTTTTCCAATTTTTTTATTATTTAGTGTATCTTACTTATGTATTTATTTATTTATTTATTTATTTTTATTTATTTATTTATTTATTTATTTATTTATTTGTACACTGGCAATACAGCTGCTATCCACCTTCGCTGGTATGAGGAATGAGAGTGGTTGTTCACACGCCCTTCTACTTTCGGACTATTTCCAAAAGCGGTGTGAACTTTACGAGGCGGAACTCGACCGTTCTCCCAAACCACCAGCACTTCAGGGAACAGCAGTGAAAGAAAAACACAGTAGGAGCGGCTCAGTCTCTTATTGGACCGTGAAAAGTCAGCTTGCTCCGTTAGTTACAACAATACACACATACATTCACATTCACACTTATTCGCGCGATCGGAACCCTTATAATAAAGGGGAGCTGCCAGTCTTTCTGTAGACGAGCTACTTATTCCCTTGACCCAGCTGGGGGAGCTACTCAGAGCTCCAAACCTAACCCACAAGAGTGGGGAGCTTCCAGTCGACGAGCTCCAAGCTACCAGCCGACGAGCTACTTTAAACCCACAGAAGTGGGGAGCTTCCAGTCGCGACGAGCTACTTTCGCTATTTTAAATTCCCTGAATTTAAAATACGTTTTTACGCAAGATTGTGTCAGTGTGTCTGTATCTACCTGGTCAGTGTCGCCGGGTCTGGTCCACCTCGATCGGGCCCCACCACCGTGGGTCGCTTTCTAAGAACGTTGGCCAAGACTCGAATTTAACGCCCTTGGTCTTTGACCACACACCTAGTGTGTGGGCTGTCGACAGACGAACAACGTGGACTGGTCACGGAGATGGGACACGATGGAGGTGCTCCGGCTCCGAAGGACCAAGAAATGTTGGGGGAAAACTCTGTAAAAGACCCAGGAGAAATAAAGACACAATGAGACAAAGTTACTTTCTTTATCAAACGTGTACACGGGTGAGCTGCTAAGGACAACTCACACCATGCACAGTGGCTTGGTAATTTTTATAGGCACAGAGCACAGAGACAGTGAGAACAGGATAACAAATAATAAACAGATAAAATAAAACAACTCCATATATGGTGCTAGTCTCGTCAGCAGAGAGCTAGGGAAGATAAAACAATCTAAAACAATATGTCCCAGAAACAAGATGTGTTTGCTGGGAAAGTCTAAAAAGATAATTCTAAACTAATCTAACCATAGGCAAAGGGCAGACAAAAGGCATCATAGAACATTTAAAAGAAGGTAAAGAAACATAGAAACATTTTTCCTGTAACATCCAGCCTCCGTGTCTTCATCCTCGTCGCCTGGTCCGGCTCCAGCATACTCATCAGCATCGCCTGGTCCGGCTCCAGCATCTTCATCAGCATCGCCTGGTCCGGCTCCAGCATCCTCATCATCCTCGCCTGGTCCAGCTTCTGCTTCAGCGTCCTCATCAGCTTCGTCTGGTCCAGCCTCCGCCTCCGCCTCCGCCTCGTCTGGTCCAGCCTCCGCTTCGCCTGGGGCTGCAGGGGCCACGCAGCCTTCAGGTCCCCTACTACCACCTCCACATCGTCGGTCATCTGCCAGGCCGCTTGTTGGGCATCTCCGCCACCGTGGACGCCCTCCTGAACGCCCTCCTGAACGCCGCCACTACCTTCCACGTGGCCGGCCTCCGGACCTGCCCCACTGCCGCTGCCTTTCACACGGTCGGCCCCCGGAACTGAACTGTTTTGGCCTCCGGGTCGGCCCCCTGACCTTGTCCGTCTGGGCCTTTTCGGACTGTGTCCCTCCGTCCTGGACCCCCACCGCCCGCCCTGGTCGGGTCGTTTTCTGTTTTTTGGTTCGTGGGGTTTTTTTTTGGTTTTGGTCCGTTTTTGTGTTTCTGTTGGGCTGTCGGGTGCCAGCCCTTGAGGGGGGGGGGGGGGGGGTACTGTCATGGTCCTGAGTCTGAGGACTCAGTGTTTTGTGTTTCCTTATGCTTTTGTTCATCTCTTTAGTAAGAATAAAAAACAACAACAAAAAAAAAAACCATGAGATGATGTGTCGTCCTATGTTTAAGGAGAGATCAATCACGTGTTTGCCCTCTTTCTTTCTTTCTTTGGTGCACTGGGGAGGTGTGGGATACGTACTGCATAAAGTTCCTGAAGTCAAAGTAGGATGAAACGTGGAGCAGTTGGGGAGCTGATCCATCCTTAACGCTCTGGAAGCGACTGCCATCGTTAGTAGTAATGATGTTTATCTACGGCTGGTGAACAGTACATTTGTACTTTACTGTTACCAGCTGGTATTCACTGTCTCACAAAGTTTAATATTTACAGCCTTCAAAAATAAGAATCTTCCGTTGATAAAATTAGTTTCAAGCAGGGGCGATTCTAGGATCAGAGCTTTGGGGGTGCTGAGCACCCAGAGAGCTGCCCAGCCAAGCAAGATAAACTTTACATGTCACGATGAGACTTCTTCCCTGTCTCTTTCAGTCCCTGCATCCTTAAATGTCTCCAGTTGTCCTGAGTTCACTATGACTGTCTCCTTGGTGCATTTAAACACCTGTTCCTCCCTGTCCTTGTCATCTGTTGTCTTCGTCTCTGTTATCAGTCATCAAAATTTTACCATCTCTGTGCAAGTCTGCAAATTTCTTTATTAAATCATAAGATTCTTAAATTCATCAAGTCTCTCTGCCTGGATCCTCGTCACAAAACATGACATCACTGTTTTGTACATTTTAACACAATTGAATCCCCACATTCATGAAAGAAAACCAGAACACTTTTTTGAAAAGTCTGGAACAAAACCATCAAATCTGATAAAGGTTATTTAAATTCTGCAAAAGAAGAATGTATTGGAATAAAAAAAATAATATCTATATATCTATATATATCTATATATATCTATATATATATCTATATATATCTATATATATATCTATATATATCTATATATATATCTATATATATCTATATATATATCTATATATATATCTATATATATATCTATATATATCTATATATATATCTATCTATATCTATCTATATATATATCTATCTATATATATCTATATATATCTATATATATATATCTATATATATATATATATATATATCTATATATATCTATATATATATATCTATATATATCTATCTATATATATCTATATATATCTATATATATATATATATATATATATATATATCTATATATATATATATATATATATATCTATATATATATATATATATATATATCTATATATATATATATATATATATATATATCTATATATATATATATCTATATATATATATATATATATATATATATATATATATATCTATATATATATATATATATATATATCTATATATATATATATATATATATATATATATATATATATATCTATCTATCTATCTCTCTCTCCTAACCGTAATTACTGGGGGTGGGGGGGACAATGAATGACACCAATAGTGAGTAAAAATTCAAATTCAAATTTTATTTGTCACACACACACAACCATACACAGTATGACATGGGGGTGAAATGCAAAAAGTAAACAGTATAATACAGATACATAAAAAACACTCCCAAAACAGAATAAATTATTACAAAATATTAATAAAAAACTATTAAGATGGAGGCAACTTTGCCTGTGGTACAATGTATTCAGTGTATGAAAAAATCTTTACTGCAGATACTAATTTTACTAATTTAATAATAATAATTTTGTGTTTAAAGGTTTATGACTTTCATGCTTTCATAGTGGTACTTAGGAGAGCTTGACATTTTTATCAGGTGGTACACACTGTAAAAACTTTGAGAAACACTGATAAGTGTATGTGTGCTTTTGAAAAACATTTAAAGCTGCAGTACAGAATCTTTGAAACAAGCTTAAAACATTTTTAGAATATAAACAGAGCATCTGCTTCTCTTTACAGCTCCTCACTCCACCAGGGCACCATTTGGCACTTTCTGATAGTGTGCAAATGTGATGTACGTACAGCGGCAGTCATACAGACAACTGGACGGTCCAAAAGTTGGCCGACCTATTACTGGCTGAGGTTTCAGTAGAGTTGTGGCTGAACCACATAAAAATATATCATTAATTTTAATCTCCGCAATCAATGATAATGTTTTGTTGGAATGTTGTTAAAGAGGGTCAAAAATGTTTCAACCCAGTTTGTTTTGCAGATTCTGTGTAGCAGCTTTAATATAGGGAGGACACAACTTCCAGATTGTGTGAAATCAGTTTTTTCTCTTTGTCAGTTTAACAGTTTCTGTTTTGCCTGTCACTGTTCCCTGTCTGTTTTCTTACCTGGATCTTTCTGACCTTGTACTTTCTCCTCCTGTAGCAGTCCCTCGGACCAAGGAAGAAATAGAGAGAGCCTCGACGGGTGCAGTAATTTTTACTTTGAGATTCATTCAGAATCTAACAGTGCTGAGGTGCGCCAATGCACCGTGAAAACTAAACAGAAACACAAAATACATTTTCTTAGACGCTTATTACAAATATGAACTCAAATAAAGCAGAAAATACAACAAAATATCAATTAAGCAAACAAATACAACTTAAAACATGTACCTCGCTCCGCATTCCAAGGGCTGCAAATTGTTAATTTCGCTAGAGTCCGGTATCACGCTGCTTTGCGCTTCATTGAGAGCTGCCTACTGGGACATGTGCGCCACAAAACCGGTCTGAGCTGGAAGTGCAGCTTGCCGCTAACTAAGCAACAGAGCCCTCTACTGCAGTGGTCCCCAACCTTTATTGCGCCACGGACCGGTTTATGGCCGACAATATTTTCACGGACCGGCCTTTAAGGTGTCGCGGATAAATACAACAAAAATAAAACGAGTACCGGTACCGAAAAAAAGAAGATTTACTCATAACACACATGAAAAGACCAAGGAAAACCGAGTTAACGATAAAAACGATAACAAAATAACGCTGAAAACCGATAAAAACCTTGAAAACCATACATTTCACACCTGAGCCTCAACTCTCGCGGCCCGGTACCAAACGACTCACGGACCGGTACCGGTCCGAGGCCCGGGGGTTGGGGACCGCTGCTCTACTGGACAGTACGCGTAGCTGTTCAGGCTTAGATCAATAAACAAAACGGGACCTTTACACCTCCCCTCTTTGGACTGACAATCATACACAAGTAGATTCAATTAGATGAAAAATTACATTAATATGAAAAAAATTCTATTAAGATCACTAACAAAAAGTCCTCTCTCAGTGTACTTTCAACCAAAAGGCAAATAACCAAACCACATGAACATCTAATAAAAGATATAAACATTGAAACACTGATCCAACATTATTCTTGATTGATGGATCATTTGATTTTACACTTTTACCTGAATGTGGCTCCTTTTCTTAAAAAAAAAACCAAAAACTTCCTTATATCCATTATGAACCTGGCTGTCTCTGTGTACACACACACACACACACACACACACACACACACACACACACACACACAATAGGAGTTATCAGGTTAATGGGCATTCAGTCAGTCAGCTAGTTAGTATCCATTTCCAACAGGACAGTGGTAACAACAGTAGGCTACGGACAATTTAAAGTTTTAGATTTTAAATAGGCTGTATATATTTCAATGGGAGCAACAGGACGGTCAAATGTCGCTGATTTTACTACAGAGTAGGACGGATTGTAGGGTAGCAAATATTGTCGGAAAAGTTTTCAACACTGCAGGTTACCTGGTGTAATGTTTTTCAGTTAAAAAGAAACATGGCCTGACGCCTACCTAACTATATAAAAAGTAACTGAAGGTTAAATGCAGTTAATATGTCTTGTTTTAAGCCAGGCACTTACACCTCCGCTCCGCTGCGTCTCAGCCACCATCTCTCTGGCAGCAAGGGTGCTGGAGAGCTGGAACAAACCATTCTTCTTTTTTTTGGGGGGGGGGTAAATATAAGTAAATATACTTTTGTTGTTAAAATGTTACGTCTCAACCAAGTGCTTCAGCACCCCCAAAAATGGGCTAAAATCGCCCCTGGTTTCAAGTGCTAACAAAGGGTCAACGTATGTTAAATGTATTTTTTCACCTTTCTGAAATTTTGAGTGGCTTCTTTCTGCCTCATATCTCGAAATGATGCATTATGTTCACCTGTTGGATAGACTGTAACATCCTTCATATAGTAATTCATCTCTTTCTGTCTGTAATTTAAATTTTGTGAGGCTTTCATGTTGTCCTCCTGTGATTTTTGGACTAATTTGAGGTTCATTATGTTTATGAATTTTGTAATGCAAACCTTTGTGGCTCCTCAGTGCAGTTGTACCTGCCATTTTAATGTCCTTATGTATCAAAAAGCCAGTACAAAATACGATCCCATCTCTGTGATCCACTGCATAAAATCGCTGTCCCCTTCCTGATTTGCTCTTTTCTTTTCTTTGCATGTTCTTCACATCATCTCATCAAGCAAATTTAAATATCAGACAAAGATAGCGCAAACACAGCATGGAGTTTCTAACTGAAGGTGTTTGTTATCAAGTGGCCTAGTCAATCAAGCTCTGACTGGAATCTTGAAAACCCTCCAATGTGACTGAATCTGATCTGCAAAGATGAGTGGTCCAAAATTCCTACACAGCGCTGTAAAAGACTCTTTGCCAGTTATCACAAGTGCTTGAATGCAGTTGTTGCTGTTAAGGGTGGCCCAATCAGTTATTAGATTAAAACAAACAATGTTTTTCACACAGTGCCGTGTAGGCTTGGATTTTTCCGCCTCCCGTTAATATTAAGCGCCTTCATGTATAACCTGTATTTTGTGTTTAGTTGTGTTATCACTGTCTGATTTTTCTCTCCCCCTGTTAGGCAAACTTTAATTGGATTAGAAAAAAAAATCTAAGAATGCTTCTTATTTCCATAAAAATGGCATGTAAAAGCCTTTGCTTCTGGTTCTGGCCCTTCATAATAAAAGCCTACTGGCTGCTTTGACGGTTTTATTTTATCCAAATCTAGAGTCAACTGTGGTATCTATCAGCATCTATGCGCTGTGCTCCACTCCAACGTGTTTGCTTATATTAAAGTGAGGGACGTGAGAGGGCAGAATATCGTTGGTGAACCGGGGTGGTTTCCTCCCCCCTCCCGCCTGTTCAGCCTCCTGAGCAGCTCACGCGCCTTTTCAGTCTTTCAGATGTGGAGCGCAGAGTCTTCTTTCTCTTCTTCAATGTATGAATCAACAGTAAGCTTAATTTTTCTCTTTCGTTAATTACGTCTTGATCTAATTAATGTTTGGAGTTGTTCAGCTTGTGTTTTATTGGAAAGTTTCTGTGACTTTTATTCTAAAGGGCCATGTGGTCAGAAAGAGTATAAGAAAAATACGTCATACTTAAAGTTAGTTTTATATTATTATATGTTTAATATATTATGTTGTTTGAGTGCAGTGCTTTGAGATCCTGCTTTATTACTTGGAGTTAAGTTGCCTTTAACCGTCTTATAAAGTCAAACACACCTGGCTTTGGCAACAGTTTGCCTCCAGGGGTTTTGGCACAATCACGATTTTATCAGAGATACAATTAAAAAAAAAAAGGGGAAAAAAGCAACAATTTAAAAGAGGTGAGCTTTTCGATGAGGTTACCGCTTAACATTTGCTGGTAAAAGTAAAAAAAAAAAAAAAAAAAAAGACACACAAGAAATGATGAAAGATGATGATGATGAAAGAGACGGTGCGCCCTGAAGTGGGGCACATTAGAGTGGGCCGTGACCGTTGCCGGTTACTGAGATGGTTTCTGTTTGCGGGTGAGTGTGGGTTTCACTCCATTAAAGCAAACAAACGAACAGAGATCAGGCAAAGACAGAACACACAAACTTGTGGAGATGCGCACTCTTTGGATGATACTAAAAACCGTTCATTTTCATACAAATCCTTCCTACAAAATAGTTCAACTTTAGACAGCAACAGCCCAGCAAAATGTGATTGAAACCCTGACCACCTGTAGTATTTGCCAAAAAAACGAGCCAGAAGAATATTCCTGTTGCAAAAGCTGCAGTTAGTTTATGGTAAAGTGGCTTTTTCTTTTTATCAAAGGGTAAAAATTATTTTTGATATTAAAAATGTTAAATAAAGCACATTTTTTAGATATTAAAAAATGTGCTTTTAAGAGCGATCTGTCCGGGAGGGACTTTAAGTGGTATGGTACAATAACGCATAGCCACAAATATACTTGTAAAACAGGTAGTTTCTTAATTTTATATAAAACCCTTTCGTTAATCATGTTCAGTCTATTTAGTAACAGAAGTAAAGACAGACATAAAAACACTTCGGAAGTGACTTTTTGGCACAAGCTGAACTGTAGACGGACAGACGGCTGCCCGTGGGAGTTATTTGTTAAAGAAAGCATTTTTAAAATTAAAAAAAAAATCACAGACACATTCTGACGAATCGCAACAGCCCACTTCACTTTTACAGATTCTTGTTTGAACCTAAACAAACGTGTCACAGATCAGAGCCAAAGCTTTTGTGAAATTGAATTCCTCGCCCAAATCCGGAACTGCGAGTGGTTTCCGCGTAAGACAGAGGACGCCTCATGACATCTCTTGCAAAAATAAAAATTAAAAAAGATAAAAAAAAAAGAAGGAATTGAATGTTTGTTTGTTTTTTATTTTATTTATTTCTTTTTGTGAGAAGCCTTAAACCAATAGGGTTAGTTCTTGAACAAAATCGCACCGCAGAGGGGCTAGAGGGGCTTGAGCACCCGCCCCTTTCCTGATGGGTGCCCAAAGTGCCCTTTTATTGAGGCAACTTTTAAAAAAATTATTATTATTATTATTATTATGTGTGTGGGCGTGCGGAGTCCTGTCTGTTCGCCCTTGACGGCAGAACGCGCTGGTTACGAGCCGGGAACGAGCTCACAAAGAGCACGCGCATTTTTAGCGGTCCGGTATGGCAAGCCGTTAGAGCCATAAATCGCCACTTTCCTAACCCGTTTGGTTAAGAAATGGCGTAAAAAACGCCGTTTAATTATTCAAAACGCCGAAAAAAGCGGCGTTCTGTTCCGACAAACGCCGCTTTTTCCGCCACTCGGATGGTGCCCTGAACGCACCATCCGAGTGACGTAAAAAGCGGCGTTCAAAGACAGACGGAAACGCCGTTTTTTACGCTACTCGGCACAAAACGCCGTTTTTATGCATCTTTGAACGGCGTTTTTTACGGCGTTCTCTGCCAGCTGTAACGGCGTTTAAAACGGCGTTTTATTGAAATTATGCAGGGCACTCCCCATGGTTCCCTCATCCAATTACTTTCAACTCATTTCACCCAATCAAAGAAGAGGAAGTGCAGACCACACTAATGCATCACCGATTCACCTTACTGCTAAGCGATTGCCTATTCAGTACCAGTGCTTGTCACAGTATTCACTTGTATTATAATGCCACTATGCATTTTGATGTGTTTAAGGCATGATCGAGCAAACAAACGACAGAATACTTTTTCTGAAACCTTAACTGTGTTACCTGTTATGGCAGCTAACAGGTAATGAGCAGAGCTAGCTCTGCTCATTTCTGAGCTTCTTTCTTATTTTCCTCTTTACTTCTCTTAACCTTTAACTTATGTTTTAGCAATCAGATCCTGCCATCTTGCATTACCGCTTCGTGCTAGTTATGTTGACTTTTCTCTTCTTTTGTCTCCACTTTTTTCACCCGTGTTTGGACACTCGGCGCATGGCTCCTTTGTTTACATTAGGGATCAGCTGTTAGCGCTGCGCCCTGCAGCTGCGCTACCGGCAGACAGACCCTACATCCCCAGTGAGGGAAGAAACGGGGGTGATGTCTCCCGAGGACACCTCACACACCATCTCTCCTTCCTGTAATCACTTTAAATGTGAGATCGCTCCCTGATATGATTGAGGAGCTAATGACGCTAACCCGGTCACAGTGGCAGTATCCCGGTACTCCCTCTGTGAGTAGGCTGCCCGGCTTCCAGCTGCTGCGGGCGGACAAGACGAGAGACAGCGGTGAGAGGAAAGGAGGGGGGCTGGCAGTGTTTGTTAAAGACGGTTGTGGTATCTCTGGGCACATCGCTGTGAAAGAACAACTCTGCAACACAGACATTGCGCTATTAGCGGTTAGCATCCGTGGAGGTAGCCTGTGACTCTCTGTGGTCCGCAGACTGCAAACGCAATCTCCGAGAGCTCTTCTTCTAATATCAGGGGACTTTAATCATGTCTCGCTGGACTCCACACTGCCCACCTTCACCCAGTATGTGACCTGCCCCACCGTAGGCAATAAAACATTGTACTTAATGTATGCCAATGAAAAAGTGGCATACAGTTCATCACCTCCCCCTGCCCAGGGAAGATCCGATCGTAACCGAGTGCGTCTTGTCCCTGTGTGTGCAGCCCTTACTGTGCAGGGAGCCACTAATCACCCACGCAGTGCAGAGATGGTCCGCGGAGGGCATATAAATAAATAATAAAAGCAAGTAAATGACAGTATGCTCTTTCTGAAACAAACGGAGACCTTAACTTTTATCAAAATACCGTTTTACTCAGTTTAAAGTAATACCACTGTATAATAGCCTTCAAATTTAATAATGTTAACAGTATCTCATGAATATTTTTGCCCTTTCAACATGCATTAAAAAAATAGATATACAGTTTTGAATCAGACCTGTATGTACGTTTTCTCAAAAGTGACGTAAATAAGTAATCTCAAGAACCTGAAATAATAGTTTCCATGTAAACTGGAGATGTCCTTGTCAATGTCATCAGAGTACTGTGGATGTCTTACACGAATTTGAAACATAAAACCAGAGTGGCACATGACAGTGTTGCACATAACATAACTAGTTTATATGACATGAAGTTATAAAAAAAAAAAAAGAATCCATGTAACTTGGTAATGGCTTCTTTCTGATAACTGTCGGCTGCAGTGTGCATTATCTTGACAAAAGTATAAGATACTGAACCCACTGATATGATGTGGTGGAGGAGCACAAATACCTGGACACCCACATATATACATTTGCTGAACTGGAAGATCAAAACAGAAGCTGTACACAAGCAGTGTATGGGCAGGCTATTTTTTGTGAGCAAGCTTGTGCAGCGCACTTTGATGTGTTCTTCTTGGATCAGGAGAGCAAGCTCTGTGATTGGCTGCACTTCGGAAGCTGTGGTGGAGAGGAAGTGAGTGAACAAACTGCCATGCATCATGGATATTCCTCTCAATCCACCTCACCAGGTACTTCTCTAAAAGTGTGACTCAGGTCTGTTGCCCCAAAGGATACAGGAAATGTTAGATATTTTAGTATTTTGGGAGCATGTACTGAATACCTTTTTTGATGATATTATACAAAGGACCCTGTTTCTGCAATGCCCTTTGTTTGAACTTCATCTCCTCTTGCTGCGACCCCACGGGCAACTTCCTTTGGCCTGCTGGTCTGGAAAATCCAACAGTTCATCTATATGTAAAGAAGGCACTTAAACTGGAACAGGCATAGCTGCGTTGATCCTGCTGTGGTATAGTGGGACAGTGCATTCCTCGAGTGCACATCAAGTTTGCAGCCTGCTAAAGATCACACACCATTGATTATGTGCCTCTAGGTATATATGGTTAAACATTTCCTAATGCAAATAACTACATGCAGTATTCTACCATGTGCAAACTTATATCACTAAAGGATTCTAACTGTCTAGTGTTTAATGGACCTGTCAAAAGTATGTTGAGATTATAGAAGGCCCCTTTCAGAGCTAGGGGGAACTTCCTTATATGGTTGTAACTTGTAACTTGAAACTTATTGACACACGAACCCTTCTGCCTATAAAAACCCTGCACAGAAGAATAAACTTTGAGTTGATTTTGGGAAAGCAGTCTCTGTATCATTTTGTTCTCCCAGGCTACTCCCGGCGCTGTAACTAACCCGCTGAACGGCATACCTGAGCTTACTTTGAATAATTAATCTTATACAAAACTCTGCTTATCGCTGCCCACGTCTCGAAGGAAACTCGATCCACGGATGACCCGGAAGGAGAGATTTCTTTCAGGAAATGCACTGATTTCCATGACAGAATTCACAACAACACAGACACAGGTCGGTTCTTTGAAACGGGTGTTTATTACTTGGGCCTTCTCTCCTTGGCTTCACCATCACCAGTACGGGAGGACAGGGAGCGATCTCACATTTAAAGTGATTACAGGAAGGAGAGATGGTGTGTGAGGTGTCCTCGGGAGACATCACCCCCGTTTCTTCCCTCACTGGGGATGTAGGGTCTGTCTGCCGGTAGCGCAGCTGCAGGGCGCAGCGCTAACAGCTGATCCCTAATGTAAACAAAGGAGCCATGCTCCGAGTGTCCAAACACGGGTGAAAAAAGTGGAGACAAAAGAAGAGAAAAGTCAACATAACTAGCACGAAGCGGTAATGCAAGATGGCAGGATCTGATTGCTAAAACATAAGTTAAAGGTTAAGAGAAGTAAAGAGGAAAATAAGAAAGAAGCTCAGAAATGAGCAGAGCTAGCTCTGCTCATTACCTGTTAGCTGCCATAACAGGTAACACAGTTAAGGTTTCAGAAAAAGTATTCTGTCGTTTGTTTGCTCGATCATGCCTTAAACACATCAAAATGCATAGTGGGATTATAATACAAGTGAATACTGTGACAAGCACTGGTACTGAATAGGCAATCGCTTAGCAGCAAGGTGAATCGGTGATGCATTAGTGTGGTCTGCACTTCCTCTTCTTTGATTGGGTGAAATGAGTTGAAAGTAATTGGATGAGGGAACCATGGGGAGTGCCCTGCATAATTTCAATAAAACGCCGTTTTAAACGCCGTTACAGCTGGCAGAGAACGCCGTAAAAAACGCCGTTCAAAGATGCATAAAAACGGCGTTTTGTGCCGAGTAGCGTAAAAAACGGCGTTTCCGTCTGTCTTTGAACGCCGCTTTTTACGTCACTCGGATGGTGCGTTCAGGGCACCATCCGAGTGGCGGAAAAAGCGGCGTTTGTCGGAACAGAACGCCGCTTTTTTCGGCGTTTTGAATAATTAAACGGCGTTTTTTACGCCATTTCTTAACCAAACGGGTTAGGAAAGTGGCGATTTATGGCTCTAACGGCTTGCCATAGTCCGGTGTTCCAGATCTACTGGCGTTTAGATCAACTGGCGTTGGTCGAACAGATGTGTGGCAGTCTTGCGTTTCAGTAGCTCCTACCGACAAACCAGCAAAAAAACGCCAAATGTGTCATCTGTGACACTTGTGAGGTTGTCTCAAACACACTCCGTCAGTCTTGATGCTGTTGAACAACAAAATGTATAAAAATGTGGCGAGTTTATCTGGTGATATCCTCGTGCGCGACGCGATCGCGAAAACAGCAAACAAGTAACACCACGCCGATGTTGTTCACAGGACAGCAAGAGTAAACGATCGGGAGACTCTTGTCGTCGTTATCGTTCCCCTCGCACGGTTTATTTCTCCGAATTCAGCGTTTTTGCTTCACAACTACAGCGTGCAGTTTACTTTGTGCACTAACATGGAGTCGGGTCAACCAGCGCCACCTCTGGCCAAGTGCCACAGCCTACAGCCAGATCAACCTGTGACACATCTGCACCACGTTTGAATTCGTGTCATGCACATTTGTACCTTTCAATTGTCTCTGTTTGTGCGTCATGCAAATAAACCTTTGAAATGAATGAAATGATATCATGTATTTATTATCAGCCTACATTTGTACAAAATGCCAAATGACATACACATAAGAATCACCATCCTGATATCAATACTTTTGCCCATACGAAAAATGTCGTGAACACACTAATATTTCACCAGTGTTGTAACATACATGTCGTTAGCGTAGTCTGCCTGTGTCTTCCCTCTGCAAACAAACATGTTAGAGTTGGTTGTGATATACAGTCTGCATAAGTGTGGTCAATCTAATAAACATTTATAAGGAGATGGCAGTTACTGTGAATGTACAGCAGTTACACAGTGATTAGTAATAAACAGTCAGACAATGACTCTGACAATCTCATTCAATCTTGCAGATTGCACCTTCTGTGGAAAGTGGTACCACACGGTGTGTGTGGACTTCCCCTGTGCAGAAGGCGACTACAAATGTTGTGGGTGCTAAATAAACAGAAAAAATTGATCCCTGTTGTCTTTGCTTACCGATCGTTTTTAGTGTTGACAATCCACATTGCTGGCATTGCACCTTTCAACATGTTTGTGGGTAGATTTGGATGTACCAGGGGTAAGTGCAGCCACTCAGCCTCTACTCAATGTGATCATAGCAGCAGGTGCAGATGTGTCACAAGTTAATCTAGTAGTGGGCTATGGTCATGTGTTAGTGGTGGGAACAGTCATATCCACTCACTCTCACTGGCTGTTTATTACTAATCACTGTGTAACTGCTGTGAATTCACAGTAACTGCCGTCTCCTTACAAATGTTCATTAGATTAACCACACTTATACAGACTGTATATAACTCCAGCCATGTTGATGAATTGCCTATATTGGCTGGAAATATTCATTTTCAGGGAAAAGACACAGACAGACGATGCTTACAGGATGTGATGTGACAACACTAATGAAATATTGATGTGTCATATTTGTCCAAGGCGTATTTCATTGTTATGGAAAAAGAGAATATCAAAATCATGATGACCAATTGGAGTGGTGATGTCTATGACTTTGTGTATATAATTTGGAATTTTGTACAAATGTAGGCTGATAATAAATATATGATATCATTTCATTCATTTCAAAGGTTTATTTGCATGACGCACAAACAGACACAATTGAAAGGTACAAATGTGCATGACACGAATTCAAACGTGGTGCAGATGTGTCACAGGTTGATCTGGCTGTAGGCTGTGGCACTTGGCCAGACTGGTTGACCCGACTCCATGTTAGTGCACAAAGTAAACTGCTCGCTTTAGTTGTGAAGCAAAAACGCTGAATTCGGAGAAATAAACCGTGCGAGGGGAACGATAACGACGACAAGAGTCTCCCGATCGTTTACTCTTGCTGTCCTGTGAACAACAACGGCGTGGTGTTACTTGTTTGCTGTTTTCGCGATCGCGTCGCGCATGAGGATATCACCAGGTAAACTCGCCACATTTTTAAACATTTTGTTGTTCAACAGCATCAAGACTGACGGAGTGTGTTTGAGACAACCTCACAAGTGTCACAGATGACACATTTGGCGTTTTTTTGCTGGTTTGTCGGTAGGAGCTACTGAAACGCAAGACTGCCACACATCTGTTCGACCAACGCCAGTTGATCTAAACGCCAGTTGATCTGGAACACCGGTCACAGCTGCTGGCTACCTGTGTAAGGCTGTCATGGGTCTGTAGCTCTGTCACCGTTTTAGGGAACAAATTTAGTTTTAAAGTAAGTTTCCGGCTTTTCCTGCCTTTCTGGAGGGATTATATTTCACTAAAAAACGATCTAATGTGCATGTCCACATAATTATGCATTATTATAATTATAATATATTTTTAAAAAAGCAGATTATATTAGATTTCTATTTTAAATAAGACAAAATTTGGATTTTACAGCAGTAAAATTATTGTATCTCTACAGTTTAAAAATGTAATAAGCTTTGCCCCTGCACAGAGTGGATAGTGAAACAAATGGAATCATCATAATGACATTATTTCATATTTATTACTTCCCCCTCCTCATTGCTTTATTATTGTAGCTCTAGTAATAAATAATAATGTAAGGATTCTGGATCAGCACCGAGATGCCCATAGTATATACAGTATTCTGAAGAAGGTCTAAAATGTCACTGTGTGTGCATGTGTGTGTTTTATTTAGCTGGATTTAAAAAAATATTACTCATGACATAACATTGTCCAGACATGGCTGGTAAGGACATGAGGAGGAAACAGCAGGAGCTGTATGAGGCTACTAAAGGCAGTGCTATAACATTTTTCTGTCATCATTTTATTATAGATTAAGTGCAAGAGTTGTTAGGTGTGGATAATTAGATTATAGTTTATTGCAATAGCAAGTTGTGCCTTGTTCTCACATAGACAGCAAGTGGAGAGTGATATATGAAATGATGGGATGGAAGGAAGAAGAGAAGCAAAGAGTGATTCACAGGCAGAGCCTAAATTATTTCTCACAGTTTTTCGTTGCCTTATGGTTCCAAGCGCTGTCACCAATCTTTGCATTTTGTTATTATCTCATGACACTTGTTTAATCAGCTACCATCTCTCCTGTGGACTTTTTAATGTCTACAGTCTCAGATCAACACAGCCCTGCCCTTCCCATATTAGATTCTTGATGAATGTGTGTTGTTGTTATTCAGCCTGGTTCAATGTGCCCCTTTTTAACTTTGAGCACCCGCCCCTTTAAACCTCTCTGCACGGCCCTGGTCAGGTGTGAAAAGGCCTGCAGAGAAATCGTTTCAGAGAGCCAAATGGGCCGGAGTGGTGTTCAGCTGTGTGTTTGAGGTAAAATGGGATTTTAAAAATGTATTATCATTTCCATGTGACTCAGCACAGGTGCACGATTTCAACTATGAGCGCACTTGTTGCCAAATGCAGTGATCCGATCGGTCAGATCTGTTTATGCGGATCCGACAAACCGTGAAAATGGAGTTTGTTTCGAAAAATAAAGGTAAAAAGAAATCGTCCAGTGAAATTACGCGGTCGGTGTGAAGGTCTGCAATAAGAATGGTCAGAAAAAATATTTTTAACGCGGGAAATATTCGGAATGATTTACGCGTCCTCGTTTTATTTCTTTTCTACCACTTCAACTAGATCAGAAGAATAAGCTGCAGACCCACATGTGTGAGGCTGTGAGCTCTAATTTCAAACAAACTGCGCCCTTTGTTCTTTTGTTGAAAATTCTATTTTCACATTGTATACAGTATATCTTTTTCTTCTAATCGATAAAGAGCAACTGAATATCTCGGCAAAGGCATGAGAGCAGAAAACAAATATTAAACACAAACCTCCTTTTGCCACAAAGTCTTGTCGACCCTGGAGCTGGTTGCTGTCACTTTGGGACTATTTTTCATCCATGCAAACGCCAGGATTTCTATTTTGGATGAACCAGTGTAATTTGGGTTTGGAACTGAATGTTTTTTGTTTTAAAAATATATATTTATATTTGCAATACTTGATTTAATTTAGTTGTGAAGAAGAGAGCACAAACAGGGTGGAGACGAATGTCTCTGGGGGATTTGTGAAAGAAGAATCAGAGAAAGAATGAAATGGAAAGGTTTGCAGAAGTGAGACCTGCTGTGATGTGGAGACAGATTGGACACAGTGCTCAGATTCTTTTCATTGTCCTCCTGTCGTTTTGTTGGTATCACTGTTTCCAACTCAGGTTGAGTGAATTGGAGACAAAGTCAGAGAGACAAGGCTGAGATGGTTTGGACATGTGCAAAGGAGGGATAGTTGATGTACTGTACAAACGATGTTGAAGAGTAGGAGGTCAGAGGAGGTTCATAGATGTAGTGAAAGAGGACACTGACAGGACCGGTGACCGAGCTAGGAATAGAGTGAGATGGAGGCTGATGATCCAATGTCAAGACCCCTAAAGAGAGCAGCCAAAAGATGATGAAGAAGACATTTTTGTTGCTTTTGCTGTGACTCGTGGAGACTAACGTGGCCTCTGCAACTATTTTAAGATGGAGATGCAAAGTGTAATAAATAAAGACTTTGTTGCTAAAACGATTTCGGTTATAAAGGTGAGCAAGAAAGACAGAAACAGACAACTGGTTGAACATGATGATTCATATCAGCACAGGAAGAATGCTGCACTGCGCTTGACATTTATTAACTTGTTTGAACAGAAACCACTTGCTGAGTCACACATGAGCAGATGCCACAGAGGCACACAGCTTAAAAGGAAAACACAAGACTTTTCTTCATGCCTCTGCTGATCAACCTCTGAACCATGATGTGCTCAAAAATAAAATGAACAATTAAAAAAGGGGAGTCCCAATGGAAACGTTCAGTAACAATTTGGACAACCTTTGTTTTTCTTTTACTCATTAAAAGAATGCCGACTAGTTGGCACAGCATGTTCACAGTGATTGGTCTGTTTCAGTGATGGTCCTAGAACCTTTATTACAAATAATTATCATGTTGAAGCAACAACTACACGGCTTTGTGCCATAAGGCTGCATGTAAGTGTCCTGGACATGTCAGCAGTCCACCACAGGGTAACTAGAACTCTGTAATTTTACTGCTTTCATCTCAACACAAAGCGTCTGTTACTGTACGAGTTTCGTTATTAGGACCTACAGCAGATGACTTCCCCTCCCTGAGTCTGACTGTTACTTTGTGTTAAAACGTGCCTTTTCCTTCCCACTGTCACCAAGTCCTTGCTCGTAACAGTTCTCAAAGATGTTCTGTTGGGTTGAGGTCAGGACTCTATACAGGTCAAGGTCTTCCACAAACTTGCTCATCCATGGCTTTGTGGACCTTGCTTTGTGCACTGGTGTGAAGACATGCTGGAACAGGAATGGGCCATCCCCAAACTGCTACCACAAGGTTGTGAGGATGAAATTGTCCTAAATGTCTTGGTATGCTGAAACATACCTGCTCTGTGAATTCGCATGGTCTACCAGTTCATGGCTGAGTTAGTGTCACGTTCACTATGCTATAATCCCACTATGAGCTGACTGTGGAAAATACTGAGTGTGCTTGTTATGCAGTGCACAATCCAGTCACTCTATGAAGACACTTTTCCCATGCTTATAGACATCACAGCTGTCTTTATTTTAGCAAAGCTGAATCCGTGTCAGGTTAGCAGTAGTCTAGTTAAAGAAGATGATGTGAGTTTATGGCAAAAGCATAAATAAATGTGTCCAGCAGGGATGCTGAATGTGAGGTGCTGTGTTTGCTTCAGAGTTGTTACACCTGTGAGTAGGGATGGGTACCGGTATCGGTTCTGACATAAACGGTATAACCAGACCGAAAAGCAGCGCACATTTCGGTGCTTTCTTTCGGTGCTTTTTTTCCCCCTGAGATGTCATTTTAACTACACCTGGCGACGTATAGCATTTTGTTAAAAGTCGAGAAATGCACCGTATTTGATAGCTTGCTGTGAGACCTCACACCGTGCACATCTACTGCGGGTGTGATGCCTGTAATCGGACGCGGAGTTAGCAACATCCCCCAAGAACCGAAGGAGTAGAGTCCTGGCCCCTAGCCCTGCCAGTGTAGCAGAAATGATGACGGATGATGATGCAGCAGCAGCCGTTCTTCTCTGAGTGAGTGGCTTAATGTTGTTCGTGTGTAATTTACATTGAGTAGGCCAACCACGTTATTAAATTAATGGATGCAAGGTGAACTAGCAAACACCGTAGTAGTTAAGCGGCTGACTTCTTGTTTGATGGCAGATACTCCCTTCACCCTGGCCAAAAAGGCTAAAATGACCAAAGAAAAAGTAGAAAACAGCTAAACATGAGAGTTTTTTGGACCAATATTGTGTTCTCCATTCTTTAAGCACCGGTTCGAGCACCGTTTAAGCACCGGCACCGTTTCAAAAGTACCGGTTTGGTACTGGTATCGGATAAAACCTAAACGATACCCATTCCTACCTGTGAGTATGAGCAACATAAAGTGGTTAAAACGGACAATAAATTCAAATTTCTTCTCCTGCCTGATTTTTTTGCAGAAAAACATGACATGCTACTTGTATTAGTTCAGATTTATTAGCAAAATACCAAGAAAAATGTACTTAAATCTAATATATATATTTTTTGGTTTGGTAAGTTTAGATCTAATCATTTAATAAGTGGCAATTCAGTACAAGCAATATATATTGTTTATATTATGAATAAATGGATAAATAAAATGCATAGATGTAACAAAATGTTGAAAATCTCTGGTGTTTTCTCTCTTTGTGTTGTCGTTGTTGTTGTTTCCCAAGGGCAAAGCTGGAGAAGGCTTTAAAGCAGCAGCTCATGGATTCACCAAACCAAGCGTCTCGCTCTGCAGGTACGAGTTCAGCAGCATGTTTGGAGAGACGTCATTAAGGCAAACAAACATGAATCACAAAGAGGATTTTTCCAGCGAACACAACAGAGCTCTCTGCTTAACTCCATATAGAGGAATGACATTAAAGCATTGGCAGAAATGCTCAGACAGTAAAACAAAGGCTAATCCATAAAACATATTAAACATTAAACCAAACATATTTCATGATTAAAAAAATAATGTGAAATTTATGTCTCAGCCAAATAAAACAAACAAACAGAAGAACAAAAACGGGCAGCTTCTTATATAATATGCTTATGGTTTTCATATCAATCTTTACATGCTTACTTTTCAAAAATTCTAAAACTTGCTCATTTTCAGTACTCAGAGAGAAGTAGCACATAGAATATTTTTATCTGTGGGAGCTGGTGGACAACCTTTGGTTGGAATTTTGCAGAGTCTACTCATATTGAGTTAACTAGGAAGTCTATGCTATCTGAACTACACTAATTAGATGTATTTGTTATTAAATTTCAAGGTCAATCAACTTTCATCTTTCTTTTTTAAGAAAAAATGAAAAAGAAAAGAAATTTGAAATCCTCACATCAATTTCTTTCTTTCCACAGAGAAGGAGCTTGCCAGAATGCGAACACAGTTTGTGCAGAGGGTGACAGCAGAAAATTTCACACAGCTACTTGAAGCCCTTGTAACAGACAATGTCTTGAATGAGTTGGAGAAAGAAAGGATACAGGAAACTAACCAAACTAGAGCAGACAAGGCACGTGACTTCATTGACACCGTGAAGAAAAAGGGAGAAAAAGCCTGCAGGATAATGATCAGTCACCTTCGAACCATTGATCCTACAGTTTCCTGTCAGCTAGGTTTGTCCTCTGGGCCATCTGTTCGGTTAGGTGAGAAAAAAAATATTTCTGTTATGATTTTTATCATTGCACAGTTTGCTTGAACGGTGAGAGTATGATGCATTTCTTTTTCTATTGTAAATCGTTTGTCGTTTGTCTTCGATCAGTTTTCATTTAAATATTTATGGAGTGCCTTACTTGGTTTTTAAATTACTATAAATTTATCTGGAGAAGTGGAGTCCAGTCCATTCTTGAATTACCTTCTGTGAAAAGAAACGAGCAGTTGGGATATTTATATCATCCCAATTGGTTCCTGCATATTGTTGTTTTCCCTGATGGATGAAAAGGTTGTTTCCCTGAACCACTGGGTTGAAGAATTGATATTGACTATTATCCTAACTTACACAGTAACAGCTCAGAGTTCTGGCAGAACTTTGGGCTATCAGAAACTGAATTTGAATAACTTTTATTTGAATTTGCATTGCTCAGATTGAATCTGAATTTCTCAACTTGATTAAAAGCTTCCAAAACTGAATTTGAAAATTCTTCACCTGTTCAAAGACAAAGCAGCCATTTAAATAAAATATAAGATATTGTTCATCTGTAACTGCAAAAAGAGAATTTAGAAATGTAATTATTAACAATTAGCTGTAGATTACTGATCGTGTAATCTACAGCTGTGGCCAAATGTTTGGAGAATGAGAAGTGTTTTGTTTTGTTTTTTTCCACACAATTTGCCGTTTCAGTGATAGTCATATCAGGTGATCCAGATGAGTTAGTAGCTTCTCTACTGTCAGGGTCTCTGCAAGCATATGGGGCTCTGAGAGGGTACAAGTTGACAACTTTGGAATTCTATTGGAAACAAACTATCATATTTGTTTGTCAAATCTGAACCCAGGGCAAACTAACCTAAATTGGCGTTTTTAGCTAACAGTTACAAAAGCACAACAGTAACTGTTTTGGTTATAATTTGTTTATATTAAGCTTTTTCTTATAGAGGTAATATATTTATTACCAACCTGAGAGTTTATCTGCTGGTCATTGAGCATGACGAATGGGAGGGACTGAGGACACAACCCTGTGGAATGCCAGTGTTAGTAATAATGCTGGCTTAAGTCCTATTGCCGATCCTGACGGACTGCGGCCTGCCAGTCAAAAAGTCCTGTAGCCAGTCACATAGGGTGGGGTGTAGGCCGAGTGTTGCCAACTTTTGAGTGAGTTTGTGTGGGATGACAGTATTGAAGGCAGAGCTGTAATAAACAAAAACTACCCTGATGTATGAGTCTTTGTTTTCTAGATCTGGAGGGTCTCGAAGCAGGTGTAGAATTGAGGTCATCCAGCAGACTGCCTGCAGAGCTGGCAGAACTGCAACTGAGAAGTGAGAGGGGAAACTGAACATATTTGTTACGTCCCCTCTTAAATGCTAGGCGATGAGGGTGGGGGACAGTAACAGTTAGATCCAGGTGGAATGAAAAGAACGCCAGGCAGAGGTATTTAATATAAAAGAGATCTTTATTGTAGGCAAACACCTCAATAATTACAAATGGCAACAACAAAAGGAGACAGCACCGCTGCTTTTTAATAAGAAATCAGGGAGGTCAACCCAAAGTGGTAATGACCACTCAACAAAGAACGCAACAATAAGGCTTCAACAGAAAGAGACAGCAACGCTGCTAACAAACAATATCCAGGCAGGCCACACAAACTAATGAAGGCCGCCATCACTCATGGGCAATCACTGCTCAGTTAAGCACTACTCACACACCAGAGCCACACACCAGAAGGCTGGTCACACGCAGCAGGCTGTTCCACACCTAAGTCAGTAGCCCACTCTGACCAGCACAGAGGGAAAACCACCAGAAACCTCTCCTTCCTCCTCCACACTGCTCTTCTCCAGCTTATATCACCCCTGAGGGTAATTGGTTGTAACGAGAGCAGATGAGCAGCAGGTGTGACCTAAAGGAGAGGGCAGGGGCAGAGAGAGACAAGGGGAGGGGCCAGAACGAAGGAGGAGGAGAGAGAGAAGACAACACCACGCCCACACACTCCCACAGCCTCCCAGGATGTAACAATATTCAAGAGCTAAATTTAAAAAAAGGATAAAATACAATTTCTTTGGTTCAATAAAAGGATCAGGGATTGCAACATCTAATCCTTTTACTGAATCAAAGAAAATTAATTCATTCTGTTTCAATTTAGTGACAATCATCTCCAAACCAACACACTGGATTTCAAATTTAGGTTAATTCAGTTTTAGAAGCCTTTTTTTTTATCTATTGTTGAGCAAATCAGACTCAATCTTAGCAATGCAAATTCAAATATAAATTATTCAAATTCAGTTTCTGATGGCAAAAAGTTCTGCCCATATCAGAGCACCTGCCCTTCTTGGAATGCTCTATTGGCGTGCTGGAACATGCCTCAGGTGGAATCTACAATGTCCTACTAGGAGACTTCAATGATCATGTAGGCAATAACAGTGAGACCTGGGGTGTGACTGTACTAAACAGAGTTTATCTATAATGAACCCGTTGTTCAAGCATTAGGATATTGAAAAGTGCACTCGGCACTGGGAAACACTATGTGGCAAGACAATTAACAATTTTTTATGAATTTATATTAACTAAACCAACCATATTAGTCAGAAAATTTTATGTGTTGTTTTTTTCTGTTAGCAGCACTTGAGAAGTGTCAGCTCAAATTCAAATCTACTCTGAAGAAGAAATTCCAGTGTGTGTTTGAGGGAATTCCTAAAGCAGGGAACCCAACCCTGCTGAATCAGATCTACACAGAGCTCTACATCACAGAGGGAGAGACTACAGAGGTCAATCGTGAACATGAGGTCAGACAGATTGAAACAGCATCCAGGAAATGGCACAGTACAAAAATAATCAGACAAGAAGACATCTTTAAAGGCCCACCTGGAAGAGATGAACCGATCAGGACAGTGTTGACAATGGGAGTGGCTGGAATTGGGAAAACAGTGTTAACACAGAAGTTCACTCTGGATTGGGCTGAATGCAAAACCAATCAGGACATCCAGTTCATATTTCCATTCACTTTCAGAGAGCTGAATGTGCTACAAGAGAAAAAGTTCAGCTTGGTGGAACTTATTCATCTCTTCTTTACTGAAACCAAAGAAGCAGGAATCTGCAGCTTTGAAGACTTCCAGGTTGTGTTCATCTTTGATGGTCTGGATGAGTGTCGACCTCCTCTGGATTTCCACAAAACTAAAATCCTAACTGACCTTCGAAAGTCCACCTCCGTGGATGCGATACTGATAAACCTCATCAGAGGGCATCTGCTTCCCACTTCTCGCCTCTGGATAACCACACGACCTGCAGCAGCCAATCAGGTGCCTGCTGAGTGTGTTGACATGGTGACAGAGGTCAGAGGATTTACTGACCCACATAAGAATGAGTACTTCAGAAAGCGATACAAGGATAAGAAAAAAGCCAATAGGGTAATCTCCCACATCAAGACATCACGAAGCCTCCACATCATGTGCCACATCCCAGTCTTCTGCTGGATCACTGCTACAGTTCTGGAGAATATGCTAGAAACCAGAAAGAGGCGAGAGTTGCCTAAGACTCTGACTGAAATGTACATCCACTTCTTGGTGATTCAGGTCAAAGTGAAGAAGGTCAAGTATGATGGAGGAGCTGAGACAGATCAACACTGGAGTCCAGAGAGCAGGAAGATGATTGAGTCTCTGGGAAAACTGGCTTTTGAGCAGCTGCAAAAAGGAAATCTGATCTTCTATGAATCAGACCTGACAGAGTGTGGCATCGATATCAGAGCAGCCTCAGTGTACTCAGGAGTGTTCACACAGATCTTTAAAGAGGAGAGAGGACTGTACCAGAATAGGGTGTTCTGCTTTGTCCATCTGAGTGTTCAGGAGTTTCTGGCTGCTCTTCATGTCCATCTGACTTTCATCAACTCTGGAGTCAATCTGCTGGAAGAACAACAAACTGGGGCACATTTCTACAAGAGTGCTGTGGACAAGTCCTTACAGAGTCCAAATGGACACCTGGACTTGTTCCTTCGCTTCCTCCTGGGTATTTCACTACATTCCAATCAGACTCTCCTACAAGGCCCGCTGACACAAAGAAAACGTAGCTCACGAATCAATCAGGAAGTAGTGCAGTACATCAAGCAGAAGATTGGGGAGAATCCTGATCAGGAGAGAATCTTTAATCTCTTTCACTGTTTGAATGAACTGAATGATCGTTCTCTTATGAAGGAAATTCAACAGTCCCTGAGTTCAGGAAGTCTCTCCACAGATAAATTTTCCTCTGCCCAGTGGTCAGCTTTGGTCTTCATTTTATTGTCATCAGAAAAACACCTGGATAAGTTTGACTTAAAGAAATACTCTGCTTCAGGAGAAGGCCTTTTAAGTCTGTTGCCTGTGGTCAAAGCCTCCAACTACGCTCTGTAAGTTACCATTAAATACACTATCATCTTTAGAAACTGACGGAAATGAAAATGATCACACTTATTAGTAATAATTTCATTTGTGTGGCACTTTCAAAATACACACATATAAAGGTTCTTCACAGTTTGGATAAAACCACACAGGTATACATGGTCGATTACACAGTGAGACACTAATTGGACGATCTGAGAAGGTGACTGCTGGAATACGGTCCCAGCAGCTCTGCTATATAAGCAGGAACCTGGCTCTGTATGTGATTAATACAATTTTAAAACACATTCTGAATTTCACTGAAAGCCAGTGTTTTAAGCATTATACGTGCTGTTTTAAGCATTATACGTGCTGTGTTCTTGACCAACTGAAGCCAGGCAAAGGAGGACTGAGAGAGCCAAAATTGAGACAGGAGAAAATTATAGTAGTGACTACTAAAAGTTCCATATCATCAGTAAAGGTTTGATTTTTGCAATGTTTCTTAAATGAAAGAAATGAGACTAGATGGTCTTAGAGACATGATATTCAAAATTCAGATTTTAGTCAAAAATAATAAAACTTTCAGATGATTTGATATTACCTGCATATGGACTGACCCAAACACACAAAGAACAGAAAACCAAGTTGGTGGAGAGCCTGCATGACCGCGGGGCAGACGGTCAGCAGAGTCTCTCTGAGCCTAACATGGCTCTCAGTTAAATACCTTCTTCAGGAACAAAAGGCAGTACACAGCTGTTTCACACCTTATGGTTCACACCCCCTTGCTAACTCCCAGAGTCCTCAAAGAGACAAAAGATTCTTCCTGTGGAGTTGTCTGCTTCCCCCAACTTCCTTACTAGACCCCCACCATTTGTCTTACTGTATGAGTGTGAGACATGTTAAAATCCAGTGGCACCAAGGCATTATACAATAAAATAATGTGATTAATACATAAGTAGAATATATTCCTATACAGGTCATAGGTCAAATGTGATATGATATTTGAAAATTTATATGGAAATTTCTATATGTTCGCCTCTGTCAGTGCGCCCCAGGGTGGCTGTGGCTACAATGTAGCTTACCATCACCAGTGTGTGAATGGGTGGATGACAGGTTGTGTAAAGCGCTTTGGGGTCCTTAGGGACTAGAAAAGCGCTATACAAATACAGGCCATTTACCATATGTTGATAATACCTACTAGACCTATAAGAATCATAGTTTCTGAGTTATATTACTTTTTGTCAATTTTCAACCAATAAATCATTAAGTTGATCTTGAAAACCTTGGGGGCTGTTAATATGGCCACACATTATACCCCTGCAAAGTTTTATCGGTATTGATTCAAACGTTTTCAACCCATCATGTTTACAGACAAAATGACATGAATGCATGCACACAAACACTACCAAAACCATAACCTCCCTGGCAGATCTAATTATTAAATAACTGGTTCAAGAAGTCCTCAAGAAGTGCTGACGAGGACATGCAGTTGTTAATATGAATTCCGAAGTGTCTATTAGATAAGGATGATGCAAACCATTTCAGAGCTTGTCATTACTGTCTCTTCAGACTATGTGCCTGTAATGTCTCAGAGAGAAGCTGTAGAGTTCTGTCTTCAGTTCTCAGCTCCCAATCCTCTAGATTGAGAGAACTGGACCTGAGTAACAACAACCTGAAGGATTCAGGTGTGAAGATCCTGTCTTCTGGATTAAAGAGTCTGCACTGCAAACTCAACACTCTTCGGTAAAAATTATTTAGCTTCTTTAAATAAAAGCCATTTATTTTAAAATATCTTATCTGGTCTTACTCATATTAACTTTTTTTTCCATCCTTGAACAATAAGAAATGAGGAGAGGTTCCGTTTTTGTTTTTTTGTTGTTGTTTTGTTTTTCCCAGATATTGCACAGTCCTTGATGTAATCTAACTGGGTTAAATTAATAGTAACATCTGGGGAATTCAATACTGATATGTACTTCAATTTTAGCTGAAGATTCAAGGGACCCAGTAGCTAGTGGCAGACAAAACTGCATAACAAAAGCAGCTGATCTAAGATTAATGATACTATTTTTTTAAATACTTGAAACTTGAATATCGTCCATTTTAAGTGAACGTGTTATTCTCCTTAGCACAAGGAAATGTGGCAAAAAGAAACTGTGTGAATCTATTAACGTATGTCCTTTTAAAAACAAAAAATTAAACCTTGTTTCTCTTTGCGACCTTTGTGGTTGCATTTATGTAGTTACTTATGCTACAAGCCACACTACAAAACCAAATCAAAGAACAGGACTTACTGTAATTTAGCTACATACATTACCTCCTGTGTTTTGTTTGGTTTTCCTTTTTTTGCATTATTGTAAACTAATCTTAAATTTTCACAGGAATATTTATTGCTCATTCAGCATGAATATGTTGCATGTATAGAAAATGCAAATCAAAGACAAAAATGTGAACCACAGTGAATTTTGAGTGACAAAAGCCTGATATGGATAGTTTACAATTAGACAGTTGAAACACCCTAGTGTTAGATTAGTGCCCTAAAAGTGTCTGTCTTCTGATGTTCTGTGCAGACTGTCAGGCTGTCTGATCAGAGAGGAAGGCTGCATTTCTCTAGCCTTAGCTATTAGCGCCAACCCTTCTCATCTGAGAGAGCTGGACCTGAGGTACAACCATCCAGGAGAGGGAGGAGTGAAGCAGCTGAAGCAGCGGAGATGGGAAACTCTCAGGTATGGAGAGGCCTGGTGCAGCCACAGGCAGGACAGTGGAATAGTCTTGACTGTAGATGTGGATATGATAGTGTAACTCTGTGTTAGTTCTGTGCATGTGTGGTAATCTGTCCAGGGTGTTTTACACCATGTCCCTCTTTGATAGCCCCAAATTCAATAAGCTGTTAAGAAACTAAAAATGATGGGTATACAGTAGGGGTGGAGCCGAACCCGAATACAGTATTCAGAAAGGCACAAATAACGTGTTTTTTACAAATATTTATTTCGAACAAATACTTTAAAATATATATTTGTATTCAGGAACAAGGGAAAACTTTAAATCAAAAATCTGAGTTTCCTTATAAGACCGCAGTGCATGTGGGTGACGTGTGAAAGAGGTGACTGACACTGGCTGCTCCACACAGCAACAGAGAAGGCTCGGCTGAGCAAAAAAAGACTGAACTGCATCACTATTTTTGTTGAATAGATTTTTTTGTACCTCACCTGGGTTCTGGAGGCAGTTTATAACTTTTGCGAAGATCAGTAGATTATTCCATTACACTGCATTATTGACGTCTGCAGTCGGGTCGGGTGGTCTCATGTTTGCTCTGTTTACGTAGCTCTGTTAGTTCGGTAATTTAGACAAAAGGCCGTTGACAGAGTAACGTTAACGTTTGGTTAAAAAGGTTAAAACAATGCTTGTGTAGTTGTGTCAAATTGTATGCACTTACGCGAGTTGCATGGTACGTTTAAGTTACTTTGTCTTTTGCAGACAGCAAGATATAGGCTATAGGCCAGTTAACCTTAGCATAGCTTCGCGTCACTCGTTAACTTAGCTGAAACTCCCCACATGGATTTGGGCAACCAAATAGAAAAGAGTGTGGCTGCTGCTGAGCCATCTCTTGGTCCTCCACCAGGCAAAAAAACTCAAGTTCTGTGTGGAAGCATATTACAGTCAGTGCTGCAGAAGAAACCAAAGTGATATGTGTGCAAAAGTCAAATCAGCAGACGCAGAAATATCAAACATCTGTCAACCTCTGCCATGGATAATCACATGCACTTAAAGCATCCACTCTTGATACGGTCTGCCAACCCCCCCACAAGCACCAATTCATCATCATAACCATGTTCTGCCCCTGCGAGTCAGTTTCGCTGTCTGTTCAGCATCCTCCAACAAGGACAGGTGGTGGTGGTGGTGGTGGGGGGGCTTCATAATGTTTGCAATGGTATTTTATTAGTTGTTGGTTTAACCCTGGATGAGGCCATGGCTGTTATGTTATTTTCACTTCAATTATGTTACATGTTCATTGCTGGATTTATGGAAAAACATCAACTAATACTGCATATCCATAATTATTATAATGGATGTAATTAAAGAATACTTACACTATAATGTTTATTTGAAGTGTAACACAAAAAAATGGATTTTTACACCTATTTTGAACTTTACTCGGATACAAATACAAATACTTTCCCCCCCTCAACAAATATAAATACCGGCTGCTTTGCACATCTCTCGTATACAATAAAGCTGGCTCATTATGTCTAGTCTATATATTCAGATTACACTTAATTGGTTCATTTGTTATGCACTCTGAACACGACAAGAAAAACTGTTGTTGCTATTCTTAACTCATAGAGAAAGTGATTTGAAGCCCTTCTTCTACATCTGAATTTTGTTGTTGGATAGTAGGGGACAAACTTGGAAAAAACTGGTTATTAATATAAAAAAATCAACAGAGCTATGGCCATTTGTACGTAATAAAACAGACTGAACTGGTATGAATTTTTCTATTTTGTAACAGTTCAGAAGTTTTTTTATTTTCTAAATTATTTATTTTTAACATTTTACCGGTAAATGTAAGTTTATATTAAAGAACAACTTACATTCCTTAAAAATGTGTGTAATGTCCATGTGTGCATGCTGAAAGAGACTGTGCTGGTCTGACCCCCCTCCTCCTTTCAGGGTCATTCTGGAGCCTGCTGGAGAACAATGGTTGAGACCAGGTCTGAGGAAGTGTAAGTGTGTTTTTAATGTGATTCATGAAAACATTCAACCATCTTCAAACTGTCACATCACTCATTCACATCTCTGATGTCAGGAGTCATTATCAAAGTGTCAATCAATGAACAGATGATGGATCAATAACTGGAACTGGATTGTGTTTGTTCTCTCCATCAGATTCCTGTCAACTCACAATCGACACAAACACAGTAAACAGAGAACTTAAACTCTCTGAAAACAACAGGAAGGTGAAACGTGTGGTGGAGAATCAGTCATATCCTGATCATCCAGACAGATTTGATGACTGTCCTCAGCTGCTCTGCACAGATTCTCTGACTGGTCGCTGTTACTGGGAGGTCGAGTGGAGAGGAGACATTGAAATATCAGTGAGTTACAGAGGAATCAGAAGGAAAGGACACATAACAGACTGTGGGTTTGGATCAAATGATCAATCTTGGAGTCTGAGGTGCTCTGACAATGGTTACTCTGTGTGGCACAGTAAGCGGCACATGCACATCTCTTCTTCTTCATGCTTCTCGTCTGTTACTAACAGAGTAGCAGTGTATGTGGACTGTCCTGCTGGCACTGTGTCCTTCTACAGAGTCTCTGACATTTTGATCCACCTCCACACCTTCAACACCACATTTACTGAACCGCTTTATCCTGGATTTAGGTTAAGGTCCAACCCTGATTCCTCTGTTTCTCTCCCCCTGTTAGGCAAAATTTAGACTGTTACAAAAAAACAAAGATGCTCCAGTTATTCCAAGATCAACATATTGCTTCTCTGTCTTTTTCCACTTAAAGCTTTACAGTCAACATCAGTATGTTGTGTTTCTCTTCTCTTAAGCTGATATGCTTCAGTTTTTGTGAACAGACACAAAAATTGCTTAACTTTGTATCAACTGCAGCCCTGCACCAGTAGTGAATTGAAAGCATGGAAGCATGGATGTAGCAGCCCCTATTGAAAAAGTCAGACATTGCACCAACTCCTGCCAAAGTTCCATCAAAATTTCCTGCTGTTTGGCTTAGTTAGAGTAGTTATTTTGTAATTCGTGATTGATCAGTAATATACTAAATAATAATGGTTTTTTGTCTTTAAATAATACCAAAGATCGTGTTCAAATGATATTACTTAGAATAGAATAGAATAGAATAGAATAGAATAGAATAGAATAGCCTTTATTGTCTTTTTTTTTTTTTTTTTTTTTTTTGCCTGTCCCGTTTGGCTCTTTTGCCATCAGAATTGTTGTCTAAAGGCAAAGAAAGATGCCCAACGGATTTACTTTACCAAATTGACCATCCCAGCCTTGCCGTAATGGTCAATTTGATTCACCTTTTATTGTTCATTTTATTTTCACTTACTGAATACGGGACAGACTTGACTGGGGGAAAGAAGGGGAGAAAGAAAGAGGGAAAGAGAAACAGCTGAGAAGAGGGACGGGGGAGAAGGGCAAAAAACAAAAACCAACAGAATGAGCAGAAAAAAAAGAAGAAAAAAAATGCATATATCAATCACCTGGGTCACCTGCTGAGAAAGAAAAAAGAAAACAAGCAGAAGAGAACAAGAGTAATAGAATAAACAACATCACAATGATATATGGGAATATGACAGTAAATACTAAATATTAAACATTATTGTGCAGCACATAAGATCAACAGAACACAGTGTGCTTTGAGGTAGGAGCCAAAAAGGGTGTAGTTTGTGGGTGTGATCACCCGTGTGTACACCTGTGAGCATGGACGCGCTTGTTTTTTGTTTTTTTAAAAGGTTCCTTCATGTAATAATCTGCTAGAGGGTGTGGGGGGGCCACAGCCCCGTCCTCCAGGGTATGAAGCAGGTATGGAGGAGATCAAAACTCCAGACATCCAGAGGCCCCCAGAACACAAGAGACCAAGGAAGACCAACAGAGGGGCAGCCGCGCCACTGTCCCAGAAAGAGCTGAGGAGAGTCCCAGATGAGGGCTCACTCAGCAGCCGCGGAGCAGAAGCCAGGGGGAGTTGCAGTGACGCGCCCGTGAGCTCCGCCGGCAGCCAGCCGTGCCTGAGTGACCGAGCCCCAGGCCGAGAGGCCGGGGGCACCCCACCTCCGAAGTGGCCCGAGCGAGCCCCAGGCTCCAGGCCCCGATATGCGGACACCAAGGAGTGAGCCGGTGTGTACCTGGACGCCCATCCCCGGATAGCCTTTATTGTCATTGTACAGAGTACAACGAAATTGGAGTGCCACTCCCTTGGTGCAAGTTTCAATAATAAATATAAATGTAAAATATAAAAAGTACAAAAAAACAATCGTAAGTACTCAAACAATAGTATGTACAATATATGTACAATATATGCTCTTTATTGCTAATAAAGAGGGGTTTCCAAATATCATTAAGCTGTAATTTCATACAAACACCTTTTGCTGCCAAATCAGAATGTGTTTTGGAAATTGGGTTCCTAAGCCTGGTGAAATACTCCATTTATTTTAATATTTTTCAATAACATACATCAGCCTGTATGTCTTAACTCCTGTCTCAAAGGGGACCACCGGTGTTCTGAGACTGCCATGCCTTTTTTCTGTTTTCATAATGAATTCGCTTGCTTATTTGTGTCCCTCACTGGATGTATTATAATGTGACAATACTGTAGGAGTGATTTTTTTGGGTTGTTATCTTATGCATGCTGTTAGTGGTCACGTTTGTGTTTTTTCTTTGGTGATTGTATTAAAGGTAGATGCACATAATTTTTTTTTCTTTTCTTTTCTTTTTTCTTTTTTGTGTCCCGTTTGGATCTTTAGCCATCAGAATTGTTGTCTTAAGGCCAAGAAAGATGCCAAGCGGATTTATTTTACCAAGTGGATCATCATGGCCTTGCCATATTGGTCCATTTGATTGACCTTTATTATAATTATGAATTTATTTTATTTTCAGTTGCTACAAACGTCACTGGGGGATAGGACAGGGAGAAAGAATGAAAGAAAGAGAGGGAGAGAAAGAAAACCAAAGGGGAGAGGAGACGGTGAGAGGGGGGGGAAGAAAGAAAAAAAAAACAAAAAACAAACAAACACCTGGATCACCTGTATGGAGAAAAAAAACAGAAGAGAAAACAAACAACAAAGAGCAACATAATAAAAAAAACCGCACCATCACAATAAACTAGCTAGCAGTAGATAACAGTAGATACTAAATAATAAACGATATTGTGCAGCACGCAAGATAGACAGCGCACAATGTGCTTTGAGGCAGCAGCCAAGAAAGGTGTAGTCCGCGTCTGTGAACACCCGTGTGTACACCTGTGTGCATACCTGTGTGGATCAGCATACTTGTATTCCAAAGGTTTCTCCATGTAACGATCTGCTAGGGAGTGTGGGGAGCCATAGCCCCGTCCACCAGGGTATGAAGCAGGTATGGAGGAGATCCAGGCCCCAGACATCCAGAGGCCCCAGAGTACAAGGACCCGAGGAGGACCACCAAAAGGGGGGGAACCGTGCCACCCTCCTGGGAAGAGCTGAGTAGAGCCCCAAAGGAGAGGTCACCCCGCAGCTACGGAGCAGAGGCCAGAGGGGGTTGCAGTGGCGTGCCCATGAGCTCTGCCGGGAGCCAGCTGTGCCAGAGAGGACCGAGCTTCAGGCCCAGAGGCCAGAGGCCTGAGGGCATCCCACCCCCCGGAAGGAGCCCAGCCGGGCCACAGGCGCCCGGCCCCACCAATCGGCCATCAGGAGTGAGCCGGTACATACATGAGCGCCCAGCCCCAGACGGCAAGGACCACCAACACACCAACGTCTGAGGGCATCAGCCACCTGCAGGGAGTGTGGTGAGGGGAGATAGGCCTCCGTACTTTAGAAGGCCTGAGATGTACCCAGAGAGGTTGAGTCTAAGACCCAACCTGGCATATAGACACAGACGAACAGGCGCACGCGGACACAAACATGCATTCCTACCCCCATATACACAACCAAATACTCGACACTCACCCAACATGTAGACAGACACAAATAGACACTGCACAGACAGTCACACTCCCCAAACATACTCTATATCCCAAGTCCAGGTACCCCCGCCCCCAGAGGGGCAAGCGGACCACTTCCTTATCTGCAGTAGCAGGGAGGCCCTGCATCCCAGACCCCAGTCTGACGGCCAGCACCTCCTCCCAGCCCCCCAGCCCTGACGGCTAACAGAACCGGGGTGAGTGAAGACCTCAAACATAACTTATTATGTTTGAGACTAGATGCACATAATTAACGCCAGGTGTGTTGTTGATTGCGAGGAAGCAAACAGTTTGTGACCGCTGCACTGTTATGTTAAATCATGTTGGAATAAAGAATCTAAAGGACAAGATAAGTATGGCTGGAGTTATTGGACTGTATCAAGTTTAATAAGTTAATGCATACCAGTGACATCGCGTCACCCCTGCCAAGAAACACCTCAGTGGCTTCAAGTGTAAGCTTAGCCTTTACAAATACAAATGGGTTATTAGCTAAAGGACTTTAGTTTAAATTGTTAAATAAAACTGTAAAATAGATGTTACAGTCTGTTATTAACCCTCTGTGACGACACTATCAAAGGGACTTCTTCTGATGCTTTATTTGACATGTAACTTCTAACACTTGAAAGCTGTAAGTGTAGCAGTAGTAGTTTCTTCACACTGCTTTCCATAAAGATTTAATAAAGAATTAAAGAAAGAAGAAGAAAATTTGATTATAATTTGTGCTGTCTTGCCTGTAACTTCTCCACAGTATGCCTTTTGTCCTGTCCTCCTCACATCCTTCCCAAACCAGCGATGGCAGCTGCCTGGTTCTGCTGGAGAGTTCTTCCTGGTGTTGCCAAGCACTTGTTCATAGTGAGCTGCCTGATCATTGGTGTTTTCTCTGTATTATTGTACATATAAATATTAAGCACCTCAAAGTGAAGAATAAAATAAAGTGAATAAATAAAATTCAATTGAATTGAAATGATCTGATTATGGGAAGAAGTGACGGCAGGTAGTGAATTAATAATGAACACTAATTATTAATAGGAATATTTCAAGGTTCCCTTACAGATATTATTTCATTATAAAATGCGTTTGTGGTCATAGCTGATTAGTCCTCATCAGAATGAAGTTTATTTTATTTGGCAGCAGTTGGCGCTAATGCGCCGGTTTCTAATAGCCAAAGAAGAAGACCACTGGTAGAGCAGCTGGATTTTACACCGTGTGCTCGGGACTGTAAGTTTTCCCTTATTTCAACTGTATGCTCGCTGTCAGAGAAGTGTCTGCTTTCACTCTGCTACACATAGAATCAGCAGAAAGCCGCCGCTCGGCTCTTCCAGTGACTTTGGTAACTTTAGTCGGGGCGGAGCATTTCCAGCTGGTTTCCGTTATATGAGGCAACACAGCCATTTTCCCCAAATAACTCTAACGACCGCTGTTTTTAAATACCACAACCTCAGTCACCCCAACCACTCACAACTTTAAAAGACAGCTTACATCTGTCGGTAAATAATAAAATCTGTTTCTGTTTACTTTCTGTTTCCCGTCGGGATGTTAATCCTTACATACTTTTCAGGTCAAGTTTGAGAGCAGGTTCATTGTGTGTCAAATTCCTGCGTGTCTTATGTTGGCCGTGTGAGAAGTTATGTTTACAACACTTTCACTTTAAGGAGGATGTTGTTAATGTTAATTACAGAATTACAAAATCATGCGTGTTGTTATGATACTTGTGTCATGATATGAGTGAACAGTTGTTGTTTAAGGTGCAGTTCATGTGGAAGCCACCGGAGGGTGGTGTGGAGATAATAAAAAAGTGATGGCTAAAACCTAAGACGGTGTCATGTCTGCTCCCTGAAGTAATATCGTAACAACTTGTAGTGATGGAGTGTTGCCAGCTGTGGGCGCAGCGGCATCCACGCTGGCCTTTGAGACGCTGCTCTCGAGTGAATGCTGGTTATTACTTAGGTGGACCTCAGAAGCGCTCTATACAGGAGGGCAAAAGTAAAAGTTTGAGGTTTAATGATGTTTTTAATTACAGTAGGATGGCGTCAGCAGGTCATGACGTCATTGTGACGTGGTAGGGCGTCATATTGAAAATAATTAGTGTTTTACAGCCCTTTCAATGGACTTTCATATGCTATATTGCTCAATATGGTTAAAAATCAAGGTAACCTTTGACCTCGAACTTTGACAAAGTGAACTTTGACCTAACAGTGAAGGTAAAGGTCAAATGGTCATTCCTTATTTTCACATACATTTTCATTTAAATTATTATGCCTGTCATGTTTTCATGTCTTAGGTGAAACAGGGCATGATATTATGGGATAGTAGATGTTTTTTCCTTCTAAACAAAGTGTTGTACAGTCTCCCTTCTTTCTTCTTGTAATAATGTCAGACATGCTATTTATACATTCAAATCCATAGCTCAAGATTTGTTGCAGACATGATGTGGGAAACCTGTAGGGTATCTGTTTTTGAAGTTTCCTCCTTATCAGTCAAAAACAGGTGATGCATGTTCACAGATTTTAGTTACTCACTGTTGGAGGGATTTATAACCCACTGACCCTAAAGGCTGGTCAGTTTAGAACAGCAGACCCTTCATTCAAACACAGAGGGTGTGTGAGAGATTAGATTAGAACTAGATACTCGTGTCATTAAATGCATCCTGTATGTTCTGGGATGATTTGTGTTTCCTCTCCAGGTAAAGGTAGAAAGTGTGTGTGAGCTGATGTGGATGTGAATTCAGCAGCATGGATCAGTGTGAGGACAGAGAGGAGGGAGTCCCCCCCTCTAAAACCACTCTGTGTGGGGAACATGAGAGCCAGACCACAGCTCAGAGGTGAGATGACCATCTCTAACTGTCCATGACTCTTCTCCATGTCACAGCTCAGCACTCACATCACTGCTCCATCATTATTCACAGGAACCAACCTGGACCTGAACCCAGCTGTGTGTCCTTAAAGAGTGATGCCTCAGTTGAACGCCACATTGAATTTAAACAACAACCCTCTGCTGCAGGGAGGTAAACATGAACATGGGCTTTTTTGGGTCTTATTTACATGACAGAGTTTAATAGTTTACCACAAGTTTAAAATGACAAATACAATTTAAAATATTTAAGAAATTTTTTTAAAACAATACAAACACAGTTATTGAAGAATTGAAGAGGTAAATCATCTAAAACAGCTACCCACAGAATCTGAATGGTTCCTGTTCCTGTTAAATTAACCAAGTGTTAACAAAGAATACAGTTTAGGAACTAAAACAGATCTTCTGAGCTGAGGACAGACTTCAGAGACCTGGAGTATGATTCTGTCACTGAAATGAGTTTGAGGTGGTCTATAGGACCAGGTAGCATAGAACTGATATACAGTGGCAGCTTCCTGATACAGCGATTGAACAAAGACAAGTAAAATGTGTCTATCATGTCTTTTAGATGTAAAGAAAGGCTTTTTTAAATCCAAAGTAGAGATGAGTACTGCTACCATCAGCGGTGCTAGCAGCAGCAGGTCATCGGCCTCACGTCTGTGTTTTTATCATTCTGCTCAGGTGGTTACAGTCGACATACAAACCTTCATTTTCTTTATGCTTGTTAGCACAGACGGCCTCTACCTTATATTCCACCTGCTGAGTAGCTGATCGATATCTTAGGACGACACTTATTTGGCTTTGTTCATTACTGAAGTATGATGAACTAGTTTAAGTGACTTGAATTTCTTTTTCCACTCAGCGAGGTCAGCAGCTTTTATTCTTCCACTAAAACAAATGTGATGCCTTTCTAATTTGTTTCCAACCATTTCATTATACAGTAATTGTTAACTTACCCATATTACACAAACACTGTGAACTAGGGCTGCCACGATTCCTCGAGTAGTCACGATTACGTTGACGACTAATTTAATAGTCGACGCGTCTTTTGAAGCTTTGTAAGATGCTGAAAGACGCCGGAATAAGTAGGATTTAAGAGTGTAGTAACGGACTGAAACAAAAGATGGCAGCAATGCATTTACAAGGATGCCAGCTGCTGTTAAACGCCAAAGAAGAAGCAGTCTGTGTCCAAATTCAGAGGCCGCATTTGTAGGCCGATTATGTTACAGCGACGCGACAAAGGCTGTCCAAACTTGAAGACTTCTCCATATGCGGCAGGCAAATGCGTCCTTAATTTCCCCCAGATCTGAAGGATTGGTCGGGTGTATCATTCGTGACACAACCTATCCCAGAATTCATAGCACGGCTCAGTCAATTCCAGTTTCCAACAATGGCGGCAGCTACTTAGGTTTAATGTTACTGTTATTACTCTTTCTGGGTTGCAAAATAAAGTTTTCAGATATTTTCAGGCGAGAATGTAGCTGTGTAAACTTCAAATATTTGCTCAATTTATCAAGACATCACACATTTGCAAAAGTGATCTGACGTTTTCATAGACGAGCTGGCCGGGGGGTCAAGGTTCAACTCCCGGCACATTGTTTTCAAACCGTCCGCGGTCTTTCGCTACTAAGGTTTAACATGATACAGTATAAGTCACTTAGATAACTTAAAAATGCTATTGCTTGGCTTTTTTCAGTGTTTTGTTTGTTCCTGAGTAAACCGGTTTAGCTGAGATTAAAGTTTTAGTTTTCACACAGTTGAATAAACGTCAAACAGAAAACCAATTAAACAGAAGTGTGAGATGGTAGAGAATTTACTCCAGTGTCCTGTAATATTTTAGATAGCAAGGAGCAGACGGCTGAGTTTATTAAACTCCACCAAGACAATCTGCAAATTTCATTAAAAGTTTAATAAACCATCATCTTATCTTTAGTTTTGGTTAGCACATACCTTAAACACTTTAAACACTAAGCTAATGATAGTTATATAAGAGCAGATGCATGCTGGTGCAATATCCTGTACATTTTATGTCCAATGGATCTAATTAGTCGACTAATCGCAAAAATAATCAGTGACTAGTCGACTATCAAAATAATCGTTTGTGGCAGCCCTTTTGTGAACCATGTAAACCAGCACAACATGATCTCAGATTCAAAGGTAACCATCAGAGGAGGAGCAAAGCCAGCAGGAATCATCAGCTGAGCGTTTTTTTGTCGTCATCAAACGAGTACAAACTACTGCAAACAAAGAAAGTTGTTAGTGTAGGAAGAATGCCTTTCTTGTTAGCTTCCTCCATACTATGTAAACTGTTAAAAACTCTGTATTTTGAACATGAACCTGAGCACAGCTACATCTCCTTGAAGACTGCTGCCTCAGTTGAACATCATATTGATGTTATTAGAAAGCAGGATGAGAGTGAGACTAGAGCTCAGATGTGAGTTGACCATGTCTAACTGTCACAAACTCTCTGACCTCCATGGCACTGCTGAGCCCTCAAATCAATGCACCGTCTTTATTTACAGAAATACAGTTAGGACTACAGCTGGATCTGACCCCAGTCCTGAACCTAGCAATGTGTCCTTGAAGAGCAGTGCCTCGGCTGAACGGGTCATTGAATTTAAAGGACAGCCCTGTACTGCGGAGAGGTAAACATGAGCTTTGCTCCACATACAGTGCTCCGAAATGTCTTAACAAAGGAATATGTCAATTTTTCAACATGAGCTCAGCTTGATGTGTTTTTGTTTTTAGTGAAAGTCAAAGAAGAAAAAACTAAAACACGGCTGATGACGGAGTTTATGAGTCTAGTGTGTGTTTGAAATGAAAAACAGATTTACGAACATGTTGAAAAAAAGAAAAGCTCAGAAAAACCAAGTTAATAAAGAGTTAACTGCATTAAGGACGCTGTGTAAATGTACATAAAATTTGTATTTGATCATTTTTAAATCTCATAAATCCACATCTTATTTACAATTGAATACAGACAACATATAAAATCTTTAAATAAGCCAATGTACCATTTTAAGAAGAGCAGTAGCTCATTTTGAATTTGATGGCAGCAGCACAGCCCAGTGGAACAAGGTTGCCACTGTGTAGAACTCTCTCTTCTTTACACAACAGTCCATAAACATCTGGGACCAGTTGCTGGACCTTTGGGAGAGCAATGGTGTCTCATTCTTGTTTGATATAGTATTTTCGCTGCTCAACAGCTCCAGGTCTTCTTTGTCATATTTTTCATTTTATGATGCACCAAAGGTTTTAGTTGTTTGAAGATCTGGACTGCAGGTAGGCCAGCTCTACATTCAGGCTCCTCTAAAACCGTTTAGCACTGATGGTGCCTTTAAGATTTGCAAGCTGCGAGTTCCATAGGCACCAGTGCACGCCCACACATCAGAGGCTCCGGCTGTCAAACTGAACACTGATACCAAGCTGCATGTTTTTTCCCCCTCTTTAGTCTGGGGGATGAAAGATCCATGTCTTCCAAAAAGAATGTCAAATTTTCTTTTGTCTGATGACAGAACAGTTTTCCACTTTTCCTCAGTCCATTTTAAATAAGCTTTGGCCCGGAGAAAGCAGTGCTATTTCTGGATTATTTTCACTTCTTACTTATTTTTTTGCATGAAAAAGCTTTAACCTGCATTTGCGTATGCCATGGGGAAGTGTTCCTTAGCTCATCCAGTGATTTTCATGACAGAGTCATGCCTACACTGCAAAAACTCAAAATCTTACCAAGTATATTTGTCTAATTTCTAGTCAAAATAATCTCATTACACTTAAAATAAGAAAGTCAGCTAGAGAGTAACATTTAAGTTAGATATAGAAACTTGTTTTTAGACAGTGCATCTTGGACCTGGAGAATTTTCACTTGTTCCATTGGCAGTTTTTTCACTTAATACAAGATATTCTTGCTTGAAATAAGTGAAATAAATCTGCCAATGAAACAAGTGATGATCTTCCATTGGCACCCTACGATGATGCAGTAGATGATGAGATAGTCACAGACTTCACAAATTTACATTGAGGAACATTATTCTGAAATTGTTCAGTAATTTGTAGATGCATTTTGTTGCAGACCAGTAAACTCTGCCCATCTTTATTTCAGAGAAACTCTGCCTCCCCAAGATGATATTTATTTCATTAATTAACTAATTATTGTACAATGGTTCTGTTTTTTTTTTTTTTTTTTTTTTAGCACCACTTACTTTTTGTCACAATCATAACTTAAAAAAAACATTTTTCCTAATCCTGGGTCTTTGATCCAGAGTTGTGAGGTTTTGTAATGAATTCTTGCTTATTATTTAAAGTTCTGTTTGTTATCTAGTTTTTTTAATTGTTACATTCAATTGTTATGTTTCTCCTTTATATCTTGAGGTTTCTGGCTGTTTATTTCCAGTAGTTGTTTTGGCAGGATACATAGATTCTTGTGCTATTTTTTAGCCTTGTGTTCGTCTGCGTTAAGTTTGAGTGTTTTCTCAGGTAATTCCTGCATATTTATTTGTATTATTAGCCTTCTCTGTCTTGTTTGTAGTTCAACATCTTTAGTGCTGCAGAAATGTGCTGGTTAGCAAAGCTGCCTTATATTCCACCTGTTGAGTAGCTGATTGACATCTTAGGATCAATACTTAGTTGGCTTTGTTTATTACTGAAGAATGATGGTTTAGTTTAAGTGATTCGAATGTATAACAAGTGTGATGCCACTTTTATGGATTTTTAACCATTTTATTATACAGTAGTTGTTAATTTACACATTTACACAGAAAATAGAAAATATATCAAATGTTTAAATGACAAAAATGTGTCATTTGAACAAGAACAGTTGCTCATTTTGAATTTGATAGCAGCAACACAATATATACAGTGGGGCAAAAAAGTATTTAGTCAACCACCGATTGTGCAAGTTCCCCCACCTAAAATGATGACAGAGGTCAGTAATTTGCACCAGAGGTACACTCAACTGTGAGAGACAGAATGTGAAAAAAAAAATCCATGAATCCACATGGTAGGATTTGTAAAGAATTTATTCGTAAATCAGGGTGGAAAATAAGTATTTGGTCAATAACAAAAATACAACTCAATACTTTGTAACATAACCTTTGTTGGCAATAACAGAGGTCAAACGTTTACTATAGGTCTTTACCAGGTTTGCACACACAGTAGCTGGTATTTTGGCCCATTCCTCCATGCAGATCTTCTCGAGAGCAGTGATGTTTTGGGGCTGTCGCCGAGCAACACGGACTTTCAACTCCCGCCACAGATTTTCTATGGGGTTGAGGTCTGGAGACTGGCTAGGCCACTCCAGGACTTTCAAATGCTTCTTACGGAGCCACTCCTTTGTTGCCCGGGCGGTGTGTTTTGGATCATTGTCATGTTGGAAGACCCAGCCTCGTTTCATCTTCAAAGTTCTCACTGATGGAAGGAGGTTTTGGCTCAAAATCTCACGATACATGGCCCCATTCATTCTGTCCTTAACACGGATCAGTCGTCCTGTCCCCTTGGCAGAAAAACAGCCCCATAGCATGATGTTTCCACCCCCATGCTTCACAGTAGGTATGGTGTTCTTGGGATGCAACTCAGTATTCTTCTTCCTCCAAACACGACGAGTTGAGTTTATACCAAAAAGTTCTACTTTGGTTTCATCTGACCACATGACATTCTCCCAATCCTCTGCTGTATCATCCATGTGCTCTCTGGCAAACTTCAGACGGGCCTGGACATGCACTGGCTTCAGCAGCGGAACACGTCTGGCACTGCGGGATTTGATTCCCTGCCGTTGTAGTGTGTTACTGATGGTGACCTTTGTTACTTTGGTCCCAGCTCTCTGCAGGTCATTCACCAGGTCCCCCCGTGTGGTTCTGGGATCTTTGCTCACCGTTCTCATGATCATTTTGACCCCACGGGATGAGATCTTGCGTGGAGCCCCAGATCGAGGGAGATTATCAGTGGTCTTGTATGTCTTCCATTTTCTGATGATTGCTCCCACAGTTGATTTTTTCACACCAAGCTGCTTGCCTATTGTAGATTCACTCTTCCCAGTCTGGTGCAGGTCTACAATACTTTTCCTGGTGTCCTTCGAAAGCTCTTTGGTCTTGGCCATGGCGGAGTTTGGAGTCTGACTGTTTGAGGCTGTGGACAGGTGTCTTTTATACAGATGATGAGTTCAAACAGGTGCCATTCATACAGGTAACGAGTGGGGGACAGAAAAGCTTCTTACAGAAGACGTTACAGGTCTGTGAGAGCCAGAGATTTTCCTTGTTTGAGGTGACCAAATACTTATTTTCCACCCTGATTTACGAATAAATTCTTTACAAATCCTACCATGTGGATTCATGGATTTTTTTTTCACATTCTGTCTCTCACAGTTGAAGTGTACCTCTGGTGCAAATTACTGACCTCTGTCATCATTTTAAGTGGGAGAACTTGCACAATCGGTGGCTGACTAAATACTTTTTTGCCCCACTGTATATATATATATAACTTGTATACTTGTATGGGCAAAGTGTATAAAAATCACTTGCCAAGCATAAAACTGAATGAAGCCAATTCTTGAAATTTTCTTTACAGTGTCACCAGGTCAGATGTTCCCACTGGTCCGACTGTCCCGCAGGATAAAAAACACCTGGACTCCATATTTAAGGTCTGTACGTTTACAATTACTTGTTTTTTTCTGTTCATTTCATTGTAAGTTTTTCAATTTTTCACAAAGAATAAAATTCAAAAGAAAAGCTTAATAATTTGATTTAGCTCCTGATGGAACTTTATTCAGCCAGAAACTCCACATAAGGACTACAAACAGATTGAATTAGATTAAAACTAGGAGAAAGTTTATTTGCACTTTCAGTTAAGCTAATGTTAACTAACTTTAGCAGGGAGAAAGCAAGTTTTATCGATTGAAGACTGGGTGTGGGCTACCAGGAATTTGACTGACGTGGCTTTCTTCTGGCTGACGTTAGCTAATGCTCTTTTTGCTAGTATGGACACATTTCAAGGTGTCTAATGTAACAAAATGAGGTGGATAAAGTCAGCTGATCATTCCAATCCTATGTTGCTCATCTGGATGATAAAATATCTTGCCAATATTTTGTAAGTTAATAATAATAAGTAACCGTTGACTGATTTATGTAATGTTGTTAAATTATAAGTGGTTGTAAATGTTATTATATGCAAAACAATTAATGAATCGAAATCCTAGTTGTCTTATCTTCTAAATACTTTACCAGGTAATATTATCCATGATAACCACACATCGATTATGTGGTTATTGTTCGTATAGTCTATTTACAACTTACTTAAATATTTAGTTATCCTTTTTTAGAGCTTTGGATTGTGAATATAACCAGAACTTCAGAGAATATCAAGGTTCTGTTCTTTTTCCAGCACACCAGTGCTGATTCGCCATGTCCCTTTTCACTGTAGGAGAAAAACAAGGTAGCCGGTAAGTCCGGTCAGGAGAATCACTTCACCGGAGAGGCATAAAACATATATTGTATCAGTAGATACTGTTATAATTGTGTAAAAAGCAATCATGGCTAATGCTTGCTTGCTTCAATATAAAGGGCAATAAAGAAAGAACTAGACCATTACATTAAAAGTATGTCCAATATATAGCTGATGCATGGCTGATGTTTCTCAATGATTTCAGTCTGAATGTGAATGTAGCATTCAAATAATGTTTTCCAGCTGTTGGAGGAGAACCTCAATGCTTTTGTGAAGAATGAACTGAAAAAGATCCAGAAGGTTCTGAGTCCAGATTACATAAAGAGTCAGGCAGAGGAGTTGTTGCAGGGTGACCATGAGATGGAGAGGAAGAGCAGCAGCGAGGCATTTCTTCGGATCACAGCGAACTTCCTGAGAATAATGAAGCAGGAGGTGCTGGCTCAACGTCTGGAGAATAGTAAGAGGATTTCTCTAAAGATATAATAAGTGGTAGACCATTTTATTATTATTACTATTATTATTTATATTACATAAATGTTGTTTGTGTATTCTTTTAGGATTCCCCATCATGTGTCAGAATAAACTTAAATCTAACCTGAAAAAGAAGTTCCAGTGTGTGTTTGAGGGAATTGCTAAAGCCGGAAACCCAACCCTTCTGAATCAGATCTACACAGAGCTCTACATCACAGAGGGAGGGACTGCAGAGGTCAACCAAGAACATGAGATTAGACAGATTGAAACAACATCCAGGAAATCAGACAGACCAGAAACAACAATTAGACAAAAAGACCTCTTCCAGACATCTGGAAGAGATAAGCCAATCAGAACAGTCCTGACAAAGGGAGTGGCTGGCATTGGAAAAACATTCTTAACGCAGAAGTACATACTAGATTGGGCTGCTGAAAAAGCCAACCAGGACATCCAATTCATGTTTCCATTCACTTTCAGAGAGCTGAATTTGTTGAAAGACAAAAAGTTCAGCCTGGTGGAACTTGTTCATCACTTCTTTACTGAAACCAAAGAAGCAGGAATCTGCAGCTTTGAAGACTTCCAGGTTCTGTTTATCTTTGATGGTCTGGATGAGTGTCGACTTCCTCTAGACTTCCACTACACAGAGACCCTGACTGATGTTACAGAGCCCACTGCAGTGGGTGTGCTGCTCACAAACCTCATCAGAGGTAAGCTGGTTCCATCTGCTCGAATCTGGATAACCACACGACCTGCAGCAGCCAATCAGATCTATCCTGAGTGTATTGACATGGTGACAGAGGTTAGAGGGTTCACTGAACAACAGAAGGAGGAGTACTTCAAGAAGAGATTCAGAGAAGAACAGGCCAGCAGGATCATCTCCCATATCAAGACATCACGAAGCCTCCACATCATGTGCCACATCCCAGTCTTCTGCTGGATCACTGCTACAGTTGTGGAGGATGTGCTGAAAACCAAAAAGAGGAGAGAGTTGCCTAAGAACTTGACTGAGATGTACATCCACTTCCTGGTGGTTCAGGCCAAAGTGAAGAAGGTCAAGTATGATGGAGGAGCTGAGACAGATCCACACTGGAGTCCAGAGAGCAGGAAGATGATTGAGTCTTTGGGAAAACTGGCTTTTGATCAGCTGCAGAGAGGAAACCTGATCTTCTATGAATCAGACCTGACAGAGTGTGGCATCGATATCAGAGCAGCCTCAGTGTACTCAGGAGTGTTCACACAGATCTTTAAAGAGGAGAGAGGACTGTACCAGGACAAGGTGTTCTGCTTTGTTCATCTGAGTGTTCAGGAATTTCTGGCTGCTCTTCATGTCCATCTGACCTTTATTAAGTCTGCTATCAATCTGCTGGAAGATCAAATCTCCCAGAAGTGTGAAACAAGAGAATTTGCAGAGACACAATTCTATGTGAGTGCTGTGGACAAGACTTTAAAGAGTCCAAATGGACACCTGGACTTGTTACTCCGCTTCCTTCTTGGTCTCTCACTGAAGGAAAATCAGACTCTCCTACGAGGTCTTTTGACACAGATAGGATGTGGCTCACAGACCAAGCAGGAAAATATCCTGTACATCAAAGAGAAGATCAATCAGAATCTGTCTGCAGAGAAAAGCATCAACCTGTTCCACTGTCTGAATGAACTGAATGATCATTCTCTAGTGAAGAAGATCCAACAGGCCCTGAGTTCAGGAAGTCTCTCTACAGATAAACTGTCTCCTGCTCAGTGGTCAGCTCTGGCCTTCATCTTACTGTCATCAGAAGAAGATCTGAATGTGTTTGACCTGAAGAAATACTCTGCTTCAGAGGAGGCTCTTTTGAGGCTGCTGCCAGTGACCAAAGCCTCCTGCAAAGCTCTGTAAGTAAACAGTGGTGTTTCTTTACAATCCATTACTTAGTGGACAGTGGAGAGTATTTAATAACTTACTACACATTTTCTTATTTCCATTTTCTCTTATTTTATTTTATTTTTTTACATTTTGCAGATTGAATATCTGTAACCTGTCAGTGAGAAGCTGTGAAGATCTGTCCTCAGTTCTCAGCTCCCCGTCCTCTAATCTCAAAGAACTTGACCTGAGTAACAACAACCTGCAGGATTCAGGAGTGAAGCTGCTGGCTTCTGGACTGAAGAGTTCACATTGTATACTGGAAAGTCTCAGGTCAGTATTCACATATCTGTTACAACTCATAACATGTAGATGAATTTGTAAGACTGTATGATTTGCAAATTAATTGTTGCATATCCTTCTTTATTTTGGATATTAGTTTTATTAAGATTTTATATTATTTTCCTCTGCTTTTGCTTCTTGCTTGTGACTGTGAATTCACATTTAACCCTTTAAAGCCGGTTTTGCGTAACTATTTTTAAATACCTGTAGAACCGGAACCACGTAAGCTAGCGCAATAATATCTTTTTGCACATGAAACCAGAGGAGTTGTACTTACATCTTATGCCATCAGCTTGTCCTAGGTCACGGTTTCCTTCCACATATAGCTTTGCAAAAATTGCATAAAAAGCGCTTGCAGGAAGAAAAACATAATATTCCAGAAACACACTTTGCCAATGCGATCAGCTGTTCGTAACACTTCCTACATTGAAATAGACATCAGCGTGACCGATCGCATGTCCCCCATTACCTGCCCAAAACCGGAAGTGACGTCATTTTCGCGGAAAATGTAGTTTTTTACTTGTAGGCCTTAAAAGCCTATACTGTTTTTTTTTTAAGTCATGTTTGACATGCTTAGAACTCAAATTGCACTGCTTTAAATAGTTTATTTTGATGCACATGCTGTTTTCTTTGCAAATTTGCATCATAGGATTGTTTTTAGTTTTTTCTGCAGTATATAAAAATTGTTGTATCTCAAAAATAAAACTATGAAGACACTCAAAATAAATTTCCTGTTGTTGTAAACTATTTTTTGCAACTTCTTTGTATATAAAGTTTTGAGGGATGAACCTCTTAAATTTCTCCAAGTAGAAATATATGTAAAAAAGACAAAAACGAATTTGAAATTATTTGTAGTTTATTGCACTTTTTTGCAATTTATGCAGTTACTATGGACTTAATGCAAACATATTATTAAAATTTGGGCTATAACAGTTGTATTGATGTATAGCAACAAAAATGGCACTACAGCATGTAAAAATATAAAGTAAGCTCTGGTGGACTTGGTTCTATGGTAGGTCTTAAAGGGTTAAAAAACCTTTTAGTAATACTCTTGTCAAACACTTCACCCTTCAATACATTTAAATGTTTGAACTGTGATGATCAAATATTTTTAGACTTTTCCTTCTGAATGACACTTCGGTGACGTTCTTTTAGATATTCACTTTGTTCTCATAAAAATATAATAAGTTTGATGATTTTACTTTTCATCATCGGGTCAATATTTTGGCTTAATGAACCACAGCTCTAAGAAAACCTTTGTCTGGTGTTACTAAAGCCAACTGTGATTTGATAGCAGCCTTGAGCTAGTCTGTATTTTTATACTTTTTGTGGAAGGTGTTAATCATCATAGTCTGCACAACTGTCAACTATCAACACTGTTCTCCATGACTGTGGTTGGGTGTTACTGACCTAGACTGCTTATACAATGTTTGAATACTTTTTTACTGTAATATGACCATAGTTGAGATTTCTGATTATCATGTGCTATAAGCTACAATTATCAATGTTAAAACACAGGCTTGAAATATTTCACTTTCACTATAGAATACATACAAGTTTACCATACCACATTAAATTACAAAAAAGTATTTTCACAATATTCCAGTGTTCACATGCTGGATGGACTAGGGAACGATATCAAGTGAACTATGTTGATCTGTGAAATCAGAACCCCAGTACACGAAATCTGCCTCGGCTCTCTGTTTATAAAGTCTAGTCTCTGATCCTATGAGCATTATCCAGTTGAGAGTGCAGAGCTTAGATGGAGCCAACAGATGAGGGGATTTGCTCAGTTCTAACTGCATCTATTCTGGATGTCTATCCTTCTTATCTCTGAGGAACCCTTGTAGCTCAAGGAAGATTCCCCAGCAACACATATTAATGACAGCTCCCATCTAGATCAGTGCTCTAGGAATATGACTGGTTTTATTTTAGTGACTCGGTAAACTAAGCCACAGGGGTCTGTAACTTTTAAAAGCCTGGACTAACCTGTAAGAGCTACTAACTAATTTGGGATTAATACTCAGATTTTTAAACAATAATTAAATCACCTGAGTTATACTAAGTTAATTAACCTACTCTGAACGAATGCTGATTTCTTCTGATACTTGAGTTAAATTTATCATCAACTCATCCTCATATGAAAATCAGTTTTAACATAATTCTTTTTTAAATTCAAATACATAGGAATCATTTTTTCTTACTATTTCTCTTCAAAACTCTGTGCTTGTCAATTATACTATATAGATAACTATAGTAATAGTTTATTTTATTAGCTCATACATATGTTATAGTCAGAGATTTTTTTATATTCCCAGCTTCTCAATGTCACACACACACACACACACACACACACACACACACACACACACACACACACACACACACACACACACACACACACAGCCTCCAAGTCCAACTCACACACTCTCTCAGTGAGAAGCAATTAAGCAGTTAAGTATGATCAACTGTCAGCAAACTCACATATGAATTATGGTTCTGTGTTTAACAATCACAACATACTTAATACCTTTTTTTTCATTCAGAATCATATATAAAGATGAGCTGGAGACACATTTTTTCTTTTCACAAGGCAGAAGCTGGATCATGTCTACACACAAAATCCAGACATTGGAGCAGACATTATAAACTGTATTGCTCATTAATCATATTATTAGACTTCGGTTATATTTTTGATTAAGATGAAGACATAGTGTTTTCAGTGGGAGAAACATTTCATCACTCACCCAAGTGACTTCTTTAGTCTCAGCTGATTGAAGGTTTCCCCAACCTTATGAACAGTACATTTGCATAACGACTGAAACTAGCACCACGGATTAAGATAATTTATTCATAGCATTCTGTATCATTTTAAACATACAAGGCTGGATGTTGAGTCCTTTTACCCTCTCTCACATGTAATTGGTGTAAGCGGGGGGACCTCGTCTCTTCAAATGCTTAATAAGAACCAACTCAATGACAGATTTGAATAGGTGGAATCAAATCTGAAAACACAGCACGAGAAATGGCTTTAAAGATGAACACACAAATGACAGATATAGACTGATATATATACTGATATTTAGAATACTATGACATGATAGCTGCTAGCTCCCTGTTTCAGTTATTGCTCTTCTTATTTTAATATGTCATATTATTTCACAGCACACAGCAATTCCCTGGGAGTTTCCTTCATATATGTTGTGTGTGTATGTAGTCTATCAGGCTGTCTGATCGCAAAAGAAGGCTCTGATTCTCTGGCCTCAGCTCTAACGTCCAACCCCTCCCATCTGAGAGAACTCGACCTGAGCTACAATCATCTGGGAGAGTCAGCAGTGAAGCTCTTGTCTTCTGGACTGGAGAATCCAGACTGGAGTCTGGACACTCTCAGGTATGGATAGGACTGCTACACCCACAGACAATTTCTAATAGAGGGAGGAGTGATTGAAAATATTTCTCACTGTTGATCTGTTTATTGGACTATTGCGAAATTTTGACTGATCTGTTAATCACTGATGTTAGGAGCATTTTTCCTCTTACAAGAGGCAGTGAACATAAATTGGATATATTTGTGTGTAGCAGCTGCAGGAACATCTTTGTCATTGTTTAGTTTAGACAGATGTGTGTGTCTGTCCTTGTGTGTAAAAGAGCGATGTAATGTGCAGGATGTAACCCCCTCCTTCTCTCAGGGTGGAGCCTTCAGGAGACCAATGGTTGACACCAGGTCTGAGGAAGTGTAAGTGTGTTTTTAATGTGATTCATGAACACAAAGCAGCACACATTCAACCATATTCAAACTGTCACATCACTCAGTCACATCTCTGATGTCAGGAGTCATCATCAAAGTGTCAATCAATGAACAGATGATGGATCAATAACTGCAACTGGATTGTGTTTGTTCTCTCCATCAGATTCCTGTCAACTCACAATCAACACAAACACAGTACACAAGAATCTTAAGCTGTCTGACAACAACAGGAAGGTGACATATGTTAAGGAGGAGCAGCCATATCCTGATCATCCAGACAGATTTGATGACTGGTGCCCCCAGGTGCTGTGTAGAGAAGGTCTGACTGGTCGCTGTTACTGGGAGGTCGAGAAAAATGGACAGGTTCACATATCAGTGAGTTATGAAAGAATCCCAAGAAAAGGGCACAGAGATGAAAGAAATGACATTGAATTTGGATTTAACGATCAGTCCTGGTGTCTCAGCTTCTCTAAACGAGGTTGCTTTGCTTGGCACAACAATAGAGAAATGTTCATCTGCTCTTCCTATTGTTGGTCTGGCAGAGTAGCAGTGTATCTGGACTGTCCTGCTGGCACTCTGTCCTTCTACAGAGTCTCCTCTGACACTCTGATCCACCTCCACACCTTCAACACCACATTCACTGAACCTCTTTATCCTGGGTTTGGGTTTGTGTTCAGAACAACATCAGGGTTTTCGATCTCTCTTGATTCTTCAGCTTCTCTGTGTTCAGTTTAGTGTAAATAGCGTCTTGTCTCATTATTTCTCTCTGTACCGTCCAAACTTTAATGTCACCATGTCTTTTGATGAATGAATAAGTTATAAGTGTAATCAAATAGCAAACATCATTTTATGGTCTTCAACTTGAACCCTCTCAGGCTCAAATTAAGTTTTTGTTGCTAATGCACAAAAGAATACCTGCAGTGGTACTTCTGAGTAAAAAAACCTCATAAAATATGTATGTGGGGTAATCAGGTTGTTAGCTTTTAACTGTTGCAAATCTGCAACGCCTGCCTTGAGAGGGTTAAAGAAACCTTTCTATACTGTCCCATACTGTCTGGGTAAAATTTGACCCTTTTTTTTTTTTTTACAATAGAGTTCATTACCCTCAGTACCATTCGTTTTAGCCTTTGAATTTTTTAATTTGCTTTTTGCTAAAGTAGTACCACAATTACAATATTTCAGAACTTAGTGTATGTTGCTACAGATGTTTGTACCCTGAGCATGTTCCAGGTCAGATTTGATTATGCATTGAATGAGCAGCAAATGTTAGCACTTCCAGACAAGCTGTTGAACAGAGATGAACTATTCTGAGAAATATTCATATATGAATATATGTATATTTTCAATATTTTTCAATATATGAATATTGAAATATTCAGAAAATGGTAAATGGCCTGCATTTGTATAGCGCTTTTCTAGTCCATAGGACCCCAAAGCGCTTTACACTACATTCAGTCATTCACCCATTCACACACTGGCGATGGCAAGCTACATTGTAGCCACAGCTGCCCTGGGGCGCACTGACAGAGGCGAGGCTGCCGGACACAGGCGCCACCGGGCCCTCTGACCACCACCAGTAGGCAAACACGGGGTTAGTATCTTGCCCAAGGACATTTGGCATGCAGCCAGGATGCAGCCTGGGATCGAACCACCGACCTTCTGATTAGTGGCTGACCTGCTCTGCCACCTGAGCTACAGCCACCCCAGAAGAGGAGCATAGCTAAATAAATATAAAAGGGTATATAAAAGGGTGGTTCTCTGGCCTCAGATAAATAAATATAAAGGGTATACAGGAGGCAGCACGGTGGCACGGTGGTTAGCACTGTTGCCGCACAGCAAGAAGGTCCTGAGTTCAATTCCACCATCAGGCCGGGATCTTTCTGTGTGGAGTTTGCATGTTCTCCCCGTGTTTGCGTGGGTTCCCTCTGGGTACTCCAGCTTCCTCCCACCGTCCAAAGACATGCAACTTATGGGGATAGGTTAATTGGATAATCCAAATTACCACTAGGTGTGAATGTGAGAGCGAATGGTTGTCCCTGTGTGTTGGCCCTGCGACAGACTGGCGACCTGTCCAGGGTGTACCCCGCCTCTCGCCCCATGACAGCTGGGATAGGCTCCAGCGCCCCCCGCGACCCTGAAAAGGATAAGCGGAAGCGAATGGATGGATGGATGGGTATACAGGAGCTCCATTTGTAGCAGTATATCTGGACTGGCCCGCTGGCACTCTGTCCTTCTACAGAGTCTCCTCTGACACTCTGATCCACCTCCACACCTTCAACACCCCATTCACTGAACCTCTTTATCCTGGGTTTGGGTTTTTATTCAGGACTCCAACAAACTTCATTTGTCCTTTTGGTTCTTCAGCATCTCTGTGTTCAGTTTAGTATAATTAGTCCCTGAAGCTCAGTTCATCTCAGGTGATTCAGTTCATGTTGGTGGCAGGTAAGTTTGCAGCAGATGAGATAAACTGTGATATCAGAGAGCAGCCACTGTCAAGTACTCACTACCTTAAACTTCTACAAGTGGAAGTATTTAGTTCTCAGTTCTTCCGTTTATTTAGGTGGCTGTGGATATGGAGGTACAGGGCCTCATGGTTGCTCAGGTGTCATAGATAAAGTACTGTATGAATGTGTGTCAGTTAATGAATTATAATCTAATAACTGAGAGGTTATCAAAGCAGGATACACCCTGGAAAACTTGCTAATCTATCACGACATCTGTTCAACTGTCAATCACCATACCAGCTGAATGGACTTTAGGTTAGTCTTACTGTCACATTTTTACCTAAATCCAGCCCACTGCAGACCAGATAGTTATTTTAGTTATAAAACACCTCAACATTTTTGTGTCTTATTCCTTCAGTTTTGTCTTGTAGTCTCTGGGATCTCATTAGAATAAGACATTCATTTGTTAGATCAGAACTGGGAGTCTCTGCAAAGTTTCCCTAGTTGATAAAATTACTCACCCACAGTCTTTAAACCCAGAAGATTTAACACTTTGATCTGAGCATGAACACCATGAGGTAGTCTGTTTTCTGCTGGCTGTGATTGTTGTAACTGTCCACAAGCTGTTTTTGTACAGTATTGGCGACTTGATGGACTAAACTTAAAACAATGCCACTTTCTTGTAGATACACTGAATCTATTTTAAGATAATTTCATTCAGAAAAAGTGTGTTTTTGAGTGTTTACAAAAGCACTGAAAACATGCCAGAAATAAACTCCATGCAATTATGAACATTGCAACTCAAGTAACTACCCTATATCTCAAAACCAATGTAATGCTGCTGAAGTTGCGTGGCTACATAGGCAATGACTATGAAGCGCAAAAAGAAAAGCTTCTGTGGACACATACCATGAGTCACACTGATGATTGTTGTGATTTTTCCAGTAACTGAATCATGGAATGATGTTCTTTTACTGTATTTTGCAATACCTCTAGACCCATGACGTCTCAACACAGTACACAGTGTTTTTAAATATGATGTGATTCATGCATGGTTACAGTTACTGAGGTATATCTAAAAATTAAATAGAGCACTGGTTTTGTAAGGAAGTAAAATAGTAGATATCTGCTGGTGGTTTTGAATGTGTTGAATAAAATGTATCGAAGAACTTGCTTGGCTAAATCTGCCTATTAAGTTTCAGGATGCGAATCAAGACTGGACCAAGACTCCTGTTGGTCACTGCTCATATTAGTCATTTGCATGACATTTAATACTAAATACTTTCTTATTATCAGTGATGAACGTTAGCACTGAATGCCAATGTGAATATCGTCCTTGTCAGTGCTGTATGCATGGAGTTGTAGTTCCTGAGAGTGACCACTGGATGGCAATAAAATAATAAAAATAAAATAAAGCGTTTCTGTAATGCGTAAATTTGAATAAAGATCCAGTAAAAACAAAATTTTGCATATAATCAGTGGACTCCGCACTTGTACCGGGTGTTTCTTAGTTCTCCCAGTCACCCGAGCTTCTCATCCAACATAAACAGAAATTAAATGATAAAAAAAACGTTCTGTTTATCCGATAGATATTTTACTAAATACAGCTGATGTCTCACATTAGACATTTTTTCTAAATGAGTGTTGGTGTATTATTATTAAATGAGGGTTACTGCTGACAACAGTGTTTAACAGCTTATTATTATCATTGTTCTCATGATCAGACTGATAAAAATTAAACCTCAGGATCGGTGTGAAAATGATTCTTGTCGGTATATGAAAAATTGTACTTATTGACAGCGACCATCAGGAGGCAGTAATAGATACACTTTCTTAATGAGTCGCTGCCACTAGAACAGCCAGGTCACGGGCTTTTTATGCTCGCTGTTCTCTCCCTCATGAACAATGTATGCAGTGTTGTGTACTGTCAGAGTGGTTTTACCCAACGTGGCCAGGTTATTTAACATGGTGCACTTCATGACTGCAATAGTATTTATGAATGACACAATAACTTTAACATCACTTTCATTTTATAGATACATACATACATTTCTAAAAATAAAATAAAAAAGCCCTCTCATCCCTGCGGGCGAGCTCGGGTCCTCTACCTCTGCTAGTACTAGGCAACTGCTAGTACAGTTGCCTAGTACTAGCAGGCAACTGTAGTACTATATTTATACCCCATATTTCTCCTGTTTTGGCTTCCCTTCATTGGCTTCATGTTAAATCCAGAATTGAATTCAAAATCCTGCTCCTCACATACAAGGTCTTAAATAATCAGGCCCCATCTTATCTTAATGATCTTGTAGTACCATATCACCCTATTAGAGCACTTCACTCTCGCTCTGCAGGCCTACTTGTTGTTCCTAGAGTATTTAAAAGTATCTCCATTGTAAAAGGAAAACTGACAGCCGAGCAATTTTATATCAGTGGAGAACCAATTCCAACAGTATTACAGAAGCCCATAAAGAGCCTGGGATGGTGGTATAATGCAGAACAAGTAGAACAACTAAGGCAGAACTTGGCTAATGACCTCAAGCGGATTAACAACACTGCACTCCCAGGGAAACTGAAGCTCTGGTACTTCCAGTTCGGGTTATTACCCAGACTACTGTGGCCGTTGACAATGTACAAGGTCTTGCTCAATCATTCCAATCGACTAGAGAGGCTAGTGAGCTCCTACATTAAGAAGTGGCTCGGACTTCCCAAATGCCTCAGCAGCGTTGCACTCTATAGCGACGGGATACTGGCATTGCCTATCCCTAGCCTATCTGGGGCATGGAGTCTAACAGACTAAGTTTAATCATCCGAGCGACATGCGATGTGCTGCTTTCCCCAATAAATCTGCAGCTGTGGTTTAGAAAGGACCCATCCTGCCCCTTGTGTACAGTCCCAGCCACACTCAAGCACATCTTGGTTGGTTGTAGGACGAGCCTTACTCAGGGCAGATACACATGGAGACACAACCAGGTTTCAGGTGTCTAGCTGAGAAAGTTGAGCGCAAATGAAAATCCATCAACGCTCAACCTTCCACGAACCAAGAGGAGTGTCCGTTTTTATCAGCATTTGTCCAGGAAGGAGACAAGCTGAGGACGAGCCCGTCAAACCCAGACCTGGGCCCGCTGAAGGTTGCCAGGGATTGGCAGATGCAAGTGGACTTGGATCAGAGGCTAATTTTTCCCACAGAGATCGTAACAACTACTCTGCGACCAGACCTTGTCCTTTGGTCTAACTCCCAAGAACTTGTGTACTTTATTGAGCTGACTGTACCATGGGAGGAAGTAATTGAGGAAGTATTTGAGCGTAAAAAGCTGCAGTATGCCAACTTGGCAGCTGAGGCAGAGGATAGAGGCTGGAAGATCAAGGTGCGCCTGGTGGAAGTGCGGCGGATTTGTTGCCAGTACAACAACAAAACTGCTCAGAAAGATTGGGATCAGAGGACAGGCACAATGGCAGGCTATAAGAGAATTGGCTAACACTGCTGAGAAGACCAATTACTGGCTATGGCTAAAAAGGGCTGACATCACTTGGGCAGCTAAGGCAGTCAACTAACTGCGATACACATGCCCAGGATTGATCAACCTGTGGTGGGCCTCCCTCAACAGAGTAAAACCCTGGAGAAACGAAGAAGTCAAAAAACTCAAAAGAAATTGCAGGGCAGCAGAAAGGAGATGGAGGAAAAATAAAAATACTATCAACCATCAAATATTTTGCGAGCAACTCAAAATGTACAATAATACATTAAGGAATTCAAGAAATTCATACTTCGCCAAAATAATCAATAATAACAAAAATAATCCCAAGGTCCTCTTTTCCACCATAGATCATTTATTTAACCCTGATTTTAACAGCTCCCAAAGAACCCCCACAGACTCGCTCTGTGAGCAGTTTGCAGACCACTTCAGGGGAAAAGTCAGCGCCATCAGATCTGATATTTTATCTAATCGCGATATGATTTTAACCCTTGTGTGGTGTTCATATTTTTGTTACTCAGCTAGTGTTCATGGGTCTGGTGGACCCGCTAGAGTTTTGGCTTTCCAAATTAACACTATCAAACAATTTTATGTTAAATTACTCAACAGATGTTTACTTCATCCCAATTACAAACCATATGAACAGTAAACATGGTTATTTTTTTCCCTTTACCTTTGTTAGATCACATTTATGAATTAATGTGCTTCTCGTTTTTTTTTTTTTTGTTGTTTTTTTTATAAAATGTTTTTAAAAAATAAATCCGTTATAATCAAGTGGAGTGAGTGGAAAGACAACACATTTACACGTGAAGCAATATGTTTCACAACTAAATGGGATCAGCTGCTCATCAATGGTGATATTAGGCCCAGAGTTGTAAAACAGGGGGAGGTGGTGCACACACTTATCCCACACTGTCCTGATGGCAGCTAGCTTGTCTCTCTGCCGTCGAGCTGGTCTGTCGTCTCGGTTATCAAAACGGATAATCCTGCAAATTTTGTGGAAGTTTTCCAGAGACATTGATGCACGGAAAAGTTCTTGCCGGTTTCTGCATCCCACAGGGATTCTGTGGATTCCCCTTTGGACCTCAAAACTCCTGCAAGGATAAGAACCCCAAAGTAGGCCTGCAGATCAATTTGGTCCATCTCCTTCCACCTCTCTCCAAAAACACACCGTCCTTCTAGATTACTGCAATCCAGAATAATTTTCTGGATGGAATCTGGGATGAAAAGCTCAAATGAAGACTTGATGTCCTGCACATGAGTAACTGCCAGCCGTGTTGGCCCTGGCTCATCACAGTAACAGCTCTGCAGGGTGGCTCATTTCTTGGGCAAGAAGACCATTCAATTTCACCAGTTATTGGCATCCATATTTCTTCACTTGCTGTCTGGTGGGCTTGTTCTGGTCCTGGAGCTGGCTGCAAATCAGGTACTCGTCTTTGTTTTGTTACTAAATGGTGCTCAACCTCATCCTCTTCTTCAAAGTCACTGTCAGACTCTGAATTTTCAGCAATGTGAAATATTCTGAACCCTCTTTGTCAGCATCATCATCCGAAGCCCCTCTCTCTTCCAAAATCAATTGGATGGCCCTCGCAGCAGATAATCTTTTGCCATCTTGATCAGTTGTGATAAAGAACCACACTGGCAAAGTCTTATTTATAGTATTATGCCCCTAATTTGCAGGTGGGACAGGGTATGAGAAAATAAAATTTGGATCCCTCAAGAGAGAGGGTAAAATGTGCGGGAATGTAAGAGCAGACGGTGTTGGTAGTTGAATTTTCAACAATGTTGCAACTTTGTGGGGGAGCAGGAGGGGAAGAAAACACTATCAGCAGCACCAGAAAGGAGGAAGACAGAGTATGGGAACACAGGACCTACACTTTCAACACTTTTATTAGACCTGGGTCCAGTGGACCCGAACACCTTGTATGTAATGTAAATGCGTGGGGGGGAGGTACAGTATGAGGTCATTGAAAATTAGTTCGGATTTATGTTCTTCACAGAAAATAAGCCAAAGCCAATGAATTTCAGGTTGAAAAAATAATTAATTGTTTAATTTTTCTTTTGAGAAAAACTGAAAACGGGTCTCACAGACCCGAACACCATACAAGGGTTAAACACATCTGAGGGCTCGATTGTACCTGAGGAGACACTGGACAGCTTTGTCCTGGTTAATGCTGAGAACCTTAAGAAAGTTTTCTCCACAGTGAGACCCACCACATGTCTTTTAGATCCAATCCCCTCTTCACTCTTTAAAACACTTTATGGATTTTTTGAAGCTGAGCTTTTATACATGATGAATTGCTCTCTTCAGTTGGGTGTCTTCCCTGTTGCCTTTAAAACGGCAGTGGTGAGGCCCCTTCTGAAGAAGAGCAATTTGGATTGTAATGATTTTAATAACTACAGACCTGTATCCAACTTACCATTTTTAAGTAAAATCTTAGAAAAACTTGTTTTTACTCAGATTACTGATTTTTTGAATGATAGACAGATCCTGGAGATATTCCAGTCTGGATTTAGGGGGAAACCACAGCACAGAGACGGCTCTCCTAAAGGTTTTAAATGATCTTAGATGTAACTGGGACTCCCAAAAGCTCTGTCCTGGTGCTACTGGATCTAAGCGCAGCCTTTGATACAGTAGATCATGCTATTCTTTTAAACAGACTGAAACACATGGTGGGCCTCTCTGGTGCTGTACACAACTGGTTCACTTCCTATCTCTCAGACAGAACTTTTATGGTGAGTATGGATACACAGTGTTGGGGAGTAACGGAATACATGTTACGTATTTAAAATACAAAATATGAGTAACTGTATTCCGTTACAGTTACCGTTTAAAAAGGTGGTATTCAGAATACAGTTGCTTTGTTGAAATAAATGGATTACACTGCGGTATTTTCCTGTTTCATTTTGTCGCGGGTCAGGACTGTTTGGGTTTTGTTTGACAGCTACGTTCTGTTGTTCCAGGCGGCAGCGTTACGGTTGCCATGGTTACAGGGCGACGCTCTCTCTCTCTCTCTCTGCGACTGTGTGTTTCCTGGGTGAGAGAGCGCCTTTTCGTTGTTGTTGTTGTTGTTGTTGTTGTGCTAAGCTAACAGGCAGAATGCTACAAGCATAGCTCTAAAGAATGTAGCATCATGGGCAGTGTAGTCCGTGTTGCAGGGAGAATGGACTGCCATACACGTTATGAGTCTGTGAGCGCGAGGAGGGAGAAAAAGGGGAGTGGAAAGGTACGAGTTGTCATCGAGGAAAAACGGGAGCTGGAAGCATGTAAATATAATAATAACCACTGCAGCCAAGAAGAGTGCCCGACGAGCCCAGTTGTAAGTAAGCTATTAAGACTCGACTGTACGCCGTGTTCGTGTTTTCCTCCGAAAACAATAAGTTCCGTTGGAGCAGCCTTTCAACGCCTCTCTCTGTCTCTCGCAAGAAAAGTTGACCCACACAACAAAGTAAAGCTATTTTTCGGCTACGAGCCGACAGGGACCCCGCCGTATTAGTCAGAGGTCCCTTTACTACAGTTCGGAGTCGCGGACCTTCAGTAATAGTAATAAATCACACAGCAATAGTACATTCACGTTATTGTAAAAAGCATGATAATATATTAAGTAATCCAAAGTATTCAGAATACGTTACTGTCATCGAGTAACGTAACGGAATACGTTACAGAATACATTTTGGGGCATGTATTCTGTATTCTGTAATGGAATACATTTTAAAAGTAACCTTCCCAACACTGTGGATACATGCTCCTCTAAGATCCATAAAATGACATGTGGTGTGCCCCAAGGGTCGGTTTTAGGCCCTGTACTTTTTAATTTGTATATGCTCCCTCTCGGCGGTGTCATCAGGAGGCATGGAGTGAACTTTCACAGTTACGCTGATGACACTCAGCTGTACATCTCCGTGTCTCCTGATGACACCAGACCAATGGATGCCCTTTTAAACTGTATTCTAGATATAAGATCTTGGATGTCAGAAAACTTTTTACAGCTTAACCAGGACAAAACTGAAGTTTTAATCCTCGGTCCTGAGACTCAGAGAGAAAAACTCTTGTCTAAATTAGAGGCATTTTCACTATGTCCTTCGCTACAAGTGAAAAACCTGGGTGTTATTTTTGACTCTGAGCTTGGTTTTATCCCACATATTAAACATGTAACCAAAATTGGATTTTATCATTTAAAAAATATAGCCAGAGTCCGCCCTATTCTCTCTCGGGCCAACACGGAGATGCTGATGCATGCTTTTATTACCAGTCGCATTGATTACTGTAATGCCCTGCTCTCTGGTCTTCCTAAAAAGAATATTTCAACTTTACAACTTTTACAAAACTCGGCAGCTCGTGTGCTGACGAAGACCTTACTCTATTTATATTTATATTTATATTGTATCCCGTTCTTATTTATTTTATCGTTTTACCCTGTATATATCCTATTGTGTCATATCTCCAGTGTTTCCTCAGAGGGCGCTCTCTGCACCGGGGCTTTGATCGACCGTGGCTGCTGGGGCTCTGGGGGTCCTCTCAGCCTGGCTGGGGGGCTTCTTTGCCTCCCTCCTGCTGTGTGCCCAGCCTGGAGGCTGCGGTCTGTGACCGGCTCCCCGTGCAGACGGCTCCCTGTTATAGTGTTTCCTCACTTGGCTCATGCGAGCCCAGCCCAATTTTACTCTTTAAGTGTGTGTGTGTGTGGGGGGGATATGCGTGTATTCACATCGTTTATGTTAATGAGAGTGTGGGGAGTGAGTTGGAGGGTGGGGTGGGGTGGGCTGCTTTTAACCATGTAAAGCACTTTGTGCTACATTTTTTTTTGTATGAAAAGTGCTTTATAAATAAAGATTGATTGATTGATTGATTGATTGATTAAAACATAACCTTAGAAGTTTTGCTGGTTGACTGATACAGCTGTCTCAGGGCCTCCTGGAGACTGCAGTTAATCTCTTGGTAGTCAAACTAAAAGGAAGAATGAAAGAATAGGAAAGAAAAATGTTCTGTTCTTCTCCCCTCTGCTCTTCTTCCCTTTTCTGGGAGGCAGTGGGGAGGTAGAGCGTACAGCATGATCCGGCAGGGAGGTGTGGGAAGCCAGATCGGGCGCCCCCCTTCTGGCTCTCCTCTCTGCTCTCTCCTATCTTTTCTTACTTACTTGTCTTACTTCTCTCTGTCACCTTTTCTGTCCCTTTGGAAAAATGAGGCTCCATAAATCTAAATCCTACCTTAGCCTCTGAGCACCTGACCTGAGCACCAGTCAGAGGACACAAATCAGATCATGTCAAGTCTCATTTATCCGTTTGCTCAGATTATCACAAAGTTGCTTCTTGCTAACTTCATGCAGTTCTGTCTTGATTTACTTGTGATGACACTCATATAGTATTTTTTGTTATTTCTTAATTTTTTATGTTACAAATTTTTTATGAGCGTGTTACAAATACAACGAAGGCTTCTACAGACAAAAACATGGCTGCGCCATGGGCTCCCCTGTGTCACCTATTGTAGCCAACCTTTACATGGAGGAAGTGGAAAGGAAGGCTCTTGGCTCTTTCAAAGGAAGAGTACCCAGCCACTGGTACAGATATGTAGACGACACCTGGGTCAAAATCAAGACACAAGAAGTGGAATCCCTCACTGCATACATTAACGCTGTGGATAAAAACATCAAGTTCACCAGGGAAGACACAAAGGATAACTGTTTGCCTTTCCTGGACTGCGCTGTGCACATCGAAGAGAACGGCAACCTCAACATCGAAGTTTACCGGAAGCCCACACACACGGACCAGTACCTCCTCTTTAACTCCCATCGCCCTCTGGAACACAAACTTGGAGTAATTAGGACCCTACACCACCAGGCAGAACATGTTCCCTCTAAGCCTGAAGGGGAAAAGAAGGAACACACACATGTAAAGGAAGCACTCAAAACGTGCGGCTATCCTAATTGGACGTTCTTAAAGTCAGCAAAGAGGCACAGAAAAGAAGATCAGACACCAGCGAGGGAGGATAAGAAGGATAGACGTAACAACATTGTCATCCCCTATGTAACCGGTGTATCAGAAAAACTCAGGAGAATTTTCTCCAAGCACGACATCCCGCTGCATTTCAGACCCAGCAACACGCTCAGACAAAAACTGGTTCACCCAAAAGACAAAACTCCAAAACACAGACTTAACAATGTGGTGTATGCTGTACAGTGCAGCGAGGAATGCCCAGACCTCTACATTGGAGAGTCCAAACAGCCACTTCACAAGCGTATGGCACAACACAGAAGAGCCACCTCCACAGAACAAGACTCAGCAGTCCATCTGCATCTAAAGGACAAAGGTCACTCTTTCAAGGATGCCAATGTTCACATTTTGGACAGAGAGGACAGATGGTTTGAAAGAGGAGTGAAAGAAGCCATCTATGTCCACTTTGAGTGACCATCTTTGAACAGAGGCGGTGGTTTACGACACCAACTGTCTGCCATCTATAATCCAGTTTTGAGTTCCCTCCCAAGACTTCTTAATGCCCACTCACATCCTGGGCTATCTGACCTCAGGAAATCACATGATAGGGTGGGGCGAGGTTTCAAAATGAGCTCACCCAAAACCCTGGCTGATTGGGACCCACACCCATTTTCACACCTTGGCTCAAGCGATTAGAGGATCATCAGGGGGTCCTTTTGTCCCTCTGTGGGGGGTTACTCCCACTGGGTTTAAATCTGGGACTCTCCACCATTTGACCTTAGAACTGAAGAAGCTTCTCGGATGAGAGGTTAAACGTCTTCAAGCAACTTAAAGAAGTCCAGACGCTTTTCTTTGCAGGCTCCTTTGACTACGATGATCTGGATGATTGAGAACCTTCACAGACATATGTTACATTTTATATTGATTTCATGTTTATCCTTGTTTTGAGCAGTGTGTGGAGCAACTTTTGTGCATTGTCTTCTGCTTATAATTTATTGTTTATATGGTCATTTTATTGCTGATAATTTATTCAGTGTCTTGTTTGTGAACTGTGTTTTCATTATTTGTAATGTTTCGGTTGCATCTTAAATTTCCTCTGAATTGTCTAAACTGGTGACCTTAAAGGTTTCTGCACAAAATAAAAACAAAACAAAAAATTATTTAAATTACATTTTTCAAATAAGACATTTCATTCAGTGTCAGTTTTAATTAATTCTAGTTTTTGCATTTGAACTTTTCCAATCCTGAATTTCATGCCAGAAAAATGTTTAAATTATTTTGGGGCAGGGAAAACAAAAAAGTACTAAATTTAATGCAATAGAGGACAAAAACGTAGCTCTATGTCACAGGATGGGCAGCCTTGATATTCCAAATAGAGCACAGAGTGTGGGTGCTGGCACTGTTAAATATTGTATCTCTAACATATAGCAGCTGCAGGTTAATTATTGATGACATTAAAGTCATTTCAGTGTGAAGCTAATCTTTGACATGTGAGCTGCAGAGTAGGATTCTTTAGTGGTTTGAAGTGTTTTATTTGGCAGAAGTCTCCTGACGCAGAGGAGCGATCACAGAAAAGAAGCAGAGCATTTTCTGTTTTTCAATAGAAAGCTGGTCCAGGCAGCAGAGAGCTGCAGAGTGAAGTTCATAGGAACAAGCTGAGTAAGTGCAACTTTGATTCATTTGTCTCTGAGATTTCTTCTTCATCACAGAGCTGCTGCTCTTTGTTAATGTGTGTTTGTTTGGGGAACAGATTGAGACTCATTACATATCTGATACATCTGTGAATACATCTGTGAATACATCTGGTATTGGATGAAATCAATAAAAACAATACACAAAATTCCTTTAACAAAAAAGTCTTTGATATCCAATTTAGAGCTTTTCAAACCAATCCATGTAAGAAGATCTTTTCCCCCTCACATCACATCACATCAGACAGACAGCTTGTGCTTTTCTTTATCAGGCAACAACAGGTTGTTAACAGTATCATGAAATGTGTCTCAGTGTGCACGTCACATCAGATCCGATCAGAAAAAGTCTGACTGTAATGTGATGTTTAGTAAGATGGACTCTGAACAAGCTCACCATCAAACTGTAAAACTATAAAAATCCTGTATTTCATGTTGATGATGAGATTGTTTTATGAAGGATCATAGTTCATTCCTTTTAAATATTCTCCATAATTCATGGAGAATATTTAACAGGAATTGCTAAGAGCCCCCTGCTGGTTCCCTCTAAGTCAGGGGTGTCAAGCATTAGGCTCAGTGTACTGAATCAGCCCAGCAAAGACTAATCCTACCTGCTGGACGACTTCGGAATTTTTTGGATTTCTAACTGTATTTTTATGTATTTTTATGTGTGAAACTGGGCGTGGGTCCAAATCAGCCTGAGCCACACCTTGGCTCAGGCGATTAGAGGATCATCAGGGGGTCCTTTTGTCCCTCTGTGGGGGGTTACTCCCACTAGGTTTATATCTGGGACTCTCCACCATTTGACCTTAGAACTGAAGAAGCTTCTCGGATGAGAGGTGAAACGTCTTCAAGCAACTTAAAGAAGTCCAGACGCTTTTCTTTGCAGGCTCCTTTGACTACGATGACCTGGATGACTGAGAACCTTCACAGACAACTATTTCAATGATTGTGCTTGCCAACTCATTGGATATTGAACAACCAAGTGAGCAGGAGGGCTATAGTTATAACTGAGAATTTGAGTTTTAGACATATTAATTTTATAGCCAGAGAGTTTCCCAAATTTTTGGCATAAATTCATCAACGAAGGCAGGGAGTTAGTGGGCTGATCTAGGTATATCAATATGTCATCCGCATAGCAAGCAAGCTTGTGTTCCTGTCCTGCAATGGTAATCCCCTTAATATCTTTATTTTGTCTAATTGATTGTGCCAAAGGTTCTAAATACAAAGCAAACAGAAGCGGGGACCAAGCACAGCCTTGTTTATTTCCTCTCTGCAGAACAAAGCTATTTGAGAGAGAACCATTAACTTTAATTCTTGCGGTGGGATTAGTATATAATGCCCTCACCGTATCAACAATTCCCTTATGTAAGCCGAATTTATCCAAGACTTTGTATAGAAAGTCCCAATTTACTTATCGAAATAAACAGTCTATAATCTATGTTAAGGACAGAAATGGGTCTATATGAGAAACACTCCATTTTGTCTTTCCCTTCTTTCGGGATAGCCGAGATGATAGCCTCCTTCCAACTCGGCGGCATTTGCGCTGTTTTTAACACACAGTTAAAAGTAGTGAGTAATGTAGGGATCAAGTCCTGTTTAAATTCCCAATACCACTCCGCGGTGTAACCATCGGAGCCTGGTGACTTATTGTATTTCAACCTATTGATGGCATTCATAAGTTCAGCTTCCGTCACCTCCGCTATCATCATTTTATTTTGTTCCTCATTAAGGCTTGGTAGGCATAAAGAATTCAGGAAATCGTCCATTTCATACTCAGCCCCCCGTGGGACTCCCGCATATAATGTTTTATAAAATAATTCAAAGGCATCCTGTATCTTACTAGGATGAGTCATTATATTTCCTGTCTCTGGGTGTTTAATTTTAGTTACAGTATTCTCCGCTATCTTCTTCTTAAGTTTCCACGCTAAAATTTTCATTGATTGCGATCCCCCTTGATAATACTTCTGTTTCAAATATAAAAATTTTCTCTTTATCGTTTGTGTACTCAACGTATTTATTTCAGTTCTGATCGTTGTTAATTTCTGCAGAGTACCCGCTGAAGGCGTATGTTTGTGCTCCCTTTCTAATTGTTTTTGAATCTCTTGTAATTCTTCCATTTTTTTCTCTCTTACTTTTTTTTGGAAGGAGGCAAACGCTATAATCTTCCCCCTCATGACAGCTTTTAATGCATCCCATAGTATCGGAGGTGACACCTCCCCATTATCATTAATTTCGAGATAGACTTTGAGCTCTTTCCTTGTTACTTTCCTAAATTCCACATCTTTAAGCAGAGATGAATTCAATCTCCAAATTGAAATTTTGGGGTATACGTTCATATCAATCGTCAGATACAGCGGTGCGTGGTCACTTATATCTATCGAGCCCATCTCGCATGTTAAGATTTTATCCCTATCTCTTCCAAACGTCAAAAAATAATCTATCCTCGTGTAAAGGGAGTGTGGGGCTGAGAAATGAGAGTAATCCCTCCTTGTAGGAAAGCGATTTCTCCATACATCAATTAAACCCACCTCATCAAACAATGCTGAAATTTTTTTATATAAGGTACTCAAGGTACTCCCGGCTTCTTTCTATTAGAGCTATCTAGATCCGGCTGCAGGCGTACATTCAGATCGCCGCCGCAAATTAAAGGGCCCTGAGTTTCTGTCACCATTATATTAACAATGTTCTTAAAAAAACTTAAGTCACTTCCTGGTGGGGCGTACACATTCATTAAAGTAACCTGATTACCATCAACTGTTCCCCGGACCAGTATAAACCTCCCATCCTTATCTTTAAGTTCGAATGACTTTTCAAAGTTCAATGCCCTGGAAATCAAAATCACCACACCCCGTCTGCGGCCGGATTCATACGCTGAGGAGAACATGTTTGTAAAGCCCATCCTCCTAAGTTTTTCATGTTCATTATTATTTAAGTGTGTTTCTTGTAAGTATACTATCTGTGCTCGATCTTTCTTCATTTTAGTCAAAATTCTACTTCGCTTAATAGGATTCGTGAGCCCGTTCACATTAAAGGATATAACGTTAATTCCCTTAGCACTTAGCATTTTCCGAAATAAAGTATCCAAACTTAAGTAACTTATCGACTGGTAAACTCCCTTTAAAAACCCGAGCAATGAACAACAACAACCGTCCAAAACCGGACAAACCCCCCCAAAAAAACAAAAAAAAAACCACAAAATTTTTTTTAATCATTTAGTAAGGGGAAAGTATTTGTTATCTCACCCACTTCGACAGAACAGTATATCTCCATTAATCTCCTGTCGTAGAGGGGGAGCACCTTCTAGAAAGCTGAAGCTGCTCACGAATGGGTCTTTCTCTGTGTCCCTCCAAGTCACACCGCTGCGACATTCCCGTCTTCTCCCACATCAAATTTGACAGCTGCTCCGTTAGGGTCTGCTTCGGGACGACTTTAGCGATCTGGAATCCCCTTGTCCACATATCCGCCGTCGCTTCCTCCGCAGTCGAGTAGAGCCCAGTTCCCTCTTGATAGAAGACCCTCAATTTGGCAGGATAGGGCGTCTGGAATCTTATGTTCTGTTGTTTCAGATCTCTTTTAGCTTCAGCGTAGTCCTTACGTTTTCGCAGGATAGCTGGCGCGTAGTCTTGATCGAAATATATTCTCTGACCGTTCAGCAGAACAGTCCTCTTGGCCCACGCTTTGCGCAGAACTTCTTCCTTTGTGTCAAAGCGGGCAAAACAGATCAATATCGAACGTGGGGTTCCCTCTCGGTTCCTCACTGCTCCCAGAGCCCGGTGTGATCTCTCGATACTCGGGAGGTCGAGGCATTCCGTCAATACTTTTTCCACAAAAACTGGCATTGAAGACCCTTCTGCTCCTTCGGGGACATTATACAGCCTCAGATTCTTTCGCCAGGCCCGGCTATCCTGATCCGCGATTTTATTTTCTTGCTCGCCGATAATTTTTAGCATCTTTAGCATCACCTGTTCCACGTTTTGGACCCGGTCTTCCATCTTCGTGATACGGGTTTCTGCTTCGGTTATCCTATTATTGGCTCTGACCAAGTCTGATTTAAATTCTTGGAACTCTCTCCGAAAGTCCCGTAGTTCTTCCAGTATCGTGATCAAAGCCGAGCCTTCGTCCGTGTTAGCCCTAGCATTGGCTTCATGTCGAGGTGGCGATGCCGCTGCCGAAAACCCTTCGTTTACGCGTTCTTCTGCCGAGCCTTTCTGTTTATCTCTTTTCCCCATGTTCACCCCGCTTATACCTCTACTATCTATCAAAAATTGGTAATAATTATGACACTTCACGGGGTGAACGACTTAATTATGAGAGAGAGCTACTCGTTAGACTGCCATATGTTGGGATGACGTCAACGGAACCGGCCAAATTATCTATCCTAAGTAAGCATAACTTTGTTTTTTCGAGGCAATGAGTTTGCATACTTTTCCTGCTAACTCATTACTGTACAGCTTTTCATTTTTTTCCTTCTGATTATCGAATTAGGGGTTCAGGTGATGAGGAAGAAATTAAAATATTCAGTCAAAGTAGCTTCATGGCTCCATCTAGTGGACTGATAGTAGAAGTAGAGCAGCTGATGGCAGCTTCCTCTGCCTCACACTGCTGTCTGACTGCATTCAGCTGACACTGAGATGAAGCAGAAAAGAAGCAGCTGATATTTGGACAGCACACATGATGGAAAGGAGGATTTCAGTTGATGTGCACATGAATGATTTGTGTTTCCTCGGAAGGTGAAGGTAGAAAGTGTGTGTGAGCTGACGTCAATTCAGCAGCATGGCTCAGTGTGACGACAGAGAGGAGGGGGTCCCTCCCTCTAAAACCACTCTGTGTGGGGAACATGAGAGCCAGACCAAAGCTCAGAGGTGAGATGACCATCTCTAACTGTCCATGACTTTTTCCATGTCACAGCTCAGCACTCACATCACTGCTCCATCATTATTCACAGGAACCAACCTGGACCTGAACCCAGCTGTGTGTCCTTAAAGAGCAACTTCTCAAAAGGTATCGGTGAAGATTTTATGGGACAACATTCTCCACCAGAAAGGTAACCTGTAAATGTCTTTACTCTTTTTTACGCATACATTTTTGTGTTCATGTGCTACACGGTCTGTGTTAAAGTTTGTTTTTGTTTTAATAAGAATACCTTAGCCTTTCTTAACAAACATAAGTTGTGTTGTTTGTCCTTTCAACAGTGGCAGGACACACTTCACTCCCAGAAGCTGTAAACAACGAAACAATCAACATATTTTGACACAAAACACTCAGTTTTTTAAAAAGAAAAAAAAATCTTCCAGTTATAATGATAGTGAATAATAAATATTATAATGTTATTGAACCTTGTATATTGGAAAAAAAAAATTCAAGGACAGAGTCTTGGAGTGCAGGAGTGCCTCTCACATTGATGAATCACAGTGTAACTGCAGTAGCATTTGTAGTTCTGATGTGTGAGATGACCACCTCTGACTGTCCATGACTCTTCTCCATGTCATAGCTCAGCACTCACATCACTGCTCCATCATTATTCACAGGAACCAACTTAGACTTGAGCCTTGGCCTATACCTGAACCCAGCTGTGTGTCTTTAAAAAGCAACTTCTCAAAAGGTATTGGTGAAGATTTTAGACAACAGCATTCTCCAGCAGAGAGGTAATTTGCTTTTTTAATAAATGTTCAACTTATTTTACACACATTTGAGTGAATAATAATAATAATAATAATAATAATAATACCTTAGTCTTTCTGATCAAACATAAGTAGTAATGCCTGTCCTTTCAGCTGCAGCTAGGTTTGTTTTTAAATAATCAATCAAAAATTATGTTAAATAATGAATTATCAGTAATAAATATTAATAATAATGTTATTGACCATTAAATATATTTACAAGTACAGAACCTCAGAGTGCAGGAATGCATCTCTGGTTTTCTGGGTGATGTGCTGTTCTAGCGGCACACAGTAAATGAACTGGAGTGTATGCAAGTCTGATGTGTCAAAGAGGTTGAGTCCCCTCATTAAACTTGAAATCTCTAAATAATGGCTTTAATATTTAGTCCTATTATAGCTGATAAAGTACAGAGTTTAGAAATATACACACATGTGATTTTTTAAATTGTAATTTTCTTTTTAAATTCTGTATTATCATTAACTGATCTAACACAGTAACTGTTAAAACCAGGAAATCAATGTGGAGCAACAAGAGTCAAAAAAAGTGATCTCAGCGGGAGTGGAAACTATTTCTGTGGGGTTATTACAACCACAGGGAGTCACTTGCTTCAATGTTTTGTCAAAATATCAGTTACTACATACACTTTGAACTAATCATGATTTCTCCACAGAGTGGACACAAAGACCTCGGTGGTTCCCAGTGGTCATTCTGCACAGCAGCAGAATCCAAAACACCTGGACTCCATATTTATGGTCTGTACATGTACAACAACTACTGTATTTTTACATCTATTCTGTTCACAGTCATCTACATGATGCTGTTTATAGACCAGTGCAATGTCAGTGTTTCATGGATCTTATATTGTGGTCCACAATTTTAGTCTAACTGGTTTATTAATGCAGTGTTGTGTTCCAGCTGCTGGAGGAAAACATTATCACTTTTGTGAAGAATGAGTTGAAGAAGATCCAGGAGGTTCTGAATCCCGGTTACGGGCAAAACCCAGAGCGTCAGAAGGAGGATGAGGAGGTGTTAGACACTGAGAATCAAGAGCAGGGGAACAGCAGCAGAGAGGCATTTGTGAAAATCACACTGCACTTCCTGAGGAGAATGAAGCAGGAGGATCTGGCTGACTGTTTGCAGAGCAGTAAGAAGATTTCTCTCAATATTTAAACTGCTCCATAAATGTGATGAAGAAAGTTTGCAAAAGAATCTATGCAGTCCTGTGAAAAATGATCATACTTATTGCTGGAGCATTCAGGTGTGTTTTAAGACGTTGCCAGAGTCTTAACAAGAGTGGATGTCCTATAAAATTTATACAATCATGTTACGTAAGGCCCCAAATGGGCGCCGTGCAAGAAAGTAGTAGCTCTAATATTGACCAGTAAGGATACACGCACACTGCAATGGGGTACACAAGAGTTTTTTCCTCAGAGTCAAACTACTGGCTGAGACAACTCTGGCCAGGAATCCAAGGCCCAAAGCCGCCACGGTCAGGGTTGTAAGCCTGGTTACAAACAGGGGAAAGGTGGTCACTTGGAAGAACAAGCAGCCAAAAACATATCAATCCTGCATCTTCCTCAGAAAGGTGTCATTTGAGGTTGGGCCTCCACATTAAAATCCTGGGGCTTCCACTCTCGAGCTGAAATTTCCCTAAAACTTGTCCAGTTTCCTTTTCATGGGCACAGAGAGTCTCCAATCCAGTGTTCTTTCTCCCAGCAGATCCACACAAATCCCATTTAAAATGAGTCCTCCCTCCAACATCCTCAGATTATTTTAAAAGCAAAACCAGGCCAGGTTAAAAATATTTTCTTTAAAATGTGCACACTTATTTTTGGAGTCTCCGAGGCTTCCCTGCTGCACCAGTGTCCTACAACCCCCCCTTACTGTTTCCTTCCTGAGAAGGGCTCCAGTCCTGAAATACACTGGCTAATGATGATGATTGGGGACCAGTGAAAACACAGCTGAACATAATGAAACAGAAAGTAGAACTAATGACACTTAGACAGAGGGCTGGCATGGTGAAGTACCCCCCCTTTCAAAGGCCAGTACCCGGCAGCCCAAAGAAAATACACCAGACCGGGTTGGGCAGAGGGGGTCCAAGACGAAGGGACAGAGTCCAAACATGAACAGTTCAGGGGGGCGGCCACAGGGAAGGCAGCAGCGGCAACTTAGCAGATCCAGAGGCTGACCACGCCGGTGACAAGGTCCAGTCAGCGGCCTGCAAGGTGGCCGCCAATGTCAAATCGGATGTGGGCGAGGAGGTAGCATGGGAATCGCTGGACTAGAAGAACCATGACCAGATAGCAACAGGGCAGCTGCAGGCGACGGCATGGGAGCCGGCGGTGGCGGGGCAGCTGCAGGCGACGGCGTGGGAGCCGGTGGTGGCGGAGCAGCTGCAGGCGACGGTGTGGGAGCTGGCGGTGCAGGGCCAGCAGGGACGGAAACCTTTGCCTGAAGAACTGAACAAGAGGATGAATGAGTGACAAGGCCAGAGACTGGATAGGAGATTGGGCAACGGGCGACTGAGCTACGGGAGAGTGGACTACAGACCTGACTGACTGGAATACAGGGGACTGGGCGACAGACTGAGCCACAGGTGACTGGAGGACAGGAAGGGACTGGACTACAGGTGACGGGAGGACAGTCTCCTCCTGTCCTCCCGTCACCTGTAGTCCAGTGACTGGGCTACAGGTGACGGAACAGAAGGAGACTGGACTGTCTGGCTGGAGACTGAGCTACAGGCAACTGGAGGACGGGAGACTGAGCTACAGGTGACTGGAGGACGGGAGACTGAGCTACAGGTGACTGTGTTACTGTTGGTGAGGTTAATGGCTGAGCTGATGGTTGGGTTAGAGATGGTGACAGTGCTGCAGCCTGAGATAATAAACCGGGTGCTTGAGCTGGGAATAGGTCTGTCAACTTAACCAGGGATTGAGCTACGGTGTGAAAAGATGGATGAGGAGGTGGATGAAGTGGTAGACTGGCACGTGGAGAGGCTAGCTCTTCCGAGCCTCTAGGGAGGTCAGCCTGGATTCTGGCTGGACACCAGTCATCCCCACCTGAGAAACAGGAATGGTTGTGGAGGTAGACTGGGTCACAGCTGCCCTCGTCCTGGGAGCTGGCACAGGAACAGGCAATAGCTGAACATTAACTGCCCTCACCTGAGCAGGATGAAGGGAATGGCGGACTTTGAGGTACCTTGCTAACAGGAAAAGGCTGAACTATTGATGAGGAGATTTTGATTGAGTGGGAGAAATTATCTGATCTAGTGGTGTGAATGTCATTAGTAACGTCCTGGGATAATGAAACAGTCTCTTTGGAAGAGGGGATCAGACTTCTCAGCATCGCTGTGAATGTCTATGCCAGGGCGCTGAAGAGGTTAGTTGAGTCTCAAATAAAGGAAGAACAATGTTGTTTTCAACCTGGTCAAAGAACACTAGACCAGCTCTTTATCCTCCTGTGGATATTTGATGGTACGTAGGAGTTTGCCATTCATGTTTTGTGGAATTAAAGAAGGCATTTGACTGCATCCCTTGGAGTATCCTGTGGGGAGTAGCTCAGGTGTATTGAGTGTCTGGCTTGTTGCTACAAGCCATTCATTCCCCAAGTTACATGAACTTGTTCTGCATTGCCAGCAATAAGCTGAACTTGTTCCCAGAGTGTGTCGGACTCCAGCGGCCGTCCTTTTGTCACTTGAATCCTGTTCAGAATTCTTATGCACAGAATTTCTAGACATAGCCAGATGGCAGAAGGATTCCACTTTGATAGCCTCAGAATTTCATCTCCTCTTTTTGCAGATGATGTTGTTCTGTTGGGTACATTAGGCGGTGGCATCCAGCTCAACCTGGAGGGTTTAGTGTTGAGTTTGAAGAACACTGTGGATGTTGTCACTTACAGAATAATTTCTTGGCACTGATCCCATGAATACCAGTGAATCTGGATTTTTTTTCATTGCATTAAGTTTCTCATCTGAAGCTGACAGATCAGACCTCCACATGTTTTATTGTTTTTCTTGTAATCTGTTAGTCTTTTTCATATGAACATTGATTCCAGTTTGTTTGTTTTTTTACTCGAGTCAGAGTGAGTGTCTTGGGGAAAATTATATTCAGCACACGTGTTATTTGAGCCCAAGTATCTTTAAAAAAAATTTCCACTTATATTTATATATTTGTTCACTCCTCCACTGCAGCTGAGCCAGGGACTACACCTCCGCCACAATATTCTACTAATTCTAATTTTTTTGTAGAATTTTTTTAAACAGTCATCACTTCCATGGAAACACTTTGGAAAACAGCATCTCTTCTGGCTTCCTCATTGGAGCCCGGACAGTACTATTCATTTCTCCATAGTGAGACTTTCTCTTTAGTGACCTCCTAACCCAGTATGAACCTTCCAGATCCCTCAGGTCATCTGGATCCGGTCTTTTATCAGTTCCCAGAGTCAGAACCAGACACGGAGAAGCTGCATTCAGCTTTTATGCTCCTTATATCTGGAACAAACTCCCAGAAAGCCTCAGATCAGCTGAGACACTCAGTTTATTTAAATCCAGGTTGAAGACTCACCTATTCTCAGCTGCATTTGAATAAAGCACCAAATCCACACTTTTAAGCTTAAATTTCAAAACTTACATTTAACTACTGATTTTATCTGTTTTGATGTCATATACTGTTTTGTTTGTTTGTTTGGTAATTAGTTAGTTAGTTTGTTTGCTTGTTTTAATCAATTTTAAATCATGCTTTTTATTTGTTTTTGTTTCTAATGTCTCTGTATAGCACTTTGAATCACCTTGTTGTTGAATTGTGCTATACAAATAAACTTGCCTTGCCTTGCCTTATTTTTTGCCTTAGAAGTGCAGGCTTTTCTCTTAGAAAAATCATCAGTTTCTCTGCTTCACCGTAATGTGTTTTGTTATATAAGAAATGTGAGTCGGTCAGTATGCAGACACTGTTTAAATTCTCTACAGATTGCACAGTTGCACAAACATACACATGGCAATGAGAACAAAATATACCAAAAAAATAGACTAGTATGCACATTAGAGATTATTAGGCAGAGTCTCTGAAACAATAGAGTACAACAGTAGATCGTATTATTGTATGATCTACTGTACAATATAAAGCGCCTTGAGGCAACTGCTGTTGTGATTTGGTGCTATATAATTAAAATTGAATAAAATTGAATTGAATTGAATAGATCCCATGGTAATTTTGTGTGAGAACTCATTGTTTGCATAGGATAGGAATATTTGCATGCAAATATTAGTAAATTAAGCCTTATGTCCTTTGGACAGACAATAATAATAAAGTTTGGTCATAAGGCACAGTTTGTGTTTAGAGAAAACTAAACAGTACAGGAGCACAAATGCCTCATACCAACTGTGAAGCACAGACCTGGGCACCTTGCAGTCATTAAATTAGCCATGAACTCCTCTTTATAAAAAGTTATTCTAGAGACAAATTCTCAAAATGATGATAACTGTCCAGAAGCTAAAACTTGGCCACAATTGGGCCATAGACAAGGGCAGCAGCAAATCAAATATGGCTCAGTAAAATTCAACTCACGAGTGGACTGAAGCATTGAAGCACTTTACACAGTTTTTCACAGGACTGTATATTTATGATAATAATTATCTTGAGGAATGGGATGTTGGGATTATTTAAGTACTATAATTCATTTATTTGACTTATTTGTTGTGTATTTTTCAGAAATGTTTGCTCCACTTTATCAGCATAACCTAAAATCTAAGCTGAAGAGGAAGTTCCAGTGTGTCTTTGAGGGGATCGCTAAAGCAGGAAACCCAACCCTTCTCAATCAGATCTACACAGAGCTCTACATCACAAAGGGAGGGACTACAGAGGTCAATCAAGAACATGAAGTTAGACAGATTGAAACAAGAGCCAGGAAACCAGACAGAGAAGAAACAACAATCAGACAAGAAGACATCTTTCAAACCTCACCTGGAAGAGAAAAACCAATCAGAGCAATGCTGACAACAGGGGTGGCTGGTATTGGGAAAACAATCTTAACTCAGAAGGTAACTGTGGATTGGGCTGAAGAAAAAGCCAACCAGGACATCCAGTTCATGTTTCCATTCACTTTCAGAGAGCTGAATGTGCTAAAAGAGGGAAACTTCAGTTTGATGGAACTTGTTCATTATTTCTTTACTGAAACCAAAGAAGCAAGAATCTGTAGCTTTGAAGATTTCAAGGTTGTCTTTATTTTTGATGGTCTGGATGAGTGTCGACTTCCTCTGGACTTTTGCAATACAGAAATCCTAACTGACCCAAGAAAGTCCACCTCAGTAGATGTGCTGCTGACAAATCTCATCAGAGGTGATCTGCTTCCTACTGCCCGCCTCTGGATAACCACACGACCTGCAGCAGCCAATCAGATCCCTGCTGAGTGTGTGGACATGGTGACAGAGGTCAGGGGGTTCACTGACCCACAGAAGGAGGAGTACTTCAGAAAAAGATCCACAGACGAGCGACTGGCCAGCAGGATCATCTCCCACATCAAGACATCACGAAGCCTCCACATCATGTGTCACATCCCAGTCTTCTGCTGGATCACTGCTACAGTTCTGGAGGATGTGCTGAAAACCAGAGAGGGAGGAGAGCTGCCCAAGACCCTAACTCAGATGTACATCCACTTCCTGGTAGTTCAGGCCAAAGTGAAGAAGGTCAAGTACGATGGAGGAGTTGAGACAGATCCACACTGGAGTCCAGAGAGCAGGAAGATGATTGAGTCTCTGGGAAAACTGGCTTTTGATCAGCTGCAGAAAGGAAACCTGATCTTCTATGAATCAGACCTGACAGAGTGTGGCATCGATATCAGAGCAGCCTCAGTGTACTCAGGAGTGTTCACACAGATCTTTAGAGAGGAGAGAGGACTGTACCAGAATAAGGTGTTCTGCTTTGTCCATCTGAGTGTTCAGGAGTTTCTGGCTGCTCTTCATGTTCACCTGACATTTGTGAAGTCTGGAGTCAATCTGATGGAAGAAAATCAAAAAGCCTCCCAGAAATTTAAAACAAGAAAACCTGGAAAGAAACATTTCTACCAGAGTGCCGTGAACAAGGCCTTGCAGAGCCAAAATGGACATCTGGACTTGTTCCTCTGCTTTCTTCTGGGTCTTTCGCTTCATAATAATCAAAGTCTTCTGCAAGGACTGTTGGCACAGACATCAAATAGCTCATGGACAAATCAAATTCTGTCACAATGTTTGTTGACACTGACTGGAAGTAGCTCACAGACCAATAGAAAAGCAGCTCAGTATATAAAAATGAGGCTCAGTAGGAATCTGTCTACAGAGCAAAGCATCAATTTGTTCCATTGTCTCAATGAACTGAATGATCGTTCTCTGGTGAAGAAGATCCAACAATCGTTGAGTTCACAACGTTTTTCCACAGATAAACTGTCTCCTGCTCAGTGGTCAGCTCTGGTCTTCATGTTACTGTCATCAGAAGAAGCTCTTGAAGTGTTTGATCTGAAGAGTTACTCTGCTTCAGAGGAGGTTCTTCTGAGATTGTTGCCAGTGATCAAAGCCTCCAACAAAGCTCTGTATGTACACATATACTACAATATATTCATTAATGAATATACTAGTTCTTTTATGAAAATTAAGGCACTGGACATCATTATCATCAAGGTTTGAGTTAAATCATGTTAAGCCCTGGCCTAGGGGAAACCCAAAGCGCAACATGCAGATGGCTCCCCTGCTCCCCGAGGAAAGGTACAGCAGGACTTGTAATTTCAAACACAGGACATTTTATTTCCCTTTAGCCATAGAAATCAGGGTGGGCATTGCAAAAACAATAAACAAAACATTCTAGAAAGGAAACTCAGCAAACTTATGTACCTATCACAAGAAGCAAAAAGAAAATACAGGCCTCTGACCTGTCTTCCTAACCTAAACCTAAGGGAGAAAAAGGCTTTAAAAGAAAAAGGCTTTCCACCCCTACAGCTACCAGATCAATCTCTACAAAAACAAAACATTATTTACAATATAAATAAAAAAATAACGAATCTAGCTCTTCGAGATAAAGAAAAACTTCATTACACAATACACTCACAATACACAACTAAATACACTGCTACACTGATGGGTTCCAATTTATAGTCTTATTCAGTCTAAAGTCTTTTATATAAATTAATAAGTTTATATCACTCGATTTTTTTTTAGAAATATTCTACCACATTTTCAACCAGATATACATGTTTCTTTATATTTCTCTCCATATTTATGTTTCTTCAGACTGAGCAACTGTAACCTTTCAGAGAGAAGCTGTGAAGCTCTGTCCTCAGTCCTTAGATCCCAGTCCTCCAGTCTGAGAGAGCTGGACCTAAGTAACAACAACCTAATGGATTCAGGAGCGAAGATGCTGTTTGCTGAACTGAAGAGTCAGCACTGTACACTGGAAACATTAAGGTCGGATGTGTATGTTTGTATGTGGATATTAGAGAGAGTGAGAGAGACATTATTTTTACTATTAAATTCATTAGTTTCTAAGACATAGCTAAAACAAGTGTCTACATCTTCTACATATTTATATTATTGTATTTTTTTCAGATTAAGTATGTGCAACCTCTCAGAGAGAAGCTGTGAGGCACTTTCCTCAATTCTTGGACTATATCCCACATCTTTAAAAGAGCTGGACCTGAGCAACAATGACCTGAAGGACTCAGGAGTAAAGATGCTTTCTGCTGGACTGAAGAGTCCACAATGTACATTGGAAACTCTAAGGTAATGTTGAGCTCTATTTTTATTGTTTGAGAAAATTAACCACTAAGAATTGTTACCAATACAATTCAAAGGCTCAAACGCGTCCACAAAACCAAGTTAGCAGGCAATTAAACTTTATATATGTTAGATGTCAGTATAACTAAATTTTGAAGCAGCATATAAGTATTGTTTAGTGGCTGTAGAATTTTCCTCAAAGCATCAATGTGTCTTAACTGTAACACAGATGAACATCTACAAAACATATATTCACAGTCATTTCTAACTCACCAACTCCCTTACTCAGTGACTGTTTAATTATATGTTGGAAACAGTTTTCTCTTATATTATTCACAGCAGAAAACAATTCTTTCAGAGAACCTGTGATATGAATTGGTTTATGTGTCTGCAGGCTTTCAGGTTGTTTGATCACAGAAGAAGGAAGTAATGATTTGGCTTTAGCTCTGAGCTCCAACCCCTTCCATCTGAGAGAACTGGATCTGAGCTACAATCATCCAGGATACTCAGCAGTAAAGCTTCTGTCTTCTGGAGTGAAGGATCCACATTGGAATCTTGACACTTTGAGGTATAGAGAGAGCTGCCGCAACAAATTCATGCTGCAAAACTTGCCAAATCCTCAAAGAAGATTTGGCAAGTTTTTATGGGTGCAACCTCAATTCTCCTCCTTAACCCACAGATACCTTTTTCTTATGGTACAAATATGGTACCATTTAAGGGGAAATCAAATGGTTTTCCATACAAGATTTACTGCCAAGAAGCATTGTACAACAAGGAAATAATCGTTTAAATACAAATTTCCTCACTTTTTGTGCTACGTTTAAATTTTCTGTCACCAAAGTGACAAAGAATATATTTGCCATGGGTCAGTACAACAAATAAAAAAAGATGTATGTGAAAACATTTGGTTAACTAGTCTGGATTAGTTCAAATGTTGTGCTCTTCTGTCATCACTGTCTAACAGTATGTGTATGACAGTGATGTAGTGTTCATGTGTGCATGCTGAAAGAGACTGTGCTGGTCTGACCCTCCTCCTCCTTTCAGGGTGGAGCCTGCTGGAGCCCGATGGTTGAGACCAGGTCTGAGGAAGTGTAAGTGTGTTTTTAATGTGATTCATGAAAACAAAGCAGCACACATTCAACCATCTTCAACAGATGTTTATTATGTTTGTTCCCTCCATCAGATGCCTGTGAACTTACAATTGACATGAACACAATTAGCAGAGAACTTCATCTGTCTGACAACAACAGGAAGGTGACACGTGGACGACCATTTCAGTCATATCCTGATCATCCAGAAAGATTTGAACGGCCTCAGTTTCTGTGTCGTGATCCCCTGAGGGGTCGCTGCTACTGGGAGGTTGAGTGGAGAGGATATTCTGATCTATCTGTAAGTTACAGCAAAATCAAAAGGAAAGGAAGAAATAATACTGGTGCATTTGGATGGAATGATCATTCCTGGAGTTTGTGGTTCTCTGAAAGTAATCCTTACTGTGTCTCTTACAATAACAAAAAAACACATATCTCCTCCTCCTCCTCCTCCTCTGTGTCTAACAGAGTAGCAGTGTATCTGGACTGTCCTGCTGGCACTCTGTCCTTCTACAGAGTCTCCTCTGACACTCTGATCCACCTCCACTCCTTCAACACCACATTCACTGAACCTCTTTATCCTGGATTTACACTCTGGGATAGAGCATCAGTGAGTCTGTGTGTAGTTTAGTATAAAGAGTGTCTTTTTGTTATAAATATACTCAGCTGAATCAGAGTACAGTTAAGTCTGTAAATATCTGTCTATTTCACTTAGACACACATTTTCAGATTCCTGGATTAAGACAAATTTAAAAACTGCTCAGAGACATTCACACATTATTACCTAAAGAAGTTTTCGTTCACCCTATTTTTATTCATACTCACTCTTACAATACTGAAATGATAACTATGCTGTAACCTGTTTGTGATGTATAAATAACCAGGAAATTATTGTTATGTTACAAATGATGTTTACATTTTTGCAGTTGTAGACAATGTTCCTTGTTTTTTACACTGCACCTGTTTATATAATATGTATTTGGTGTTTAAAACAAAATGCTGTGTTGTGTTTTTTTAGCCAAAATCTGAACAAATTAGAAAACATCTTAAAACTGAGACCTTCGGTTGCCTTTAACAGCCTGTTGACTCGGTTGTTTATAAACAACCAGGGATCAATTTCATATGAACAAAAACAAAAAGAAAAGAAATGACAGCTAAGGTTACTCACAGTTGCCTTGCCCCAATGTTTAACTTCTAGTCTCTTAATCTAATGTTATCTTTTAAATAAAGTGCACAAATGACTAATATCACCAAATATGTAACTCCACCCTGGGTAACTAGGAACAGACCCATACAAGTTCAACCCAAACTTGCCTGAACCTAAGTGGAGGGCTTTTTTCTTTCTTTAAAAATCTGTGAATATTTTACACATTTGCATTAGAATGGCCGATATTTATTTTCCTCCAATTAAATTAATTGTTTCTACTCATTCTTTCTGAGGTTTAAGTAATTAATCCAACACTTCTCCACTTCTTATTCTGGCTGGTTTCTGTGATTGAAAGAGTAACAGTGAAAATAATATCTTAAGATTTTTAATTAATTGATGTTGTAATTGTAATTCCAGATCATTTTTCTCGCTCACTTATTATTGCATTACTTTATATACTGAAGGTGAATTTATATCAGCTTATTACTTGTTTAATTTTTCAATAAAATGGTGTCATATGACAAAGATCAGCTGTTTGGATGTCTCTGTTTTTCTATTTATCTGTGGCTGCAGCTGCAGACTCTTGCTCACTGATCAGTTTGCAGACTGTTTACTCAAAACATTGATTTGTCTGGTAAATACCAGCAATCGCTGAAAGGTTCCCACTGTTTGTTTTAGCGGGACAACAATACGAAAGCTTCAAATAATCCGATTACAGCCAGGGATGATAAAATAAAAACTTCAAAACAGTTAAGAGCTTCAACATGCAGATGATTGGAAGATGATTCAACAATTATCAGAACAGATCCAGATTAATTTTCTGGTATAAACGAGAAAACATCACTTCACTGGTTGCTTTAATTCTGTCACAATATAAACATTGAGACCGAAATCACAGAAGAACCCAAGATCGAGTAACATGCGGTGACCATCAGATTGATCTCTATTCTCTGTCCCAAGTAGAAAAAAATATACTGCATTGCTTTTCACAAAATAAAGGCACCAAACATCAAAGGAACATCAGAGGCACTAGCGTTACTATTTCTTAGCGTGCCCCACTCCACTTCAGTTTCAGTTTCAGCCTGAACAACAGTCAGTCAGCTTCATTCAATCCAGAGCCAGCAGCATAGTTTAGATTGGAGAAATCCTCATTCACACAGGTTCACTTCAAGAATTATTTTCACGTTGTTCTTTTTAACCTGGTGAACATGGCGCGAAGGGCTAATTCTACATCAGAAAATCAAAAGGATTGACATCATCTGGTCAAATACACACATAACTAATGCATAACTCAATACTCAACAAACCACACACAAGCAAAACATCACAACAGCTTTGTCTCTCTAACCAGATTCTGATCAGGCTGCCCCTCATCTTTAAGTCCTCCTAATAGTGGTACTTATGTACGACACAATCCTGGTAACAGTGACGGAAATCCTGTGACCCCACCTGCAGTATCAGATATGCCCAGACAGTAACTCTGGCGATTTTCATCCATTTTTATGGAAACAACCTGCCAAACAAATTCCAAAGGGCAGCGGCAGTTTTATCACAAATCACGGTTATAGTGTTATGATTGACTTTTGAGGTGTCAGAGGTCACAGCCTGGCCCAAACACTGAACAAGACACTGTAAGCAACATGGGGTGGTAACTGAGAAGATAAGCAACTCAAAAAGATGTTTACTTATCAGGAAATATCTGATGTGTGAAAACTATATGGCTGCGTGGCAGTGTGCACAAAGAACAAAAGGATGAGCATGCTGTTGCAGAAGTCAGTCTCAGCACAGCATGATGAAGGATGTCTCGGGTCCTAAAATGTGTCACAGTGGGAGATGAAGCCATTATGAAGGATGCACAGTTGTACCCTTTAGAAGTATTTTTACCTTCTCAATGTGGAAGAACAGAGGAATGAAAAGTCTTTAAACAGCTACTGCATAAACAGATCACCTGATGTCACAATGCTTCATGTTATGAATTCTGTTTAAAGCGGCTGTAAATATGAAACACGTCCTGTCACACCTGAGCTCGTAAAATACAGCAAACAAAACTGTCCATGCTGTAGTTAACAATCCTCCCTCTTTATTTCGCTTCCTCCGCCTCCTCCACTCAGAGCTCTGGTGGGAGGGACTAAGAGGATTCGCGATCTTTGCTGAGTTTTGTGAGTAGGCTTCCGGGACGAGGCTCGTTGTAATGACTGAATCCTCGCAGCTGGAAGCTTTTTAAAGACAGGTGAGTGGCTGAGATCAGAGGTGTGATTATAGTGTTAAGTGGCCGTTTTTGTGCGTCCACAATATGATATATTATTACTGTTACTCATTGCGTCATGTTCCGAAGGAGGATAAACATCTTTGTAATGTTTTCTAGTGTCTCAGTCTGCAGTTTTAGCAGTCTCAATGACATTTTCTGGGTGTCACGTGTTTTTCTGTGACCTGCCCCGCGGTGCGTGGGCTCCGTTTGGCTTGTTTCGTGTTTTCAGTGTCTACAGACGTCTCTCTCTCTGCTTGTTTCTGGGCAGCTGTTCAGTTTCGGTTGCTCACCGGAAATGTTTGTGAACGGACTGGACAGGTGAGTCTGCGCAGCCGCAGTTGAAGGTGTCCGAGTTCTCTGAAACAAAACACACCTGTTAAATGCACCGAGTGTCTCACGCCCACATCCGCTGATCTGTTTTCACTGAGGTGGGCGGGTAAGCCCCGTGACGGCCCGCGGGGAAAACACACCGGGTTTATCCAGGATGATGAAATTCTGAACGTTTGCCTCCTGCTTCCTATAAATACAAGAGAAGAGCCCTTTGTTGTCATTTTACATGTAGAACGAAAGTGTAGATGCGCCACACCAACTGTGCAAGATTATAAAACTACTAGTAGACAGTGGGAATAAATGGAAATCAGGAGAGAAGTATAGTTATTAAATTAAGAGAAATGTATCGAAAAATAAGAAAGGCGAACTTTGGAAAACAAAATAGTTGCAAAGTGCCTTGAGAAAGTGCAAAGAAAAGACACGAAAAGTCCGTGTGTGAGTGGCCTGAGTGATGAAGGTTATAACTCAGTTACATTTACTGACACTAATTCCATTAAAAACATGATTAAAAATATTAAACTGCACACAGAGCAACAAGATAAGCTGAGCAAAGTTAACACACTGATGCTCAGCTGCATCAAATTTTATGGAAACTTTTATAGATGTAAGGATTTAAAATGTATCCAGAAAGTCTCTCATTAGATGTTTTTGGTTGATTTAAAGTCTGTGATGTTGCTGTAGTGGCCGCTTTTCAAAAATCCAAGTACTGATCAAAAGTCTGTATACACAAACGTCCTACTGATTTTAAAGCTGAGGTGGCCACAGCACAGCTGGATTCTGTCAAACCAGCAACAAAACCTAACATAAAGTCAGTCAGCTTGAAACCAGATTCATTTTGTGTTAAAACAATAATTTTACTATAAAATCAGCTTCATGCTTCCTTTTAATATTCCGTGATTCATGACTGAACCTGAGGGTTCTTTTTAGGAAATTATGAGGAGAGCTTGGGTGAAATAACGTGGAGAACACATGAGCTCTCATGCAACATGTGTGTAATAGATATATAACAGCTGGTTATCTGGTTCAGACTAACATCCTGCAGTTTCCTGTTACCATCACCATCAGTGACATCTATGGCAGTAATGAGCTGAATATTTCTGAATGAAAAGCATTATGAACGCTGCAGCTTATATACGTCTGTGACATGGAGACAGTCGTATTAGTGCGTTCATGACATTTTGTTTTTTGTCACCATCATTTCTCAGAATGATGACCTGCAGGTCCACGAGGAGCCACCATGAGTCCGCCCATTGTGTTTGACAGACAACCTTCTGAAAACATGATGTAAGTCAGCATTATGCATTTCTGTATAATGAACGGTAACTTGTTTTTAACTCCACACAGAATCATTTACAGAAGACTTCACTGATGTGTATGTGGTCCTACAGTAGAAACATTGCTTTATTTTGTATGTTTCAGTGTTCATAAAGCATTTTCCTTTCAGAGCTGTTTTTCCTTGTTTCACTCCAGACTGTAACTGATGATTATTTCATCGTGGATTTATAATTGATCTGCTGATTCCTTGTTTGCTTGAATAAAAACTATCACAAAGTGCTGTCTTCAGATGATAATTAAGATCAAGATCAAATCCAGTGCAGTAGAAGTAACTCAGAGCTGCAATGAAGCACTACTCGCTGAACTAGTTACTTAGTTACTTCTATCTTTTATGTATTTTCTTGTCAACTACTTGACAGACAATCAGACAATGATGGTTGCCGTCTTTCCAGTTATCTTCTGGTCTCTTCCAGGGTTTACCAGAGGTCAGTTTCTCTTGAAGCAGATTCTGGAGTCAGCTGTTTGTCTTTGAAGAGTAATGAGTCAAAGGCCGAACCTCTCCCTTTTAAAGAAGGCCTTTGCTGTGCTGAGCACAGGCAAGCTATTTCTAACATTCACGTTTTAGCTCAAGACATCCTGATCAGCTTTACTGTTTCTTAAGTGTTGATTTCTTGACTAATGATAGTTAATACGATACAGGAAGCTCAGTAAAGCATCACGGGTAATGCTCCATGGTTGTCTTCTAACAGGATCCATCACAGATCATCAGAGGCTGAGTCTAAACTCAGCTGTTTGTCCTTGAAGAGCAACGAGTCAAAGTCTGACCCTCTGCTGTTTAAACCAGGAGTCTGCTGTCCTGATCCCAGTCTGAGGTGAGGTCTTCAAACTGCTTCAGTTCTGACCTGCAGACACAGTAAAATACATTTAACCTCCTAAGACCCGAACTCTTCCACGGCATGCATTTTTAATTTCTCTTTGATAGTTGGGCATATTGGAGCCCGATGAACGTAAATACAAAGAATTATCAGATCTTTTTTTTTTTTTACCTTATTTTTGTTTTTAAGAAAAATAAGAGCTACATATGAGGATATTCGTTTAAAATTTTGATAGAACAGTAGAAGTATAATGTCCTCGTAAATGGATATCAGGCCCTTGTAGAGCAAAATTGAGTATTTTGGTCTAAATAACCCAAAATGTGATGTCCACATATGTGGACGCCAGGTAACAGTGTAGTTATAAAGTGTATGTTTATCAAATTAAGAAACAATACCTTACTTTTTATATAATGTGTAACAGTTTATAGTAGCCTATGAATAATTCTAAATGTATAGTTATTTAGAATGAAGTCCAAAGCTGTTTTACCGTTTACAATAAAAACATGAATGTTATACACAAGTTTATTATATTTTACTAAAATAAAATAAAAATAAATAAAACTAGGCATGAAAAAATATTTTATTTAACTAAGACAACAATAAAAACTAGACTTTTGAAAAATTGTTTAAAACTAAAATAAAATTAAATATATATAAAGAAATATCCTTAGTTTTAGTGTCTATTAGTGTGGTTGAAAAAAACATTACTAAAACTTGCCTGATGGCATGGATGGATATGTTTATCGAGACTCTAGATGTCTGAGTAAACTGCTTTTAAAACGTTTTTATTTTTTTAACACCTGTACTGATTTTTGGTCATTTTCCCTCTGATGTGTGTCCTCCTTACAAGACTGATTAAAAAGACTGAAACACTGAAATCAATAAGACCTCAAATACAACTTTTACAAGAATAAAAACTTAAACAAAAACTAGTCTGGAAAACTAACTGAAACTGTACTTAATTATAAACAAAAAATTAAATAAAAAAACTATAATAAAAAACTATAATAAATATATTAACTACAAGCGTTAAATTTAATCATTTACATTTCCAACAGGAAAATAAATTATGATGTAATTTTTTCTGTCTTATTTGACTCTTAACTCTAAACATAATGACTATGGTGGGGAAACACGGAAAACACTAACACTTAGTTGAGACAAAGATCGGGAAGCAGTGTTTCAGCTAGAATAATAGTTAAAAACAAGAAAAACAGGAACCAAAAGCCTCGGCCCATGGTGTAATGTTAATTTTTATTTGTCATTAGTTGGTATAATAAAGAAATAATAATTTTGTTATCAAATTTTCTGGCAGCTCAGAGACTTAGTGTTCTTTACCTTTAGACCCATGATGCATACAATACCAATAAATAGAGAGTAAATTGTTGTATTTTACCCAAGTTGTTGTAAGTTGCGGTATTTTTTTCTAAATCCAGTCACACTAGTAAGTAAAAGTGAAAGTAGCCAGATTAAAAACTATATTAACCAGTGAGAGAGCTGGGACACAAAGGTTAACAGTGTATTACATCGGGGTCACTCCATCTTCTCTCTTATACATGCTTTAAAACACTAAACGTCACAGATGGACACTATGCAAGATAAGATAAGTCTTTATTGTCGTTGCACAGTCATACTTAGTACAATAGTACAACGAAATGCAGAACCCAGGCTGTGGAACTCTCTACCCCCGGATTTAAGAAACACTGGTTCTCTCCCTCAGTTTGAATCTCAACTCAAAATCTATCTGTTCAAGTCTGCATATTCACTGTAAACATATTGTTTATTTTATCTTTTTTTTTATTGTTCTTCATTTTGTTCTACTATGTGTTTTAGTCTATTGTTAAGTGTCCTTGTGTGTCTTGAGAGGAGCTTTTAAATTAAATTTTTTATTATTATTATTTTTATGCATTATAGTGAACTGTTAACAGTTACTAAACAATATTATTAATCCACTCTCTCTTAGCAGTCTACATTCATTTAAATGTATGAATTCAGTGTATAAATATTATAAATAAGTGCTTACATATTCAAGGTTTTTTAATAAGATAATGTAAGTTTGTAACTGAGAATTGAACGTATTTAAGTGTGAGAAAGTAAAAGGCGTTTTAAGGACTAGCTGAAATTACTGAACTCCCATAAGGTTGATTCTCTTCATCTGGACGTAACGTTTTCAGTGGCAGAAAAGTTTCATTACTCAGCCGAGTGACTTCTTCAGTCGTTGGATGAGTGATGAAACGTCTCTCTCACTGAAAATGCTACGTCCAGATGAACAGACTCAACTTTTTGGGATTTACTTACCAGGAGTGACTGTACATGCATCAAGATTCTTCCTAAACTACTAAAAATTAAATAAGTTTTTATCACCATTCATTTTTTCATGTATTTTTCTTTTTTAACAATGCAATTTTAATAAACTTTTTTTATGAAAGTAACAAGGGATTATACTTTCACATTAAATGTAGTAAGGTCTTTAGTTATTTCACATAAGTTTAAATTAAACGTGAAATTGTACATTTCATTTTTGGAACATTCTGGTCTGCATAAATGTAACAATTGTAAGTTGTTTGGGTGCAAACACTTGTAAAAACCCAACTAGTAATTGTTCCTTTTAAACATGGACTTTAGAGTCTAAATTTATAAAGCCCCACTGCACATTTGCTTAAGTGAAGTCAAAGTTTGCTACATGTTTATTTCGTGTTCAGTTCATAATTATGACTTCAGGGATCCTTACATTGTGTCTGTCTCTAATTCTTCTTCTTTTTTTTTTTTTTAATTTATTTTTTTTTTTATTAAGGTTCAAAAGCAGGCATTCACAGTATGTACATCATGTAAGCATACTTCTTGCTTAGGTTATCTGCCTTAGATACCGAAATAGTATTTTAATTTACATCCGAGTCATAAAGAGAAAATATTTACAACTATAGAAGCAATTGAAACAATCACATAATCCGAAATAAGAAAACAAACAAAACCAACAAACCTACAAACAAAACAAAAAAACAACAACAAAAAAAAAACAAAAAAACAAACAAAACGGATGTGTTGGTAGGGGCTGATCCTATAAATATATACTCTCATACATCACAGTTATTGGTTTGTAAAAATAAAATCTGGCCTATGAGGCGTGATATATTTGACCCAGTTTTCCCAGTATGATGTAAATTTCTCCAGCTTGTGGTTAACAGAAGCTGTTATCTTTTCCATGTTATAGATTTCCATTGTGATTTCCATCCATGTACTTATGTTTGGGCTCTCCGGGGATAAACATTTTCTGGTGATACTCTTTTTACAGGCCACCAGTAGAACATTTACTAAATGTTTATCATATTTAGGCCATTCCTGAGGTATATATCCAAAGAACATAGTCTTACTCTCGAGGGGTATTTCGCATTTAAAGATATCCTGTAAGGCATTATGTATTTCTCTCCAATAATCCCTCAAGATAGAGCAGTCCCAAAAAATGTGGTAGTGATTTGCACTTTGATTTCCACAGTTCCTCCAACAAGCAGGGGAGTTATCATCATAATGAGACTTCTGAGAAGGTGTTATAAAATATCTAATTATGCACTTCCAACCGAATTCCCTCCACTTTTGTGAGCTGGTACACATCCACTGATACCTCCATATTGCCGTCCATTCTTCCTCTAATATTTTTATCCCTCCTTCCTTCTCCCATTTTGTTCTAATATATGAAGTCGAATGTGGTTTCAAATCCATTAGACCCTTATACAGACATACAATTCTATCAATAGTTTCTGAGTTATAGCTTTTTATAAACAATTCCATCGAGCGTGTGTTTATCATTGTTACATTTCTCATCTTCGTGTCAGCATAGTGCCTTAACTGCAAATATCGATAGAAGTCTTGTTTTTCTAATGAAAATGTCTTTCTAAGCGTGTCAAAGCTGAACAATTTTCCATCTTTCATTATACTACGCAGGGCTGTTATGCCCTTACCTGTCCAGTCCTTGAATCTAGAATCCAATTCATTAGGCTTGAACTCTGAGTCGTAAGCACACCTTTTAAGAACTGTAATATTGGTCTCGAGTTTATATTCCTTTATAATAGTTTTCCATGTTTTAAGGGTCCTTTTCACCCACAGGTTATCAATGTTTTTAATATAGGTTTGTAGATTATTGTCAGCTAGAATTGCCTGAATAGGAATAGACAGCATTTGTTCCTCAATGGTTTTCCATTGGGCAGTGTATGATGGGTTACACCAGCATATTATTGCTCTCATCTGCGCTGCAAAGTAGTAGTATCTGAGGTCAGGGAGGCCCCATCCTCCTTTTTGCTTAGCCAGCTGTAGAGTTTTGAGGCGAAGCCTTGGTCTTTTACGTTGCCATATATATCTAGATAACATTTTGTCCCACTCATTAAATTGACTTTGGTTAATCTCTATTGGTAGGGTTTGAAATAGATACAAAAATCTTGGCAATACATTCATTTTAATAGAATCAGTTCTTGAATTAAAGCTAAAGAAAGGAATTAAGTTCCATCTTACTATATCTTCCTTTATTTTTTTGTATAAGGGTAGGTAATTCTGTTCAAATAATTTTGTAAGATCTTTCGGTAAATTTATGCCTAAATATTTAAAAGACTCCGTTTGCCATACCAGGGGATAACTACATTTTATTTCTTCTGGTGGGCTATAATTATATAAGAGTAGCTGGGTTTTACCTATATTAATTTTGTAGCCTGATAATTGGCCGTATTGTTCAAATGATTGCATCAGTTTGGGTAAAGAATATGTTGGGTGTCCAAGGTAGACCAAAATGTCATCCGCATAGCAAGCCAGTTTATATTGCGTCCCTTTAATAAAAATTCCCTTAATGTCTTCGTTTTGCCTAATGAATTGAGCTAGTGGTTCCAAGTATAATGCGAAAAGTAACGGTGACCATGCACAGCCCTGTCTAGTGCCCCTTTTTAGGGTAAAACTGTTAGATAGGCATCCATTAATTTTAATCCTGGCTGTAGGATTGTCATATAGTGCTTGTATAGTTTTAATAATCGTATCATGAAAGCCAAATTTATATAATACCCTGTAAAGGAACTTCCAGTTGACGGAATCAAAGGCTTTTTCAGCGTCTACACTCATCACAATTGCTTTGATTTTATGTTTTTGTATATGGTCCATAATATGTAATGTCTTTCGTATATTGTCCTGTGTTTGGCGTTGATGTATGAAACCCGTTTGGTCGTTACATATCAATGTTGGTAGGAACTCTTCTAGCCGTTTGGCCATGATAGATGTGAAAAGTTTATAGTCTAAGAACGGAGATTGGCCTGAAAGATCCACATTCCATTTTTATCTTTGCCTTCTTTTGGTATAACTGAGATAATTGCCTCCTTCCAGCTGGGGGGCATTTGTGCCTTTTTCAAAACCCAATTCAATGTAGGCAGTAAAACAGGTATCAATTCCTTTTTAAATTCTTTATACCACTCTGCCGTGTAACCATCTGGTCCTGGTGATTTACTTAATTTAAGCCTATTAATTGCAGCTTTTAATTCTTCTTCAGTTATGTTCATTATCATTGCTTGATTTTGTTCTTCATCTAAAGTGGGTAAGTCTAGAGGGTTCAGGAAGCTATCAATCTGAGCTTCAGTCCCGCCAGGGGCGTCCGAGTATAGGGTTTTATAGAATCTTTCAAAGGCTTCCTGTATTTCATTTAATTTATTTTTTATCACTTTTGTACTTGGGTCCTTAATTTTATAAATTGTATTTTCCGCTGTCTTTTTTTTCAATTTCCACACCAATATTTTGGTAGATTTAATGCCACTTTCATAGTGTCTCTGTTTCAAAAACATTAAATCTTTCTTGATTTCTTGTGTGGCTAGATTGTTAATTTCGTTCCTAATGTTTTTGATTTCCCTTAATATATCCTGTGCTAAGTCCCTTTTATGTCTTCTTTCTAGTTCCTTTAGTCTCTTATTCAACTCCTCTAGTTTTCTATTCTTATCTTTTTTCCTAAATGAAGTTATTGCTATAATTTTCCCTCTTAGTACCGCCTTCAAAGTATCCCATAGTATGGGAGGTGGTACTTCTCCAGTATCATTGAACTCTAAGAAGAGACTAATTTCTGATTTAATTTGTGCCTTAAAAGGCGAATCATTCAATAGACTTGAGTTCAATTTCCATGTATTATTTTTTAACCGTAGGTTAAAATCAATGGATAAGTATATTGGTGCATGGTCACTTATATCTATCGTCCCAATTCCACAAGTATGTATTTTATCCTTATCTTTACCAAATGTTATAAAATAATCTATCCTTGTATAAAGAGAGTGTGGAGCAGAGTAGTAAGTATAGTCCCTTCTATTAGGAAAAAGGTCTCGCCATATGTCAATTAATCCTACCTCCTCAAAAAGTGCATTCACTTTGATATATGGTGATTTCCTATCATACGTTTTCCTGCTAGACGAGTCTAATTTTGGCTGTAGGTGTATATTTAAATCCCCTTCACAAATCAAAAGGCCTTCTGTTTCTGTTACCATAATATTAATGATCCTTTGGAAGAAACTAATATCGCTCTCTGGCGGAGCATAAACATTTAAAAGGGTGATCAAATTCCCATCTATTTTTCCTTTTACTAGAATAAATCTACCCTCTTTATCACCCATTTCAGATACTTTTTCAAAGTTTAATTTACTTGAAATAAGGATTGCAACTCCTCCTATGTCCTGATTTGTATGAAGAAAAAAACAAATTAGTAAAACCCATTCTCTTTAATTTTACGTGCTCTTTATCTGTCAAGTGGGTATCCTGTAAGTAGACTATATGGGCTTGTTCTGCTTTCACTTTAGTTAAGATTTTAGTACGTTTAATTGGATTTAACAGCCCATTAACATTGAAAGATAGAAATTTTACTTTATCACTAGCCATATGTAATCAACGTATGTCCATGGAACAAATAAAATGAAACTTATCAGATCTACTCCCTAAACAAACAAAGATATCAAACATAGGTAACAAGTAGAAAAAAAAACTGTGGTTCCAAGGCTGGGGTCTCTAATAAGTGACCCTGGGTAGAGCTAGAAAAAGCGTCTAGCTGTGAGGGAAAGCCTCTCCCATATATGGGCTGAGGGCCCCCGCCATGGCACTTGAGGCGAAAGAAAACAAAGTCGTTGTTCATTACACAGAAAGTGTGTCTTTATGCATCCCTCGCTTATATCTATATAATCTCATTCTCATAATCTCAATTGGGGTAGAGATATACACACAAACATCTTGAAATATATATAACACCGGGTATTTTTACCTCCTTTTAAAGCCCGACAGTACTTATAACTCCTCTGACGAGGGTATGATCTGTCTTCTGAAGGTTCGCAGTCTCGCCCTGATATCTTTCTCTCGCTCGTCGTCTGTCCCTCGCTGAGTTGATCCTCTCGTTGTTTCCCAGGCGGTACAGGACAGCTGCTCGACCAGACTCTCCTTCGATGTAGTCACATTAACTGGAAGCCCTCTGTCCTTCATGTCTGTGGTCGCCTCCTCCGCCGTCTGATACAGACATGTTCCATCCTCATAAAACACTCGTAGTTTTGCCAGGAACGGAGTATGGAAGCGGATATTTTTCTGCTTTAACACCCGCTTCACCTCTACGTACTCCTTTCTCTTCTGCAGTACTACTGGAGGGTAATCATGGTCAAAGAATATTAATTTCCCATTCAGAAAAACTTTATTCTTTTCCCAAGCTCTACGTAGGATCTCTTCTTTAACCCTATAGCGGAGAAATTTGACTATTATTGATCGCGTTTTATCTTGCCTGTCTCCGGCGGTTCTTGATGCCAGCGCCCGGTGTGCTCTCTTGATGCCAAACTCCACGGTAGGGTTTATCTCCAGAGTGTCCCGCAGTAGTTTTTCCACATGTCCATCATAGACGAGCCCTCGGCTCCTCCCGGAACATTATATACAGTGGGGCAAAAAAGTATTTAGTCAGCCACCGATTGTGCAAGTTCCCCCACCTAAAATGATGACAGAGGTCAGTAATTTGCACCAGAGGTACACTTCAACTGTGAGAGACAGAATGTGAAAAAAAAATCCATGAATCCACATGGTAGGATTTGTAAGGAATTTATTCGTAAATTAGGGTGGAAAATAAGTATTTGGTCAATAACAAAAATACAACTCAATACTTTGTAACATAACCTTTGTTGGCAATAACAGAGGTCAAACGTTTACTATAGGTCTTTACCAGGTTTGCACACACAGTAGCTGGTATTTTGGCCCATTCCTCCATGCAGATCTTCTCGAGAGCAGTGATGTTTTGGGGCTGTCGCCGAGCAACATGGACTTTCCACTCCCGCCACAGATTTTCTATGGGGTTGAGGTCTGGAGACTGGCTAGGCCACTCCAGGACTTTCAAATGCTTCTTACGGAGCCACTCCTTTGTTGCCCGGGCGGTGTGTTTTGGATCATTGTCATGTTGGAAGACCCAGCCTCGTTTCATCTTCAAAGTTCTCACTGATGGAAGGAGGTTTTGGCTCAAAATCTCACGATACATGGCCCCATTCATTCTGTCCTTAACACGGATCAGTCGTCCTGTCCCCTTGGCAGAAAAACAGCCCCATAGCATGATGTTTCCACCCCCATGCTTCACAGTAGGTATGGTGTTCTTGGGATGCAACTCAGTATTCTTCTTCCTCCAAACACGACGAGTTGAGTTTATACCAAAAAGTTCTACTTTGGTTTCATCTGACCACATGACATTCTCCCAATCCTCTGCTGTATCATCCATGTGCTCTCTGGCAAACTTCAGACGGGCCTGGACATGCACTGGCTTCAGCAGCGGAACACGTCTGGCACTGCGGGATTTGATTCCCTGCCGTTGTAGTGTGTTACTGATGGTGACCTTTGTTACTTTGGTCCCAGCTCTCTGCAGGTCATTCACCAGGTCCCGTGTGGTTCTGGGATCTTTGCTCACCGTTCTCATGATCATTTTGACCCCACGGGATGAGATCTTGCGTGGAGCCCCAGATCGAGGGAGATTATCAGTGGTCTTGTATGTCTTCCATTTTCTGATGATTGCTCCCACAGTTGATTTTTTCACACCAAGCTGCTTGCCTATTGTAGATTCACTCTTCCCAGTCTGGTGCAGGTCTACAATACTTTTCCTGGTGTCCTTCGAAAGCTCTTTGGTCTTGGCCATGGCGGAGTTTGGAGTCTGACTGTTTGAGGCTGTGGACAGGTGTCTTTTATACAGATGATGAGTTCAAACAGGTGCCATTCATACAGGTAACGAGTGGGGGACAGAAAAGCTTCTTACAGAAGACGTTACAGGTCTGTGAGAGCCAGAGATTTTCCTTGTTTGAGGTGACCAAATACTTATTTTCCACCCTAATTTACGAATAAATTCTTTACAAATCCTACCATGTGAATTCATGGATTTTTTTTTCACATTCTGTCTCTCACAGTTGAAGTGTACCTCTGGTGCAAATTACTGACCTCTGTCATCATTTTAAGTGGGGGAACTTGCACAATCGGTGGCTGACTAAATACTTTTTTGCCCCACTGTATCCTTAAATTTTCTCGTCGGGATCTTCCTTCATAGTCAAGTAACTTATTTTCTTGTTGATCCATGACTTTTATCATCTTATTCAGCGTCTGTTCCAAATTTTGAACACGGTCTTCCACTTTTTCAATTCGTACCTCTGCCTCCGTTATTTTTTGATTAACGCTGATAATCTCTGATTTAATACCAGTTAATTGTTCTTTTATGTCTTTTCGGAAGTCCCGAATCTCCTCCAAGATTTTTGTCAAACTTACGTCGGCACTTGAGGGAGCTGGGTTAGCATTAGCTTCGCCTTCTTGTCCCTTCGTAAGAGAGCTGCTCCTCGAATTTTCTGCATCTGCAGTTTCTGCGGCGGTGGTTTCTTTGTTTGCACACGTCTTCCCCATTCTTGCCCCTCTCATCTGTTCGAGTATTATTTGTAGGTCTAGTATTTGATGGTCTGAAGGGACGAAATAACTATTTTCACGAGGGAGCTATTACTTTAGGCCGCCATTCAGGATGGTGACATCACCGGAACTCAAGCCAACTTCGAGAAATAAAATCCCTGTCTCTAATTCTTGATGATTTCTTCACAGCGTGGACCAGCAGACCTCAGGAGCTCCTAAAGGCCGGTCTGCCCACGATCGTCAAACACACCTGGACTCCATATTTATGGTCTGTACATGCACAACAGTTATTCTGGCATCTATACGGTTCAGTCATTTCTATGCTGCACTTGTAGTCCAGCACATTGTTAGTGTTTACAACATGAATCTGATTGGCTTGATGATTTCAGTTTGATTGGATATTCACAGAGTATTGTGTTCTAGCTGCTGGAGGACAACATCATCGCTTTTGTGAAGAGTGAGCTGAAAAAGATACAGAAGGTTCTGAGTCCAGATTACCCACAATGCTTAGAGAATCAAAGAGAGGTTGATGAGTTGTTGGAGGGTGAGGATGAAGAGGAGAGGAAGAGAAGTAGAGAAGCATTTCTGAAGATCACACTGCACTTCCTGAGGAGAATGAAGAAGGAGAGGCTCGCTGACTGTTTGCAGTGCAGTAAGAATATTTCTCTAAAGGCTTAAACAGAGACTTGCTCAGCATAAATAATTTATAACTAGTTTATGCTACCTTTGCTAGATTTCCACCAAATGCTGTACATATTTGATCAGTTACTATGGACCTGTGCTTTGTCTGCTTTCTGTTTCTGACCGTCTCTGGCTTTGGGCTCCCTCCTCCCAGCATCAAGCTTCGCTTTTGGCTGGTTTTAGCCTAAGTAGATTCGATTTTCAAATGTACCTCACCATCCAAGCAAGCTAATAACACCAACAGACTTCTTTAAAGTAGAATTACGTTTTTTTTTGTTTTTGTTTTTACAAATGGTACATTGGCACCATTTGTAAAAAATAAAATGGTGCCAATGTACTTAAATGAAGTCACATGCTTCATTTATGCCAAGCTTTTGGTTTTTTTGTAATGAAAGGCTGATTTTATTTGCACTTCAACAAGAATCAAAATGACAATTATTCTGCGTCAGCCAAGAGTAAAACACTTTTGTGTGTCAGTATTATGATGTAAATTCTCTTTAAGTACAGGGTGTTCTTTGTTCTTTCAGAATCTCCTTCCATGTGCCAACAGAATCTCAAATCTACTCTGAAAAAGAAGTTCCAGTGTGTGTTTGAGGGGATCGCTAAAGCAGGAAATCCAACCCTTTTGAATCAGATCTACACAGAGCTCTACATCACAGAGGGGGGGACTGCAGAGGTCAATGAAGAACATGAGGTCAGACAGATTGAAAAAAATTCCAGAAATCCAGACAGACCAGAAGCAACAATTAGACAAGAAGATATTTTTAAAGGCTTGCCTGGAAAAGAGGAACCAAAAATAGTGCTGACAAAAGGAGTGGCTGGCATTGGGAAAACAGTGTTAACACAGAAGTTCATTCTGGACTGGGCTGAAGGCAAAGCCAACCAGGACATCCAGTTCATATTTCCATTCACTTTTAGAGAGCTGAATGTGCTGAAAGAGGAAAAGTTCAGCTTGGTGGAACTTGTTCATCACTTCTTTACTGAAACCAAAGAAGCAGGAATCTGCAGCTTTGAAGACTTCCAGGTTGTGTTCATCTTTGATGGTCTGGATGAGTGTCGACTTCCTCTGGACTTCCACAACACTGAGCTCATAACTGACCCTAGAAAGTCCACCTCAGTGGAAGTGCTGCTGACAAACCTTATAAGAGGGAAACTGCTTCCTTCTGTTCACCTCTGGATAACCACACGACCTGCAGCAGCCAATCAGATTCCTTCTGACTGTGTTAACATTCTGACAGAGGTCAGAGGGTTCACTGACCCTCAAAAGGAACAGTACTTCAAGAAGAGGTTCTCAGATGACAAGCTATCTGATAAAGTTCTCTCACATATGAAGACATCACGAAGTATTCACATCATGTGCCACATCCCAGTCTTCTGCTGGATCACTGCTACAGTTCTGGAGGATGTGCTAAAAACCAGAGAGGGAGGAGAGCTTCCCAAGAACTTGACTGAGATGTACATTCACTTCCTGGTGGTTCAGACAAAACTGAGCAACATTAAGTATAATCAATATAGTAAATTTGAACCAGATAAACACTGGAGTCCAGAGAGCAGGAAGATGATTGAGTCTCTGGGAAAACTGGCTTTTAATGAGCTGCAGAAAGACAACCTGATCTTCTATGAATCAGACCTGACAGAGTGTGGCATTGATATTAAAGAAGCCTCAGTGTACTCAGGAGTGTTCACACAGCTCTTTAGAGAGGAGAGAGGACTGTACCAAGACAAGGTGTTCTGCTTCATCCATCTGAGTGTTCAGGAGTTTCTGGCTGCTCTTCATGTCCATCTGACCTTTATTAAGTCTGGTATCAATCTGATGGAAGAACAACAATCAACTTTCCAAAGAGAAAACCTTTTTTACCAGTGTAGTGTGGATAAGGCTTTAGAGAGTCCAAATGGGCACCTGGACTTGTTTCTTCGATTCCTTTTCGGTCTGTCACTGCAGAGCAATCAGATTCTCCTTCGAGGTCTGCTGACACAACCAGGAAGTGGCTCACCGACCAAAGAGGAAACTGTCCAGTACATCAAGATAAAGATCGAGGAAATCCCTTGTCCAGAGAAAAGCATCAACCTGTTCCACTGTCTGAATGAACTGAATGATCGTTCTCTAGTGGAAGAGATCCAAAAGTCCCTGAGATCAGGAAGTCTCTCCACAGATAAACTATCTTCTGCTCAGTGGTCAGCTCTGGTCTTCATCTTACTGTCATCAGAAGAAGATCTAGATGTGTTTGACCTGAAGAAATACTCTGCTTCTGAGGTTGCACTTCTGAGGCTGCTACCAGTGGTCACGGCCTCTAAGAAAGCTCTGTAAGTGGGTACAGATATTGGTTTGGGTATTTTGGTTCATGTGATAGTTGTTAAAACCAGATTTTTTTTTCTCCTTTTCTTTTAAATATGTGTTTATTTATTCTCCTATGTTTTTCCAGACTGAGTGGCTGTAACCTTACAGAACGAAGTTGTGACGCTCTGTCCACAATTCTCAGCTCTCCATCCTGTAGACTCAGAGAGCTGGACTTGAGTAACAATGACCTGCAGGACAAAGGAGTCAAGGCACTATCCAGAGGTCTGGAAAGTCCACATTGCGCCCTGGAAACTCTTAGGTCAGTTCAATATCTTCTGTTTTACTGAGTTGCTTTAAAAATGAACATTTATGTATTTACTTTTTTTCATTGTCATTGCACCTCATATTTGTTTTCCAAAATCTCAATTTAAGAAAATGTACTTGGTTTAGTCATATGCATTATGACATTTAAAAAAAAAACAAGAAAAAGAAAAAGAAACAAAAAAGTGTGTGTGTATTTCTCTTTATTGTACAGCTGGGTGACGATTGTTTGATCAGAGAAGGTAATTTGGGGTTTAGTGTCAAAGGTGACTAGGTCACCCAGTATTTGTCCACAGTGATTCTGGAGCATCTGAAAGTCTGCTAGTGATGGGAAATGCTCTTTTCAGTTTGAATACACTGTTTGGGTTTGTCCATCAGCAGATTCAGAGGTAAGCCAAATGGGTGTGGATAATATGTAATATAATATAGAATAACCTCAATCTGCAACAGTTGCTGCACAGACAATGGAGCTCTTTCTCTAAGATTCACAGATTGCAGTATTGTTTCATTTTTGTATTATTTAAATTTTATTTTATTTCACTTTGCAGCTTGTTCTTTTCACTCTATAAGTTTTTCCCTTACTGGGCTATTTTAAATCGCTTTTATTTAATTGTGTTATTCTACTTCATTTATGGCCTTTTTAAATAGATTTTGTTTAATGCATTGGCTCCTGTGACACCCTTTTCCAACTCCCTGGATAAAAGAAGTATAATATATCTTATCTCATAAAATTTAATATATCCTAGTTAATGGTAGTTTTGCGTTTGCAGGTTGACAGGCTGCATGATCACGCATGAAGGGTGTATTGCTCTGGCCTCAGCTCTGAACTCCAACCCCTCCTCCCATCTGAGAGAGGTCGACCTGTCCTACAATCACCCTGGAGACACAGGAGTGAAACTTTTGGCTGCTGAGTTGAATGATCCACACTGGAGAATAGAAAATCTCAGGTCAGCAATCACCCTGATTAAAAACATGAAAAAGTCCTCCTCCGCATCTACATGCAAACTTAACTAGGATTAGGATTTTCAGTAGTTCTGTGATATGCAAAGATTTCTTTTGCAGACTATTTGCTCTTAGTTGTGTTTACCAAAGGGATACTTCACAAATATTACAACAATCTTTCTATATTTGGTGTTTTGCTTTATTTAACTTTATCTGCATCTTAGTGTTTAGAAGTATTTGCGACGTAACAAAGGAAGATAATAATTTCTCCTCCCATATCTTGCAGAGCTGACCCAGTTGGAATCGAGTGGTTAAAATCAAGTCTGAGGAAGTGTAAGTGCTTTTTTTGTTTTTTCTAATGTACTATGTTTATACTTCCCCTGTTGAGCTCTCTCCCCCACTTTCAATGAGTCATAGTTTTTCTTTTGAATTACTTTCTCTTATTCATCATGATATAGCATTTTGTGCATTCTTGCGTAGTAAATGTTACTGTATAATGGTAAATGGCCTGTATTTGTATAGCGCTTTACTAGTCCCAATCAGACGAGGCTGCTGGACACTGGCGCCAGGGGGCCCTCTGACCACCACCAGTAGGCAATGGGTGAAGAGTTTTGCCCAAGGACACAACGACCGAGACTGTCTGACCCAGGGCTCAAACCGGCAACCTTCCGATCACAAGGCGAACTCCCAGCTCTTGAGCCACGATCGCCCCTCTGCTTTAATGCAACATTAAAACAAACATTTTATATATTGTATTATTTGTGCTTCATCAACCACATCAGGGCTGAATGTTAAGTCCCGTTCTTTTAATTCATACATGGAGGGGATGGATCGCAAACCTTTTTAATTTAGAGTTTTGATCTTGAACGTCTTGATTCTTTTCAAACCATTTGCAGTTTTCGGTACTGCATATGTTGAGCTTGTTTCCCTTAAGTATTTTCTCATGTCATATCAAATATGAGTCCACCGACATGTCCTCAAACGTCCCCAGTGGCAGGCTACAACACACTGGAGGAGGTAGTTTTACCCCAGATGGAAACATCACTTACTAAAAAAATAGACTTAGCCAAAAATCAACTTAATGCAGTTTAAATATAGATATACATGAAAAACAGGAAACTTTAGACAATATTAACCAAAGATTTTTATGCTCTTTTTGGTAGATTTCTGTGAATTCACGCTGGACCCAAACACAGCTCACAAATTCCTCAAATTATCCGAAAGCAACAAAAAAGTGACAGACCTGAGAAAGGAGCACCCGTATCCTGACCACCCAGAGAGATTTGATTACTGGCCTCAGGTGCTGTGTGAAAATGGTGTGACTGGTCGCTGTTACTGGGAGGTCGAGTGGGTTGGAAAGGTTTATATTGCAGTAAGCTACAGAGGGATCGGAAGGAACGGAGACATTGATGCCTCAAAATTTGGAGGCAATGAGCAGTCCTGGTGTCTGACCTGCACTGATGGAGGGTATAGCGCCTGGCACAACAACAGCGGGACTCCCATTACAGTAACGTCATTATCTAATGTTTCTCACAGAGTAGCAGTGTATGTGGACTGTCCTGCTGGCACTCTGTCCTTCTACAGAGTCTCCTCTGACACTCTGATCCACCTCCACACCTTCAACACCACTTTCACTGAAACTCTTTATCCTGGGTTTGGTTATGGGGTGAAGTTGAACTCATCAGCCTTTCTGTGCACACTGTAGACCAGAAGCATGGACAGAAAACTCACTGGTTCCATTAATACTGTTTAACCTTAAAACTGATGAAGATTGTGAAATATGATTTTGGAATGAAAACTGACAGAACCAAGTTTGAACAAAAACCCAGAGTGAGATGAGTGTCACTGAACTTTTCATTTCACTTTTATTTATATAGTGCCAAATCACAACAACAGCTGCCTATATTATATATTTATATTGTAATGTAAAGACATTATAATAATAAGGGTCTTTTAGACTTTAAAATCTTGGAAAAGGTCAACTTTCAAACCAGGTACTGTACACTGCTCTGTTTATGTTTGTTGTGTTTACCTTCATTTTGTATTTATTTTAATTTAATTAGTTTTAATGCTGTAAGAAAATAATTTCACAATTCTGGGCTAAAGACTATTTTGTCTTTATGAAATTTGTTTATACACTGTTAATACATATAGTTTTATTTGTCTCTCATCTTGTTTGTTTGTTTATTATACTGCCTTTTTTTATTTTGCAGTAGTAATAGTAACAGTAGTAGATGATAGTAGTAGCATAACAGTGCCTAATGTTTGGGGTAAGTAACAGTAGCATCTGTAATGGAATATAAAGAGATTTAAATCTATAGGCTACAGCAAAAGTGTTTTTGTTGATGTTTTTAAACAGTTCACCAGAACATGTGGTCTTCATGTTTGAAACTCTGTATGTTAATGAACATACTGATGCTGTGTAATGTAGGTAAACAAGGGTTTTGCTCTTTTTTTTCTGTGTGAGGCTACAGGTTCTTCTTAAAATCTGCCACAGTCGTATTAACAGTTGCATTTCAATATGGTCTGCATAGCTCTGATGGGGGGGTGAACTATATGAAAATCACTCTGTGTGCACTGCTGAGAAAAGAATCCCTTTTGTGAAGAGTTGCAGGACAGAGACAAAGTTTTAGCACTACACTCACATCTTTGAGTCGTACACCCATCCCATTTATATTTTTCTGACCTTTCCCCCTGAATCCAGGTAAACACTCAAACCATCACAAATCCCAGTGTTAAATTTACTGCATGCCACAAATATTATTATTAATGTAAAATGTGAAATACATTATAGGTCTGCCATAAAAAGACTTGCTGTGACCATGCCTCTCAGTCACAAAAATGACACTACACCACTTGAAAATTCCAGCCGTAGTTTTTTAATGCCTGAACATGTTTGTTTCTCTGGTGCGGACTGTTAGTAAATCGAGCCGCTGTCTGTTAAAGTGAGCTGATGGATTTCCAGCGTTAAAATCTTTTTGCTCAAACCAGAGGAATCGTCCCATAATGACCACAAGTACAGTCCCACAGCTCTGCAACACCACAAATGGCGCATTACTGTTTCATCATCAGAGGAACTCTCAGTTATCTGTTTAAAATACGATGAACGTTCACTGAAGCTCTAGTAAAACTAATATCAACTGTGAACGAGTTTGACATAAATTGGGGAGTTGTCGCTCTCTGCTGGTAAAACTTTGAACTACATTCTGATATAAATGACTGGCTTTCATTAAATATGTAGGACGTTCTGCATTTATTTTGCTCCCTGTGAAGCTTTGCTGCTCCCCAAAAACCCAACTTCAGTTCAGAACTTAATCAAGGATGCAGCTCACACAAAACAACAGTAAACTGTCAGACTTCAAAAAATAAATGTTTTAAGCATTGAAGAAACTAAGAGCTTAATCCTTCAAGTTAAAAAAATAGGCCTGTGTGTTTGACGTTTAAGTGACAAAAAATTACACCGTAAGACAAACATTGATATATGCGTCAATTTCTCTCCCCAAAAAGATTAAAACTATAAAGTGATCAGATGTTGATTTTGTCGATTCTGATTGGCCTTAAACGCATCTCTGAGTGTTTCCTTCCTCATTGAAGTTTCATTTCACTTTCCTGTATTTCGTATCAGATGATCGTTTCCATATGAAGCTCCGTGTGAAGGTGAGTGAGGCGGTCTGTAATGTTTTCCTGGATCACATCAGCTGTGCGCTGTTTAGTTCCAGCACAACTCTGCCGCTCATAGCTCACAGTGACAGACTCAGAGTGAATGAAGGAGGCCAGCAGGTAAATGTGTCAGCCACAATTTTATCTGTGTGCGCTTCTTTGTATGTGAGCCAAGGAACTTACCTACTTATTAACTATATTTGAATTCCTATTTAAATATTTTCACCGTGAGGATTTGTCTTTTATTTTGAAACTGGCTTTACAAATTTGATCTTCTCCTGGACCTGAAAGTTAACTCAATATTTTTTCTTCACTGCTCTCTTCGAGTAACTTTGAATACTTCTTTTTTTCTGCTTGAGATATTCCCACTGCTACAGTTACTTCAACTCAAAGTACACCTTCCATAATTCAATGATTAAACTATAGACAGGAGCTGCTCCAAATGAACAGTATTTTTACTTTTACTACATTTGTCTGAGAACACTTGTTAAGATGAGAGCAATGCTTTCATTTTGGTGTCTTCCACCACACCTACCTTTAAGGGTTTTTTTTCCTAATTATTAAGAGCTCAACATTTCTGTTTATTGGAGAAATGATATAATCATGTATAGTTGACATTTCATTTGTGTATTTCTACTGATTTCTTCCTAGAACAGAGTGAACATGTAACTGCTCAAAAAATGAACACTTTGAAAACACATCAGATGTCAGTGGGGAAAAAGGACACAGTGGATATTTGTACTGATATTGAATGGGTAATGTGGTCGGAATGAAAAGAGGCCATGTCGTTTGATGGGAATGAAAATAATAAACATAATGAATTCAAAGATGCTCAGAAAACCAAAGTGAAAAATTTTCTGAGTCCATTTTGATGAAATTTAATGGCACCAACCCAAAATGGTATTCAGTCGTCTGTATGGACGTCATGTGCTTGTATGCAAGCCTGACAATGTCTGGGTGTGTTCCTGACAAGAGGGTGGAGGGTGTACAGAGGGATCTTATCACAGATCTGGAGAAGGGCATCACTGACTTTCTCAGCAGTCTGAGGGAAAAACGTGGTGGCATCAGATGGACTCAAACATAATGTCCCAGAGTTGTTCTGTTGGATTTAGGTTAGGCAAGCTTGGGGGCCAGTCAGTGCTGTCAGTTCCTTCATCCTGCAGGAACTGCCTGCATACTCTCGCCACATTTTTCATCAGGAGGTACCCAGGACCCTCTCCACCACTGTCAGGTAGGACATGGGTCTGGGGATTTCATCCTGATACCTAATGGCAGTCAGGGTGTAGTTGCCCAGCCTGTAGAAGTCTGTGTATCCCTCCATCAATTTGTGTCCTCAGACCATCACTGACCCAACACTAAACCGGACATGCTGACATGTTACAGGCAGCATGACGTTCTCCACTGCTTTTTTAGAGCCTTTCACAGCTGTCACACATGCTCAGGGTAACCCTGCTCTCATCTGTAAAAAACACAGGGTGCCAGTGGTGGACCTGCTAATTCTAGTACTCCACAGCAAATGACAATCAGGCTGGTGCTGTGGTGCTGGGGAGTGAGTACGGGGCCCAGTAGAGGATCTCGACCTTCACCACAGGATCTTCGCCTTTGTGAAGTCTGTTTCTAATTGTTCAGTCATTTACACCAGTGGACTCTTGGAGGTTGTTTTGTAAGGCTCTGACAGTGCTCATCCTGTTCCTCCTTGCACAAAAGAACAGATACTGCTGATGGCTCAGGACATTTTATGACCCCGTCCAGCTCTACCAGAGTGACTGTCTCCTGGAATCTCCTTGATGCTCTCGAGACTTTACAGCAAACGTTCTGGTATCACCTCTTGGTGCCAGTAGGGACAATGACCTTAGCCAAAGCAAAACTAATGACAAGACAGACAGAAAAGATGAAGAGGGAAAAATGTTAGTGCCCTCCACCTGTAAAACCATTCCCGCTCCTGCTCTATTAACAGAACGCTTTAATTATTTCTTTGAGTAGTACACATTTATAATGGACTTTATTTGATCCTGCTCCAACATTTTAAAGCTTAATAATAATAATTTGATAATAATGATAATAACTAATAATAATTTGTATGTATTACCATTAAAGGGTCTAGTTTTCTGACTGTCACTGTGTACTCATTGCCCAGCCTGGTGGGTTGTTACTGAGGATTTACACCTGCTACATCTGGCAGTAAAGACTTTTGTTCCATAGGTCAAAAAGAAGTTATTTAATTTTTTATTACATTGAAGCAAAAATATTAAACATATTTAATCTTAATAATATAATGTATATATGTATGTATGTAAGCTTGCATATATCACAGAAGAAACAGCAAAGACTGGGATGAATGCACAAAGCTGACACTGATTTCTCCCGTGTCAGCCTGTTATACTAAAACTCATCCTAGACATGTGACGTCACATGGTAAAAATGCAAACCACATTGCAAAGATGCTGCTGGCAGCAGTTTCCTGTCTTCTCTCTTCTCTTTTTTTCTGACAGATACAAATGCAACCAAAGGAAGTGAAACACGTTGCCATGGTAACATGGAAACTTGTCAGTCACCTCCATATATTTCTGCAAATACTGATGTCATTGGTCTAATGTGTAACAACAAAATGTGTGACTTCCTATCCATATGTTCAGGCAAAAGATAAAAGAATTGTTACTTAATATAAAAACACAATTTAGAGAAACACTTGTGAACCTTAGTTTACCATGATTTATACAATTTTAAACTAAAACTCATACATTGGGTAGATAATGTTGTAATCTTCACTCTATACTGCTGGTCCTTTTATCACCCAGCTAAAAAAACCACTCTGAAGTTACAAACACCCTGATGCTCTGCGCGGAGGGAGATCTTTCAACCTAGAAGCAGATCTGAGGGACAGTCCAGCAGGTCCTTACATTTAGACTTGGTGTTTATTTCTAATGGTCATCTACAATATTCAAAACAACTTTCCTAAATGATGATATATGAATATACATAGCACTATATGTGTGTGAGTGTGCGTGTCTGTGTGTAACACCAATGCTCAGGCACCCTATAAACAGGATGTGTGGGGGTATGACGTACTCTCTGCACCTCAGGCTGAAGGGCAACGAACTACTTCTCTCTTTTCTAGCTGTTCCACACATTTCTAGCACCCTCCAACTGTGGCTTCCTATTTCGTTTTATGTCAGGCAGACCCCCACTGTCAATAAATTCTTCTCTCTCTACAGTTACACACACCCAGGCTTATAGCTAAACCAACCTAAAACACACACATTCACAAATCCTGTCCTATTCGTGTGATCTACAGCTGCACCCTGTCATCTAAACAAACTTGAGCCCATTTTATTCTAATCATTGTTTTCTTGTACTCACAATAATTATAATCATCACATATTCAAACAGTAATATCCACTTCTTCACTTTACCTTAAATACTACTGATCCTCTCTGAATTATGGATCATCCAAATTGTTTTAAAATCCTGTTTAGATGTGTTAAACTGAGTGATTATTAATGAACTGAAGCTTCCAGTTACAGTGACTCAGTGTATTTCAGTGTGTGATTCATGGCGTCATCTAGTGGACTGATAGTAGAAGTAGAGCAGCTGATGGCAGCTTCCTCTGCCTCACACTGCTGTCTGACTGCATTCAGCTGACACTGAGATGAAGCAGAAAAGAAGCAGCTGATATTTGGACAGCACACATGATGGAAAGGAGGATTTCAGTTGATGTGCACATGAATGATTTGTGTTTCCTCGGAAGGTGAAGGTAGAAAGTGTGTGTGAGCTGACGTCAATTCAGCAGCATGTATCAGTGTGAGGACAGAGAGGAGGGAGCCCCTCCATCTAAAACCACTCTGTGTGGGGAACATGAGAGCCAGACCAAAGCTCAGAGGTGAGATGACCATCTCTAACTGTCCATGACTCTTCTCCATGTCACACCTCAGCACTCACATCACTGCTCCATCATTATTCACAGGAACCAACCTGGAGCTGAACCCAGCTGTTTATCCTTAAAAAGCAGTGATTCAAAGGAAGTTGTGATTAATTTCAGACAAAAAAGTTCCTTTGGTAAAATGTAAGTTGTTATTGGTATTAACTGATTTGAACTTCAAATACACATTTTAAGGTTTTATGTGCAAGGAAACATTTGTGGAATTTAATAACTTTTCTTCTGTCAGGATTCATCAAAGACCAGACGCACGTGGACATGAATATAAAGATGAATCCAGCAATGTCTCCTTTAAGAGCAATAATTCAAGGAAACAGCCTACTGATTTTAAAGATGAACAGGCTAATTCTGTAAAGTAAGCAGAAGCATGTTGACTTTGTTAAGATATAGAAAACAAATAAATTTTGTTAATTTTTGTTTTGCTGCATTTCACCTAGCTTACTTCATAATTTGTGTTTCTCTTCCGAATGACATTTCGGAAGAACCTGTTGGGCATGCCCACTAAAAACACTCAACATCACCCGTTGATTATTGGTGTTAAACTCATGACCTTTTTCTTTCCAAGCTCCTTAGATCCTGTCTGACATTCTTTTGACCTACACAGCACTATTCACATACTTTTCCTTCCTCCTACTTCATTATGTTTCATATCTACACCTTTGAACAACAGTTTGAATCCACCTCCAACGCCCCTGGCCTTGCTGTCCTTCCACAAACAACAACATTTCTATGTCCCTTCTTTCGCTCAACCAATTTGCTTTGTTTACCAATTGTGGCCCACCATTTAAAGCCCATATTGTTACTTTCCTTCTCTCTCACTGGATTTGAATATGCCTTTCCCTTCTCCTCCTTTTTTGCCTTTAGCCAATACTGGCAGTTTCTACTGTCACCCTGTTAATACGCAGAGTTGTTTGTTAACCCAGGTCCTGACCAGTCCGGTATAGAAATCACATTCTTGATGACCACATGTTTGATTTGGCCTAGATTGGGCTTGGGAGTGCCAATTATACTCCTACCTCTTTAAGAGTGTTCTTGACTTTGTTAAGATTCAGTGTTGTTTTCTTTTGATAATGCTTAAGTGGTGATTGAATTCTTTCTCTTTAAAAATATATATCAGATTATTGATTTGGCCACTCGTAGAATTTTTGTAACCTATATGATAGGTTTATTTTGATTCCTCCATAGCTTGGACCAGGAGAGCTCAGAGGTACCCAGTGGGCAATCTGCACATCTGTGTCAAACACACTTGGAGTCAATATTTATGGTCTGTACATGTATAACCAGTTTTACATATATTTTGTTCACAGTCATCTCCATGCTGCATTTTGCAGACCAGTGGATTGTTAGTGTGTACAACATGGATCTAATGTTTGGCTCAATTATTTCAATTTATTGTATCATTCGTGTGGTATTTTGTTCCAGCTCGTGGAGGACAACATCATCTCTTTTGTGAAGAAACAACTGAAGGAGCTACAGAAGGTTTTACATGCAGATTTTCCAGAATACTTAGAAAGTCAGAGCAAGGATGAAGAGATGCTGGAGGCTGAGGTTAAAGAGCAGAGGGAAAACAGCAGAGAGGCTTTTGTGAAGATTACACTGCACTTCCTGAGGAAAATTAAGCAAGAGGAACTTGCTGATAGTCTGCAAAACAGTAAGAGGATTTTTCTCAAGACTGCAGCTGCTGGATAAATGCAACAAATATCTCAAGAGCTAGACAAACATATGTTCACTCTTTAGAGGAATGAGATGTTGACTATATAATAATTCATGTATTTGGGTTATTTATTTTATGTTTTCAGAAATCTTTGCTCGACGTTATCAATATGAACTTAAATCTCACCTAAAAAAGAAATTTGGGTGTGTGTTTGAGGGGATCGCTAAAACAGGAAATCCAACCCTTCTGAATCAGATCTACACAGAGCTCTACATCACAGAGGGAGGGACTGGAAATGTGAATGCCAAACATGAGATCAGACAGATTGAAACAGCATCCAGGAGACTACACAAAAAAGAAACAACAATTAGACAAGAAGACATCTTTAAAGCCCCACCTGGAAGAGATAAACCAATCAGAACAGTCCTGACAAAGGGAGTGGCTGGGATTGGGAAAACAGTCTTAACACAGAAGTTTACGCTAGACTGGGCTGAAAAAAAAGCTAAGCAGAACTTTCAGTTCATATTTCCATTTGCATTCAGAGAACTGAATGTCCTTAAAGAGAACAAGTTTAGTTTGGTGGAACTTGTTAATCTCTTCTTTAGTGAAATCAGAGAAGTAAGAATCTGCAGCTTTGAGGACTTCCAGGTTTTGTTTATCTTTGATGGTCTGGATGAGTGCCGACTTCCTCTGGATTTCCACAACACTGAGCTCATAACTGACCCTAGAAAGTCCACCTCAGTGGATGAGCTGCTGATAAACCTCATCAAGGGGAACCTGCTTCCCTCTGCTCAGCTCTGGATAACCACACGACCTGCAGCAGCCAATCAGATCCCTGCTGAGTGTGTGGACATGGTGACAGAGGTCAGGGGGTTCACTGACCCACAGAAGGAAGAGTACTTCAGGAAGAGATCTAGAGATGAGAAGCAGGCCAGCAGGATCATCTCCCACATCAAGACATCACGAAGCCTCCACATCATGTGCCACATCCCAGTCTTCTGCTGGATCACTGCTACAGTTCTGGAGGATGTGCTGAAAACCAGAGAGGGAGGACAGCTGCCAAAGACCTTGACTGATATGTACATCCACTTCCTGGTGGTTCAGACAAAAGTGAAGAAGTTCAAGTATGATGGAGGAGCTGAGACAGATCCACACTGGAGTCCAGAGAGCAGGAAGATGGTTGAGTCTCTGGGAAAACTGGCTTTTGATCAGCTGCAGAAAGACAACCTGATCTTCTATGAATCAGACCTGACAGAGTGTGGCATCGATATCACAGCAGCCTCAGTGTACTCAGGAGTGTTCACACAGCTCTTTAGAGAGGAGAGAGGGCTGTACCAGGACAAGGTGTTCTGCTTCATCCATCTGAGTGTTCAGGAGTTTTTGGCTGCTCTTCATGTCCATCTGACCTTCATCAACACTGGAGTCAATCTGCTGGAAGAGGAACAAAACACCTCCAGGAACTTTGAAACAAGACAACATACAGGGTCTCAATTCTATGAGAGTGCTGTCAAAAAGGCCTTACAGAGTCCAAATGGATTACTGGACTTGTTTCTTCGCTTCCTCCTGGGTCTTTCACTGCAGTCCAATCAGAACCTCCTACAAGGTCTTCTGACACAGACAGGAAATGGCTCACAGATCAATCAGGAAACTGTCCAGTACATCAAGAAGAAGCTCAATGAGAATCTGTCTGTAGAGAAAAGCATCAACCTGTTCCACTGTCTAAATGAGCTGAATGATCGTGCCATAGTGGAGAAGATCCAACAGTCTTTGAGTTCAGAACAATTCTCCACAGATGAGCTGTCTCCTGCTCAGTGGTCAGCTCTGGTTTTCATCTTACTGTCGTCAGAAGAAGACCTTGAGGTTTTTGACTTGAAGAAATATTCTGCTTCAGAGGATGCTCTTCTGAGGCTGCTGCCAGTGGTCAAAGCTTCTCAAAAAGCTCTGTAAGTTATAAAGATTTAAAGATTTAAAGATCCTTCTCTCCCTTTAACAGGAATGACAAACACATCTATCACTGCTTAATTTTATATTACTGTATCTTCAGGCTAAATAGCTGTAACCTGTCAGAAAGAAGCTGTGAAGCTCTGTCCTCTGTGCTTAAAATGGAGGACTGTGAATTGACAGCTATAGATCTGAGTAACAACAACCTGCGGGACTCAGGAGTGAAGTTGATATCTGCTGGACTGAAGCATCCACACATTACACTGAAAACTATCAGGTCAGATAATGTATTTTGCAATTTGATGTGAGAAGGTAATTAGTAGATATTTAAAAAGAAAACTTCCCAGACTTTGAATTTGATGTTTTACAGATGTATATTCATGTTTTTTATTATTAAGATTTATAAACTCTGGTGATGAGACAACTTGATGAGACTAACAAACTCATATATACATTTACTGGAAAGAGTTAAGCATTTCATTTTAAGCACTTTATTTATTCAGAGTAGGCCAGTAAAGACTTTGCATGTACAAGAATTATCTTTTATTTTTTGGTGCTTTGTTGTCTTTCCAGACTGAGTGGCTGTGACCTATCACAGAGAAGCTGTGAAATTATATCCTCCATTCTCAGTTCCCAGTTCTGTAGTCTAATTGAGCTGGACTTGAGTAACAATGACCTGGCAAAATCAGGAGTGAAAGTGTTGTCTTCTGGATTAGGAAGTCTTCACTGTAAACTAGAAACACTCAGGTCAGGATTCTACATTTGTTTTTATTACTAATAAACACTTTCGTTAGCTTAATTTTTATGATTGTTAGACAGACGGTTTTTAAGATTTTTCATAAATTTTCTCCTTCTTTCCACCATAATGTATCGTCAAAAATAATTCCGATTTTTACTTGAATTTGGTTAAAGACTAAAAATAGGTTCCAACTTAGTTTAAGTTTAGCATAGATTTATATTTTTTACTTTCATTTTAACTATTCTACTTTTATTTGAACTATTATATTTCATTGTTTATCATTTCATTGACTATGATAAAACATTTAGATTTTAATGTTTCCTCTCAGTGATTTATAGTAACCTAAATGATCATCTGTGTTTTAATTTAGTGCCATCTTCTGGTTAACATTGTAGTTTGTCCACTACACACTAAATATATATATATATATATATATATATATATATATATGTGTATATATATATATATATATATATATATATACATTAGTCTTTCTGCGTAAGTTTCTTTTTAACTGCACTGCTGTTCTGGAAGATTAGCTGTCATGCTTTGTGTCTGCAGGTTGTCAGGTTGTTTGATCACAGACGAAGCTTGTGGTTTTCTCATCTCAGCTCTGAGCTCCAACCCTTCTTATCTGAGGGAGCTGGACCTGAGCTACAATCATCCAGGACAGGAACAAGTAAAGCAGCTGTCCGCTATACTGAAGGATCCATCCTGGGGACTCCACACTCTTAGGTATAGAGAAGTCTTTTGCAGCCACAGCCAGTCTCTGATATAACAGTAATAGATGACAGTTCTTTCTGTCCTTTATTCCCTCTGGTACACTTGCCTCATTGCTCGATGTGTATGATATTTGGACATCAAACATGTATGAGCTCCATCAAAAGAGTTAAACTAACATATTAGTCACGTGAAATAATTAAGCATCAGCATCTAATTAAAATGCATTGCACTGCTATGCTGCTGTTTCTGACCGTTACTGTTGAAACTGTGCTCCCTTAAAAGAATAAGGGAGCACTTATCTTTCACTCATAGTTACTGGTTGGGGGAAGCCATTTATTAAACAACTGTGTTTGCCTGTTTTAAAAATCTTACTGAAGACAGAAAATACCAACATGACCCTAATTCAAAGTTTACATACCCTAGTTCTTAATAAATAAATAACAACATGTGGATGTGTAACCCTCCAAGAAGATGCTTCACACAACCTTCACAGACACGCTGGCTCATGCAGTGTAACGTTGGCCAAATTTGTTTGCTCTAAAGGTGGAGTGCTTCTTTCTAAAAATGCTCATGAAGGATTGTGTGATTGTTTTTTTATTTAGCAACTAAAGTGCCCACAGGCAGCTGTTGTCATGACTGGCACTTTAAAAATATAATTCAGTTGAACTGATATTAATTTAATCACTGCTTAAATCACTTGTTTAGTCTATTTGTTTGTTTTATAAATTATGGACTCATTTATTAAACAAACTATTTTATGAAACAAACAAAAATATATCAGTACTTTGATATAAATAAATTATAATAATTTTAAATCTATAAGGCTGTGCTGAATCTATATGGTGAAGCTGTGCCGCCCATAATATGTACCTTTCAGACCACATCACCGTGAGTTAATTTTGGGGATTTTTTTTTTTTTAATACGTTTCACACAAACTGAAGAGTAAAGTAAATAACATGCTTACAACAAAAAAGTCAAAATGTCTGCTCAGCCTGCAATTTTTATAAATATGTTGGACTGTTCCTTTATCAGTGTCTAACAGCATGTGTATGAGAGTGATGTAATGTCCATGTGTGCCTGCTGAAAGAGACTGTGCTGGTCTGACCCCCCTCCTCCTTTCAGGGTGGAGCCTGCTGGAGTACGATGGTTGAGACCAGGTCTGAGGAAGTGTAAGTGTGTTCTTAATGTGATTCATGAAAACAAAGCAGCACACATTCAACCATCTTCAAACTGTCACATCACTCATTCACATCTCTGATGTCAGGAGTCATCATCAAAGTGTCAATCAATGAACAGATGACGGACCAATAACTGCAGCTGTATTGTGTTTGTTCTCTCCATCAGATTCCTGTCAACTCACAATCGACACAAACACAGTACACACAAACCTCCAACTGTCTGACAACAACAGGAAGGTGATGTTTGTGTGGGAGGGTCTTCCATATCCCGATCATCCAGACAGATTTGATTGCATCTGTCCTCAACTGCTGTGCAGAAATGGTCTGACTGGTCGTTGTTACTGGGAGGTCGAGTGGAGAGGAGGAGTTTATATATCAGTGAGTTACAGAACAATCAGAAGGAAGGGGAGGATAGGCTGTGTGTTTGGAAAAAATGATCAGTCCTGGAGCCTGAGCTGCTCTGATTATTGTGGTTACTCTGCGTGGCACAATAAGCAAAAAACATCCATTTCCTCCTCCTCTGTCTCTAAGAGAGTAGCAGTGTATGTGGACTGTCCTGCTGGCACTCTGTCCTTCTACAGAGTCTCTAACACTCTGATCCACCTCCACACCTTCAACACCACATTCACTGAACCTCTTTATCCTGGGTTTACGGTCTCATTTGGTTCTTCAGTGTGTCTGTGTGTAGTTTAGTATGAATAGTCTTGTTGAACATTTCAGTCGGTACATGTCTGTCTCTCACAGTCAAAAACATGTTTTCAGATTCATGGATTCAATCAGTTGATGGTTTAAATGATGATGGAAACTTCAGTTATTGAAAAATGGAATCTATTATTATCCCAGGATTCTTTTTTTTGTATGTTATGTTTCTCTGAAGTTTAGTTCAGCTCATAATCTTTATATGATACCTCTTCATTAAATAACCGTAATAATAGCATCAAAATTTGGAGACAAAGCTTCTGAAGTATAACATTGTTATTCAGATTTATAAAGAAGTAAATTTCATGATACTGCATCAGTGACCCAGTATTTGTGTTTTTCTGATTTCATTTATAATGTGGGATTTAGTATTATTTATGGTTCAGTTTCCTTGTTTGTCCTACTTGTTCCAGTAGTGTTCCTAGTTTAGTCACTTGTATTTCTGGTTTTGAGTTTTTTATCTAGTCTGTTTCACTTTTTGCCTCCATGCATGTTAAGTACTGTTTCCATGTTTATTATTGTCTCCCGAGTCACTGTGCTTGCATGTCTTGAGTCTGAGTTTATGTATATTTCCTGTTTTATTTTGATAGTGCTTTGCCCTGTCTTCATTTTTGCTTCCTTCCTGTCTCATTGTGTCTGATTAGTCCCAGCTGTGTTTCCCTCCTGTTCCTCATTCCCTCCTTATCCTTTGTGTATTTGAGTCCTCTGTTTCCCTGGCCCGTCGTCATGTCGTCCCACTAGCTGTGTTTCTCCGTGTTCCTCGGTTTCCTCGCAACTACTAGTTTTGGATTTTGTTTCTTATATCCTGAATTAAATTTTTTCCACAGCGCAATAAAGCTGCCTCCCTAAGTTCACCCCTTTGTGTTTTTAAATTCAGCCTCACCCTGTTAGATAAGGATATGAATTTTTTGGGTAAGTCAGGCTTTCTGATTCAGGGTTTGTGTATGCTCACCTGAAAGGTAGCATCTGTTCTCCTGTACAAAATTAACTGATTGAGCACTTCCTACTGCAAACACAGTAGTATAAAGAACATATAAATAAATAGTAAGATTTAACACTTGTGCTGCAAATACAATTGTGATTTGATCATCACATATAAAAAAGCAGGACAAGAAATCTATCAGCTCAGTTTAACACTATATTGTTGCTCAGTGCAATGTCAATACTGATGTTTATTTCTGACATGGCAGCTGCACATTACAGATCTGAAATATTGCACACACCTAAACATTAAAGGTTACAGTGTGTTTATCTCTGGTATTCTCCCATAGCTTAATAAAGCAGTGTGAAAATCACTTCAAAGTGAATTTAATGTTATTTATTCACAGATATTTCTATAATCTAACATCATCAACCAAATACAGGCAAATTCCTGTGACAAACACACTTTGTACTGCTCCAACTTTACAGCTGAGCTTCATTTGGTTGTACTAGGTTCATGTTTTTCATGATATAGTAAAATATGTCCGTAGAAACATGTGACGTTCTGTTGTGAATAAAATATGGGTTTAGCAGATTTGCAGATGATTGCATTCTATTTTTATTATATTTTCCACAGCGTCAAAAGTTTCGTGGAAATGGGGTTGTACTATAAAACTGTAAAATTATTATAGATATATTTGTTTAATTTGGTAGAATCAAACATGATTTGAAATAATTTGATGATAGTGTCACAGTCTGGGGGGCAGACCGTGGGGGATGTTGGAGAAAGGACCCAAACGCTGGACTTAATGAAATGAACAGTGGGTTTATTTACAGTGAGGTAAATGTACACCACACATTGAATCTCCAAAAGTGCTCCCTCGACTCCCGTGACGTGTCTTCTCCCAAGTGCTGGTATCCCGTGCTCTCTGCCCCTGTGCCTTCACACACCCCGTGTGTCTTGCAGTCCTGTGTTCCACTCTCCTGAGGAAAAAACACAGACACAGCCGTTATGGCACCAACTCCAGCAGGCATACACTGACCAGCACTACAAACACTGACATGGAGTCTAACTCAACGATCCTGCGCCGGAGGAAGCTCCATCGCTCTGTTAAGTAGCTCCCCCGACGATCCTGATCAGAAGCAGGTGTGTGGTAAGCTAGGCGTGACCAGCAGCTGGCAGGGCCACACCCATCAGGCCTGCAGGTGGCTGTCCTTCATCCTCCAGCCTCACACACATACACACACACACCAGCATGGAACACAAGAACACAGTGCAGCAAACATACATCCAATACACTAATAACAATAAAGGTCCACACTGTTCACGAACCCCGAGTCCCCGGAACCGGGTCCGTGACAGATAGTCACTAAGGAAATGAAAAGGAAGACATTTTGTCAACACTAACAGAAACTCTCATGGGACTGATGTCTAACAGTGGGTAAATAGACTGATGTAGCACTTTTCTAATCTCATGGGGCATCAGAGTGTTTAATACAACATGCCTCATTAACCACTGTTATACAAGCAGTTTTTTTTCTATGCTTAAGTGCTTTCTATCTAACACTCACACACATGCAAAACTCCAATAGATGCATCAGAGAGTGACTTGGTGTTAGTAGCTTGCCCAAGAATAATTGGCATCCAGACTGGAGCAGTCACCAACTTTAAGATTAGTAGATGCCTGCGCTACATCCTAGATCCATGGAACAAGTAATATACAATGTGTGATGCATTAGTTGAGCCCACAGCTCACACAGAAACCAAACACACTGTACAAATTGCATTTTTATGCACAGTCCATATTTCAAAAGGCTCAAAATTATTTGAACCACTGACCGAAAAGCAATTTCATGTGAATGTGAATAAGCCATATTCAGCTATTAGCTATAGTTAACTCTAAAAGCCTGTTTAGAGAGAAAGCAAAAACTTCAGAAGAGGCCAAATCAACAGTCTGGTTCATTCTTAAAAAGAAGCAATGCCAGCAAAAAGGCCTGAAAGATCACAGAAGACAGGAAAAGTGCATGATGACAAAATTATTTCCATGGTTAAGGAAAACAATTTCACAACATCTAACCCAACATCTCATCCAAGAGAGCACGTAAGCATCTCAAGGGAGGAATTAAAACAGCCTTTATACGTGTCCGGTGACTTTGAGCCTCTGAAAATGGGGCACTATGTATAAAAAATGGCTCTAAATCCTGAATAGTTAGCACAACATTTCTGTTAAAACCCTAAAATTCAAGCTAAAAGACGACACTTCAATTTCATATTAATCGGCTGAATTAAAATCCTTTGAGACAAAACTACAAAAACTGTGTTGCTGTCCAGATGTGTGCGCATAGACTGAACTACAGATTATGATTTGAGGCACGCTCAAATCATAATGTTAACAGACAACCCACTCTGCATCCTGAGTGCTAAACAATATTAATCTCATTTAACCTGCTCAGTGCTGTGTGATGACATACTCTCTCTTAATATGTATATGATGATAAAACCATTCTCAGTGTTGTTATATAATTATAATTCCCATATCAAAAAATGTAAGAGTTGTGTGAAATTTTAGTGCACTATTTTTAAAGACAGACTGTTTTCAGTCAAAATCACATTTTGTACATTTACATGATTAAAAGTGATATTTGTAAACTGATTTGATTTTCACATGTATTTCATAAAATCTAAATATGCACCGTGTTTTACACCACACCTTTATTTCTTGCATTAGTTCATTTAAAATAAAGAAATGACACTCACTGGTATCTTTGTTGTCATGCCACCTGACTGTAATGTTATTGCTTGACTACTGTGAAAATCATTATGACATCTTTATGTTTTGACTGACACATAAAGTCCAACATCAGTACAGTTTTTGCAAAAGTAACAAAAATAAACAAAGTTGACTCACAACTTTAATGTAACAATTACAGCCTCACTTTATTTTTTCACTATGCGAAAATAATTTAATCACGATAAAACAATCTGATGTGTAAACATTAGGATGACTGTTGCATAGCTTCAATCAGAGCTCCATAAAACAAAAATCTGCAGAACTTTCAGAAACAGTCTGAGGTGTGCTCGTCTCTATACAAATACTATTTTTAATAATGACATAATAAAGAAATACAATAAAGCAAAATAAAACATTCTAAAGTAGCTATTAAAGCTTACTGAACCATTATTGCTGTTGTACATTACAGATTAGCAAGAAACAATTATGAGACCATAAAACCACAGCTCCCTGATGATGACAATGATGATGATGATATGATGATGGTGATGAGTTCTTCACCAGATCTCAAACTGCTTGTGTTCCTTGAAGGCTGCTCTGTGCACGATGTTGTTGCTGTAGAGTCTAGAAAGAGACCAAAGCAGAGAGAGCAGACGTCACTCATTCACTCAGAGCAACATGAATCCATGTGAGCTCAGACTGTGAATGATTCCTCTGAGAGTCTGAGGAGAAACTCCTTCACTGATGGAGACTGATTCATGTTGGCTCACCGCACACAGTCGATGGAGGGGTTGATGGAGAGCAGCTGCAGTAACACATCAGTCGAAGCATCAGTGATCTGATTGTGACTCAGACTGTAACACAAACACAACAAGAGGCTCTAAGTGATCACTGCACATCATATTATTGTAGTGTGTGTGAACAGGCTGATGGTTATTGGTGCCTCCCAGAGAAGGATCAGTGTGTGACACTCACTCCAGTAGTGTAGTGTGTGTGTCCCGGCTGCTGTGTGTCAAGTCCTTGTCCTGGATTTCATGGAGGAGACACAGAAGCTGCTGGAAGCTCTCTTCACTCAGTCTGCAGAGATCATAAATATAAAACAAGCTTTAAAGTAAAACTCTACATTTTATTTGGCCTGTGATGTTCAGGAAGACATTTACTTGACTGTTAGAGGACCATCATGGAGCAGCAGTGTAATCAGACCCTGAGCAGGGATGCAGCTCTCAGTCAGGTCTAACCGTCCGACTGTCCAGTGTCTCAGCAGGGAAGCCAAACTACTGACAGCCCTCAACAATACTCTCTGTGATGGTCGGGCTTTCTTAGGCACAAGAGAAAGCTCTTCCACAGCCAGTGGACAGACCACTCTGCCTCTTCTTACCCACTGAAACAGGAGCAAGGACATGTTGATGGAAAGCCTGAAGATCAAAGAGACAAAAGAGCAGAAATGATGAACACCAAGAACCAAAGATTCAAAGTGGACAGCAGATAAATGGTGTTAGAAGAACAAGAGAGTCATGATTTCACTTCCTGCCTCAGACTGTGTAGTTGTGTTGTGTGTCTAAAGAGGAGAGCAGCTCCTCTGGCAGACATCTTGCTGGGTGTGAGGATGAGATCCACTTTAGAGCCACACAGTTTGAGAACTCTCCCCACAGACCAGCAGCTTTTCCTGTGTAACTCTCCTGTTAACAGCAGCTGGAACCCCAGGAGCTGCAGCAGAGACTCCAGCTGCTGGGCCTCCTCTCTGGATCTTACAGACATGGATGTACACACACTCTGGAAGAAGTCAGGATCACAGCTGAAACACAGTGAAGATGAAACCAAAGAACATGCTGAAAATATTCTGCAAATGAAAATATTAATTAAAATCTGTCTTATTTACCTGAGCTGTGAGATATAAGGCAGACACTGCAGGAAACTCCTCACTTCACTCTCTTCATACGAGCAGCCTGTCAGCTTCACTTGTTTCTTCTCTGGTTGGAGTTTCAGCACTTCCAGGAGGATGGAGGTCTTTCTCTCTGAGAGGTTTATGGACCAGACTGCAGGAGCTGACTGGAAAACTGACTGTAATGATGGAAGGACACTCAAGCCTGTTTTAGTCTCATAGTCCTTCAATTTGGAATAGAGATCCAGCAGGAAGTCACTTTGACACTTCTTTCCATAATCACTCAAGTTTATGTTCCCATAGGGGAATGTTTGATATGTGCACACTGATGATAACAGCTCCAGTATCTTCTCTCCTGTCTGCTGTTCTCTCTCTGCTGCTGCACAGAACAGATTCCCAAAGAACCTCGTTGTGTCTTCATCTAATGTCTCCTCATCAACACTGGAACAATAAGAAGGAAACATTTAGTGATGATTTGATGTGAGCTGCATAAAAACAACCACACACTACTGATGGACTCCATCTTTCCTTCCTGTACATAATGAAGCTCCATGTTAAACACATCTTCCATCAGAGCAGCTGAACACTGTTTTACACTCTTACAACACAAACACTCATCCTGCTCTAACACATCTGCTACATCTGCAGGTGGACACACAAAGTGATGAAGACTCTCTGCTGTCTGAAATCTTCATCTGCTGCTCACTATAGAGCTGCTACCATCATCATCATCATCATGCTCAGTAAAGTTCAACAAAGTCAGGAGATAAAGTGCAGCTTCATGTAACTCATTCATTTACTGAGTTACTCACTGAAGGACTCATTGAGTTTGCTTTCATGTTGTTTCCATGGCGATGATGGATTCAGGTGTAAAGGATGTTTCTGACTGCATCACTGCAGCACAGAGACGGTTCACAGCTGCTTTGATTTTGAAGCTGCTCATTTTCAAAAAGCCACAAACAGTTTGAACTTTGACTTTAAACATTTGATGTCACGTTGTTGTTGTTTTAAGAGCAGCTTTAAACAGGACTGACTTGTCAGCACTGAGCTACGTTCTTCTTCTTCTTCACATCATTTCATGATTCTGCTGCAGGTCAAACATGCAAGTTTCCATCAAACATGTGTGCACTCCAACACTCTCCTCTCTGCTGCATGAGCTCAGTCACATGCTCACCTTCATTCACACAACTTATATCAGCTTATTGAATTTAACATGAAATCAATTCATTTCTTCACCTATCAAATCTAAATCAAATTCAACCTTTCTGATGAGAAACTTCTTTACTTTAGATCCTGTTTCATCTGAGATTTATAGAAAATATGAAACTTCACAGCAACAAACAGCTGAACAGGTCAGTGAAACACAGTAGTGTACTGAGCACGTTTCCCTCTGAAATATGACAGAGTCTGAATACATTTACAATATGATCCATGTAGATAAAGTCACAAATATGATGCTGATGACAAACAAATAGCACAAGACAAAATCACCACTTTACAATTTATGGAGCTTCAAATATTTCCATCACTTCTTTTACAGCACATCTTTTCTTACAGATATTTGACTCATGTGAAGAAAATTTCATTTACCTGAGCTGTGAGATATAAGGCAGACACTGCAGGAAACTCCTCACTTCACTCTCTTCATGTGAGCAGCCTGTCAGCTCCACTTGTTTCTTCTCTGGTTGGAGTTTCAGCACTTCCAGGAGAATGGAGGTCTTTCTCTCTGAGAGGTTTATGGACCAGACTGCAGGAGCTGACAGGAAAAATGGCTTCAAAGCCATTTTAAAGTCACTTGAAAACTCTTTCACATGTTCAAACAAATCAAGAAAGATGTTGTCTATGTCCGTTTTAACTGGAAACAATAGGAGGAGCCTCTTCAGTATATGTTTGTTTTTTTCTTTATATTGAAGTGCTGCTTTCAGGCATAAATCCATGAATAGCCTCTTCTGCTCTCCAGTGTCCCATGGTATTTCTCCTGCCTCCATGAAACTGGACCTCTGAAGCTGAAAAACAAAATTTCAGATTTCTGTTAAACTTGATTTGATCAAACTTTAAGCACCCAATGTATAGCAGGGAGTAGACACAGGGTTAGTGTCATGCTGGAATACAAAAGGGGAAAAAACTTATAAATGTAGAATGCCCATGCTTGTACAAACCCAATTCTGAGACAGCTATGATACTGTGTTACATATAAATATAAATGTTAAAGTTAAAAGTTAAAATTAGTCACCTATTAAAACATGGTATTGAAAATAAACAGCGGAAAATAGCCACCCCTAAGGTTTTTTTTTTTTGTGTGTTTATGGTTGTAATTGTTGACCCTGGAGTTGCCCACCCCTGCTTTAAACCCTAATCTGTCATTCAAACATTCTTGTTAGATTATGGTAGTTTCAGGTATTAAAATGCTATTACATCCGGACATAAGAGGACGCATAGCATAGTTAGTAAATATGCTGAGTGGTGATGTGGGGTCATCCAACACCGGCTCCAGGGAGGAGCATACGGCAGCGTGCTCCACGGAAGATTTTTCTATTGGAACAGTCTCGAGATGACAACCTACGCTCAGCCTTCGACCAAGTGATAAGAAACGATGGTCGGTGTATTCACGATGGTCAGTCCTGAAGCGGTGCTGGGATTTTCTCCCTTTCAGTTATTGTTCGGCAGGAAACTGTGGTTGGCGCTCAACCTTATTAAAGAAAACTGGGGGGTCCAAGCCCTGCTAAAAATGAGATTCAATACGTCCTGGACCTGAGAGCAAAGCTTCAAGCGTTGGATAGGTTATCACGGGAGGATTTAGTTCAGGCCAAGGAACAACACCAGCACCTGTACAACAGACCCAGGCAATTTCTACTGGGAGATAAAGTGCTGTATTGCTCCCGTCTTATAGCTCAAAGCTACTTGCCAAGTGGCAAGGGCCCTTCGTGGTCACATGGCAAGTGTGGGACGTGGACTACAAGGTGGCATGGTCAGACAGGGGCGGAACCACACAGATCTATCACCTCAATCTCCTTAAAGCATAGATAGGGGCTGAAACCGCTGCTCTTGTGAGCCTGGTTAAGGAAAGAGATGAATTGGGGCTGGAGGTGCCAAATTCCACCATTGTGATAACCATCTCACACAGGCCCAGAGAGCAGCGGTTAACACCCATTTCAAAAACAGCGGTTTGTGGATGTCTCTCCTCTGCCTGGCCATATGAATCTCATGGAGCATCACTTTGAAATGCAGCTTGGCGTGACGGTGCATTCACAGTCCTACAGGTTATCTGAGCACAAAAGACAGACTGTTCAAAAGGAATTGGCAGAAATGCTAAAGATGGCATCAACAGAAGAAAGGTAGGTCTATACAGTTCTGTGTGGACTATTTCAAGGTGAATCAGGTGTCAGAGATTGATGCTTGTCCCATGCCCCGGATCGATGAGCTTTTTTCGCTTTTTTACTTAACTGGATTTAACCAAGGGCTACTTGCACATTACCTTATCTGCAGAGTCTAAGGGAACAAAAAAACAGCCTTATCCACTCTTTACAGTTTGCACCCATTAATCACACTTCCATTCTGCTTATTTGAAGCCCTGACCACTTTCCAGCACCTTATGGACCGGGTACTGTGTTTAAAAGCTGCATATGCTGCCGCTTACATGGATGATGTCATCATCCATAGCAACAACTGGGCAGAGCATGTGCAGCGGGTGGCCATGGTGCTGGAGTCCCAGAGGCAGGCGGGGCTCACGGGGAACCAGAAGAAGTGCACTGTTGGACGGAGGGAGGTACAGTATTTGGGGTACCACGTGGGAGTTGGGCAGGTGCATCCTCAGATGGATAAAACAACAGCAATTGCCCGCATCCCAAGACAAAAACGCAGGTGAGGCAGTTCTTGGGACTGGCCAATTACTACCATCGGTTTGTGCCCGGCTTTGCGAAGCTGACCAACACCTTGACCGATCTCACCCGAAAGGGTGCCTCGGATCTGGTCCAGTGGAGGAAGCAGTGCCGGGTGGCATTTGTGTGGGTGAAAGAAGCTTTCTGTGGGAAACCCCTGCTCCACACACCTAACTTCTCCCTTCTTTTTATTCTGCAGACCAGCACCTTGAACAGAGGGCTTGGGAGTGTTTTAACCCGGGAAGTAAGAAGAGTCAACCACCCCATCAAGTACATCAGCTGGAAACTTTGAGAGCGGGAGGCCAGGGACAGCACCATGGAAAAGGACTGCCTGGCAATTCAGTGGGCAGTAGACTCCCATCATTATTACCTCCTGGGCTTTAGAGTTACACCATTATTTTTCAAAGAAGTAAAACAGTAATAAAAAAAAAATAGAAGTTACATTGTCAGTACATTAGATATTGATATAAATTATTTAGTTCGGTAACAAGTATTAAAGTCAAGTCAAAACCTATTTTTTCCATTTTAACAGTCATAATTATTTGAAAGCAAAAGCTACATACCTGAGTGAGCTGATGAACGGCAAAGCCTTTAACAGAGACTCACACTGACTGTGACAGGCAGGAGTTTCATTGTCCCAGTGGAGGCAGACATTAACCTTTGTTTGCATCCTCTGCATGACTTCCACAGCTCTTTCAAAAAGCTTCTTTTCACCATCAACTAGAAGGTGAAGGTTTCCATCTAGGCTGAATAAGCTTACAAAGTTCATCTGCTCTTCATTGATAAGAAAAATCTCCCAAAACTGTCGAGGCAGAGGGCCAGACCTACAATTGAAAAAGAGATCATTACCTCAGAGTAAAACTAACCAAGAATACGCGTCTCATTAAAGGATGTAACCTAAGCAGTAATATAAGCCTAAAAGCGCATGTTCATTCTTACCACTGAACATTTTTAAAGCATTCAAACAGCTGTCTCATTCCTTGTTCTGATATCACAACATCCTCGAGGTTCAGCCTTATTTTCTGTTCCTTTGACTGAGTGACCACAAAGGCCACAGCACAGCAAGGGTAAGGATCCAGACTGTCTCCACTGAGGTCAAGGCGGTATTTTAGTTTGTCTAGAAGGTAGATGCACGCTTCAGGACTCTGGGACTCATACAAGCACTGACATAAGAACAGTATGTGGACATGGAGCCCACTGTCCTCAGTATCAGCCTCTTCTTGCTCACACAGATGAGGAAGAAATGTGTTAATCAGCTCCTTGAAGAACCAGTTAGATGTATTCTTCAGGTCCTGATCTGGAATCAGATGCTTCATCAAACTTGGGCTCTTCTCATTCAACAGTCGACACACGAAGGGGATCAGATGTTTCATGTGTTTCTTCTCCTCTGTGAGGCACTGCTGAAAAACATCTCTGACTTTATCAGGATTCTTCAGGAGCCACAGTGCTGCAAAAAACTCCTGCACTGTGTAATGGAGGAATGCATATGTGGTTATCGTTTCTGTCGGGGCCACCTTGATGAGAAGTGGTTTCAGGAAGGACAGGACACAGATGTCTTCACAGGTCAGGTCTGTCAGGTTCACAGATTTTTGTTGAGTTGCAAGAAAAGCAGCTTCAGCCAGAGACAGAATTTCTTCTGTCTTGGTGCTGATGAAGGAATTTAGATCTTTTTTCTTTGTTTTGCTGTTTATCTGAAGGCAGAATCGAATAATATTGATGTAGATCTCAGTTATTGTACATGGCTGTGGAGAGTCTTCTGAGTTAAAGCAAGCAGCTATCATCAGTGCATACATGGGGACATGACAAAGAGTTACCAACTCCAAGTTACTCAAAACTTTCTCCTGATCTTCACCGAGTGTTGCAGATAAGTATGTTTTTATAGTCTGCTCACTAAAACCTTTCACCTCCACTCTGTCAAAGTCCCCAGAAAGGAAGTCTTCATCCTTTTAGAATCTTAACGTGTCCTGAGTGTTTCCTTTATTTGTACATACTGTTAGGTTCACAGCAGAGTTTTTAAAGGAAAGTGTTCAGAATCAGAATCAGAATCAGAATAGGGTTTATTGCCAAATGTTGAGCAGGTTTACAACATTAGGAAATTGCTGCGGTGCTTCAGTGCAAACATAGTGTCATAAATAGCACTTAAATAGACATGGAAAAAAATAAAAGTAGGGATAAGAATTAAAAGTGCTACGTGGAAAGATATATACATGAGTGCAGGTGGTGATCAGTGCCAAACATGGAATGATGCAGTGACACAGCGTAGGGTCATGTGTTAGTAGCGGGAACAGTCATATGGTTATTGTTCATGTGTCCAACAGCAGAGGGGAAGAAACTGTTCTTATGGCGAGAGGTTCTGGTGCGAATGGACCGGAGCCTCCTGCCTGAGGGGAGCAGGTCAAACAGACTGTGTCCAGGGTGAGAAGGGTCAGCTGAGATCCGAGCTGCACGCCGCAATGTCCTGGAGGTGTACAGGTCCTGCAAAGATGGGAGTCTGCAGCCAATCACCTTCTCAGCAGAGCGCACAACACGCTGCAGTCTCTGTTTGTCCCTGATAGTGGCTCCAGCGTACCACACGGTGATGGAGGAGGTGAGGATGGACTTGATGATTGCAGTGTAGAACTGCATCATCGTCCGTGTTGGCAGGTTGAATTTCTTCAGCTGCCTCAGGAAGTACATCCTCTGCTGGGCTTTCTTGATGACGGAGGTGATGGTGGGCTCCCACTTCAGGTCCTGGGTGATGGTGGTACCCAGGAAGCGGAATGAGTCCACAGAGGTGATGGGGGTGTCAGTCAGGATGATGGGGGGGAGTGGGGCTGTGTGCTTCCTGAAGTCCACAATAATCTCCACTGTCTTCTGGGCATTCAGCACCAGGTTGTTGTGGCTGTGGTTGTTCAGTGTTTGTTCAGCTAAAAGATTTAAAGGGCAGAATAAACTACATTTATATTTCGTTAATAAACATATGTAATAGAGCATTGAAGAGAAACATCAGTTATCAGATACCTGTAGACTTCAGAGTATCAGAGACACACTTACACATCAGCCTCAAAGTCTCCACTGATGAGAAACTCCATCAGCTGTTCAGCATCTTTGTGCTGTTATTTTCCTGATCACAAGAAACAAAAATCAAAAACTGTAAGACTGTGGTGTTACTGTGAGCTCAAAGACTGTTATTGTCTATTATTACAGTGGCTTTAATCCTCACACGGAATCTCACCTGTTCCTCTCTCCACCACATCACATCATGCTGAGTGTGAGCAGCTTTATTTTCTGTGACAGGGGAGTAAATTTCCCATTAAAGCATTGTAGCGGGTGACATGGTCTAAATAACCCAGTTATTCCAATGAAGATAAAAATGCCAGACAAAAAAACTCAGTACACATCTACATTAACCATAAATCTCTGCAATTAAAATCACGTTCTGGGTTAAGCTTATCAGTAATTAAAACCTCATTATGGGTCAAACTTGTCTCATTTGTTTATTATCAATGTGCCTCTGCTCTACTGCAGTTTAATCCGAATTTAAAGAGCTAAAAAGAAAGAAAAAAGGCTGTGAACATGTAAATTTAGTCACACACACACAAACAGTTATCACAAGAAAAACTAAACAATAGGCAGCCTACTTCTTCTGTTTAAAACAACTCAAACTGCCTGTAAAATCTTTAAGTTCTCTCTGCAAAAGATGCCGAAAATAAGAAGTCAAGTTTGGATTAAAGGAGCAATATGCACAGAGCATGATAAAGGTACAAAGATATTCCAACTTCCGGGATCAGCGGCTCATAAGTGATGAGTAACTTTCGAACTATCAGAATGGAGACAAGAAGCGATCCGAGCCGAACGATAACAAAAGTCTAACTTTTCTGTCCTGCAGGACATTTGCTTCATGTGCTATTAACTACAACACACCACCAAGTTGAAAACAACACTTTTACATTTTTATGTATATTAGGACAGTTGTTTAGGAATGCGTGAGTTACATAAAAGTCATTTTCTTCCCTTTTTCTTTCTTTTGGTCTTCAAAAGAGAGAGAAAAGCCGCCTTCACCTCTTTTATAACACAAACAGCTTGAGCCGATCGAGTTCGCCAGACAACCTATGTGAGTGTCGAAACACACATGGATGTACACGACAATAAAGAGAGACGAAACACAAGGACATAGTACTAGACCCCCCCCCCCCCCCCCCACCACCACCACCACCACCACCACCACACACACACACGAGCGCAAAGGGAACCTAATAGATAAGAGAACATAAACGCAAGAATACAAATACACTCAGAGACATAAAATGGACTAAACTCAATACTAACTGTAAAAACGTCCCTTCCTTCAGATATCCACTGTACCTTCCACAGACGGCGGGTTTGATGCGAACCAAAGCGGCCTAGTGTGCTGTCCTTCCTCGTGGATCACAGAAACAGTCGAAAAGTAAAGTTTCTACAGCTTAAAACCAGTCCGCCTCTTACCTGAATCTTACCTGTATGGTACTAGTTCATTGTGTCCGCTTCTTTTGGGATCGTTTCTCTCTGTGTTAATCCATAGGATAGTAAAAAAGAACAAAAAAACAAACAAACAAACAAACAAACAAACAAACAAACAAACAAAAAAAACGCCGGCTGGACGTTTTCCTTTCACTTTTCTTCATCAGGAAGTAGGAAGTACTTATAGGATTTACCAGATGCCACCGCTGCAGGCAAACTAGGTCATAAATCGCCACTTTTCCAACCCGTCTGGTTAAGAAATGATGTAAAAGTCGCTGTTTAATAATCAGGACGCTGTAAAACTCTGTAAAGTCTTTTAGCTGCAGGAATAGTTCTTCAATCAATCAAATTAATTTCACTTTCACATGCTAAAGAGATTCTTTATCACACTGTGGGACAGTAATCTCTCATGTTTAAATACATGCAGTTTAAAGTTTCAGATTCTGATGTGCAGCTGTCATTTAGTGCGGAGGAACGGTCACGTGACCCCTTTCCCCGCTTCGGGAGCGCTCACCGGCAGTGGCGGTCCTAGCCTGTTTGGCGCTGGGCGAACCCCCCCCCCCACACACACACATAAAACATATTAAGGATTGTACATTAACATAAAACTGTTGTCGGAACTAATTGATATTAAAATCTGTAACATAATGTATAGTTTGAAGTTTAGTCTGTTACTGTTACTATTTTTACCATTTCTTTTTGGAGCAACTGTAACCCACATAATTTCCTTAGGGGTTAATAAAGTATTCTGATTGTTTCAGGATGACTCACCATTATCCAATGACACATCTGCTTACCTGTATCTTTTGCTCGTTTCTCCTCCTCTTCTTTTCTATTTTTTTCTAAACTGAGCACCTGATGGTTTTGAACTTTTCTTGTCCATTTTCCATTGGTTTTCATTTTGCACTCCAGTATGAAGACAAATCCCCCAACTCGAGGATCGCCACAACATAACCTAATAGACCTACACCTTAGTTCACATATTCACTTTGTCTAAGGTGTATTTCTGGGATTTCGCACAACCCGGGATTAAAATCATGAATACAATGGGCTTGGATTTACAACATTATGAATGAAATGTGCTCTATTTGGAAGCAGTCGCCCCTCCCCTTTCGACAGGTTGTGTGTGAGACTTTAAATCATCAAACTGTAAATTATAAATTTTAAATTGTTATTGATCCCTTTACCCCTGTTCCTAAAGTGTATATTTATTTTCTTACTCTTCTTATATTTATTGTTTGTTTACTTACACTGCTGTAACTGGAGCCTCGTCGTCTCGTCTCTCTATATACTGTACTTATATAGCGGAGATGACAATAAAGTTTACTTTGACTTCAGCAGCAAGCGGCGCACCGAGGGCTCTCGCGCTCACTTTTACTGGACGTTTTACTTTAGTAAAACAGTGAAACATGAGTCTTTCATCACCGTTCAGGTTGTGGGTTACAACAGAAAGTGATACATTTACTGTTCTCAAGTAGAGTCAGACTATTTCAACAGAGGATGTTTTGCTGAATAAGAGGATAATCACGTCTGTGTGAACTCGAGTCATAGAAACTTTTACAAACTAAACCACGTTTGTCCATAATTTGGACTGCAGGGAACAGGGGGAAGAAATAGTGAGAAGGTGATTAGCCGATCACTGAAGGTGGGGCAGCCCCTGAGAGTATAAGGAGGATCCATAGAGGTAAATAAAATGCATTAGCAGTGACGGAACTTTGACCTCTAACTTTTGTTATGTGGTATCGTTTCAAATTACAGAGAAGTGTGCACAGTGTTTAAACAAATAGGACTGTGACAGGAGAGGGATTAACTAATGAAGAGGTTGCTTGTTTTATTGGGAGGGATATAGAAACAGAATAAAGTTACATGAAATACATGTGAGCTGCTGGACAGACAGGTGAGATCCATGTGAATGACTTCACTAAGTTCTTTCGTTCATTCCTCTGTTAAATCCAGATGATTTTTTGTCATGGTTAGTGAAGGACTCAAAAAGCAGAATCTTAAATCTTCAGTACAGTGTGTTTATTTACAGTGACACATGATCACACAGAAAAGCAACAATCTTTGCGACTGGGTTCTGAGACAGCTGGATGTCCTGAAGGCTCGAATCCTCGCCACGGGCCTGGTCAGAAGAAACACCAGAAACAAGTCCACAACTCAGTGAGAACATTTACTCAGCCTGGGATTCCTGCACAGACACAAGCAGAAGGTAATTATCAGGGAACACACAGGCGATGGAGAAAACTGATCATATGTTGGCAAACTAACTTTACTAACTAGCTTAGTCAACAATCCAGCATTGAATAAATGTCTTCCTCCGGCTTAAATGGAAACTGGCTGATGACCAAATCTCTCAGGTGCAGATAGGCTGAGACTGGAGGAAGACACACGTCTACAGATAGAGAGACAGAGAGAGAGCAGGCAAGAGTGAGAAGGAGAGCGAGAGAATCCTCACATATGAATAAAAGCAGGACAAGAAATCTATCAGCTCAGCTTAACACTATATTGTTGCTCAGTGCGATGTCAATACTGCTGTTTATTTCTGACATGGCAGCTGCACATTAGAGATCTGAAACTTTCAATTGCACACACCTAAACATTAAAGGTTACTCAGTGTGTTCAGCTCTGGCATTCTCACATAGCTTAATAAAAGAGTGTGAAAATCACTTCAGTGTCATTTTAATGTTATTTATTCACAGATATTTCTATAATCTATCACCATCAACCGAACACATGCAAATTCCTGTGACAATACCAAACACACTTTGTGCTGCTCCAACTTTACAGCTGAGCTTCATTTGGTTGTATTAGGTTCATATTTTTCATGACATAGTAAAATATCTCAGTAGAAACATGTGACATTCTGTTGCGAATAAAATATGGATTTAGCAGATTTGTAAATGATTACATACTGTTTTTATTTTCCACAGCGTCCAAAGTTTTGTGGAAATGGGGCTGTACTATAAGACTGTGTAAAATTGTATTTGTTTAACCCTTTCATGCATAGTGGTCACACAGTGGACAGCTATTCAAAGACTGTTTTCTTGTATTTGTGTCAGTGTTGATGGTACACTTGCACATAAACCACTACATTGGACACTGATGTGTCACTCTTGACTCAGTCTGTCTTGGTCTTGTCTTGGTTTCGATATCCTCTGGCCTTGGTATTGTCTTGGTCCTGCGGTTTAGGCGGTCTTGACTGTCTAGTACTCAAAACACTTTATACAACATGCCTCAATAAATTGTTCAGACAATCACTTTTGTTTCTATGCTTAAGTGCTTTCTATCTAACATTCACACATATTCAAACTGCAATAGATGCTTCAGAGAGCAACTTGGGGTTAGTAGCTTGCCCCCAAAATAATAATGCATCTACGCATGCATCTACTAATAATAATTAGTAGATGCATGCGCTACCTCCGGAGCTAAATCCATGGAACAAGATATATGTAATGCCTGATGCATTAGTTGTACACGGGAGACATCATGCTTTCTTTATATTGCCAGATAAAATAATTTAATAAATAGTAATTAAAAAAAAACTTGTATTAAATAAGAAACATGTTGACAAATGATGGTGGTCACAGTGGCATCATCAAAATGCAAAAACTAAAAAGTAAGCAGAAAGTGATGGGATCTGACTACTTCCTGAAATTCTTCTTTAGCTGTCATTAAAGTGAACAGTCACACAACACATGGCCATTTTTATGCATAGTTCCCTGTTTTAAAAGGCTCAAAATTATTTGAACAATTGACTGAAAAGCAATTTAATGAGAATGTGAATAAGCCATACTTATAACTATAGTTAGCTCTAAAAATTCTTTTAGCGAGAAAGCAAAAGCTTCAGAAGCCAAGATTAAACTGAAAATGATAAAGGAGAGAAATAGATCATGATCTGAAGTATATCATATCATCTGCCAAGAATGCTGGAGGCTATGTTATGGCATAGGCATGTATGGCTGCCAGTAGAACCAGGTCACTAATATTTATTGATGATGTGACTGTTGATAGAAACAGGAATAATTTTGAAGTGTACAGGGGTATACTCTCTGCTCAGTTTCAGACAAATGCTGCAAAACTGGTCGTACAGTGCTCCACAGTGCAAATAGATAATGTCTCAAAGCATACCTCTATGTAACCCAAGACTTTTTCAAGGCAAAGAAATGAGATACATTCTTCAATGAGCAAGTCAGTCACCTGATCTCACCCAAGAGAGCATGTACGCATCTCAAGGGAGGAATCTGGTATTAAAAACTGCCTTTATACACTGTTCAGGAAATAATGAAAAACTGAAAACACATCAGCTCTCAATCATTTTGTCCAGTGACTTTTGAGCCTCTGAAAATGGGGCACTATGCATAAAAATGGCTACAAATCCTGAATAATTAGAACAACATTTCCCCTGGAATTCAAGCTAAAAGACTACACTTTAATATAGAACTATAAAGACACATCTCCTGGATGCACTGGTACGCATCTTCAGTGATGTATCCTAGGGTCATCAGGTGTTTCGGGTCTCACAACATCATACACCCTCGCCCAGGCGACCCAGCCGGGGGTGATCAAGCCCCGACTTGCGTACCAGTAGCTACCCACGGATCAGCCCTCTTGATCCACAGCCACCTTGTGGCTTTCTCTGCCGCTTCACTCACAGCCTGGATGGCCCTCTTCTTGGCTGCCCCAGCCACGCCCAGCCGCCCTAGGGCTTTGCAGAGTGATCGTCCTGCAAAGCCCCTACAACCCACTTCTATGGGCTCATAGAAAGTCTTCCAGCCCCTTCCCCTGCACTCCTGCACTAGTTCCTGGTACTTTCCTCGTTTCCTTTCATTGGCCTCCTCAATCCGCTCTTCCCAGGGCACTGTGAGTTCCAGCATGATCAGCTGTTTTGAGGCCTCAGAAATAATTATCATGTCTGGCCGGAGTGATGTTTTTGCAATGTTCTGAGGGAACTTTAGTTGTTTACCCAGGTCAGCCTGTAGCTGCCAATCAGAGGCTGTGTTGAGGAGGCCAGTTGTCAAATGTGGGCGCACCTGGGGTTTCTCTCCAGCCTTAATAAAAGAGATTGCCTTCCTCGGAGCATGATGATGCTTGCTGGTGCTGATTGCTGAGGCAATCTTTTCAGCAACTACTCTGAGCACCTGGTCGTGCCGCCAACGATACCGACCATCGGCCAGGGCCCTTGGGCAGCTGCTAAGGAGGTGTTCTAGGGTCCCTCTTCCAGAGCACAGGGGACAGGCAGGTGTCTCGCTCTTTCCCCACAGATGGAGGTTTGCTGGGCTTGGCAGAGTGTCGTATACTGCCTGCACTAGGAATCGGATCCGGTGGAAGTCTGCCTGCATGATGTTTGCCCAGGTGACCTTGCGCTTCAAGGTGCTCTCCCACCTTGTCCATGCTCCCTGCCGCTTAAGGCCTACAGCTCTACTTACTCGCTCCTCCTCCACACCTGCTCGGACCTCTTCCTGGAGTAGCTGGCGTCTCTCCTTTCCCTGTGCCCTGCTGACCTGGGCCTTTGGGACATACCCCAAGCCTGCTCCCCCTGTTGCTAAGACCCCCATCAGTGTTTTCTGCCTTAGGCGTGACTCCGCCACCTCAACTGCCTTCTCAGCCTTCCACTTTCTTCCTGTCCTTACCTCAATACCTGCTAATGCCACCTTGCAGTCTTTAGAATCTCTGTACTGTAGGGCTTCTCGTGTGCGAGCCACCTTGAACTCTTCTGTGAGACCACTGAAGGGTAACTGCACGCTGTTGCTTGTCCCATACAAGGCAGCGCTGGTGAGACTGCGGGGAAGTCCCAGCCACTTACGAAGAAAGCCACTGATCTTTCTTTCAAGGGATTCCACAGTAGTTATTGGAACTGTATAGACAAGCAAGGGCCACAGGATTCGGGGCAGGATTGAATGCTGGTAGATCCATATTAATTGGCTGAATTAAAACCGAAAGAGGCAAAACTACAAAAACCGAGCCGCTGTCCAGATGTGTGTGCACAGACCAAACTACAGATGATTTGAGGCATGCTCAAATCTTAATATTAGCTACCAGCTGACGCTAATTGGCTGCTGCCGGTCCAAACAATTTGATTTTGATTTGACCAATATTTGTTGAATAAAAAATGTTGTGACGCTACATAGTATGTATATAGCAGTTGAAATGTTTCAGTTAAGTCCTTATTGGTTAAATATATTGTTTGTTTGTTTATTTATTTATTTATTTATAAATTGTGTACACAGGAACAAGAATAACTTGATGGCGGCGCGTGAACAACGCGAGGCTCAGTGTCTCTCCAGAATCTGCTATTTAGCGGTTTTTTATCTACTTTTAACTGGATTATTCGTCCAGAATTGCTGTGCGTTCCTGACCTACAGCAGACAAGAGCTTCTGGACATCTGGACTCATAACTCCAACAGTTTTATCGCCGATCTCCGACTCATCCCAGAGATCTCCAGAACACCGGAGGCTGCCCACTCTACCCGGCCGGGCGGAAGTGCACGCAGACGGCGCCGAGATCGTAAACAAAGGCGAGGTAGGCGCGGAGGGCTACGGGCTAAGCTAAAGCTAACACCACACCGGCTGCCTTTACCCTAGGGCTGGGCGATATGACCCAAAATTCATATCTCGATATTTTTTAGCTGGATGGCGATATAAGATATATATCTCGATTTTTTTTTTTAAAGCTATAAGTTAAGAACAAAAAGAGAGTTCTTAGTCACACTGTGTCCCAGATGTCACACGGGCACTTTTATTTACATACAGCGTAGATGTACATGAAGAAATTACTCAAAAATAAATTATCAGCATTTATTAAATAATCATGGTCCATAAATAAAAGAAAACAATGTTGTTTTTGTGCATAACAAAAAGCTCACAATTGTGCAGTCAAAATGTAAACTAATAGACGCTGAGCATAATAACAAAGAGACAGATTTCACAGCTGCACCACATCTCTGAACAGGTGCCGTTTGTGGTCCTTATACACACACAGTACGTATCACTCCGCGAGGCTCCTCCTTGGTAGCCGTAATCCTCCGACAATCCATCAAGCGGTGCAGCTCCGTAGCTTAGCAAAGTCATATTAAAACATTTTTTTGACAGATTGCTGAGCGCTGTGTACCACATAAAATCGGTTCGCGGTCAGTAAGCACAACCAGAATTCATACATAAGGCGCACTGTCGATTTTTGAGAAAATGAAAGGATTTTAGGCCGTGCAGCTCCTCCGGGCTGCATGTCGTTAGCGCGGTTAGCTCGTTAGCGCGGTTAGCTCGCTAACACGTTGACGCCGTCCAGCCCCACGCACGGTAACTCGCTAATGGAGATTTTCCGCTTTCATCTTGTCATTGCCTGCAGGTGAAGCTATGGGGGAGGCGGAGTTGTGTTCAGTGAAGGAGAGGCGAGGCCGAGTAACGTTGCGTAGAGACAAAAGTGGACGAAAGAGAGGCAAACCTGCGGCTCCACAAGTATAATTATAACGTAACATAGACTATATCGATATAAACGATATTGTCACATCTTATATCTCGTATGAAAATATATCGATATTTTTAAAAAACTCGATATATCGCCCAGCCCTACTTTACCCAGTATTTTCCTCGCCAATGTCCGTTCTCTGGCAAACAAAATGGATGAGATACGGCTCTCCATCACTAACAACAGACGGATTATGGACTCAAATGTCATGTTTTTCACCAAAACATGGTTGAACAACAGCTGCCCGGACAATGCTATCGAGTTAGCAGGACGCCACACACACCGAGCCGACAGGCTAGCAGATGACTCCGGCAAGACCAGAGGTGGAGGTTTGTGCATTTATATTAACAATGCTTGGTGCATGAACTCCACTACTACTGAGAGTCACTGCTCACCTAATGCGGAGTTTTTAATGGTCAAATGCAGACCTTATTATCTCCCCAGAGAATTCACTTCGATCATACTCACTGCCGTGTATATACCCCCCGACGCTAATGCTAGGTTGGCCATGAAAGAACTTTCTGCAGCCATTAACAAACACCAGAATAAACACCCCGAGGCTGCTTTTATTGTTGCTGGCGACTTCAACCACACCAACTTAAAGACAGTCCTCCCCAGATTCCACCAACATGTCTCCTGCCACACCAGAGGAGACAGGACTTTAGACCATGTGTATTCCAACCTGGCTGGAGCCTACAAAGCCACACCCCTCCCCCACATTGGACAATCGGACCATCTCTCCCTGTTCCTTACACCTAGGTATTCACCACTCATCTAACGTGTGAAACCTGCTGTGAGGACAATTAAAGTGTGGCCAGAGGGGACAGACGCAGTGCTCCAGGACAGATTTAAAAACATAGACTGGAATATGTTCACCCACACAGACCTGGACCAGTACGCCTCATCTGTACTGGATTACATCTCCGAAACCACAGACAGTGTCACCACCCAGAAACGGATCACCATGTACCCCAACCAGAAGCCTTGGATGAACCGGGATGTTCGTCTCCTCCTGAAGGCCCGCAACACCGCCTTTAGGTCAGGAGATGCACACGCCTACAGTACAGCCAGGGCTAATCTAAAGAAGGGCATCAAAAAAGCCAAACACCATTACAAAAAGAAGGTAGAAGAACACTTCTCCAACTCCAACCCCCGACGCATGTGGCAAGGACTCCAGACCATTACAGACTACAGGACCACCAAACCCTCCCCCGCATCCTCTGATGTCTCCTTCCTCAACGAGCTCAACAACTTTTATGCTCGTTTTGAGCGAGGGAACCCCACAACCACAACCAAAGCAGACGTGACGCCAGACCACCAACCTCTGACTCTCTCCCCCACCGATGTAGGAGCGGTGCTGAGCAGGATCAATGTCCACAAGGCTGCAGGTCCCGATGGCATCCCCGGGCGTGTTCTCAGAGCGTGTTCTGAGGAGCTTGCAGGAGTGCTGACAGACATATTCAACCTCTCCTTGGCCCACGCTGTGGTACCGGCCTGCTTCAAATCCACCTCCATCGTCCCGATACCCAAAAACTCCAACCCATCTTGCCTCAATGACTACCGCCCAGTAGCACTCACCCCCATCATCACTAAGTGCTTAGAGCAGCTGGTCCTAGCACACTTCAAATCCTGTCTCCCCCCCACCCTGGACCCCCACCAATTCGCATACCGCCAGAACAGGAGCACAGAGGATGCAGTCTCCATCGCACTGCACTCTGTCCTCTCACACCTGGACAACAACAACACCTACGCCAGAATGCTGTTTATAGACTTCAGTTCAGCATTCAATACAATCCACCCCTCACAACTCATCAGGAAACTGACAGACCTGGGCATCAGTTCCCTCATCTGCAAATGGTTACTGGACTTCCTGACCAACCGCCCCCAACATGTCCGGCTGGATAACCGCTGCTCATCTACCATCACAATGAACACCGGTGTACCACAAGGCTGTGTGATGAGCCCTTTCCTCTACTCCCTCTTCACCCACGACTGCAGACCTGCTGATGGTTCCAACACCATCATTAAGTTTGCAGATGACACCACGGTGATTGGCCTCATCAGTGACAACGATGAGGCCGCCTACAGGGAGGAGGTGGATCGTCTGGCTGAGTGGTGCGACACAAACAACCTGCTGCTTAACACCGAGAAGACCAAGGAGCTCATCGTGGACTACAGGAGGAATGCTGACCCACATCCACCCATCCACATTAAGGGGACGGCTGTGGAGCGTGTGAGCAGCTTCAAGTTCCTGGGAGTCCACATCTCCGAGGATCTCACCTGGACGACCAACTGCTCCAAGCTGGTCAAGAAGGCTCACCAGCGCCTCTTCTTCTTGAGGACTCTGAGGAAGAACCACCTGTCCTCAGACATCCTGGTGAACTTCTATCGTTGCACCATCGAGAGCATCCTGACCAACTGTATAACAGTCTGGTACGGGAACTGCTCTGCCTCGGACCGGAAGGCGTTGCAGAGGGTCGTGAAAACTGCCCAGCGCATCGCCGGAGCACCACTTCCTGCCATAAAAGACATCTACAGGAAGCGGTGTCTGAAAAGGGCTGGGAAAATCATCAGAGACCCCAGTCACCCATCACATGGACTCTTCACCCTCCTGCCCTCTGGGAGGCGCTACAGGAGCCTCCGGACTAAGACCACCAGGTACCGGAACAGCTTCTTCCCCACAGCTGTCAGACTCCTGAACTCTGCCTCCTGACATCTGACCCACGTTAACTCATGGACTGAACATACACACACACACACAATGGACAACTGTACCCTCAAACACACAATAATAACATGGAGTGAACCACCACTCACAACCACTAGCACTTTATATAGCCTCTGTAGAAATTATCCACACCCTCACTTACCTTAACTGCACTACTGTATAGCCCTGTGTAAACAATCATTCTGTACATACGATAATTTTTAACCCTACAACTGTTTACAACTTGCATAGTTCCCATTTCTGTATAGCTGTATATCTCAGATTCCTGTAAAGTTATTTATTTCATATTCTGTATAGTTTTTCATATTTATATCCTGTCCATATCCTGTACATAGCTTGTACTCACTACAGCCTGTACATACTTATAGTTATAGAATATTCACAACATACTTCATACCGTGTACATTATAACATAATAGACCCATTTCTGTAATATACTTACATATCTATATTATTGCTAATATATATTGTAATATATCTATATCACTAAGCACTTCTGGATGGATGCAAACTGCATTTCGTTGCCCTGTACCTGTGCATGTGCAATGACAATAAAGTTGAATTCTATTCTATTCTATTCTATTCTATTCTATTCTATTCTATGTATTTAGCTTAATTGGCTGACATTTTTGTATTATTCTTGTGATTTCTTATTGGCCTTGTTTATTTAATGCAGGCCAGGTGAACCTTTTTTGGGGTATGAAAAAGGATGGCGAGCCAATGAACGGCTAGGAGCAGGACTCATTCTGCAATTGAAGCTTCCACTGGTTGGGTAGGAAGCTATCAAAGACGACGCTCTGTCCCCATTTTCCAAATACACTGATTTCCGCAATCATACACACCATTCCCCTCATTTATGGACAATGGCGCTTGGACATCTCTCATGGACAGTGCATCTGTGAAGCATGGTGGTAGCACCATGATGATTGCTACGAGTGAGAAAGCTGTAGTTACAAAAAATCTTGAATGTGTGAATTTATCAAGACAAAAGGGAAAGGCTCAGACATGTATCTTCTAAATGGAGAGTAAGTGTAGTTTGCAAGATGTGAGCAAACATGTAAATTACATGCTCTCACTTACCTTTGGAGTTTGCTCAGACATCCTAGTAATGGTCTCACTCCTTGTTTTGATACTTTTGTGTTTTGCAGCTTCAGCTGTATTTTCCTCTCCTTACTCTGGGTGATTATATAGGACACAGCATGGCATTGCTGAGGATCGAGAGTCTCCCCACTCAGATCAAGACAGTAGTCCAGTTTATCCAGAAGATAAACACAGGCTTCAGCAGACTGAGACTCATAGAGACACTGACATAAGAACAGCAAGTCTATTTCACAGTCCTCAGTGTCACTACAATCTACAAAGGTGGTCACCAAGTGTTTGAAGAACCAGCCAGATGTTTCTCTGAGCTGCTGAGAAGGAATCAGACTTTCTAGCAAATCAGTGTTTTTATCATTTAACAGTCCACACAAAAAGGGGACTAAGTGTTTCATGTGTTTGATGTTGTCAGTCAGACACTGTTGGACAACACTTCTGGTCCGTTCTGGATCCTTCAAGACCCACAGTGCTGCAAAAAACTCTTGAACAGTGTAGTGGAGAAAGGCACACAAGGGTTTCTTTGCAGTTGAGCTGACTTGAGATACACTCCTGCTCAAAAAAGCTAAATAAGCACAGCTTTCTAATTTGGGCAGTGATTTCAGGTTCACATTTTTTCCTTCTGTTGCACAAAAAGCAGCCTCAGATAAAGACAGTACTGCATCCCATTTAGTGCTTTCATTTTCAGATGTCTTGCCAACATTTCTCTGAATGCAGAAATGGAGGATATTGAGGTATATTTCTGTAACTGTGCAGGGATGTGGAGAGAACTCTGAGCCCTCAAAACTAAAGCAGGCAACCACCATCAGAGCGTACATGGGGACGTGGCACAGAGAGAATAATTCCAAGTTACACAAAACTTTGTTGAAGTGTTCCTCACTCAGATACTTGGATAAGTATTCTCTGATGCCCTGCTCACTGAAGCCTTTCACTTCCACTCTGAGACAGTCCCAACCTAACAGGAAGTCTGCTGACTCCACCTCTGGTCTGCAGGTGATGATGATCTTTGCTTCAGGTAGAAGAGTCTTCTGTATGAGCTTAAACACCACAGAAGTAGAGGGGATATCTGTAACGCCATCAAAAATGATAGTAACATTGTCAGCATTATTCTTTATGTCCTCTAAGACTTTGTCTTTGCCTTCATCTGGTTCATTGAACACACTGAAGAGAAGATCCTCCAGTTTATGGACCTCTGTGATGTTGGGTGTTTCTCTCATATCAAAGTAGAACATGTAATCTAGATCCTTGTTGTCTTTCTCTGACCATAGTTTCAACATCTGATGGACCACAGCCGTTTTCCCAGTTCCAGGTTTTCCTACCAAAGGGATTTTTCTTTCATACGTTTTCAGCAGTTCACTGGGGGAAGTTTCCTGTTTGTCCTCAGGTATGTAGGCCTTTAGTTTTTTAGTGCGAACCTTCCTGCTTTTTTTGATCTTTGACTTTTTTATTTTGGATGGTGAAGCCTGTCCTTGTGTGTCTAACACAAGTGAAGTGTACGACAAAGATGTCTCCTTGTTGAACAGGACTGCTTTACTTTGGATCCATGATCTTTCTGAAATCTTTTGAGTTTCTGATTTCAGCTTTTGCTGGTATCTGTGGCACGGGCTGGGCCCTGAAAGAAAGGAGAAATTAATTAAAAAGTAATTTAGTGATTTAACTCATGTGTCACTGAACAACACTGCATTTTAAATGAGTGTGATCACATTAAAACATGCCACGGACTTCAGTTTGTTTAAAAATACCTTGTAAATACGTTACATCCATGTTGGTGTCCTCCTTGAAGGAAAAGCAGCTGATCCAGTAGTTCAGGTCAAATTCGTCTTTCAAAGAAGAGTCTGTCTCTGTATTTTCCAGAACAGACTGAGCTTTCTGTGGATCTCTTTATTATGTCAATAATCCTGAGAAACTCATAGCAAGCTGCTTCCCCCTTTTTGATGACAGAGTCCACAGTTCTTCTCCTTTTGTCAAAGTCGCCACCATCTGTCCTTATTTTACTGACTTCTTCCTCTGAGAAAACTCCTCTCTGGTACAGATTCTCCACAATCACAGCAGTGAGCCTCTTTAATGTTCTCACCAGGGCCCTATTTCAGAAAGCCGGTTTAGTGCAAACTCTGAGTAAGTATACGCTGAGTTAACGAAAACTCTGGGTTTTCGGTTTCACAAAGCGAGTTTAGATTAATTCCGAGTGAGTTACTATGACGACACACTCCGTCAAGCTAACCTGCCCCCTAGCAGGTTTACTTCAACTAACCCTGACGTTCTCCGCCTCTTTGTCAGAAACTTGACTGTAGGAAGTGTCAGACATGGCGTGTCCCTTCCTTGAAGAGCCAGTAGATGTTGAAGCCCAAATTCTCCGCAGAGCTCTCCGCCGGGAGAGAGTGATCAGAGCGCGTTTGGACATTTTATCATTTCCTGATGATTTTCTGTGTGAACGTTACCGTTTTTCAGCACAATCTATAATTTATTTGAATAACATCCTCAGGCCTAATATTGCTCATGTGACACATCGCGGACATCCTCTCAGTTCTGTACATATTATTTGTATTGCACTTCGGTTTTTTGCAAACGGGAGCTTTCTGTATAATATTGATACTTGAACTACTACTTAAATTTTACATTTATTCTCACGGTTCCCAGGCGTGATTGGCTGTATAGATGGCACCCTCATTCCAATCATTGCTCCTTCAGTAAATGAAGGAGACTATGTGAACAGGAAGTCTTTCCACAGCATTAATGTGCAGGTACATGGTTCCCTGTAGCATTTCAAACTAACAAATTATTCCATTATAGTAATGGATGCTAATTTGTGTTCTCTGCACTGTGAAGATCATATGTGATGCTGCCAACATTATCACAAATGTGGAAGCCAAGTGGCCAGGCTCTGTGAGTGGTGGTGGTGGAGGACCCCCACCTGTTTTTCGGGCCTCCGCTTTTTTTCTGTTGGCTATAACGGGTCACATTTGAGCATACAGAGTAAGCAAATATGTACTTGTAATGTGCTCAGATAATTTCAATAAGTGCTTACAGAGGGGAAATTAATGTAGCCTCTAACTGCAATTGATTTACATGGGACAAACAGACCAAGCACTATGGCTCATAATACAATTACACCTTACCTGTTTGGACTATATTTTTATATTTCATTTTTACTTGCTGCCAGGAACGTTTGGGGCCTGTTGGGTTGCACCTGCGCACACGTCACATCACAAAATAAAATGTATAAAATAAAAAATAAAATATAATAAATAACGTGTTAAATGGGTGGAAATCCCTAGATCAATGTTTAAATTAACACTCACGCATTGACTCTGTCGGCTATGTTTTGCCATGCATGCTCCCTTTCTTTTGCAGCTGTGGCTGTGTTACTTTTTTCCGCAAAATTTGCATGTTATCGGCATATGTTGCCATCAGAATTTCGGCCTCAAGCGCTGTAAAATATATTGACCGCGCCTTCTTTCCCTCCGTCTCCATGGTGACTCGCTTAATCTGTGCTCCACTAATCAGGGCTTTATGTATCCTCGTGCGCGCGTTTAACTTGGGGTTAAAGCAACTCCGCGTTGACTGAACTAATTGTTATCAGCCTTTCTGAAACCGAATATTCCGAGTTGGACAGTTCGGGGTTACTCAACCCTGAGTATCGTTTTTCACTCTGAGTTTTCTAAACCGGCTTCCTGAAATAGGGCCCAGGTTGGTTCTGGCCCTCCTGACGTACTCCACTGCTAACTGAGAAGAACAAGCCATGTTTCCTTTATTTCCTGGATTTCAGTAGTTTCTGTTCAAACAATATGAATTTAAACAAATGTATTTTATTTCAAAGATTCAGACTATTAAATATAAAGCATGCTAAAAGAAATGGTGTTAGGTGGAGATAAAGTCTAATTTATCTTAGATTGACGTCCCACTGATCACATCCTGTGTCAAACAAGCTGGTTTAAAGGGGGGAGGGACTAAAACTGCATTTAAAACAAACACACACAACTGCTTAATTTTAAAAACAAATTTAATACGGACAAAAGTAGAATTTTCTTTTCCACACTTTAATTTCATTCTTAATTATTGAGCCACTGTATTTTATTTTTGATGTTGCTCTTGATCCTATCACTGCTAGGCTTTGTTTTAAATTGATGTGTCAAGTGTATTTATAATTTATTCTCAGTCTTTGACTTTTTCAACAGTCTTCTATTGTTTTTCCTGTCTATTGATTTTATTTTCTTATCATCTTTAAATGAGTTTCTCTTCTTTTTGCAAAGAAACTTGTAACTCTGGTTTTTATAAGTGCTAAGCATTTTCTCATTTTACATCCTCAAAACTTTCTTAATGCACAGCGAGTCTTGGTGACTTGCATAGTAATCTCTTTAAATATGCATGTGTCACATGCTCATGTCAATGATTATTTATTTATTTATTCATTCATTCATTCATTCATTCATTCATTCATTTATTTGTTATATAATAACTCAGACATTCTCTAGCAATATCTCCACACATGTCTGAAACTTACTCCAAATTCATGTTATACATTTTATATATTTTTTAAGAACCATATTCGTCTCAGCTCTGTTTTTTTTTTTTTTTAACTTTTTATGCTTTAAGCTGAGTTTATTTAAACTCCAAACCTTGTACCTCACAACTGGGAGATTTTAACATAAAATAGTGGAGCTGCTCTTCCTTCTTGTTTTGCTTCTTTATGGTTATTAACCTGCCAGCATGCGCATGTTTCCAGAGGAGAGGAGATGCATGTTCTCTAACTACAGACTACTGATCCAAAAACAGGCTTTACTGAATTGTATATATTTTTTAAGTAGTGTTGTTTTGTTGAGTCACCATTTCAGAGTTGCATTAAATACAATAATATAGATGTATTCTTTTTCATTTAGGTCTACTCCAGTCATAAAAAAATAAAATTCTTGTCTGTATATGTGATATATACAACCATATTCTTGTGCTGGACATTTTAGGCTGGAATTTCTAATCCTTATATTTTGATCTAAAAACTATAAAATGGTATACAATGCATTTTTGTTTAAAAAAAAAAAAAAATCTAAAAACCCCTTTGAAACCCCGTACTCAAAGCTTCTTCAGTTTACCATGGACCAAGTAAAAGTGAAGATGGTTGTGTCCAATCTGAAGGCTCCCAGGTCCTCATGTTTGCAGATCACAAATTGAACAAACGTTAAAGACAAAAATCATAATGCATAGCTTCCACTGTGTGACTCATTGATACTTGTTCAACCTATACATGAGCCAAAAGTGACCAAAAACCAAACAGCAGATAAGCTTTAGTACAAAGGGACAGTTATAAACGACTGATTTTGTTGTGTCACTGGCAAAATTATTAAATTAAGCATTTACAGAAATGGTTACGATGTAGCACCATCACACCCTTTAATGTCATATACCACACACTTAAAGACAGAAGTAGTTCAGATTTATTGATATGTGGAAACAATGCTGTTTATCCCCCTCTAAGCATTTTTACTTACAGCTCTTTAATGGTTTTGTAACACATACAAATACTGTATCTACGTTTCTTTCTTCACCCAGGTTTGAATTATTTTACATTTAACATCCGCCAATTTAAGCAATAGCCATCATTTTATCAGCTAGTTAAGAATATCTGGTTTCTTCAAAGCAGTCACTTTATTGTGGATCTCAATAAGACGTTTCCCAATACAGATGCATCAGAAATTAAAAGTGTAACAATTATTTTTGAGAATATTTTACAGCTTTTGGTCATGGAGGGAGTATTTCCTCCACTGCTGTTATCATCATCATCGTCATCGTCATCACTGAAATAAGCCAACTTAAAAAATGTATGAAATTGAGCTAAAAATGTCTGCATAACATCAAAAAAGCATCGTCATTAATGAGACCCATGGTCATTAAGCGAGGCGCTGACCTCATTATGCTTCCCACTCTTCAGCCAAAGCAGTGATGAAATACAGTTTTTAACTGTTCTGTTGCTCTACTGTAGGTGTTGTGTAGCTAAACTCATGTAATTAGATACACGGGTTTGGTTAATTCCACAAACGTTTCTTCCATGTTTTTTTTTTTGTTTTTGTTTTTTGTTTTTTTTTTCAGGTTTGCAGTATTACACAACCACAGTTTGCAAAACATAAACAAATGGACTACTTTCATAACCTTATTCTGGCTTCTGCTCTGCAAGACTTTGAAACACTCTTCAACCATAAACTCTCCGTTTTTAATTACACCTCAAAACACATTTGTTCACACTTGTATACACTTTATCATTACCATGGTCATGCATTTGTTCCCTTGATAAGACTTTTATAGTTTTGCTTTGTGGTTTTATTCAGTTATTTTATTCCTTTGTAACTTTGTGTTTTTAAGTTGTTGTAGTAACGTAATATCACTTATGGAGTCTAAATTGACGTGTTTAAATGTGTCCTTGATTTAACCCACAAATAATTAAGTCATACGGTGATTATTCACTTTTCGTGAAGCTCGGCACACGCAGAGAAATCATTCAGGGGTCATGACTGTGAAACAGGCTCCTTTTCAAAGATATACACATCACAAATGTCTCTGGATACAAAAACATCGACAACACAAAGAAATATCTGGAAAAACACAAGAAGACTGTCGCTCACTCGTCTTTAACTTTCATAGCTGAAAAGACTCTCAGCTGAGCTCCAGGTTTCATCATTTCCTCTTTTCTTAGTGGATCCTGTTGTTTTTTTTACTAAATCTTTATTGCTTCGTGGTTTTCAGTCCATTGTATAATTGAGGGACACAGACCAGAAACAGAGGAGAGCAGGTAATCATTATATCTGTGAGCTGAAACATGACTAGTTTAAATATTGATAAGATACTTTGAATAGGAAGAAGAAATCATCTGTGGTTCTCATGTCATAACATAATTTAATATTTAAAGAGAAACCTAACATTAAATTTGTTTATCAAACAGGTATTGTGATTTTTTTTAAAAAAAAGTATTTTACAGTCACTAACTCATCCTGTAAAATAAGACAGAGAAAAAAGCGTTGGTTATGCAGCACAGTGCAAAAGTCTTGAACCACCCATCACATCTTTATATTTCGCTTCTAAGGATTCAGATGTTTCTTTAATTTTTAATGCAACAATTCTCCAGGTTTCTTTGACTGGTGACCTAAATATTAGTATTAAAAATGAATTTGAATTTTAAAAGCTCCTTCGCTGTTCACTTTAAAGTAGCTTCTATGAAATTATCCTTCCCTGTCATTTATAAAACAGTGATGTGGACTCTGGCTGCTATACTGTTAGTGATGAAGACTATTAGGCTACGTTCACACTGCAGGTCTTAATGCTCAATTCCGATTTTTTGATCAAATCCGATTTTTTTTGTCTGCTCGTTCACTACTACAAATAAAATGCAACAGCAAACGCGCTCTAGTGTGAACGCTCAAAGCGGCCCGCATGCGCAAAAGAAGATGTCACACACAACGCGCTCTGTTTAGACCCAGAGCAAACAGTATTGTTTGACAGATGGCCGTTAATATAAAGACTTCGGACTTTACGTTTCCCAATTTTTGCTTTAAGTTATTTTGTTATTTACATAATAATGTAAATAACCTAATAATTATCCTTATTGCTGTTTTAGAGAGGAGCGGTGCTTCAAAGGATAGTTGCAGATTTCTGTCAGAATCTGCAGATTATACAGTACAAATAAAATTTTCACGTTTCTCCAACGTTGTCTTCCCAACAGTTTCACTGACATCTACACGGGATGGCCAGGAAGCGTTCGCGATGTCTTCTCGGGCGCTTCTCCGGAGCTGATAATTGGCGTCTGTCTTGTGTCAGTGACGTAAAAGACGGATTTAATGCGACATGACCGTTCAAACTGCAGTCGCTTTCTAAAACATCGGATATGTATCGGATTCAGTACCACATACGAAAGTGACCCAGATCGGATTTGAAAATATCGGATTTGTGCCGTTCACACTGTCATACCATGATCGGATATGGGTCGCATAGGGTCAAAAAAGTCGGATTTGATGCGCTTTCGCCTGCAGTGTGAACGTAGCCTTAGTGAACACATCTGTGTTATTTCTGCGTTTATTAAAAAACATTCTGGGACGACAGTTGAATAATTACTGGTTGATCTCCAGGACTTCACATGAACTGTTTCTTTATTGTTGACATTTTGTTTTCATATCTTATTCTGTAGTTTTTATTTATTGATCTTAAATCACATTACTCCACTATTTAAACTCTTTCTGCACAAAGTTTGAACTAGGAAGTCAAAACCATCCGTGTTTGGCCTTCATAAAGGATTCCTGCTTATAATCATGACGGAAAAAATACAACAAACTCGAACAGCTGTGTCTGTTAGAGACCCTGCGCTACTTTAATAATGGTTTTATAAATGTATTAACTGATTATTATTCTTATAAACTGTTATACTGTCTGCTGTAATTTTACAATAATCCTTCCACTGAGTAAATTGGGTGACACATCGTGGGATAAAGAGCGGCAGCCATGACCTTATAATGACCTATAAAAAAATAAAAAATAAAAAAAATAAATAAATAAAAATCATGTATATCACATAAGTTACAGTCGGAACATTTGTGTCTCTCTTTAAACGTTTACAGATCAGGTCATGGTTTCCATGTCGGCACAAACAAGTGTATTTAGGCAGGGCTGGACTGGGACAAGAAAAATCGGCCCGGGCATTTTGACTAGAGACCGGCCCACCAGGCATTATAGGAAAAACCATAAAGCCTTTGAATGAAAACAAACGCTGTTGTGACAGTGATGTACACTGTCTTGTTGGTATATATGTATCAATCTAATAAACTTAAATCTACACCATCCTCCCTATTCTGGTATTCTAACCCGAAAGTAGACTGCTTGGTCGAGTTAACCACCTGAACTATCTACACATGGTGAAAACCTGAAATTAAAACAGAGAAGACTAGAGGTGAGACATGATCATTACTGATTACTGATGACAGATTTAGATATATTTTCATAAACTATTCATTTACCACATCAATAAACAGCATGGCAGGGCAAAATATTTTTTCTAACATGGCAACCTTTAAAAAGTGAAAGGAGATAGAAAGGCAGGTGAGAAAGAATAAAACTTAATTGACTTTTTGATGGCATTTTACTTACAGTACTGGTACAGTATCTAGAAAATGTGGGAAAATACTGGCATCATATACAGTACTTAGCTACTTCTGAAGAAATTATGATGGGACCCTAAAAAAATTACTATGTACAAAAATGGATTTCTATACATTTTACATCAGATGAAAACTTTGTTGTAAGATTCAGATAATTATTTATTCAAAGTTTTTAAATGATATAACAAAGAAAAGAATTTCTTTGTGCCCCCCTTTATCTGTTAATGCCCTACTTGGGCCCCTGGCAAAACTTTGCTAGATCCGCCCCTGCACAGTTACCAGCTGTCAGCTGCATAGAAAAGGATCCTGGTGTTATTTGTGTCTCAGAAACAGTTCATAACTTCCCTTCAACTCATTCATGTCACCTAAAAGGTAAACCTGTTTCTCCATCACCTGTTCAGCTCTGATGATTCAGTAAGGACATCTCCTGGTTTCATCTTCATGTTTCCCTCTCACCACATATCCAAACCGACATCATGACCAGCAGCTTTACAGCTGTGGCTCCAGCAAACATCAGCTGATACTAGAAATTAACCCTTTAAGACCTACCATTGAACCAAGTCCACCAGAGCTTATATTATATTTTTACATGTTGTAGAGCCATTTTTGGGAGCATTTCAAGTTGCTATACATCAATACAACCACTACAGCCTAAATTTTAATAATATGCATGCATTAAGTGCATCATAATTACATAAATTGCAAAAAAGTGCAATAAACTACAAAAAAATTGAAAATCGTTTTTGTTTTTAACATATATTTCTAGTTAGAGAAATTTAAGAGGCTTATCCCTCAAAACTGTAAATACAAAAAAGTTGCACAAAATAGTTTCCCACCACGGGAAATTTATTTTGAGTGTCTTCATAGTTTTATTTTTGAAATACACCAATTTTTATACACTGCAGGAAAAACGAAAATAAATATTATACTGCAAATTTGCAAAAAAGCAGCATATGCATCAAAATAAACTATTTCCAGCAGTGCAATATGAGTCCTCAGCATCCCAGAAACGACACAGAAAGTCATAAAGTCAAACATAACTTTTAAAAACACCAGCATAAGCTCATGAGGCCTTGATGGTAAAAAACTACATTTCCGCGAAAATGACGTCACTTCCGGTTTCGGGCAGGTCATGGCGGACATGCGATAGTTCGTGCTGATGGACATAGGAAGTGTTATGAACAGCTGATGGATCGGCAAAGCGTGTTTCTGGAATATTATGTTTTTGTTGCTGCAAGTGCTTTTTATGCAGTTTTTGCAAAGCTATATGTGGAAGGAAACCGTGACCTAGGACAAGCTGATGGCATAAGATGTAAGTACAACTCCTCTGGTTTCATATGCAAAAAAAATTATTGCGCTAGCTCACGTGGTTGCAGTGCTACCGGGATTTAAAAATAGTTACGCAAAATGGAGCGTGCTCTGACCGGTTTTAAAGGGTTAATATTAAATAAATTCTAACAACAGCTGATCAAGCTTGAACATGCTGCTGTTGTTTAACGCAACATCCGCTGGTTTCCTCTTTCTGGCGCAAAGTGGGTGATAAACAAACAAGAGAGATGATCAGCTGATCATTGATCAGTTTCATGATTGAAGTAGAAACAGGAGATGGAGGGGAGAGAATGACAGAAGAAGAGGCAGCTGTGCAGCAAAGACACAGAATAACTCCAGCTTTGTGTCTTTTTTCATTCTACCTGAAGTACGGGACAAATCACGTTCCTTTTCCCCTCAATACAAAACGTGCAATATTTTCTCTGAATACCAGACGATTGCGTTTTTTACGGGACGGTTGGAAACTCTAATAACTAACCTTATAAATAAAATAAGATAAAACAAGTTCAACGTCAATAATATCATAGCACCCACCCAGCAGTATACAAACTCCCATGCTAGCTAGTACGCAGTACGAGTTATTGTAACTGACTGTAAAAAGTCAGCATAACGAAAATAAACTCCACCTAAACTTGGTTTATATCTGACCCAGATAGACTGCAGGTCATAACTTCTTACCTGAAGTTCAGTTCACCGCCTGGGGTCTCTGCTCCTCCTGCCTTTCCGTCATCCACCTGCCAGCGTGTTGCATCTGCTGGCCTCCACCACTTGCTAATGTTACTAAATCGGTGGAAGCTCCGCAATAGCCACCACCAAACAACTGAGTTATTTTTACACATCTCCCAGCATCTGGCCAATCCACCACCTTTCAGTGTTTATACTGTTACGAAAAAAAAGAACCCATCGGCCCATAAAAACGAAAAATCACCATGGCCCACCGGGCAAATGCCCGATGGCCAGTCCAGCTGTGTGTATTTAGGTGATTACCGTGTAACGTTAGGGTCACATATCCTGAACATATACAGAGAGTTTACTGTGTGGATCCGTTTTAAAGAGGAAATAACTAGTATCACCTTCTAACGCAGCGATGTTCCGTTATGAAACAGACTCGAAGTAACGGAGGAAGTCTGACTTCAAACCATCTTTTAAAAAAAAAAGTCGTAACATACCTGATCAGCAAAGCAGAGCCTCCCAGCTGAAATAGCTTTAAGCAGACCATTCCTCTCTGAACCTGTGGAGCTTTCACAACAAATAACCTGAATTCAGCTTGATGAACAGTCTCTCAGGTCGCTCGATCTGCTGTTTATAAAAGAAACGCTTCCTGTGGCTCTGTTTGTAGGTTCTGCTGGTGTCCACAAGATGTCGAGCTCGGAGCAGCAGAAAGATGACACGAAACACTTCTGTGGATTTTTTTACAATATTTTTACTGAGAAAGAGAAATTATTAAAAACAAACAAACATGCAAATCACATGTAAATGGTTTGGATACAAATAGATAATCTATAACAAGCTGGCAGCAGAGATTGTAAAGAAATATAGCAAAATATTTATATAAAATATTTTAAGTGGTTAAAAAGGACTGGATTGGTTTTACTGTAGAACACAGAGTATGTACAGCAACGCAGTCATAAAGATCCTAACATAATAGGTCATTTCTTTATTTGATATATAAATACATTTTAAAGCTTGTTGACTGCAGACTATTTATCAATATAAGCAAAGAGATAAGATATCAAGATGTAGAGAAACCATCACACTAGCCGGTGTTGTGCCAAAAAGTGATTTCCAATGTTTTTTGATTATTTTTTTAATTTATTTTGTCATGAATTTGCTTATATTGTTAAACAGACAGCAGCCAACAGGATTTAAGAAAAGGTTATATAAATAAATGAGCTGTTTTAGAAACATCGTTATGATGTTTTATTTGTCACAATATTGTGACTCTTGTGCACATCAGTCTTTAAAACAAAGATTTTCAGCTGGATAAATAAAGGATATAAAAAAGTCACTTTCACAGATTATAGAGCAACACGTCATTTACAGAAGTTTAAATATGGAAATCGCTTTTTTGCACACACACACACACACTCTGCACAGACAGAAACTGAAGGAGATTTGTGATGAAATAGTTAAACGAATAAAGACTCAAACACTTTGCGGAAGCATAAACACTAATGCAAGAAAAACAACATCCATTATTTACAGGTGACCTACTCATGCCCAATTCTCATAAAGAATTAGATTTTCCAACTGCTTTTTTATGCTTCCTGTGTAATTATCTCATAGACAGCAGGACAAAAACATGCAGGTTCACTATAGTCAGACCATCATGGCAGCTTCTAGCTTTTTCTGACAGTGTGACAAGAATCTCCAGAAACCTTTGCTGTTATCACAAACACAGCCGTCTTCTGTGTGTGTGTTTTATTCTGTAAGTAAGTCTGTTGTGCATTGCATTGAATTACCAGTAAATGAAACAGCCTCATGTTTCCTAACAGAACAGGGAGAAATCAGTATTATTAGGTCTGGAGTCATTACAGTTAACAGCCTGCTGGTTGCAATCATCTCAGTGCTTTTCTGTCCCTGTTTCTATGGAGATGTGTTAATCAGTGATAGTCTGGCACAACAAGTAACCTTGTGCCCAATTATGCAACTCTTTTCTTGTTTCACAGAGGATCATTATCAAGATATGACGACAGCAAAAGTTTTGATAAGGTGTCACTGTGGAGGTGGGTGTCCATACAGCTGTGTCAGGGTTGGGTTAGCTGAGCTGTGATGTCACACGTGACTGTTTTTAGTGGTGGAGGTACGTTGCACATAAGGTATAGATCACAAAGAGAATGTAGGATGTCTGAATACATATACTGTATCGCACTCAGTATTTCCTGCATGGCACAATCATTGAGACACAATCACATCAATTACAGACATCTGGCCTCTTATTTATTCCCTGAGTCCACATGCAGCTGTACATTGATGTGAAAGAAAAAATATTTATTTTAAGCAGACAAAACTTGAATTGAATTATAAACGAGGTCCATTAACGAGTAAATTTTCATTAAAGTGTAACAAAGAGAAGAGAGAAAATTATAAACTAAAACTGATAGATATGTTTATGATATTTTCTTCCAGTTATCTCAACGTACCAAACATGGTTTTATCCTGACTGTTTACTCATTACATCTTTACTCTCATTGGTGATTACAGAGTCTCTCTGCTCTGTCCTGACTGAAACATGCAGACCAGAATAAATACAGTTATCACAAAAGTACAAAAAATAAATATGGCCAACTTCCTGCATTGATAAAACAGTTGTAGTCTTTGTTTTGTCTTAATAAGAAAATAACTGAATAATCATCATTACACAAGCATCAGATGTAAAACTGGAAAAATTAAAGGAGTGAGACACAGCTGGGAAACAAACAAGACAACGAGGCACGGAAACAAATGTAAATACAAGGCAAAGAGACTATTAAAATAAAACAGGAAGTAACTACACAGAGGATCACGTACCCAAGATGAAAACACGACGAAATGATACAAAAGGACACAGGTGAGGCTGTACTGAACCGAACCACAAATCAGTAAAAATAAAGATATATTCAAAATGTAAACAGAACACGCTGGCTGCTCTTTGTCTCCATATAAACTGTCCTCTTAATCATCAAAGATAAAAAGAAAAAATCTGACCTAACATCAAAGCTCATTTGATCTAATGTTGGTGTGTCCTTCACTGCTGACTCCATGAACAGTATCACACTCCACCCAATATTTTCACAAGCAGAGTAAAAACTACGATTCTCTGACGATGACAACTGCTTCAGATCTGCTCTGTGCACAATGTTGTTGGACTTCCTCAGTCCAATACTCCAAACCAGTAAAGTCAAAAAAGTCTTAATATTCACAAGACTGTGGTCACCTCACTTCATGTGGAACATACACAGTTCAGTTTATTCTGGGAGCTGTAGCAGAAAGAAAGCAGCATGAAGCTTCTTAGCTGCTCTTTACTCATGTTGGATTTCAGGGAGCTCCTCAGTCTTTTACACACATTGGTACTTATTTTTACCTCCAATACACTCAGCCCAGGAGTATGCATGAAATAGAGTGACCGCACACCATCTACGTATTCACTGGAAAACTAGCTTCTCTGTTCTCACATAGAGAGCTGTGTACAGTCTGTGTGAAAGCAGATATTTAATGTCTGAGGGTTGATAATTTCTTCACCAGGTCGTTCCTACATATCATCTTTAAGATGTTCTCCATCACCTGCACAGCTCCAGTGATCTCATATGTCTGCACCATCAGATCTACTGTGTCATTTCTGTCTGCTTTGGACAAATAGTTTTCTTTGATGGGTGATATGTTGTTCCACACTTCAGTCTTCAGGTGCCACTTAAACTTCTTGAATTCTTCATCGTTTAAATCTTCGAGGATATCGGGAAGCATCACCATGATTTTCTGTTAAAATCAGAGCATACTGTCAGTCTGTAGATGAGGCTTTGCAGGTCATAATGAAAGGAAGTTGAAACCATAATGGTGTACACAGTGAATAGAAGATAGCCTTACAGAGAGCAGAGATAAGAAGTATAGTTCTTTAGTTCCTCACTTGATCCATATCCTTATTGATAACAGCACACTCATTGAGTCTATACAGAAGTTAGCTAGAACAGATTCAGACACTGACAATAAACTTTGTCCAAACTGAGATCAGCCTCACCTCTGCTGGGATTCTCCCATCTGCAGAGAAAGGTAGATGATCTGCAAGGAGCCAGGGATAAGAATTATAACACGCAAGCATTTAAAAGAATTGACGAATCTTGAAATTAAACGCAATGTTTTTGTATTGCAAGTCCAAAATATTTACTGTAAATCACATGTCCTGTGTTTTTTTTTGAAAAAGGGTAAGTGACACATTTGGGAAAAATAAAATAAAAATCTCCTACAAACAGCTTGTATTAAAAACCTCTATGGACATGAATGTGGCCAGAGGCAGCAGGTGAATGGCCTCCTGAAAATGTCTGACAGCCCTTGAGTCAAACAAAAAGAAGTTTCTATTAAAGGCATTTTAATGTTCCATGTTAACCCACTCAGATGTTTGGACAAGGTGCTGCCAGTCCTGCCATAGAACTGCTAAGTCTTGCTTTCCAATCTGAGGAACACTTAACTTCATGGCTTGTCTCTATTTTTTCTAATTTGTGCCTCCTTGTCTCCTCCTGCCTGTGAATCTCAGTTCATCATGCTCAAGGATGTCTAACTTCCTAAACTGCACCTGGACAAGAGAAGAGACTTGAAGGATGAACACATCTAATTGATCCTTTTACCTGTGGATATAGCCTAAAACTACAGCATAACTTTTGCCTTGTGTGTTGAGATTCGTGATCAGCAAAAGTGTGTTTAAACATTACTTGCAGACTTCCACATCTCTGGAATCAGCTTGTCAGGAAAACTCAGATTCGGCTCAGTGCTTCAATATGTTCACCACCTTCTCACTAACTGCTCTGCAGTTTTAATCATACATTTTTTTATGTGTTTGACCAAAAATGGTTTAATAGATAGTCACCCTGTTAAATTACAGCTGGCAGTTTTTCTTCTTCTTCTACATTGTATTGTTCTTTTTTTTCCCCCAGTGTTGATATTATATATTGTTTTGTTTGTAGGTTAATTGCAGGAATTTCTTAAAGATAGAAATACCTGTAGAGAGTGGTCTCCTCTCTACAGGAGCTCACTCTGCAGGTGGGGGAGAGATATAGGAGAGGTAGAGAATGAACTCAACCTGGGTGTCTATTGTCTTGTGTAGATTGGGAGATGATTGGATGATGGGGTGGGTGCAGTTTTCTCTGGGGTGGAGTCGGGTGGGCTGCCCTGGACTGTGTGGGGCTGGGCGGTGCTGCTGCTGCGGGCCCCGGTCCGGATGGGCCTTCCCTTTCTTCCCTCCCCATCCTCAGCTGCCTCCCTATTCCCGCTCTACCACACCCACCCACACACGCAGGACTTGGGGTGCAGGTATCTCACCAGGGTGCAGGGGAGGCACTCCCCCTCTGTCCCCTTCTGGCCGCCTGTGCCTCAATTTTATTCTGCAACCTAGACATCCACATTACTCACTCTCTCACATAACACATACATATAGGGCCTTGGGGGTGGGCACGTTTTACAGCATCCAGAGGATGGTCGGTGTACTCCAACCCACCTCTGGCGCTGGTGCCCTACCCTCAATTTTAAATGCATTTAGACACTAAGGGTTTTCGGGAGGAGCCGTGCTGCTCTATGAGAGGAAGCAGGAACCATGTTCTCCTGTGTTTTAAATGCACTTTAGAACAGCACACAGCAACACTACTAGGGCTGGGTTTTTATAATCGATTCATCGATTAAAATCGATTCTGGCTTGGATAACGTGAAATCGATTCATTAAAATCCTGAATCGATTTTTTTAATATAAATTTATTTTGCCCGAAATGCCAGAATCTCTGGTGACATCTCACAAAATTTCAAGAACCACCAAACAGTTAAGACAGTAAATGAGAGCAGGAACACGGATTCTGCACATAGACTTAAACACACAGCGCGACCCGCGGATCAGAATCAGTGAGATGTCGCCTTTCTCACGGTCGGGGCTGAAAGCCGACAGCTCGCTGATCCTGATGTTTCGGCGGGTCGGCGCTTTGTGTTCACGCCCTTTATGCGCTGATTCTAAAGCTGTTAGTTTGATCTCTCTCCAAACACTATTGACTGAACCAGCAGCAAAAGAAGATCCAAACGCTTCACATAAACACTGCTTTCATGATGGTTACTCTTTGTGCCACAACAACAGTGTAACATTCAGTCGTCTCCCCTCCTCATCCTCTGTCTCTAACAGAGTAGCAGTGTATTTGGATGCTGCTGCTGGCACTCTGTCCTTCTACAGAGTCTCTTCTGACAGCCTCAATCACATTCACACCTTCAACACCACATTCACTGAACCTCTTTATCCTGGGTTTGGGCTTCAGAATGACACCTCACTGACTATATGTGACTTAAAAGAAGACACAGAGAAAAACTCTGAAATCATCTACAACAAACATTAGCAATAAGCTGCAATAGTATTTTTATTTTTTTTTCAAAAGAGAACAACAGGCAAAGCTTTGTTACTTTAAAATCCTCCTAATACGGCTGCTCCTTTATCTTTAGCTGTGGCACCAAACAGAAATGGCAGTGTGTGAGGACTGTCCTGGTATCAATCTGTCCTTCTAGAGACTCATGGCCTGATATCCTCATCCACATTCAGGCCATGAGTATTACAATAGCTGAGCCTCATTAGTTTGGTTTTAGGTTTCAGAATGACACCTCAGTGTATTTAAAAGATTTTAAGATGTTTTAATAATTAGATATGATGGTTCAACTGTGAGTGCCAGCATATCCAATGAACAGTACTGGCTTTTTGTTATGTGCCTGCTGTGTATTATGGAGGAGCTGTTAAAATAAGAAGACAACCAACTCTTTTATTGTTTACCAATAATTTTAGAGCTGTTTTATAATGAAAGTCTGTTGTTGGTGTTTTTGAAAAATACATAAATACGTATGTTCATACATAAATTGTCAAAACATGAGCTTTGACAATTTATGCAGAAACCCAGCAGATGAAGCTCTGAAACAATCGAGCTGCACTAGTCCTCCCAAACAAATTATCCCAGAAATGTTAGAATAAGTATGCAGTCTAGTAAACTCTGCTTTTCAATAGCTGAATCATGGGTAACTGTGGCGTAACACCACAAAAAGTTAATCTCTGCATCAGAACTTCAAGTGCAATACTTTGATTTGAAAAGAAATAACTTGATGTTATTTAAGATTATGTAGGGTTTTTTGTTATGGATGATGTTATATAGTTTCATGTTTATTTTATTTATTGAGTTTATTGTTTGAGCTGGATTAATTCCACACTCTGCAACAAGCTTACGTGCCATGCTGTCTAACCACCACCGGAGGGTAGTGTTGGCCTCCATGGGAGTGGGGTGGGCTAGGAGAGATTCAGCTTTGTATTTATTATGTCCTGTTAAATCCTAAACGACTTTTATATTACAATGATCAGATCTGAAAGAATATGAATGAATGAATGAATAAATAAATAAATAAATAAATAAATAAATAAATAATAAAATAAAAGGACTCAACTTCTTTATTACTCAGATGCAATGAGAAACACCTGTCACTGTAGGGTTGAAAAAAAAAAGTTTTAGTCTCATTTCAGGTTGGTTTGTGAAGTATGTGTGACCACAAGCTGAACACCACTGGAAGACTTTCACCTCAGTATCAGCAGGTAAATATTTGATGTGTGAGCTGTCCTAAGTCAGGCAGAAGCCAGATCAATACTAAGAGGTTGCTGCATGTCTCTTTACCTTCATGTTTTTATTTAACCACTCCTGCTTCTTCTTCCCAATATGCTGTTTGCTATATGAGCTCATAACATGTTCATTGAGACAAACTAAAGCATTAGATTCTGAACATGACCTCTGACCTCAGCAGCAGCCTTTATTTACACAAGTGACGTATGTCTGAAAGGCTTAGGAACAAAAGTTCGCTCAGTCAACACCGACCTCTGAGTCAAAAAAGAAAAAAACTGGTGCAAACCACAAATGTAATATAATTGAGTTTAGTACCAACAGCAGGCAGAAATCATGTAATGACCAAATAACATTTTGAGGTGAACGTCAAAGGTGATTAGAGCATGACATTTTTTACACTTAGTATTTTAACTTTTCATAAATTATCTGGACAACTGTGATATATACGAATATATACGAATACTGTGAAAAATCAAAATTGTCTGAATATGTTTTCTTGTTCATGTTTTAAAATGTCTTTAAAGTTACAAACTGTAGTTTCACACAGAATATATTTCAACATGAATCCACACAGATTACAGCAAATGTTTGACAGCAGCACAAACTGCACCCTCTGATGGGACCATGGAATTACACATTCACTGTTACTGCAAACTGAACATCCAGCCATTTTCTGAACTGATTGACATATTGAGGTTCTGAGAAGGGTTGGAGACTGTCCCTGTTGGTGAGAGATGTGACCTTCAACTGATCTCCAGTCACCAATCATCAGACGTTGAAAACCGATTGATGGTGGTCTTTTCTTGATGTCCTGCTATGGTTGAAAAATTGACTTACTGGAAGGCAAAGAGCTAAGGGCCGTTTCCACACCCAAATGAAAGTCTGATGTCAAAATGAGTATTTATTTGAAATGTAACATCTAGTTTCTGGAGTGTTGCTTACTGAGCACATGGCCAAAACAAAAACCCATTGTAGCCCTAACACATTGGTGCATATTAACTGTGGGTGGTGATGCCTAACTCCATACTTGTGTTTTAGAGAAAACCAAAACAGGTCTGTGAAGTAGAAATTTGGGGAACATCTTTGTATTGCGTAGGGTTCGGGTTTGTGTCATCACCGATAATGAACTTGACCTAGCTTTTAACAAACTCTTATTATTTTAAATGTTGAATCATTTTTGTGTATGATGGGTGTACAAGGAGGACCCAACACACTCAATGGTTGACTCACTGATTTGCACTTTATTGTCAGTTGCACACACAAAGACAATCTCCCCTCAGCCCAGATGTCCGTCTCCTCCTTCTCCGCTCGTCTCTTCCTCCACTATGAAAAGAAATGGAGACTGTCATCAGTCATAACGCCACCACCTGTGGCCTCACCTGCCTCCCAGCACCGCCCCCTTGAGCTCACTGCACCACTCCTCTCCTGCAACTGATCCAGGGACCACACCTCCACCACACTGGGTTTGGACAGAACAATGACTGACTTTAGGAACCCAAGACTGTGATAACATATGTCGTCACAAAAAAAATGTTTTTTTCTGAACGGTATATTTTTGATACATTTTCATGTTTTTAGGGTGCTGAATCCAAAAATGAGCTCTATTTTCCTCCATCAAGTACATTTTTTTTTTTTGCAAAACATTAGGACTTTACATTAAAAAAGGGGAAACAGCAATGAAAAAAATTTCCCAAGGAACAAAATAAACCTGTTGGGACATCATCCACTGAGCTCCTCACGCCAAACCCACCCCACCTCCCCCTCCTACTGACCCCCCTTAATTCCTCACATTTCAATTTAAAAAGGTAAATTGGATGCTTAATTAAACCAAAAACTTGAGTTCTGCAAGAAAAACTGACAAAATGGAATTATTAAAATATTTTTCCTGGTTTAAGTGACTAAAGATCTACAAGAAAAAAAAATGTACCAAAGATGGTATTTTTAAGACTTTTTAAGATTTTTTTAGGGACTTGTTACACTTGTTAATTGTGACTTGTATGTTCATATGTTTTTTTTTTTACCAAACAATAATTCAGTATCAACAAAACTGACCTTGGGTTGTGTTAAACTGCAGCAGTATTAACTCACAGTAGGACTCGAGTTGTTGAGAAAAAGTAAACATGTAGGTTTAAACATAACCGACTCATCAGTCTGGCTCAAACTTTGACCCTCTGGTCAATAATCCCCCCCTCCAGAGGACGGACAGAGAGACATAGACGGGCAAACAAAGAAGGACACACTGAGTACTGCTGGATCTGGTTCTGAGGTTCTGCTTACAGGTCTGAATCATAATGGAACCAACATCAAAACCTGCTGCTGTTCTGCTGCTGTTTCTCCTGCACAGCTGTGTGGCAAACCATGGTAATGAACTCCTTTCTTCTTCAATGTGTGAACTGGTGTTTTTAGTGCTCATATTACTGGTACTAAATGTAGGATCATCATATGACTAATCTAGATCAAAATTGTACTTTGGTTTGAATATATGTCGATTTAAGTCTTTTATGAAAGTTCATTAGAAGACAGAAAGTAACCCTCAGTCTGTGTATCTGTACATTTGATTGTTTAACCAAATATCACTTTTTTTTCTTCTTCTCTTGTCTTGAATTTGATGAACACTAAACCAAATGAACCATTTTAAATCTGGTCTGGAAGTATAATTACAAAGACTGTAAAAACAGTCTTTGTAATTAGTACTACTATCACTTCTACAATTACCCGATAGAAATACGTGTATAATATGATTGAAATCAATTCTCAAGTATGTAAATTACTGACCTTTACTTAAGATATGTTTTCAGTCCATTACTTTTATTTTTGGAGTACGTAGTTAATACAGTATTTTTATATGCCATGCATTTTGCCAAAGGGGGGAGGTGGGTGAAACACAATCACCTGGAAGAGGCAGACCCTGTAAATTATTTATAAAGCATATTGTGTCATTTGACAAAATCTTCCTCATTATTAGACAGAAGATAAATGGAAGAATGGAAAAATTTTATACAAATCCAATCCCAAAAAGTTGGAACATTGTGTAAATTAAAACATTAAAACCATATCTCATGGTGAATTTGATAGCAGCAGCACATCTGAAAGGACTGTGTTTACCACTGTCTAGCGTCTCCTGTCCTTTATAAACGGTCTGTAAACGTCATGGATGAGGAGAGCAGCTGATGTAATTTTGGAAGAGGTACTTTGTCCCATTTTTGTCTGATAGAGGATTCTAGCTGCTCAACAGTCCCAGGTCATCTTGCATTTGATCATTTGTGTGACTACAGAACAGATTTTAAATTAAACTGGAGGCTGAGTGTTGGTGATGCTGGAAGGGTTTAACTGATTTTCTATCTTTGTTGTAGTTTTTCTCAGTGGCCACCTCGCCTCACAGGTTTTGGTCCGGAACAGACGAGCCAACCAGATGTTTGAGGAGCTGAAAGCAGGTGACCAAACAGCAGCTTTTCTCCTCATTATTACATCCACTATGGTTTGACATCTTGACCATTCGTATCATTCTGTGTCTACTGAAATCATAAAATTCCTTGATTCAAATAAATGTTTGTACAGGGAGCAGGTTCATTTCTCTCCCTTTTCGTATCTACTTTAGATTCAATTGTAATCACGTACTTTAGCATGTGCTGCAGGTTTGGAACAATATTAGCTTTGAGTCTTTGTTGACTGGAGGTGGGCAGAGACTGCTAAATGTTAGCATTAATTCTGGAAAGTAAATCAAAAAGAAACAAAAAGAGCCAAACAGAGACAACAAACAACTGTGAAGTGACACAAAATTACTATAACATGTTTTACAGGTGCTCTCTATGTTTGTGTCTCATGATACTGTCACGATTATAGTGTGTTAATGTGGATTATTTCATATCAGGGAACCTGGAGAGAGAGTGTGTGGAGGAAATCTGCGACCACGAAGAAGCCAGAGAGGTGTTTGAGCAGCCAGATAAAACAGTATGTTTTTACTTCTCTCTCCTGTCAGAAGTTTTAACAGCACTGAGATCAGTTCAAAGTCTCATCGCAAAACAATCTCTCTTCCTACAGGAAAAATTCTGGAACAAATACCTCGGTGAGATATACTGGATTTAAACATGGAAACAAATATGTTCAATACTAAGAGATAAGTATAAGTATATGAACAGTATGATTTTTTTTATTACAATAAATGAATAAAAAACATTTCTTTCTTCAATTTTCTTGTTTTGTGTAACCAACAGTTCCACAGTCTTTCAGTTTATCAGAGGAAATTCTCATATTAAGTGATTTTAAACAAACAAAACATCCATCCATCGATCCTTTTTCTTCTGCTTCTCTGTGCCCCGGTCATGAGGGCAGCAGCCTACACAGAAGCCCAGAGCCCCTCCTACCACCACCACCACATACCCCCAGAAAACTTGTATCCTCCCCCTCCCTGACAGAGATGTTTGTGTTTGGATGGATGTTTTGGTCCAGTTTAGATTTGATGTGTTTCTGAATAGAACTAGAATTGGTTGGATGTTTCTGTGCTTTCTGTTGGTTTGAATGAATTTGATTTTGTTTAATCTTGTTATTTATTGATTTTTATTTATTTTTTTGCTTCTGTTAAACTTTGTGCAGTTGGATGAACACAAGCAGAGTCCAATTTTTCACGTTATTTGTACACCAGAGTTTATTCAGCTGTGAGCTGCACTGCAAACATGAACAAAATCAAGAACAGCACACAAAGGGAACACACCAACATCTCACTGTGTCTGTCTATTTGTTCTGCAGACTGTAAAGGAACTCGGATGTCAAGAACAGCAAAAAACATCAATCTCATCAGAAAATGCATAGAAGGTGAATATAAATGAACACAATAAATAATAAAACAGTTAACTAGTGTAGATTAACGCAGAGTGTGTGTCTGTCCTCAGGTCAGTGTATTTCTGGTCAGGGTAATGGTGTGAACTACGAAGGAGACATCAGCATCACGCAGTCGGGCAGAGTGTGTCAACACTGGAGGCACAGCTTTCCACATCCTATCTTTAGGTAACTGAGCAATTCCCCACATAAAAACAAAAATTACAGTCCTGGAACTAACTAACGAGCTTCTTAAATTAGGTAAGAAATAACCAAAGCAAAGCAACATATTACTCATTACCTGAGCAAAAGCAGAAAAACACAAAGGACATCTAATTTAGTCATATTTAAAAGGGCTAGCTCACAAACTAACTGGTAAAACAAAAATTATTAACCACCCAAATTATAACTCAGTAATGTTGTGATGCATGCTCAATCATTCAGGTAAGTAAATCTCCAAAAGTTGATTCTGTTCCTCTGGACGTAGCGTGTTCACATCGCTGGTTTCCTCACTCATCCAAGTGACTTCTTCAGTCTCAGCTGACTGCAGGTTTCCCCAAATCTTATAAACAGTACATTTGCATAATGACTGAAACCAGCCCACTGAAGGAACAATGGGCTGGGAGGTCAGTTCCTTGATCATTAATATGCAAATTCTCATGACCATCAACAACCACTGACCAAAGGCCATTATTAAAGTACCATTCACAGAGAGTTGGGGAATGGCTGCAATCACAGCATTGTAAGATGGCGAAAGATGTACCCTTAGGCCCCCTCCTCGATTCAGAGATGGTCTTTCCCTTTTCACGTAAATGGCCTCCTTGACTGTTTTTATTGGAAAATTACAAGACCAAGCAATATGAAAAAAGTGTACTTAAACAGCTCAAACCAGTGTTCCTCCCTGTCCAGGATGTGTACATCCTCATTAGGTGTAAATGTCGGTGTAGCTGTAGGTGTGAACAGACTGCAGAGTCCTGGCCCGACGAGGTAGCTCGTCTGTGTTGTGCCATCCGCTTCGCGAGAGGTTGTTTGGTTTCCCTGACGTATAAATCCTGGCAATCCTCCTGGCACTTAACAGCGTGCACTATGTTACTCTGTGTCGGGGGACCCGATCCTTGGGGTGGACCAATTTTTTGGCGCAGTGTGTTTTGGGTTTTGAAAGTCACAGAGACACGATGCATCAGAACTGTTCTGATACTCCTGACACATATGGGATCATTACAGGTTTTCGCCTAGGCAGCAGTTGTCCTTCTCTCCTGGATCGGCTGGAGCTTTCTTTTGGCGCCTTCTTTAATGATCAAGGAACTGACTTCCCAGCCCATTGTTCCTTCAGTGGCGCTAGTTTCAGTTATTATGGAAATGTACAGTACTGTTTATAAGATTTGGGAAACCTGCAGTCAACTGAGACTGAAGAAGTCACTTGGATTTACTTACGTGATTGAGCATGAATCAAGACATCTATAGCTTTGCTTTTGCAGATGATCAGTACAGCATCCGTATTAGTGCAGAGGTCATGCCAATCTGACAGTCTTCCCGTTCCATTCTGTTCACACTGGTGAACAGCACACTGAGATCCTTCCTCCACTTGGGGAAGTAATTCATTCCCTGTTTTCCTGTGTGTCTGCAGAGAGTATAACACTTCAGAACCAGGCAGCAATTTGAAGGAGAATTTCTGCAGAAACCCTGACCATCGTCCAGAAGGTCCCTGGTGTTTTACCAAAGACCCATCTGTCCAGAAAGAGACCTGCAGAGTACCAATATGTGGCAAGTATCTGCTATAGCCACTGAGTAAAGATTATGAATACAATGATAATAATTAATATTCTTGCACCATTTTAGGCTAGTTGACACTCTTGTACTAGTAATGTTGGAAAGCCATGTCGGCACCTAACATGAGCTGCTCAGAACTCACTGAATTTCTTCCACAGACTCTTCTTACATCCTGGAGTGTTTCAGGGCTCATATACAATTTAGGATTATATTTTTCTGTAGTTTGAGCTCCAAGTTCTGTCAGCTGATCTTTTTTTTTTTTTTTTTTGGTTAAAGGTGAAGACTTTGTCCCACCCACTGTGGCAACGAAACCACAGAAACCTATAGTGTGCTTGCCTAATTATGGTATAGAATATAATGGGGACCTAAGTGTTACCATAGGAGGTCACACCTGCCTGCCATGGTCATTACCGGAGGTAAAAACCCTCAGTCGGGACAAAGAGTTCATCCCTGAAGTTCAGCTGCAGACCAACAAGTGCCGAAATCCTGACGGTGACTCTGAGGGCCCCTGGTGCTATGTCAGGATTGCTGGAAATATAACAATGGACTACTGTGATCTGCAGCTATGTGGTAGAGTACAAACCTACAATCCACTATTAAATAAATCCACCTGTTTACCTGCCCCTTACCTTTTCAATTGTCCACCTGTTTCCTGCAGATGACCCACTATTAGGGCCTGAGCAAACAACTGTGACCGAAGGCAGGGAGCGCTCCGTCTTAGGTCAGGCCAGGAAAAACCTTTTCAGTCCTCGCACGTTTGGACAAGGAGAGGATGGTGAGTGCACTTAATGGGCAGTGACAGCAAGCATCAGGTAATCACTGTACCCCAAAAAGCTGAAAGAGAACAATTCAAGAAGCAGGTGATCCATCTAGCCTGTTAATAGTTTTGTTGTGTTTGACCATCTATCAAAGTTTTTATTTACTTCTTGTATTGCAGATTGTGGACAGCGTCCCCTGTTTGAAAAGATAAGCAAAAAAGATCAAAACGAAGCAGAGCTTGTGCAGTCATACGGACGTATCGTTGGGGGTGATGACGCTGAAGTGGGCTCAGCTCCATGGTAATGACACTAGATAAACAACATGACTTTAAGGATGGTTGACAAAATTGTTCTGAATGTCTGGTAAAACAGATCAGACTCCCATCAGGAGATTATCAAGATAACATTAGATATACTTGATTTATCCCAACATTCAGGAAACTGCAGCACCATAGCACCCAAAACATAAAAACTGTAAAATACATAGAACACCACAAAACCAAATATCTTGAAAGATAAATAAAATACACACAAGAAAGAGCTGAGGTAACAAGGAAACATAAAAAGTGAAGGATTCAAAAAGTAAAAATGAAAATATTTAGGAGCTTGTAGTACAATCAAGCAAATAAATACAAGTATGACACTGGGAACTTTCAACATCTGCCTCTTCAGCTTAGACAGATGTTGAAAGTTTGTATGCTGCCTGGCAAGGACAGAATGCAAAGGGTGGGCCAGGTCATCCAGTTATTATGCATAGCCATACGCCACAACCATACTCATTTGGGTGACCTCTGTGTCAGCTGATAGAGGAATCTAAACAGTGATAAGATGATAAGAACAGATTAGTAATATGGACACATTCCACAGTGAGCAGTTTGTAATCCTGACACATTTGTTCTTCCCATTGTCCATTCTGCCAGTCAGAAACAAATAAATGAACCATTAAGAAATGAACTGTTTCTGTCACCTTTTGAATGACTTTTTATTTCTAACTTAATAGATAATTTCGTTGTTTGCAGGCAGGTGATGCTGTACAAGCGTAGCCCACAGGAGTTATTGTGTGGAGCCAGTCTGATCAGTGATCAGTGGATCCTCACTGCAGCTCACTGCATCCTTTACCCACCCTGGAACAAGAACTTCACCATCAACGATATACTGGTCCGCCTGGGAAAACACAACAGAGCCCAGTAAGAAGGCGTGTCTGTCTTAATTATCATTAGTTTCATTTGAAGGCCTGTTGGAATTATATCATTTTTTTTCTAGGTTTGAGCGTAACATTGAGAAGATTGTGGCAATTGATGAAATCATTGTCCACCCCAAGTACAACTGGAAAGAAAACCTGAACCGTGACATCGCTCTGCTGCACATGAGAAGGCCGGTCACATTCACTGATAAGATCCATCCTATCTGCCTGCCCAGCAAGCCCGTCGCCAAGTTGTAAGACAAACGCAACATTTGCAACCAATTACAAGTTGACAAGTTCAGACCAAATTCTTTAATTATATTTCCCACACAAATCAAAAGAAAGGGGTGAAAATGTGTCTTTTGCCTTTTATCTAACTTGGCACAGATTATTGTTTTCTTTCAGGACATGGTAGATTCCTCTCTTTAGGACAATCAATCAATCAATCAATCAATCAAAGCTTTATTCGCCACATACAGGTTGCCCTGCAGTGAAATGGGACAACCCCGACCTTATACACACAACACAGACATTACATGGGGATACAAGTCGGAGACAGACTCCATCTCTGCTCAATGTGAAGTAGTTAAATCGCTACTGCGGTGAAAAGCAGCGCCATAGATTAGCTTAAAGCTGAGTGGTGGACCTATATTGCCTATTGGTAAAGCAATTTACCAACTTACTGCTATTTGTGCCACTCATCTAAACTGACTAAACACAGACATCCAAAATCAGTTTTGTCCTGATGGGGTTAACTAAAACATTCAGACTGGTGTTTTTACCTTTCTCTAACATGAGTCTTGTGTAGTGCTGGCATATCAACAAAACTGAACGGAGAATTGAATTTCCAGTTTTGTCAAGTGATCTGGAGCGTTTTTATGTGGGGGAGACTCTGGGTCCGACATAGAGCTTGCTGGAGAGATTATTTTGTTCATATGGTGTTGAATACTGCTAGAAATATTAAGCGGGGAGGTATCAACACAGTTTATTATTGTGCCAAGGACTTTGCTTAAAGTCCTCAGTAAACAACAATTTGATTAAATCAAGTCAGGTCCTCAAACTTGGTCACATAGCTATTTCTGCATAGATATCGATTTTCCTTTCTCCAGTTATCCTGCAGGGGGTTAAAAGATTCTTCAGATCCCACAGATTCCTTCTGTCTTCTTGGAAAGTCTAAAGTAATGCAAAGACTGCGCCAGTAGAGGGTGCTATTAAGAACTGTGGTCAGAGACACTTTGGTTCAGTGAGGTTTATACCTTGTGATATACCTGACTGGTATTTTTTCCGGCAGTCTGATGTCTGAAGGCTTTAAGGGCCGAGTTACCGGGTGGGGGAACCTGAAGGAAAGCTGGAACCCTGCAGTGAGAAATTTACCATCAGTCCTTCAGCAAATCCACCTACCGATAGTGGACCAGAACATCTGCCGCAGCTCCACTTCAGTCAAGATCACAGACAACATGTTCTGTGCTGGTAAAACAAAACAAAAGATTTTCCACATTTGTTCAAGAAAATGCTTGTTTATATTTTATCTTTGGCTTATTTTTGGTCCAACTGTTTGATCCTGAATAAACCCCTGGTGTGCTGAGTGATGCTGCCATCTCATTGGCTGCACTGAATGGAATTTGGTTGTTTCTCTCAGGATGATCCTGCATCTCCTGAAGGTGTCATAGTTTCTCTATAATTACAGTCTCTGGTTGTTTCAGGTTATAAACCAGACGATAACCATCGTGGAGACGCCTGTGAGGGAGACAGCGGCGGACCTTTTGTGATGAAGGTGAGAATCACAATGAAAGAAGAACAAATGATAGATTAAGTCTCCTCTTTACCATTTCTTATCATTAGATAACATCTGGTTTATATCTCAAGCAGCTGTTTTTTTAATATATTTGTTAAATAAATTATAAGACCGACGGCACGAGAACACACAGAAGTGACATCATGTTTTAATTAACACATAGTAATAAATTATGTAGACTGTGTATTAACTCTTAATTATATAATCAAGTTAACATTTACATTAAAAATGTAATTTTTTCTCGTTCACAAGTTGAACAGTAGTGTAATGGGATTTTCTTATTCCTGACACGTTAAAATTGTTAACGAATTTCCTGAAAATCTGTCTGGACATTAACAGTATTTTATAGTCATAAAATATATAACCATAATCCAAATATGTAAAATTTATGAAAATGCAAAATGTTGTAATAGGAAATACCAATGCTTGAGTTGACCTGTGCCGAAGTCATACAGCCATGCTTTCTCCAACTAAATTCCCAGTCACACAATCCTAGAGACCAGATGGTAACCCCATGGCAACCAAAGGGGAAAATGTGTGTTCTCTGGGACACCAATGATGATTTGATTCATACAGTTTGTTCAGGGTTTATTCAGTGATTTCATTTATCGCTTTAACTTTGTGTGCATTTTTTTTTATGTAGTTGATTATAAATTATTTTTGTGGTCTGTAAATCACTTTCTACCTAGGTTTTGAAAAGTGCCACACAGCACTGATTTTATTATTATTAATATTAGCATTAAAACATATACACTGCACAATCATACACCAATATTTCACTGGACCTACTTCACCTACTAATGGGAAGGTTGTTGGTTTGATCCCTGTCTGTGTCCCAAATACCCTTTGAGCACTTTGGCATCAGAAACCTTCATCAAAAAGGGGTTAGGGTAAAAAGCGTGTAAAGTCTTCAGATTTGCCTAATTGGCAGCCTCAATCTTCATTTATTATCTCAATTTAGAGAAAAGCAGTAAATCCTCACAGTTAAGTGTTATTTGGCATTTTTGCTTAAAAATTGAAAAAATAGTTAAAATATTTATAGAGTTTTTCGTCCTTTCAGCTCTGAAAAGACTTTTCTACCATTTACAAAAGGTTCAATCTGAGAATTTAGAATAGCTGCCTTTGCAAACAATGAGTCTTATTTTGAAACGGTCTTCCTGTGCAGTACCCGGCAGAGAACCGCTGGTATCAGATCGGCATCGTGTCATGGGGAGAGGGCTGTGATCGTGACGGGAAGTACGGCTTCTACACTCACCTGTTCAGGATGACCAGGTGGATAGGCAAAGTTATCGAAAAGATGGGAGGAAGCGAAGATGAGTAAACACAAACCATCGATGTCAATCACTTCACATTGAACCCTGTTAAGCAGCATGGCCCCAATAAAAATTGTTAACGCATTGTACCCTGGCCTCTGGTGTTATTCAAAAGCCTTGGTTTGACCTGCAGCAATAAGAGTCAGTAATAACAAATAAGCCAACGTGATCTTAGGAGTTCTCTGGGGATTTTTCCAGAGGTTTGTAGCAACCAGTCAACAGATTGTTAACATAAACAGAGGTTATAGCTGCACTGTACATCCCTTTACTGTTTATTCATACATGACAGAGGCTCTAAAGTGTTCTCATTATGTTTGTTTACTCCTGAATCATCTTCATCTGTTGAGCCATTTTCATGATCTCTTTGACTTCAACAAGTTTCTCCAGCAGTGCTACTCTAGATCTGTTAACCAAAGTTCAGTTTAAAGCATTGCAGTTACAGCAGCGATAGAAACTATTAAACATCATTAGGGGCGATGCTGCTCACTGGCTGTCCCGTCTTTGAGTGCAGAACAAGCACTCACAAAGCAGCAACTCGGGGATGACGTCGCATACATGGGTCCTCTGTTGGAGTATAGGAAAACCCGGACATTTTTATCAATCTCAAAAATCCCCCCGGACGCCCCGAACAGAATGTGAAAAGTGGACATGGAGGACGGTTGGTCACCCTATGACACGGGCTGCTCCACACTAGTGATGGGATTTCCGGCTCTTTTTAGAGAACCGGCTCTTTCAGCTCAGGCTCACTAAACCGGCTCTTAAGGTTGTTTTGTTACTTTAATTAATTTATTATTAACAAAAATATAAAATTATGCACAAAAGGAATTACTAATGTAAAAAAAAGTGGTTTTATTTATATATGTTTATATATAAATATATGTGGTGGCCCCTAGAGACAAAGCACGTGCAAACTCCAAAACACATTTCTAACTGAACTTCCAAAACAGAGCTACTAGATCACTTAAATTACACAATTGAAAGCATATGTGTATTGTTTGTGTATTTATACACAAGCACTCATATATATTCAAATAATTTTAAAAAAAATGTTCATTTACCTGTTATTACCATACACCAAATCCGGTTGTTGGTACTTGCTGGCTTGTGTAGCCACTAGGTAACAAAAGCTCAACACTGCGCCCAGCATCCTGGAGCACTTCTGTTGTCTTTTGTACGTGTTTTGGAGTTTTTACGTGCTTTGTCTCTAGGGGCTTCCATAAATAGACATTTATTTTTTCACTCCACATAAAATTTAATAAATAAATCATATAATACAAAAACCAACTATTAATATTTCAACTTTTAACTATTTACATTTTCAGCTTTTTCCTTTTAAACAAATTTAAAGTGAAACAACACAAAACGCAGCAAACCACAACACAATTAAATATAAATTAAAATATGAAAACAAAACGAAGATGCATATTCTCTGTCATATGGGTCTGCATGAATAAACTTTCTGAATCCTTTATCATCTGCAACTGAAAATAGTTGTGGATGATTACTATACCTTTCTAATGTGACGTTGGTGTTCCTGGTTCTCTTTCTCTCTCTCTCCCTCCTGCTCTGCTCCTGTGCTACTGCCCCTCTTCCCAGCGCAAAGCACAAGGCTCATGTGCGGAGTGAAGCGGGAAAAAGGGCGAGAGAGAGAGAGGAAAAAAAAAAAAAAAACCACGGTTCGCGTCGTTCACATCAAAGATCCGGCTCTAAGAGCCGTTTCGTTCGCGACCGACACATCATTAGTAGGTGTGGGAGTGGGAGTGTGTGGTCTGTAAGCAAAACACGTACAAAAGTGCTGAGTATAATAAACATTCAACATAAGTCATGAAATATGTGTCAATAACTTCCAGTATAACCAGAAATACTGATGAAAATAAACATTGCTCTTCTACGTAAGTTGATTCCCTAAGTGACATAAAAGGCTCAAGACTGTTCTTTCCAGGCAGGAATCAATGTCTACCTGCAGTTCTTTAGCGACGCATGCAACTCACACCATGCATAGAAGTCCACTGTCGAGTCAGTTTGCAAGGTGCCTCTTGCTATGTGTTAGCTAAACCTCAGTGCTCTGGACTATGTGTTTGATAGCGTTGACAGCGTTTTCTCTCGCCACATACAATTGACAGCCTTTCCAACATAGCTGCCCCCAATTTGCAGTGCAAATTGGCTCCATGGACAGGCTGTCTGTGCAGACAAGGGATCCAACGCCTGGTCATCTTCATCCATGATCTCCGGAATCACAATTAGATGCACTATACGTCAAGTGTATGTTTTGTCACGTATCTTTACCTCTGGCGTTTGGATCTGGCCATCAGAACCAATAAGAACCTTAGTCACCCTCGAAATCTGCCACGATGCTCTGGGTAGCTGTTGATCCACTAGCAGAATAACACAGCTCAACAGATAGGGTGCTTCAGGAGGTATATAGGCACTGCTCAATAGTGCTCTTATTTTGACTCAAGAATCATTCTGGCCCATGCAGTGTCAATCCCAGTCGGGTTCAGATTGTAGCCAGCCTTCCTGGTGATTCAAAGCGCACAGGTTATATAGGTTTTATATGGCGTGGGTGATCCTCCAATTAGCAGCAAGGGTGATTGTTAAGTCTAATTGGTAAATGTGTCATTGTGTTTCTTAAATTTGTAAACTCTGAGTTCAATCTACAGGATCAAGACATTCCTTTGTCTCTGACCACCTCTCCAGCCACTCTGTGCTGGGGGAGGTTTTATTGCAGGTACATTCTATCTGGATGGTCTTTCTCTTGTGTTGTAAGCTTCCTGCTTTTATGATCCTTTTGGTGAGCGCGCGCACACACACACACACACCCTTGTCTTAGAACCATTGAGGGGGTTACAGAGGGAGGTGCTTGTGTTGTATTGTAACTGTCATGTCAATAAATAGCTGCAAGGGAAGCTGCTCTTTGAAGGATTTTGGGCATGAGACAGGTTAGGAGCGTGAGCTCCAAGAGCTGGTTCTTGACTAGGGCTGGGTATTGTCACTGATTTCTAGAATCGATTCAATTCCGATTCACAAGGTCCCGAATCGATTCGATCCATGATTCGATTTAATTCGATTCGATTCGATTTAAATCTGGGAAATTTTGACAGTCAGAAATATAATTCAGATCAGTACATTTACATATTTTTGTATCAATAAAAAGGAAGCTGACACACGCAAGACTTTATCGCAGGTGTAAGCGTCACAGCAGAGGCCTTTGTGTCAAAGTAGCTGAAGATAAAACACAGAAAAACATTAAGGTGATTTTCCTGGCCTGGGATTTTATAAAAATATTCTGCAGTACATCAAAAACGAAAGAAAACCATTAATCAACATATGAACATTACCTCTCACGTTACGTTTTGAATAATTTTAAAAAGTTTAAATTTGTTCAGTATTGAACAGCAGAAATGAGGTTTTCTTTTCGGAAGAATGTAAAAGGGAAAAAAACAGCGGCTGACAGCGCTGTAAACAACGGTAGACTTGTGCGTAACAAGCAAGCGAATAATGAAGAAAGGGAAACTGTTCGAGAGAGAGAGAGAGAGAGAGAGAGAGAGCTGTGCATCGTGGTGGAAGCAAAACAGTGAAAGTCAGAGTGAATTCATGACGATGTTTATGTGAAGCGTTTGGATCTTCTTTTGCTGCTGGTTCGGTCAATATTGTTTGGAGAGACATCAAACTAACAGCTTTAGAATCAGCGCATAAAGGGCGTGAACACAAAGCGCGGACCCGCCGACAGATCAGAATCAGCGAGCTGTCGGCTTTCAGCCCCGACCGTGAGAAAGGCGACATCTAACTGATTCTGATCCGCGGGTCACGCTGTGTGTTTAAGTCTATGTGCAGAATCCCTGTACCTGCTCTCATTTACTGTCTTAACTGTTTGGTGGTTATTGAAATTTTGTGATCTTTCACCAGAGATTCTGGCATTTCGGGCAAAATAAATTTATATTAAAAAATCGATTCAGGATTTTAATGAATCGATTTTACGTTATCCAAGCCAGAATCGATTTTAATTGATGAATCGATTATAAAAACCCACCCCTATTCTTGACCAAAACTTCCCTCGTTAGCGAGTGAAAAACCGGTTGAAGATGTTCTGTTATGTTTTGTGTTCTTCATGAGGAATAAGTCTCTAAACTAGTGGGGCTTGTGGAAACACAGACCCAACAGTGATACTCTCCTGAGGGTTTGTAGGGGTAAGTCTTCAAGATGTCTTTATCGTCTCTTGAGCACGGTAACTGGATATGAATGTTGAGCCAAGCCAAGTCGCTGGGCAGTGACAACATTAGCTATGAAAAGGATTTCTGGAGCTGCATGATAAGGGACAGACTGAATGAAACTGAGGCCACGTGCAATGTTTGGATATCCTGACGGATAGTTCTCAGGGAAAGGTCTTCACGTGTGCCTGCTAGGCCCAGCTGCTGAGCTGTAAATGAGAGTAGCATGTAGCTGTCAGAGCCATCCTCCAAGACAACATCATGCCCAGATTCTTGTCACCGTGTCTCAGTAGGACTCTGATCACTTTAAAGACTTGAAAAGAAAAAAAGAGAAATTAATTTATTTGTTTGCATGGTTAAAAATAATTTCATGTACGACCAAAAACATTTTAAGTTAAAAACATGCGTGTAATATATTATTGTGGTGATATGGGAATTGAAGATAAGGATTTAAGCTATAGCTGTGGGAAGAAATAAGAGAATGGACTTGATCTGGCTGTATGCAATAATATCATTATTGGTGTGCAGGCTGGGGTTTTTTTTGGTGGTGTTGATAAAGCAACTCAAATTCTGGATTCTGGATGGATTCAACTGGGTTCTCTCTGGATGGAAATGGCGAGCCTGTGCCCAGATTTTTTAAGCCTCGCCTGAAAGAAATGAACCAATCAGAACAGTGCTGACAAAAAAGTGGCTGGCACAGGGAAAACAATCTGACCTCCCACATCATTAAGAACCTGGAAAGGTTCATCCTGGATCAGTTCCGACCCATAGTCAGACCACACCAGGATCCCCTTCAGTTTGCTTACCAGGCCCATCTCGGAACTGAGGACGCCATCATCTATCTGCTCGATCATGTCTACACCCTCCTGGACCAGCTAGCGAGCAATGTGAGGGTCATGTTTTTTGACTTTTCCAGTTCTTTCAACACCATCAGGCCAACCGTCCAGGATGATGAGCTAAAAGCGATGCAGGTGGATGCTTTTCTGGTGTTCTGGATTGTTGATTACCTGACAGGAAGACCACAATATGTGTGTCTCCCACAGTGTGTGTCTGACAAGGTAATCAGCAACACAGGGGCGCCACTATCCTCTCCCCCTTCCTCTTCACTCTCTAGGGTGGTGTCATGTGTCGCTGTGTGCAGGCAGGAGAAGTGAACCCTAGTGATGTGACGTTCTGTATCGAGGCTTCGAAGCTTGTGTCGAGTAATTGAGGGGGCGTTTCCGCGATGCACGTATCGAGGCTTGCTTCATTTATGGGAGGAGCTGAAAATGATGACGTCCGAAGCCTCGCTGCCCGGCTGTACCACGTGACTGGTTCATGAAGTGGTTCGAACTTTGCCGCGAGATATGACAGCGATATAAACCCCTCAGACTTCATTCAAAAATGTGGGTGTTTGATGGAGAGTTGCGGTTAGTGAGAGTTTGGAGACAGTTTGGAGGTTTATGAGAGTGAGGAAAGTCAGGAGAGAATGGAGCTAGCTAAGAAGAGGAGGATGTCCTCCCCTGTGTGGGAACATTTTGATCTTATTCCTCCCAACAAGGTATGTAAATTTCTACAGAAGATGTATTTTCATGATACTGATGGTGCAATACAATTTATGTTAAGCTGTCTTGACTTTTGTACAAGGTGAAGTGTTTGCTATGTGCCAGGGAGCTGGGATATAACAGCAACACCTCATCCATGCTTAGGCACTACAGAGCTTTGCATGAGAATAAGGGGAACATCGATTGTGGAGCAAGACCAGGTGAGCCATCAAATGCCATGATAATATAGGATGCAGTAATGTTACTAAATGATATAACAATATTATACAGCTGTAATAAGTTACATGTGTGATATTTATATTTGTGCTTTGTCTTTATTGTCTTTCCTCAGGAGAACAATCTCAAATAGATGAAGACCTGGTTAGCATGGTGATTGAGGACTCCCAGCCATTTAGCATTGTGGAGGACAAAGGATTCAAAAGATTTGTTAAATCATTAAATCCTAGCTATGTTCTCCCCACTAAAAAGGTCATAAAAGCAGTGAACATTTAGTTTTTACAGAATAAAATGTGAACAGGCAGGACTGAGGCCTCAGTGTGTAGCTGTCCATACCTCAACGTTACAAAAGCACAACTACTGTCCACACCCCAACCACACCTCACCACACAGTAAATGATCATTTCCATTTTAAGCATTTCCAAATGATCATTTTCCATACTGCCAGTATAAATATACACAGTGTACTGCCATCACTACAATATACATGTTTTACACACTCCTTTTGTTGTTGACATTTACAGGCTGTGTGCAAAAGGCCACACTCTTCAAATTCATGCCAACTAATATTTTTATGTCCAGTAGGTGTCCTACTAGAGCAAATGAAGCTTCAAGAAGCTTTGCGCTGGAGTGAACCAATTGGATGAAAAGCTTCAGTGCTTCATGAAGCTTTATCTGCCCATCACTAGTGGACCCAAAGTGCAGACTCAGAGGCAAAACTTGAACTCAAAAAGCTTTAATGCTAAGCTCAAATGCAACATAACTGGATATTTCACCCCCAAAAAAAAAAAAAAAAACTTACACCAGAAGACTGACAGAACACACAGCATAAATGAGGGTAGATCGCAACACCAACAAACTGAAACACAGGGCTTAAATACACAGAGGGAGCAATCAGGGAATGAGTAACGGGAGGGAAACACAGCTGGGGCAAATCAGGCCTAACGAGACAAAGGAAGCAAAACCAGATACATTAACATAAGACATGGACCTTCAAAGTAAAACAGGAAACATAACACAGACTGAACTTAGAGACAAAGACTCACTGTCTGGACATGGGGAAATAGCAGACAGGGGAGACAGCAACTAAGGATTACACAGAGACATAAACCATAAGAAAGAACTCTAACAAAGAAACCAAAGACTAGAAAAGATAAATAATATAATAAACTCAAACCTCTGGGTCAACGACCCAGGCATCCTAACAGGTGGTGATGGAGAGGCGAATGTTGTCCAGGATAAAGACACTCCATGACGTTCTGGCTAGCCACAGGAGTACGTTCAGTTTGAGACTGAGATTACCAAAAAAAACACCACTGAACGACACAGGAAATTATTCCTGCCTGTGGCCATCTCCCCGTACAACTCATCCACCTAGGATAGGCGCTGGAGCCTATCCCAGCTGTCATAGGGCGAGAGGCAGGGTACACCCTGGACAGGTTGCCAGTCTGTCGCAGGGCCAACACACAGGGACAGACAACCATTCACACTCACATTCATACCTAGTGACAATTTGGATTATCCAATTAACCTATCCCCACAAGCTGCATGTCTTTGGACGGTGGGAGGAAGCCGGAGTACCCGGAGGGAACCCACGCAAACACGGGGAGAACATGCAAACTCCACACAGAAAGACCCCGGCCTGATGTTGGAATTGAACTCAGGACCTTCTTGCTGTGTGGCAACAGTGCTAACCACCATGCCTATATACAGTGGGGCAAAAAAGTATTTAGTCAGCCACCGATTGTGCAAGTTCCCCCACTTAAAATGATGACAGAGGTCAGTAATTTGCACCAGAGGTACACTTCAACTGTGAGAGACAGAATGTGAAAAAAAAATCCATGAATTCACATGGTAGGATTTGTAAAGAATTTATTCGTAAATTAGGGTGGAAAATAAGTATTTGGTCACCTCAAACAAGGAAAATCTCTGGCTCTCACAGACCTGTAACGTCTTCTGTAAGAAGCTTTTCTGTCCCCCACTCGTTACCTGTATGAATGGCACCTGTTTGAACTCATCATCTGTATAAAAGACACCTGTCCACAGCCTCAAACAGTCAGACTCCAAACTCCGCTATGGCCAAGACCAAAGAGCTTTCGAAGGACACCAGGAAAAGTATTGTAGACCTGAACCAGACTGGGAAGAGTGAATCTACAATAGGCAAGCAGCTTGGTGTGAAAAAATCAACTGTGGGAGCAATCATCAGAAAATGGAAGACATACAAGACCACTGATAATCTCCCTCGATCTGGGGCTCCACGCAAGATCTCATCCCGTGGGGTCAAAATGATCATGAGAACGGTGAGCAAAGATCCCAGAACCACACGGGGGGACCTGGTGAATGACCTGCAGAGAGCTGGGACCAAAGTAACAAAGGTCACCATCAGTAACACACTACAACGGCAGGGAATCAAATCCCGCAGTGCCAGACGTGTTCCGCTGCTGAAGCCAGTGCATGTCCAGGCCCGTCTGAAGTTTGCCAGAGAGCACATGGATGATACAGCAGAGGATTGGGAGAATGTCATGTGGTCAGATGAAACCAAAGTAGAACTTTTTGGTATAAACTCAACTCGTCGTGTTTGGAGGAAGAAGAATACTGAGTTGCATCCCAAGAACACCATACCTACTGTGAAGCATGGGGGTGGAAACATCATGCTATGGGGCTGTTTTTCTGCCAAGGGGACAGGACGACTGATCCGTGTTAAGGACAGAATGAATGGGGCCATGTATCGTGAGATTTTGAGCCAAAACCTCCTTCCATCAGTGAGAACTTTGAAGATGAAACGAGGCTGGGTCTTCCAACATGACAATGATCCAAAACACACCGCCCGGGCAACAAAGGAGTGGCTCCGTAAGAAGCATTTGAAAGTCCTGGAGTGGCCTAGCCAGTCTCCAGACCTCAACCCCATAGAAAATCTGTGGCGGGAGTTGAAAGTCCGTGTTGCTCGGCGACAGCCCCAAAACATCACTGCTCTCGAGAAGATCTGCATGGATGAATGGGCCAAAATACCAGCTACTGTGTGTGCAAACCTGGTAAAGACCTATAGTAAACGTTTGACCTCTGTTATTGCCAACAAAGGTTATGTTACAAAGTATTGGGTTGTATTTTTGTTATTGACCAAATACTTATTTTCCACCCTGATTTACGAATAAATTCTTTACAAATCCTACCATGTGGATTCATGGATTTTTTTTTCACATTCTGTCTCTCACAGTTGAAGTGTACCTCTGGTGCAAATTACTGACCTCTGTCATCATTTTAGGTGGGAGAACTTGCACAATTGGTGGCTGACTAAATACTTTTTTGCCCCACTGTATATATATATATAGGTATATTGTGCTATTTCTTACTTTGTGTATTGTCAGTTTTTGTTACTGTTTGTACTGGAGTGCTGTAACCAACATAGTTTCCCCTAGGGATCAATAAAGTATGCTGATTCTGATTCTGATGATTCTGATTATACACTTTATACACTATACACTACAATTTATACACTTTCACAGACATATGTCACAAATTGCTTCACAAGAACGGTAACAAAACATAATACAGTCATAAATACATCATAAAAACCCTGGTCTAATTAAAGTTTTTTGAAATAAAAATATCTTCAGCTGTTTTTTGCGCTGAAAACCAGATAGAGAGGACAGCTTCCCAGGAACCTGACTGAGATGTACATATATTTCCTGGTGGTTCAGGGCAAAGTACGATGGAGGCGCTGAAACAGATCCTTGCTGGAGTCCAGAGAGCAGGATGATGATTGAGTCTCTGGGAAAACTGGCTTTTGAGCAGCTGCAGAAAGTAAACATGGTCTTCTATGAATCAGACCTGACAGAGTGTGGCATCAATATCAGAGCAGCATCAGTGTACTGATTATACACAGATCTTTAAAGAGGAGAGAGGACTGTACCAGGACAAGGTTTTCTGTTTTGTCCATCTCAGTGTTTAGGAGTTTATGGCTGCTCTTCATGTTCATCTGACCTTCTTCTGCTCTGGAGTCAATCTGCTGGAAAAACAAACACCCTCCAAAAAGAATGAATCAAGAGAATTTGCAGAGACACATTTATTTCAGAGTGCTGTGGACAACACTTTAAAGAATCCAAATGGACATCTGGACTTGTTCCTCCACTTCCTGCTGGGTCTTTCATGAAAAACTAACTAAGTTCTGCTACAAGGACTGCTGACAAAAACAGGAAGTAGCTCAGTGACAATTCAGAAAACAGTCGAGGATATCAAGAATGATAACAGTGAGAATCTGTCTGCAGAGAACAGCATCAACACGTAAAGGCAGCAACAGGAACACCAGGAGCAACAGGACAGGAAGGGTTGATATTGCCGTGAGTTATAAAGGAATCAGAAGGAAAGGAGACAAAAACCACTCATGGCTTGGAAGGAATGATCAGTCCTGGTGCCTGGGCTGCTTTCATGATGGTTACTCTTTGTGCCACAACAACAGTGTAACATTCAGTCGTCTCCCCTCCTCATCCTCTGTCTCTAACAGAGTAGCAGTGTATTTGGATGCTGCTGCTGGCACTCTGTCCTTCTACAGAGTCTCTTCTGACAGCCTCAATCACATTCACACCTTCAACACCACATTCACTGAACCTCTTTATCCTGGGTTTGGGCTTCAGAATGACACCTCACTGACTATATGTGACTTAAAAGAAGACACAGAGAAAAACTCAGAACTCTGAAATCATCTAAAACAAAAATTAGCAGTGAGCTGCCACAGTATTTCTTTCCAAAAGAGAACAACAGGCAAAGCTTTTTGCTTTAAAATCCTCCTAATATGGCTGCTGCTTTATCTTTAGGTGTAGGACTAAATAGTAATGGCAGTGTGTGAGGACTGTCCTGGTATCAATCTGTCCTTCTAGAGCAGGCATGGGCAAACTACGGCCCGGGGGCCACATGCGGCACGTTAATCGTTTTGATCCGGCCCGCCAAACTTGAAAAAAAAATTAATAATTTAACCTTGTTAATGTTTTATTTCCCCTGCAATTCTGATGTCATGAAGCTTCCCTGGAGTAAGCTTGTTAACGTCACCACAGATGGATCTCCAAATTTAACGGGAAAAAACGTTGGCCTGCTGAGGAGAATCCAGAATAAAGTGAAAGATGAAAACCCTGATCAGGATGTCATTTTTCTCCACTGCATCCTCCACCAGGAATCTCTATGTAAATCGGTGTTACAGCTGAATCATGTTGTGAATCCTGTGGTGAAACTTGTCAACTTCATACGCGCACGGGGACTTCAGCACTGTCAGTTCATTGCGTTCTTAGAGGAAACTGATGATGATCACCAGGACCTGCTTTATCACTCCCGTGTCCGCTGGTTGAGTTTGGGCAAAGTGTTTCAACGAGTGTGGGAGCTCAAAGAGGAGATTGGCGTGTTTTTGGAGCGGCAGGGGAAGACTGAGGAATTTCCTGAGCTGAGCAACAAGAGCTGGATGTGTGACTTTGCGTTTGCTACGGACGTATTTTCACACTTGAATGAGCTCAACGTGAAACTGCAGGGGAAGGAGCAGTTTGTGCATGACATGCACACAAACGTGAAAGCCTTCAAATCCAAGCTGGCTTTATTCTCCAGGCAGATTTTGAACACGTCATTCACTCATTTTCCTACACTAGCCACGCTGAAAGAGGCCGGAGCAAAAGTAAAGAAATACAGTGAGTCACTGGATGCACTGCACGGAGAATTCTGCCGTCGGTTTTTGGATTTCGATAAAATTGACAAGTCACTGGCCTTTCCTCTGTCACAAGACCCCGAAACAGCTCCAGAGGAGCTTCAGCTCGAACTCATCGACCTTCAGTCCGACCCTGCCTTAAAAGAGAAGTTCAGCTCTCTGAAACTAAATGACTTCTATGCTTCACTCAATGATGCCGTGTTTCCAAATCTAAGGCGAAAAGCGCAGATGATGTTGGCTTTGTTCGGCTCTACCTTCGTGTGTGAACAGACATTCAGCGTCATGAACATCAACAAAGCCAGCCACAGATCCAAGTTAACAGACCTACACCTCAGATCCATCCTGAGAATCGCCACAACAAAACTAACTCCAGACTTTGATGCGCTGGCTAAAAAAGGAGACCAACAACACTGCTCCCATTAAAATGTGTGTCTCTCCGTGATACGCACGTTGTTCAAATGAACAGTGCGCGCAGATCAAATATAACGCTTCACAGACTGACTTGCTGCAACTGTTTCGTTCTTGCACTGGTCGTTGTTGACTTTTGGCACCGGGGAAACAAATTGAATAAAAGGAACAGGACAAGTACATCTGCATCTCCTACCGTTTTTGGAAAAAAAAAAAAAAAGAGTTAGGAGGAGAGTGATGTGATATCCTGAAGGATAACAGAACTTTCAGTGCTTTAAAATAAAATGTTCATTTATTTGATTTTCAGTGTTTAAAGACTCATTTCGAAGTCAGAGATTTTATTGTAATGCTTTTCTTCATTTTCATTGGAAATTAAAGCACATGTTTTCTCCATATCCCAAGATGTGTATTTTTCCCCCAATGAGGTGATGTTTTCAAAGCATGCCATCTATCCGCTCCTGTTCCGGCCCCTTTGTCAAATGTTAGAACTCAATGTGGCCCACGAATCAAAAAGTTTGCCCACCCCTGTTCTAGAGAGTGTCGCCTGATTTCCTCATCCACATTCAGGCCAGCAGTATCACAATAGCTGAGCCTCATTAGTTTGGTTTTAGAATTAAGAACCACGCCTCAATGTATTCAAAAGATTTTAACATGTTTTTAATGGATGAATCAACTGTGAGTGCCAGCATATCCAATGAACAGTACTCGCTTTTTGTTATGTCCTTGCTGTGTTTATTCGTTTATTTGTTTATTTACAAGGAACCCCATTAGCTTCCACAACAGTGGTTGCTAGTCTCCCTTGGGCCCAAGCCATCAAATACAATCAAATAAAATATTATGCAATAAAGTGGAAGCAAAACACCCACATAATATGGCTCTTACATCCAGAGTGAGGTTTTACAATTGTGAAAATGTAAGCATATAAATATCAATAACACTGAGACAAAATACACAAATTTCCATTACAAATCACATTGCCTTTTTACAATAATTAAAATCGTTTTTTGAAATTATGAATAGATGATAATTCTCTAATTGCATAAGGAAATTTATTCCACTTAGAAGATGCTCTAAATATAACAGTTTTTCAATAATTTGCTTTGAACTTGAGGAATTACTACATTGCTGTTTGTTGAAAATCGTGTAGGAAAAAATGTGATTGTATTTATGAAGAAAGTATTGCTTTCTTCATAAATACAAGTAAGCCATATTATAATTTAGTTTGTACAGGAAGCCAAGAAAGTTTATTGTGCATTTTTTCAATATTTCTATAGTATGAACACCTTAACACTAATCTTGCTGCCTTATTCTGGACTAACTGCAGCCTGTTAAGATCTGTGTTATTAGCTGCTTACCAAATGATTGAACAATACTCTGGATAAGATGAGTGCATTAATGACATCTTTCATAATTGAAGAAGTAATATATATCCCGTGTCCAATTTTCTTAATAACAGAGTCTATGTGCTGAGACCATGAAAGGTGGTGATTTATGGTAACTCCAAGTAATTTAATCTGGGTGACCTGTTCTAATACCAGCTTTAGAAAGATTCAGTTGTGGGCTTTTGAATAAGCATAATCTACTTGCAATTAACATAGATTTGGATTTAGATATGTTTAAAATCATGTGGTTTTTACTTATCCAGTCAAAAATCTTGTTGTAATACGCTGGTCAATTCTGGCTGAATAAAACATGGTGGAATCATCAGCATACATTACAAGACGAGATTTATCCAAAACATACGGCAGATCATTTGTGAAAACTGAATAGAGAAGTGGACTGAGGCAGCTGCCTTGGGGCACACCACAGTTCATTTCGCAGCCTTCGGAAAATTACCATTACAATAAACCTTTTGCCTTCTTCCAGACAAATAACTTTTCATCCAGCACAAAGCAGCTGGTGAAAATCCATAACGTTTTAGTTTATCGATCAAAAGATCATGATTTATATATCAAATGCAGGACTAAAGTCCAAGAATACCACCCCAACCAAATCCCCATTATCTAGATGTTTATACCAGTTATCTGTCATGTTAATGAGAGTTGAGCTAAAGTAAAAAGACAACCAGCGCCTTTATTGTTGACCAATAATTTTAGAGCTGTTTTATAATGAAAGTCAGTTGTTGGTATTTTTTAAAAATACATGAAGGAATGTGTTCATTCATTCAGTAAAAGGACTAGATGTTACAATCCCTGCTAATGCATTGCCTCAAATAGAGAAAGCCTTGAGGGATGGCTGTTACAAGGAAAGGCAGAAATTTTACCAGCGGGACACATCGTTGTGTGCCTCAACTTCACAGGGTGTTTCGGACTTTTATCCCAACCTAATCTGCCATTTTGTTTTTACCTTTCTTGCCTTTGAGATTTGATCTAGATTATCATATTAAAATTTGGGACATATTTGGATTCATCGGGTGTTTCAGCCGTTATCACTAGACACCCTCATTAAGGAGGCCCTGCCAGGGTTGATCAGACCCCAGACTAGTTTTTTAGAATTTATTTTCTTCTATCAGTTCACTACAACTGAGAAGTAATACTTACCTCTTTAATATTTAAGGAGCCTCACTTCTTCAAAGGGATAGAAAAGGTGATACGGAGAAGTAAGACCTCGGCTTGTCCCCCTCCCGGACAAATGCTGATCAATACTGAGACTCCTCTTGGTTCGTGAAAGGTTGAGCACTGATGGATTTTCTCTTTCACTCAACTTTCTCAGCTAGACAGCTGAGGACCTGGTTGTGTTTCCATGGCTGTATCCCAATTCAGGGTCTGCAGCCTTAAAGGCTGCATTTTAAGGCCGATTACGTCACAGCGACGCGACGAAGGCTGTCCCAATTCGAAGGCTGCTCGAAATGCGGCCCTCAAATGCGTCCTTTATTTCCCTGAATTTTAAGGACGTGGCGGTGTAGACTTCGTGGCCCAACATATCCCAGAATGCATAGTGGGTGGTGGGTATGGATAATTTTGCCGAAAGAAAACGGCAGATGAGGGGCGCCCGAAGAGTAAACTTTAAGTAAGTACTGAATATTATGTCACTTATTTATGTGCAAATGTTTAATAACGAAGAACATTAAAACATTACTGTTGGCCACATGTCGGCAAAGTTATGTGACATTAGTGACGTTTGTACTAACTTGGTTTTACAGCCTTTACTTTAAAATATACGCCGTTCAATAGCTGACCTTCATCTTACAGAGAATGATCAAAGCTCATGTAGAAAGAAACAAACAAATGAACAAAAGATTTTCTCCTTCATTTCTGTCAAACAAAGCTGTATGACACGTTTCCAGCTGTTAGTATCACGGTTGCTAGGCAACCTGGGCAGCGCAACGGAGGCTAGACCGTCCCATTTCACAAGCCTCGCACTTCCGGCCTTAGCGGTCTTTGAGTACGCGGCCCTTGAGGATCATTGAGGCTGCGTACTTTAAGGCTGCAGACCCTGAATTGGGATACAGCCTATGTGTCCATGTGCCCTAAGTAAGGCTCGTCCTGCGACCAACCAAGATGTGCTTGAATGTTGCTGGGACTGTACACAGGGGGCAAGATGGGTACTTTTCTAAACCACACCTGCAGATTTATTGGGGAAAGCAGCACATCATATGTTGCTCGGATGATGAAACATAGCTATTAGACTCCATTCCCCAGATTTCACTCCATGAGAGTTTCCTCTTTTCAACACTCTTGCAATTCATCCAGCGACCCTGCTTGGCAAGCGCTACAGCTCTGGCATGTCTTACTGTTTTCTCCTGTCGACGCGCCTCCTCCACCATCATTTTCAATGTTCAGATACAGATGCCTGTTGCCATTGAGGTGTTACTGCTCCAAGACCAAATCCTCCTCTGCCCTGTTGGACGTGACCCACCACGTCATGATTGCGAAGATCAGATTTGGCCTCTAGCACAGATGTGGCTGGGGTCCACTTTCTCCCCGTTGCTAGGGTGGGAGCAGTGCCAATCACTATGGGGTCCCTGGAGTCTGTGAGTGACATCTCAAGCCTCACTTTTGCACATTTAAACTCCTCTACCAGGCTAGGGATAGGCACACCAGTATCCCGTTGCTGTAGAGTCCAACGCTACTGAGGCATTTGGGAAGTCCGAGCCACTTCTCAACATAGGAGCTCACTAGCCTCTGTGGTTGATTGGCATGATTGAGCGAGACCTCGTACATTGTCAACGGCCACAGTAGTCTGGGTAACAACATAAACTGGAAGCACGAGAACTTCAGTTTCCCTGGGAGTGCAATGTTGTTAATCCGCCTGAGGTCAATAGCCAAGATCTGCCTTAGTTGTACATAAATTGTCAAAGCATGGGCCAAAAACAAGTTTCAACTGATTTTTTAAATTTATTTTAGTGGTGAAAACAGAGTACATCACACCATCTGACTCATCAGAAAATGGAGAGGAACTTAAAACCCATTAAATTTTTCAGATACGGTTACTTAAAAACTCGCCAAAGCAACAGTGAACCAGTCTCTGATGAAGTTTGGAACTCTAAATTTACTCAAAAATAAATAAATTCCAGTTTATTAACCAAAATTCACAGAAACTCAGCGGATGAAGTTCTGAAACAATCGAGCTGCACTAGTTCGCCTAAGCAAAATATCCCAGATTTGTTAGAATAAAAATGAAGTACAGTAAACTGTACCTTTCAATGGCTGAATCATGGGTCACTCTGGTGTAACGCCACAAAAAGCTCATTTTTGTCTTAAAGACTTGTATCATATCTTGCAGTAATAAATGTTAATTATTTCCAATATGCTGCTTGCTATATGAGTTCATAACATGCTCAGTGAGACAAGGTAAAGTATCAGATTCGGTACATAACCTCTGACCTCAGTAGTGGCCTTTATTTACACAAATGACATATGTCTGACAGGCTTAGTAACAGTAAAAGTGCACCTGACTTCACCGACCTCTGAGTCAAATAAATAAATAAATAAATAACTGGTGCAAACCACAAATGCAATATCGTTGAGTTTAGTACCACCAGCAGACAGAAATCGTGTAGTGAACAAATAACATTTTGAGCTGAACGTCAAAGATGATTAGAGCATGACATTTACTTACAGTTCAACTTTTCATTTCCACACATTATCTGGACAACAGTGATATATACTAATAATGTAAAATATCAAAAACTACAAAAAGTAGTTCATGTCAAATTTGTTTGCATATGTTTTTGTTCATGTTTTAAAAAGTTTCTTTATAAACTCCAAGCTGTAGTTTCACACAGAATATAACAGCAAATCTTTGACAGCAGTAAAACTGCACCCTCTGATGGGATCATGGAATTACACGAATTCCTTCTAAATCACTGTTACTGCAAACTGAACGTCCAGCCATTTTCTTAACTGCTTGACATATTGAGGTTCTGAGAAGGGTTGGAGACTGTCCCTGTTGGTGAGAGATATGCCCTTCGACTGATCTCCAGTCACCAATCATCAGACGTTGAAAACAATTGATTGTGGTCTTTTCTTGATGTCCTGCTATGGTTGAAAAATTGACTTACTGGAGGTGAAAGAGCTAAGGACCATATTCACACCCAAATGAAAGTCTGATGTCAAAATTTGAGTATTTATTTAAAATGTAACATCTAGTTTCTGGAGCATTGCTTATTGAGCACATGGCCAAAACAAAAACCCATTGTAGCCCTAACACATTGGTGCATATTAACTGTGGGTGGTGATGCCTAACTCCATACTTGTATTTAAGAGAAAACCAAAACAGCCCATAGGGGTAGGGTTGGTGTCATCTCCAATAATGAACTTGACCTAACATTTAAAATTTTTTTATTTTAAATGTTGAATAATTTTTGTGTATAATGGGTTTGGACAGAACAATGGATCGTTTTGCTGACTTCAGGAACTCAAGACTATGATAACTGAATCTATCTACTGCCAGGTGATAGCTTTAGCCTGTAATGAAAGACCAGAACAACTGGTTTTATTATTACTTTCAAAAACACTGCAGGTGTTCGAATGTAAGAAATGTCCCAAAGATGATACAGGCCAAATCAAGACATTTTAAGATTTTTTAGGGACTTGTTATTTTGTAAATTGTGACTTGTCATATGAATCTCATATGTTTTAATACCAAACAATAATTCATGTATAGTTTCAGAGCCGTTGTGTTAAACTGCAGCAGTATTAACTCACAGTAGGACTCGAGTTGTTGAGAAAAAGTAAACATGTAGGTTTAAACATAACCGACTCATCAGCCTGGCTCAAACTTTGACCCTTTGGTCAATAATCCCCCCCCTCCAGAGGACGGACAGAGAGACATAGACGGACAAACAAAGAAGGACACACTGAGTACTGCTTGATCTGGTTCTGAGGATCTGCTCAGAGGTCTGGATCATGATGGAACCAACATCAAAACCTGCTGCTGTTCTGCTGCTGTTTCTCCTGCACAGCTGTGTGGCAAACCATGGTAATGAACTCCTTTCCTCTTTAAAGTAGGATCAAGGGTATTTGCAATGTGTACAATAACAGTAATATGAATAATTTAGATCAAAATTGTACTTTGGTTTGAATATATGTATGTATATGTATGTATATATGTAGCAATGCATATTGTGTCATTTGAATATGATAAAATCTTCACTGATATTAGAAAGAAAAAAAAGTAGAAAAATGCATTTTGTGGGACCACAGAATGCATTTTTGTGTAAATCCAATCCCAAAAAGTTTCTATTAATCATTTTATATTAATCATCCGTGGGCCACACCACCGGAGGTGATTTTCCTCTGGTGCAGTCTCGGGACAACACCCTACACTCAGCCTACAACTGTTAAGGTTCAAAATATTGGGGATGGAGACAAGAGAAAAAACCACAATAACAACACTGGTCCGGCCGGGTTGAGTCAAACGATGATTTTAATGAACACACGCGTGGGAGATGGACACTGATGCAGACAGCCTCAAAATCTCAAAATGGTGGAGCATTGCTCAAACTTTTATAGCCTCTGGTGCCTCCACCTTATCATAAAAAGCCTAAACATTCACATGCTCTCTCTCACACAGCGCCTGAGCTACGACCTTGGCTCCCTGTTTATCTGCTCCTGCTGAAATGGGGCAGAAAACTCCAGCACACTCTGTTCTCTTCTACTCAGACAAATTAGACAATAACCTTCTGCGAACAGTATTTCTTATAACTCAGCAATATAATGCATCATAAAACAATATCATTCATTCACAACAAGTCAGCAATTTAATGTAATGCAAATCAGTTTAACTAATGTAATAGTTATCAGCTTCTTCTAATTCAGGAGAATAATGCAAACTAAAACTACATAATAATTCACAATCTTTAATTCGGGGTATAACATGGCATAAAATAATATTAGAATCTAACAATTCCCCCTGATGAGGTCATTAGAATAATGACCTCACCAACACCCTTCAATTCAGTGTGGCCGGGTTCATCTCTTCTCACTCCTGAGGTCCTTTGTCCCCCTGAGGGGCGAACCATATGTGGGATGACCTCTGTGTTTGCGCAATTCAGATGCAAGAAAAACTATGATTCCAACAGTAGCAGGTCCAGATGACACTCTCCTTGTCTCCCACTGCTTTCAGCCTTTATTCTATTGCTGCAGCTACCAGTGTCGTCCAGTTGGGTGATCCTCTGCTCTTAATTCTTCAACCTTAGGGGTTAGACAACCCTTCAGTCGTAACACAGATCAGGGGATTATTCTGCCCCGATTTCAAACAACGATCTGTGTATTCTCCAGAAAAAGGAACAGGAAGGTGTCCCCTTTTTGCCCAAAAGCCTCTCGAACTTCGTTGGTCTGGTGTTCCCGGATTTCCGCCAACCCCTTCATGGTTATTGCTGTGTTTATGGGATCCATCCTTTTGTGGTGACTAGCTGGAGCCCAAACGCCATGACCCTTGGACCCAGTTGATGTCTCGGCAGTCACTGTGTCTGACTCTGCTACGGAGGATCCTCGCATCTCTGTGACCTCGTCTGGTGTCTGTTCCTTTCTCTGTAAGAGACAGAAAACCAAAACACCTCTCTTCCTAACCCTAATAATCTAATGTTGTTATCTACTGACCTTCTAGTGATTCAGAATTGGTCTAAACATTCAGAATGTCCCAGGGACTTATTCTAATCATATCTTAACAATATGTATGTATATGTATGTATATATGTAGCAATGCATATTGTGTCATTTGAATATGATAAAATCTTCACTGATATTAGAAAGAAAAAAAAGTAGAAAAATGCATTTTGTGGGACCACAGAATGCATTTTTGTGTAAATCCAATCCCAAAAAGTTTCTATTAATCATTTTATATTAATCATCCGTGGGCCACACCACCGGAGGTGATTTTCCTCTGGTGCAGTCTCGGGACAACACCCTACACTCAGCCTACAACCAAGTGATGGATATTGTTGGTCACCTGGTCAGCCCTGAGGCCATGCTGGCTTACCTGCATTCCCAATTGCGGAACGATAGGCTTTATCGAGTGAGTCGCAATGCTCGCACAAATGAGACACCCAGTTGTTGGTACCATACCACGGCAGGGCACATGGGATGTGAAAAAACTGTGGAGCATATAATGGCTGGCATCTGGGCCAACGTGCGCTGATGGTGTGCATCATGCCCAGAGTGCCAGCTGGTTATTCCAAAAGCACCTTTGCATCTATTACCCTTAATGCAGGTCCCGTTTGAACGTATTCGTATAGACCTCATCAGGCCATTTTACCGGAGTGCATGCGGCTATCACTTTGTATTAGTCCTGGTGGATTATTTTACGTGATACCCGGAAGCGGTGCTGCTGTGCACCATCTCCGTGAGGAGCGTGGCACAAGCACTGTTTCAGGTCATCTCCCTAGTCGGTATTCCTAAGGAAATACTGACTGACCAGGGCACATTGTTCATGTCTCGCACACTAAAGGAACTATACGGATTCCCCAAAAGTTGACTCTGTTCATCTGGATGTAGCGTTGTCTGTGGAAGAAGTGTTTCTTCACTCATCCAAGTGACTGCTTCAGTCTCAGCTGAAGAAACTACACGGATTATTGGGCAAATCTATTCGCACTAGCATCTACCACCCTGGGGCGATCGTGGCTCAAGAGTTGGCAGTTCATCTTGTAATTGGAAGGTTGCCAGTTCGAGCCCCGGCTCCGAGAGTCTCAGTCGTTGTGTCCTTGGGCAAGACCTTCACCCGTTGCCTACTGGTGGTGGTCAGAGGGCCTGGTGGTGCCAGTGTCCGGCAGCCTCACCTCTGTCAGTGCGCCCCAGGGTGGCTGTGGCTACAATGTAGCTTTTGAATGTGTATGTGGATGGGTGGATGACTGAATGTCTAAAGCGCTTTGGGGTCCTTAGGGACTAAGTAAAGTGCTATACAAATACAGGCCATTTACCATTTACCCTCAGAGTGATGGGTTGGTGGATCAGCTGAATAAGACGTTAAAATCATTAAAAACATTAAAATCCATGATATGATCCATAAGTTAATTCACAAGGATAAATGCAATTGGGATTGCTGGTTAGATCCTCTGTTGTTCACAGTGCTGGAGGTGTGCCAGGCCTCCACGGGATTTTCTCCCTTTGAGTTGCTGTGGCACCCCCCGTGGCAGGTAGCCACGGCAGGCAACCACTGGGAGTGCTCAACGTGATTAAAGAAAACTGGGAGGAAGATCCGAGCCCTGCAAAAAATGAAACTCAATACATGCTGGACCTGAGATTAAAGCTTTACTCTTTGGGGTGGCTCTCACGAGAAAATTTACTCCAGGCCCAGCAGCGTCAACAGAGCTTGTACAACAGAACGGCTAGACTCAGGCAATTTTCATCGGGGGGATAAGTGCTTGTATTGCTCCCTTCTTCCAGCTCCAAACTGCTTGCCAAGTGGCAAGCACCCATCATGGTCACACGGTGAGTGGGGGACTTTAACTATAAGGTAGTACGGTTGGACAGGGGAGGAGCCACACAGATTTACCACCTCAACCTCCTTAAAGCCTGGAGAGAGGGTGAAACCACTTCTTTTTTTTTTTTTTTTTTTTTGCCTGTCCCATTTGGTTCTTTAGCCATCAGAATTGTTGTCTGAAGACCAACAAGGATACCCAATGGATTTACTTTGCCAAATGGATCTTCGTGGCATTGCCGTATTGGTCCATTTGGTCGATCTTTGTTTTTATTATTTATTATATTTTATTTTCAGATGTTACAGACGGGACAGACATGAGTGAGGGATAGGAAAGGGAGAAAGAAAGAGGAAGGAAAGGAAAAACAGAAGGGGAGAGGGACAGTGAGAAAGGGGGGGAGAAAAAAAATAAAAATCTCCTGGATCACCTGTTGAGAGAAGAATAGAAGACAAAAAAAACAAAGCAACATACTAAACACAACACCATCGCATTAATCTAGCTAAGTGTAAACAGCAGTATATACTAAATATTCAATGTTGTTGTGCAGCACGCAGGACAGATGTGCTTCGAAGTAGTAGCCAAGAAAGGTGTAATTTAAGTCTACGAGCAGTGAACACCCGTGTGCATACCTGTGTGGATCAGCGTGCTTGTATTCCAAAGGTTTCTCCATGTAACGATCTGCTAGGGAGTGTGGGGGGGGGGGCCACAGCCCCGTCCTCCAGGGTATGAAGCAGGTATGGAGGAGATCAAAACTCCAGACATCCAGAGGCCCCCAGAACACAAGAGACCATGGAAAACCAACAGAGGGGCAGCCGCGCCACTGTCCCAGCAAGAGCTGAGGAGAGTCCCAGATGAGGGTTCACTCAGCAGCCGCGGAGCAGAAGCCAGGGGGAGTTGCAGTGACGCGCCCGTGAGCTCCGCCGGCAGCCAGCTGTGCCTGAGTGACCGAGCCCCAGGCCGAGAGGCCGGGGGCACCCCACCTCCAAAGTGGTCCCGAGCGAGCCCCAGGTTCCAGGCCCCGATAAGCGGCCGCCAAGGAGTGAGCCGGTGTGTACCTGGGCGCCCACCCCCAGACACAAGGAACCACCAACGCACCGACACCTGAGGGAGTCCGCCACCGGCAGGGGAAGTGGTGGTGGGTGGAGATAGGCCTCCAAACCTTGGAGGGCCTGAGGTGTCCCCAGAGAGGTGGTGTCTGATACCCAACCTGACATATAGACACAGACATACAGGCACACACAGACACAAACATCCATTCCCCCCCTCATGCTCTCATATGCACTCACTCCACACTCAACCAACGTGGAGACAGACATAAAGAGACGCTGTACACACGATCACACTCCCCAAGCGTACTCTACAAACCGGGTCTAGGTACCCTTGCCCCTGGAGGGGGGAACTGCACCCAGACCCAGGTGGTGTTACCCTTTTCCCTGCGGTGGGGAGAGGCAGACCACCCCGACTCCGTAGCAGCAGGGAGGCCCCACACTCCAGACCGCAGTCGGACGGCCAACTCCTCCTAGCCCTCCCGCTCCAGCAGGCCGCAGAGAATGGGGGTGGGAGAAGACTCCAAACCTCCCTCCACCCGCTCATTGTAGTGTTGATGCATGTGTGTTCTAAGGTGCAATTAAAACCCAGGAGGGCATGGAGCTACCTGCCAGAGAGCAGCAGGTGAGCACATAGTCCCTCCTGATAGCCCTCAATGTCTAAGTGTATTTAAAATTGAGAGGTGGGCAACGACGCCAGGGGTGAGGTGTACACCCTGATGGTAATATGGACTCCGTGATTAGGGCGTCGGGGGGTTCCCCGGAGGCATCTTCCTTGGGGGGCTCAACCCGGGGTAGCGGTCATGTCCGGTTGGGGGCTCTGTTGGCTCTCGGGTGACTGTTTCCTCGCGGCTGCGTGCAGCGGGGCTAGGGGAGGGTCTGTGCTGACGGACGTGGGTTACTGACCTGGTAGCCTGGCTGCCCCTGGGTGGGTCCGGGATGGGCGTGAGGTTCTGGGGGTGCTCCGTCTCCGGGCTGGGGCCCGGGCCGGGCCTCGGGGGCTTGGGTCCTGGTTGGTGTGTTGCCGGGGTTGTGGGCGGGTGGGTGCATGGGGGCCCAGCCCTGGAGCAGGGTGCCGCCGGTGCGTCGAGCCACCTGGGGGGCTCTTCAACTGGTGGGGGAGATGGTCACATCTGCAGGAGCTTTCCTCTCTTCGGGGACTCTCTCTGCAGGAGGGGGAGATACAGGAGAGGTGGAGGAAGATCTCAGCCTGGGCGTTTACTGTCTTATGTAGTCTGGAAGATGAGTGGATGGTGGGGTGGGTGCAGTTTTCTCTGTGGTGGGGTTGGGTGAACTGTCCCGGGCTCTGTGGGGCCGGGAGGCGCTGCTGCACTGGGCCCCGGTCTGGATGGGCCTGGGCCCCCTTTCCCTGGCGGGTCGCGGAGTGTGGGAGTGCCTACTGGGGTCAGCGGGGGAGCTGGCCCCAGGGAGGGGTTACCTGCCCCTCCCTTCCTTCCCTCCCCATCTCCAGCTGCCTCCCTCTTCCCGCTCCACCACAACCACCCACACATGCAGGGCCTTGGAGTAGGGGTATTTCACCAGGGCGCAGAGGAGGCTACCCCCCCCTCTGTCCCCTTCTGGCTGCCTCTGCCTCAATTTTATCCCACAACTTAGACATTCACATTATTCACACTCTCATTACACATACATATAGGATCTTAGGGGTGGGCACAATCACGGGTGAAACCACTTCTTTGGAGAGCCTGGTGAAGGAGAAAGATGAGTTGGGGCAGGAGGTGCCAAAATCCACCATCCCTGCCTCCGTCCATTGTGACGACCATCTTGCACAGGCCCAGAGAGCGGATGTTGCTGTGTTGCAATGGTGCTTTGCCAATGTGTTCTCCCCCCTCCCCGGCCGTACTTCTCTCATAGAGCACCATTTTGAAACACAGCCTGGCGTGATGGTGTGTTCACGGCCCTACAGGCTGCCGCAACAAAAAAAAAAATTAGTGCAGGAGGAATTTTCTGAGATGCTAAAGCTGGGAGTAATAGGAGGAGTCTCACAGTGGGTGGTATAACCCCATAGTTCTTAAGTGGTTAAGAAAAATGGGTGAATACGGATCTGTGTCGACTATTTTAAGTTGAATGAAGTGTCACGGTTTGATGTGCATCCAATGCCCCGGGTCGACGAACTCTTTGTTGGGCATTGCCCAATTTTTCACACTGGCACTGGAGAAACTTAAGAACTGGCAGATTCACGTGTCTGTCCTGGGGAAAAAAACTGCCTTCTTCACTTTGTACGGTTTGTACCAATTCGTGGGTTGTACCAATCCGTTTGGCTTGTTCAGAGCCCTGGCCACATTCTAGTGCCTCATTGACCGGGTATTGCGGCCACACACTGAATATTCTGACGCCTTCCTGGATGATGTTATCATCTATAGTGACACCTGGGCGGAGCATGTGCAGCGGGTGGCCGCACTCCTGGAGTCCCTGAGGCAGGCGGGGCTCACGGCCAACCCGAAGAAGTGTGCGGTTGGACGGAGGGAGGTACAGTATCTGGGGTACCATTTGGGGGGCTAGCAGATGCGCCCTCAGGTAGAGAAGACAGCGGCGATAACATCATGCCCGTGCTCCAAGACCAAAAAGGAGGTGCGATGGTTTCTGGTTTCAGTGAGCTCGTAAGGCGGCACAGAGGCGGGAAGAACAGGTGTACCTCGCAGGTTAATTGACTGTGTGTCTGCTCTTTTTGATAGTGACAGTCAGGCAGCAGAGGAGTGTGTGGCAACAAGCAAGGAGTGTCTGCGTCCTGAGCTGATCAAGGCTAAAAACCGCAGTTGCATTGCCACAAATAAAATGATTGTTAATCTACCCTTGTTAATCCAACCAGGCGGATCGGCACACTGTGGTGCTGGAGCAGCTGATAGGGGCTGCGGAGGAGTTGGCGCCATGGTTGTTGCATTGCCACAAATAAAAAGGACTGTTAATCCAACCTGACGCCAGTGCGTGCATATGTATGTTCACGGGGTCCTGTGTCACAAATGATAATAATTAATATTCTTGCACCATTTTAGGCTAGTTGAAACTCTTGTGCTAGTAATGTTGGAAAGCCATGTCAACACCTAAAATGAGCTGCTCACAAGTCACTGAATTTCTTCCACAGTCTTTGGTTTCCACATCATTGCTGAACTCTTCTTACATCCTGGAGTGTTTCAGGGCTCATATACAATCTAGGATTAAATTTCTCTGCAGTATCCACTCCTTGTTGTGCCAGCTGATCTGTCTTTTTTATTTATTTATTTATTTTTGTTGAAGGTGAAGACTTTGTCCCACCCACTGTGGCCACGAAACCACACAAACCTATACTGTGCTTGCCCAATTATGGTATAGAATATAATGGGGACCTAAGTGTTACCATAGGAGGTCACACCTGCCTGCCATGGTCATTACCGGAGGTAAAAACCCTCAGTCGGGACAAAGAGTTCATCTCTGAAGTTCAGCTGCAGACCAACAAGTGCCGAAATCCTGACGGTGACTATGAGGGCCCCTGGTGCTATGTCAGGATTGCTGGAAATATAACAATGGACTACTGTGATCTGCAGCTATGTGGTAGAGTACAAACCTACAATCCACTATTAAATAAATCCACCTGTTTACCTGCCCCTTACCTTTTCAATTGTCCACCTGTTTCCTGCAGATGCCCCACTATTAGGGCCTGAGCAAACAACTGTGACCGAAGGCAGGGAGCGCTCCGTCTTAGGTCAGGCCAGGAAAAACCTTTTCAGTCCTCGCACGTTTGGACAAGGAGAGGATGGTGAGTGCACTTAATGGGCAGTGACAGCAAGCATCAGGTAATCCCTGTACCCCAAAAAGCTGAAAGAGAACAATTCAAGAAGCAGGTGATCCATCTAGCCTGTTAATAGTTTTGTTGTGTTTGACCATCTATCAAAGTTTTTATTGACTTCTTGTGCTGTAGATTGTGGACAGCGTCCCCTGTTTGAAAAGAAGAACAAAACAGATGCAAACGAAGCATGCATGCTTTTCAGCAGATGGTGTCGTATCATTCAGGATGATGACGCTGAAGTGGCCTCGGCTCCATGGTAATGACACTAGATAAACATGACTTTAAGGATGATTGACAAAATTGTTCTGGATGTCTGTCAAAACAGATCAGACTCCCATCAGGAGATTATCAAAGTAACATAAGATATACTTAATTTATCCCAAAATTCAGGAGACTGCAGTGCTATAGCACCTAAAACATAAAAACAGTAACATATGCTAGGGGCTCACACACACACAGTGTATCCATGCCCAGTATACTGCTAGCCAATCTTCAGTCCATCAAGAACAAGGGTGATGACCTCAGGGCCAGAGTCAAGTTTCAGAGAGACATTCGGGACCAGTGTTGGTCAAGTTACTTGAAAAAAGTAATCAGTAACTAATTACTGATTACTTCCCCAAAAAAGTAATCCCGTTACTTTACTGATTACTTATTTTCAAAAGTAATTAATTACTTAGTTACTTAGTTACTTTTTAAAAACACGATTTACAACCTGAATAGGTGATAAAGCGATAGATCTCTCAGCCCAATTCTACTTTTTCTACATAATCCATCATACAAAATGTAATCAAATGGAAAAGTCCCTTTTTAAAACTTGTTTTATTAGTTTTAATCTTTTAACTTCATGCATCAAGCAAAAATGTAATTATATGCAACATTCACTGACTGGAAGAAATTTGTTTAATATTTAAACCTGTCACGGGTCTGGGTCCGTTGGACCCAGTATGTGGAGTTTTATGTTTTTGTTATTCCATGTTTGAGGTTATTATGTTTTGGTTTTAGTTGCATCAGGGATTGTTTTCCTGTTCTCTTGTTGTGTTTATGATGATGATTATGATGTTTATTATTTGAGTTTCATGTTTAAGGATTTGTTCTCTGTTGTATCTCACGTTTAGTTTAGTTCAGTTTCCATGTGTCATTCTGTCTGTCTCTCAGTGTCAGGTCTGCGTCTTGGTGTGGTGTTCTCATTTCCTGTTTTATTGTGAAGGTCTGGGTCTCATGTGAGTGTGTTCAGTTTTACCTCTGTCTCGTCTTGTTGATCATTCCCAGCTGTGTCCACCACCTGTGTGTAATTCCCCTGTGTTCTCTGGGTGTATTTAAGTCATGTCCTCCGTTATTGTAGTTGCTGGTCCGTCTGTGTATCTACCATGTCTCACCCGTGTGTTCTCCCTGCTGTCCATCATCATTCTCCTCTGCTCATTCTCATTCAGGTTTGTGCTTTGTAGTTTTAGTTGTTTCCCAGTTTAGTTTAGTTCTCCGTGTTGCCGTTTGCCTCTCCTTTTGTGTTCAATAAATCACCTTTTACACCTTCACGACTGCCTGCGTGTGGATCCTCCTTTTCCTCCTCCACACGGCTCCTCTCACTCGCCGTGACAGTACGGACCAGCCACATATGGATCCAGCGGCAGTCACCCCACCCTGGGAGCTTCAGGAGGCCGCTATCCACTCCGCCTCTGAGTTGGTTTACCGGCTGCTTGAGCATGAGGGAGGAGCGCCTCTTCACTCCGTGGAAGCCGATCTACAACACCTCCTTACCTGTTATCTCTGGCTATTGGACTCACTACACCCACTCGTGCAAGACTTCATCCTTCACGAACTTCACCTACACCCACCAGCCGCTACCGCTTCCCAACCCAGCCGGACGCCGGAGGTTTTGCCCGGCCCGCCGGAGGTTTTGCCCGGCCTGCCGGAGGTTTTGCCCGGCCCGCCGGAGGTGTTGCCCGGGAGGAAGCGACTATCGCGCCGACGGCGCGTCGCCCCACAGCTGGAGAATAGGACTTCGGAACTGCCGGCTGTGGTGAGTGGAAAAGACGCTCCGTCTGTTTCACCAGTTCATGTGACTGTTTGTACCGGGGCTGGGTTTGTTGAGTTAGCTCCCCAGCCAGAAGCTCAGTTAGCTGCCCAGCCGTCACCTCCATCACATTCAGCCTCACTACCCATAGCCCAGTTACAGTCTCAGCCAGACTTAGTAGACACTATGTTACAGTCCATAGCCCAGTCAATAGCTCAGTTGGTAGAAGACTCATCAGCCTTATTATCAGCTCAGCCACCTATTCAGCCATCATCTTCACCAACTCCTCCTGCACAACAAGTTAGCTCCATTCAACCCGAAAAGAACTGTTTTTTTTTTTTTTTTTTTTTTTTTCATCTGTTCATTACAAGCAGGGAACACACTCCACACAGACTTTAACTGGTTCATTTAAGCTGGCCATCTCAGAGACAGTAGCTCCCTCTAGGGCCTCCCCAGAGGCTGGGTGCCAGTCACCAGCCACCTCTGGACCCCTAGAGGTCGAGATGCCAGCACCAGTGGCATCATTAGAGGACTTTACTGAGCCGTCTCAGCCGTCATCCCCTGCTGAGAGCTCCAGTGAGTCCGCCCCTCTGCCCCTGTCCTCTGCTGGAGGACCAGAGGGACCCATTCAGCCGTCAATCTCTGCTGGAGGGCCCGAGGAGCCCGGCCAGCCTCAAGTGTCGTCTGCTGGAGGGCCCGAGGAGCCCGGCCAGCCTCAAGCCACGTCTGCTGGAGGGCCCGAGGAGCCCGTCCAGCCTCAAGCCACGTCTGCTGGAGGGCCCGAGGAGCCCGTCCAGCCTCATGCCACGTCTGCTGGAGGGCCCGAGGAGCCCGTCCAGCCTCATGCCACGTCTGCTGGAGGGCCCGAGGAGCCCGTCCAGCCTCATGCCACGTCTGCTGGAGGGCCCGAGGAGCCCGTCCAGCCTCATGCCACGTCTGCTGGAGGGCCCGAGGAGCCCACCCAGCACCATGCCTCGTTAGCTGAGGGTCCTGGAGGACCCAGCCAGCACGTCCTCACACCTGCTGACAGTCCTGGAGGACCCAGCCAGCACGTCCTCACACCTGCTGACGGTCCTGGAGGACCCAGCCAGCACATCTCTACATCATCACCTGCAGCATTCACGCCACCGCCTGCTGCATTCACATCATCGCCATTCGCATCCCCGCTGCCGTCAGGTTCCGCAGCCGTCCCGCTGCCGTCAGGTTCCGCAGCCGTCCCGCTGCCGTCATCCACGCTTGGTCCAGCTTCAGCCTCCGCTTCAGCTTCGCCTGGTCCAGCCTCCGTGTCTTCATCCATGCTTGGTCCAGCTTCAGCCTCCGCTTCAGCTTCGCCTGGTCCAGCCTCCGTGTCTTCATCCATGCTTGGTCCAGCTTCAGCCTCCGCTTCAGCTTCGCCTGGTCCAGCCTCCGTGTCTTCATCCATGCTTGGTCCAGCTTCAGCCTCCGCTCCGGCTTCGCCTGGTCCAGCCTCCGTGTCTTCATCCATGCTTGGTCCAGCTTCAGCCTCCGCTCCGGCCTCCGTGTCTTCATCCATGCTTGGTCCAGCTTCAGCCTCCGTGTCTTCAGTCTCGTCTGGTCCAGCCTCCGTGTCTTCAGTCTCGTCTGGTCCAGCTTCCGCTTCGGCTTCAGCTCCGCCTTCGTCTGGTCCAGCTTCAGCTCCGCCTTCGTCTGGTCCGGCCTCGTCTGGTCCTGTGGTTGCCACGCCGCCCCGCCTCTGCTGGCCGTTTTCCGGGCCTCTAAGATGGCATCATGGCCTTCGGGGACGGCCTCCGGAAAGAGTTCGTCGCCGCCGCTGGCATTGCGGCCGTCCTCCCGACCTGCTCAGTGGCCGCCACTACCTTCCAAGAGGTCGGTCCCCAGAACTGTTTGCCCGTCGCCGCCGTTGCCGTGTGCACGGTCGGCCCCCAGAACTGTTTGCCCGTCGCCGCCGTTGCTGTGTGCATGGTCGGCCCCCTGACTGTGTTATGGACTGGTGAACAGTCGTGTTTTGGTTCCGGACTCTCGTGCTCCTGGTTTTTGTGTTTCGGGCCCTCCTTCCTGGGCCCCCTCCGCCCGCCCTGGCTTGGTGCTTGTGCTTTTTGTTTGGGGCTGTCAGAAGCCAGCCCTTTGAGGGGGGGTACTGTCACGGGTCTGGGTCCGTTGGACCCAGTATGTGGAGTTTTATGTTTTTGTTATTCCATGTTTGAGGTTATTATGTTTTGGTTTTAGTTGCATCAGGGATTGTTTTCCTGTTCTCTTGTTGTGTTTATGATGATGATTATGATGTTTATTATTTGAGTTTCATGTTTAAGGATTTGTTCTCTGTTGTATCTCACGTTTAGTTTAGTTCAGTTTCCATGTGTCATTCTGTCTGTCTCTCAGTGTCAGGTCTGCGTCTTGGTGTGGTGTTCTCATTTCCTGTTTTATTGTGAAGGTCTGGGTCTCATGTGAGTGTGTTCAGTTTTACCTCTGTCTCGTCTTGTTGATCATTCCCAGCTGTGTCCACCACCTGTGTGTAATTCCCCTGTGTTCTCTGGGTGTATTTAAGTCATGTCCTCCGTTATTGTAGTTGCTGGTCCGTCTGTGTATCTACCATGTCTCACCCGTGTGTTCTCCCTGCTGTCCATCATCATTCTCCTCTGCTCATTCTCATTCAGGTTTGTGCTTTGTAGTTTTAGTTGTTTCCCAGTTTAGTTTAGTTCTCCGTGTTGCCGTTTGCCTCTCCTTTTGTGTTCAATAAATCACCTTTTACACCTTCACGACTGCCTGCGTGTGGATCCTCCTTTTCCTCCTCCACACGGCTCCTCTCACTCGCCGTGACAAAACCTATTTTCTGCACATTCCAGCACATAAATTTTTTTTTTGTGTGTTTACACTCAGTCTTTCAAATAGATGCAAGTAAAACACAGCAGAAAATAAATAAAGTCAAAGACTAGCGGTCCTTTTGCTCTATTTTCACCTGTAAAGCAGGAGCAGGGTAGGCGGAGGTTTACCCTGGTGCAGGTGAGCCGCAGCGGTCAGTGGAAGGATATGGCAGCTCTGTGAATTTCCCATTACGTCGTTGCGCACTCGGTGCTTGCTTGGAAGTTTAGGGGGGTTTTTTTTTCGCTGTAAAAAGAAGTTTTCTTCCCACGCACAATGGACACTAATGTTTTTGTCACTTTTTATGGAATCAAACTTAAAGTAAGGTCAGTACTTCCACGCTTTAAACCCTGCACGCTCATACTCTCTCCCGCACTCAATATATGATCTATTGTTGATCTGCACACAGCTGTTGTCACAAACGTCGCACTTGCTTACGCCACTGTCATGAGACATTCTTGCAAAAAAAAATCACGGTTTTAGTAACGCAGTAACGCAGCGTTCCTACGGGAAAGTAACGGTAATCTAATTACCGTTTTTGCCATAGTAATCCCTTACTTTACTCGTTACTCGAAAAAAGTAATCGGATTACAGTAACGCGTTACAAGTAACGCGTTACTGCCCATCTCTGTTCGGGACTGCATCATCCTCTGCTTCACCGAGTAGTGTTGGGGAATTACGGAATACATGTACTGCCTTTACATATTTAAAATACAAAATATGAGTAACTGTATTCCGTTACAGTTACCGTTTAAAAAAGGTGGTATTTAGAATACAGTTACTTTACTGAAATAAAGGGATTACACGGCGGTATTTTCCTGTTTCATATGTTCGGCTATGCCCTCTCTATTCTAATGCCTGTGTCTCAATCTCGCGGCCCATGTCACCTCTACTTGCAGCCCACATAATGACGTGAAGAAATATTTTAAAAAGATATTCACAAAAATGATTTAATATGAAGGCAATAGGCAGAGTGTTACAGGCATAGCTCTAAAGAATGTAGCCTCATGGACAGTTTAGTCTGTGCTGCAGGGAGAATGGACTGCTATACACGTTATGTGTCTGTGAGCGAGGGAGGGAGAAAAAGGAAAAGTACGAGCTGTCATCGAGCAGAAACGGGAGCTGGAACCATGCAAATATAATAATAACCACTGCAGCCAAAAAAAGTGCCTGACGAGCCCAGTTGTAAGTAAGCTATTAAGACTCGACTGTACACTTTTTTCGTGTTTTTCTCCGAAACAATAAGTTCCGTTGGAGCAGCCTTTCGACGCCTTTCTCTGTCTCTCGCTAGCAAAGTTGACCCACACAACAAAGTAAAGCTAGTTTTTGGCTATGAGCCCGACACCAACCCAACGCATTAGCCAGAGGTCCCTTTACTACGGTTCAGAGCCGGGGACCTGTTTTATATACGTGCAGAATAGTTTTCTATATGAGATCACTGCAAAATGTGCAGCCTTACTGAATGCTCACGCTACTGTTACTCATTTTATATTAAGATTTAAAAATCTTGTCGGTATTGGTATGGCGAGGAACCTTCAGTAAAAGTAATAATTCACACGCAGCAATAGTACATTCATTTAGTTGTAAAAAGCACGATAATATAATAGGTAATCCAAAGTATTCAGAATACGTTACTGTCATTGAGTAACGTAACGGAATATGTTACAAAATACATTTTGGGGCATGTATTCTGTAATCTGTAGTGGAATACATTTTAAAACGAACCTTCCCAACACTGTCACCGAGACATTGCTGAACCTAGCGATACTTTCTCGGTCTACCGAAGAAAAGAAATGAACAGAACAATGGCACCGAGGAAGAAAAGAGATGGTGCGACTGCACAAGCATTTTTCCACTCACAAGCTCTTGCTCACCCAATCTGGAACTTTTGATCGTTAAATGTCACCCTTTCTATCTTCCTCAGGAATTCACTGCGGTCATTGCCTGCACTGTTTATATTCTGTCACACACGGACTCAGACTCGGACTCAGACTTATGTGAACTACATGAGGCTCTCACACAAAAACAAACACTTCACTAGGATACTGCTCTCATTGTTATGGGAGCTATTAACAGAGTAAATCTCAAATGCACATTTCATAACCTTCACCAGCACATCCCCTTCCCCACCAGGGGCACAAGGACATTAGACCAATCCATTCAAAGACTGCTACAAAGCACAGTCTCTGCCGGCATTTGGAAAAGTGGACCACACCATCATCTTCCTCGTGTCTGTTTACAAAGACTAAAGCAGGAAGCACCAATCAGGAGAGAGATTGCATGCTGGATGGATGCACTGGATGACGCAGACTGGAACATGTTTTGGTGCAGCTCTGATGGCATCAACATGTTTACGTAAGTGGTTGTGGGATATATCAGGAAACTAGTGTATGAAGCCGTGGGTGGATAAAAACATCCACGACGCTCTGAGATCGCACACCACTGCCTACAAAGCGGGTCGCATCTCCAGTAATGTGGACCAATACAAGGCTGTTTACAATGTGCGCATGCGTGGTTGCAAAGGCAAAGCGGAGCTACGGGGAAAAACTAGAGTCACAGCTACAACAGTGCGACTCTAGGAGCCAATGGAAGGGACTGCAGAAAATAACAGACTATAAACAGACAGCTGAATGACAGTGATGAATGCTGACGCTTCACTGGCTGATAAGCTGAACACATTTTATATTCGCTTTAATGCTGCAGCAAATAACACAACAAATGGCTGCATGTGTGCAGAGAGGACCAGTAAGGAACAATGCTTTCAACGCTGTTCAGGAGAGTGAACAGCAGCAGGAGAAGATGCAATCCCTGGTTGGGTCCTGAAAGCCTGCACTGACCAGCTAGTACCGGTGTTTACAGTGATCTTAAACCTCTCCCTGGCCCAAGCAGTGGTTCCCATGTACTTCAAACAGTCCATCGTTGTTCCTGTTTTTATGAAACAACAGCCCGCTTGCCACAATGATTATCGTCCAGTAGCACTTAGGGCTGTTCGATTGTCAAGGACCAAGCAGTAAAGCATAAAGGACACAGGTGGTTTTAATTCAAAAAAGGGGTTTTATTGACCCAAAAATATGAAAATATATTTAACAAAGCCAAAACTTAAACAGGCAGACCAATAAAAGAGGTCAACTCAATAGACTAAACTCAAGATAATAATTAACAAAAACCTCAAACAAACATATGATAAACTGACCTGCTGAAATGACACATGGGGAAACTTAAATACTGACTTAGCTAAACCAAATGACACACACGGGGGAAAACAAGATGGCTGCCATATAACCAACTAATACAAAACAATTAAACAAACATGAAACACCCCCCAGGCAATGAAGCATGTGGTGCTATCCAATTAGGCTGTCTCCCAGCCCTTTGCCACACCTTTTACCAGACAGGAGGAGAAGCCAAACCCCAGGTAACTCAAACAAAGAAAGATGTATTAATATAACATAAAACAGAACTTTGACCTTGCAAGGTTAATATGTGTGCACGCCATATAAACATTGGAAGGTGTGATTGAAAAATAAATACATTTAATAAAGAAACAATATTGAACAATAAGTAGAATATATTAAAGTAGTGACTGTAAATTAAACTAACGTGAATCAACTGGTGGTGAGGTGTGGAGCTTACCATGTGTGGCATGCCATCACATCAATATAACAATATATATCAGATGACGATATAAAAACATCTATTGTTTCATTTATCGTTTGTTTCGTGGTGTCGCAAAATAAACTGTTTACAGCAATATTTTTTCATAGTTTGGATGGTCACTGTAGTGGCTATATTACATTCCTTAAAGTTCTCTCTTTCTCTTATATTTAATATAACCACACTACGGACAGACAAGCTCCTGTTTTTATGTGTTGTCATTAGCAACAACGACGGTAAAATCAACGCATGTCCGCTTGTTTATTTTCTACATAAACCTTTCACAATAAAGCTCAAGATCCTGTTGAGGCTTTTCAAAATAAACTGAATCAAGTATGCTTTTATGGATGAGAAGCAAAAAGAGCCGTCAGGTGCTAAAAAATAAACCTTAGACTCAAATGTTAGAACAGGCTTTTCTCCACAGCACTCTGTGTAATAAATACTTACAAAGTAAACGGCGGCTGTTACAACTTATGTCTAAAAATGTAAAGTTTCTTACATCGGTTAAAACACTCGACTCCAGGTAAATGACGCCCAGCTGGAAACAATTCACGCAAATCGAGCTGTCCGAGATTCACAGAATCTACAGAAAATGTGACATTTCTGTAATTTATATTGTTATCGGGACGATAGATGTCTTATATCGGGATATGAGATTTCGGTCATATCGCACAGCCACAGTAGCACTGATATCAACAGTGATGAAGTGTTTTGAGGGACTGGTAAGAGACCACATCACTTCTTCACTTTCTGCCACCATTGACCCACTTAAGTTTGCATACCAGACTAATCTTCCACAGACAATGCCATATCACACCTGCTTCACACATCCCTGAGTCACCTGGACACTGGCAGAGGGAATTATGTTAGGATGCTGTTCATGGACTACAGTTCTGCATTCAAGACAATAATTCCCTTAAAGCTTTTCACCAAGTTGAAGGATCTAGGACTCAGCTCATCACTGTGCCAGTGGATCCTCAAATTCCTTACAGACAGACCAAATCAGTGAGGATGGGAAAACAAGTCTCTCCCTACATCTCATTCAGTACGTGCCTTAAGGCTGTGTTTTAAGCCACCTGCTGTACTCACTGTATACTTACGACCGTGTAGCCACATCAGATACCACCTCCATTGTCAAGTTTGCAGATGACACTGTTGTGTTGGGCCTGATCTCTGACAATATCGAGAAGGCCTACCTGGAGGAGATTATGGACCTGGAGAAGTGGTATCAGGAGAACAACCTCCTGCTTAACCTCAGCAAGACTAAGGAGCTGATTATGGACTTCAGTACAAAGCAGGCAAGGAATTACGAGCCCCTGATCATCAGTGATGCGCCAGTGGAGAGAGTGGACAGCTTCCGGTACCTGGGTGTCTGCATCACTTAGGACCTGTCATGGTCATGTCACATCAACACCCTGTTCAAGAAAGCTCGCCAGCATCTCTTCTTCCCCAGAAGACTTAGAAACTTCCATCTGCTGCTGAGGGTGCTTAACTTCTACTCCTGCACCATCAAGAGCATCCTGATGGGAAACATCTGCACCTGGTATGGGAACAGCACCAAGCAGGACAGACAAGATCTTGAAAGAGTGGTGCGCTCAGCCAAAAGCAAGTGATAAATAAAGCTTTTTCATCATCATCCTCATCATTTGCTCTGAGCTTCCTGACCTGCTGTCTGTCTACACTAAACGTTGCAAGACCAAAGCCAGAAAGATCATGATAGACCTCTCCGATCCCAACAATGAACTTTTCTCACTGTTGAGGTCAATCCTTTAAGGTCAAAACAGAAAGAATGAGGAGGAGCTTCTTCCCCCAGTCTATTTGGGCCCTGAACCAGGGGTAGTCTGGGCTCTTATACATCAAATCGCCGCAGACACTCTGTTTATTTGCACGATTCTTATACTTTCTTTTTTAAATTGTCTATTTGTACATTCTACTTTTTTTATCTTATAATTTACCTTTAACTCTTAGTTTACTCTTTACCTGTTAGGTTAAATTCTTAATTTATTCTTTAAATCTGTTAGATCTTTTTTATGGAACTCTTATTGCCTCTTTTTATGTACATTTTTCAAAGTGTAATTTTTTTTACTGTAAACTACTAAAACATAAAATTTGTAAATTTTGCAAATTTCTTTACTATAGGCATTGCATAACAATAAGCATTTCACTACATGTTGTACTGTGTATGATTGTGAGCGTGACAAATAAAATTGGAATTTGAAAATCAAGTAGCTTCAAAGGTAAATAAAATACCCAAAAGAAAGAGCTGAGGTAGCAAGGAAATAGAAAAAGTGAAGGGCTCTGTTAGGTCTGTGCTTGCAGGCTTCGCTGATTCAAAGACTTACAGTAAGTAACATCAAGCAAATAAATAAAAGTATGAAACAGGGAAGGTTTTCGGTATCTTTTCTTTGTTGTAAAAAAGCTGAGACAGATTTGAAAGTCATGCTGCCGGCCCAGGTTATGATGCAAAGGGTGGACCAGGTCTTCCAGTTATTATGCATAGCCATACGCCACAACCATACTCATTTGGGTGACCTCTGTGTCAGCTGATGGAGGAATCTAAACAGTGGTAAGTGACAAATTAGTAATATGTATACATTCCACAGTGAGCAGTTAAATATTGAGGCCAAAGAAATGTTCTGTTTGCAGGAATATATCTGTGATTACATTCTTCCCCTCACAAATGGTGCAATCCTGACACATTTGTTCTTCCCACGCAAGTTTTTTACACTGTAGATCCAACAGAATCTACAGGCCTCACTCTGCCCATTAGAACTGTAAGAGCAAACATCCAATGAAGATTCTCCTTTGCCAAAAATATACCGAAAAGAAGAAACATCAATAGCTTTTAAATCTTGACAATGTCCTTAGAAAACACACCAAGAAAGAAAAATTGACTCACTACAATTAATAAATAAAAGAAAAAAGGTTGTGGGATCCTGCCAATCAGAAATAAATAAAAGAACCATTAAGATACAAACTGTTTTTGACTCAACTTATATTTCTAACTTAATAAATAATTTTGTTGTTTGCAGGCAGGTGATGCTGTACAAGCGTAGCCCACAGGAGTTTTTGTGTGGAGCCAGTCTGATCAGTGATCAGTGGATCCTCACTGCAGCTCACTGCATCCTTTACCCACCCTGGAACAAGAACTTCACTGTCAGCGATATACTGGGCCGCCTGGGAAAACACAGAAGCACCATGTAAAAAGGCGTGTCTGTCTTAATTATCATTAGTTTCATTTGAAGGCCT